>NC_046313.1:39799588-40399588 GCF_009819535.1 Lacerta agilis | reverse complement strand
TGGGTGATGATATCTCAAGAGGCAGCCGAACCTATGCCAAGAAAGAGGTGACATCATTCCAAAGGCATGGTTTGGTCCACCACCTTGATTCAGAATGGTACCCAGCACTCACATATGGATGATGACCTCCCAATCAATCACTTTCTCTGTGATTTTTTGGCACCTTTTAAGCTTCCCAGGGTTTTAAACTGTGAGTATTTGAATCCACTCATATTTTTCCAGAGCTGTAGATCTGTTCCAAACTTTTAGTGATACTGTCTTTTTCCTCTAAGTTGTTGATTTTTAAATGCTGGAATTCACATACTGTGTTTATTAATTTGACATGTTATGTTATTTTTGTAAGCTACCTGAAGAATGCTGCTATTGGCAGTGTGGTGTAATGGTTAGAGTGTTGAACTATGATAACCTGGGTGACGCAGGTTTGAATTCCCACTCATCCATCAATCTCACTGGGTGACCTTGGGGTGGTCATTGCCTCTCAGCCTATCCTACCTCACAGGGTTTTTTGTGAGGATAAAATGCAAGCGGGGGGAGAGAACCAGGTACGCTTTCTCGAGCTCCTTGGATATAAATGTAATAAATAAATAAACAAACAAATGTGCCATTAATAAAGTAATGTCAAGTTATAAGAAAGTGAGTAATGAGCACACGTGTGTGAGCATGCCCTCAGACTCTCAAAAGAAGGTGGACATTGTACAGACCACATCTTAAGCTAGCAGACTTGTCACAGTTGGAGCTCTCTGTGTTCTGGGGATTCTTACCCTGCCAGCTGCATCAGTTAAGTTAAAACTAGATGGAAGGTGTATAACTTGGACCCACCCAACTGGGGCCCCTGTGTGGCTCAGCTGGGGTCCTCAGAACAGCCAGTTTTGTCATTCTAATTCTAGCCTGCCCTTTGCAGAGATATTAATGGACATCAGTTCCTGTATGTAAGGGAAAGATCAGTCAGCAGGGATGGTTGGGGGTGGTGGTGGGGTGGAATACCCTGTATTTGGTGCTCGGAATAACAGGGCTGTGTGAATTGTTATCAGCCAGACAGCAACAGTATGCGTCCAATAAATCTAACAGATTGTGTGTGTGGGGGGGGTGAATTTCTTGCTTTTACTTGTTTCCTTCAGGGAAAGTGCTCTAGTGAACTCACAACACCTTCCATGTAAATGGAGAAGGCTTACTTCAAGTCTATCAGCAACTATAGTATGAAGATCAACCATGAAAAAATGATGGCTGGACCCTCAACATTGGAGGTAGTGGGGATCCTATCATATTATTTACAAGGATGGCTGTTTTGCCCAAACTTTGGCCCCATTAATGTCTGCGAGGCACTGTTGATTTATGGTAAGTGGAAATCACCAATCTCTTTTTAAATCCAATATAGCCAGGCTCAATAATATCAGTTTTGTCTCTGCTTCAGTAGAATGAATGTAATTTACTTGAAAGCAGATTTAGCCCCATGCAATTGAAATCACAATATCAGATTCAGTTTAATATTTCAAGGTAAATCATTCATTCTCAAAATACTTTTGCAGATCTTCCGTACTTTTGTTTAAAAAGGCAAACCAGGACATGGTTTCCCAATTATAAAATGTGATAAAGGATGAAATTTAAATCACACTATTGCAAAGATGTTTGATTAGGTACATATCCCTCCTCCAAGGGGCTAAGGAGAGGGATGCATTCCCCCCCCCACTTTATCTTCCCCAGCCCTTATCTGGTGGTGCTTGTTGCCCCCTCTGATGCCACTTTGGTACAATTTAATGATTTTACAATTGCAGGATGAATATTATGTGTGCGCACTCCGAAGTCTCGTTGATTTCAAAGGCGCTTACTCCCAAGTAAATGGATCACGCATTTAGCCACATTCTGGTCCCCAGAAAGACCCCACCCATTTGTCTCTCTCTGGTTTCTTGGGCCTTTGATCTGCCCTTGTGTCAGATCAGAGGCTGGCTCTGGCCAAGCAAACGTTGGCTTCCTTCTGCTTATTTTCCTTCGCCCGTGATTTTTTCCTTCGCTCTAATTTGTTTTTTTGCATGTCAGGAATGACTGTGGCCGCGGCTGCTCCTCATACTGGTATGCCTGTGCACTGATGTGCCCTATGGGAGCAGGAGCCTTATTCAGCAGTCTCCATAAAAGCGCTACTCTGCTTAGCGGAACACCCTGGCCCGCGCGAGACTACGCGCGCATCGCCTCGGAATGCACTAGCCTTCTAATTTTATGAATGACTCTATTCATTCAGCCCCGCCCACCTTTCCAAAGCCCCTCCCCTGGAATGTTTGGAAGTGCGCCACCGTTGCTATTGGCCGGCGAGGAGGTTCCTATTGGCTCCCAGCCCGGTAGGTGGGAGGGGCCCCGGGGAAATATAAATACAGAAACAACGTAGTTGCATTGTAGGTACTGAAAGTTGCGCAAAAAGGGGTGTGCGGAGAGCTTACAGAGCCGAAGGATCCTAGGGACAATTTTGCAGCTGCTGTACGATCCACTGGTTGTCTCCTTCGGATCGCCCGAGAGTTAGTTTCTCTAGTCGTTTTGTTTTATTTTATTTCATCTCCTTTGGTATTTTTGCTCCCTTTCTGGCGTCTCCTCCCATCCGACAGCAATGAGGCAGGCTGTCCTGTTTAGCGCTGCTTTCCTGCTCTGCATCTCCCTGGTGAGTAGCTCTTGCTTAGCCACCTCTTTCTCTTCCGCTTAGGCAAGTGAAATGTGCGCGCAACGTTGTGGACCATGACAACAGGCAGGGGTGACCAAGCACCAGGCAGCGAGAATCATTTGGGGAGGGGGTGTTTCATCAAATACTAGCGAGCTCTCGCTAAACTTTGGATTCCAGTTTCTAGCTGCCCCCCCACCCCACCCCCGGCGGATCCCGGGCTCACCAACGTGACTGCACTCGCGGAGCCGCATTTATTCACCCGCGTCCCAGCCGGTTGCGGTGGGGATGGGGGTTGATCCCCGGGTCCTGGGAGGTGTTCTGTGCCTCGAAGCGGTGCGGAATCGGGCCGGTGTGTGAGAGACTTTCTAATGCTTAAATCTGGCGAGCCTGCCCAGAGTGGACGAGCTCAGGAATAGAACCTTACCGAGCATTAAGGTGAGTTTTTAATTTCCGCCCCTGTGGACTCTTGGGAGCTGCAACTCCGCCGCCGCTTTAGCCCCGGTGCCTCTGTGGCGGGGCTGCTTTGATGGTGGTGGCAGGGATTTTATTACGGAGATTTATTTGGGATGGAGGGGACGGGCACGTTGGTAGGGGAGGCCGAGAATGCCGGGACTCCGTGGCATGTAGCGCCATCTAGGAAACTATTTTGGTGTGGCCTTTAAAATAAATACATAGCAGGCGGCCAGGCGAAGGTTAAGACCCGCGCGTCCACAAAGATCACACAAGCGCCGCAAGCTGTAAGGGCCCTGATCCGGAGCTTCAGCGCTCCTCTCGGCCAGCTTCCGGCCTTTCCTACCTCCCTGGGATAGTTCAGTCGGTAGAGCAGTAGACTTTTAATCTCAGCGTCATGGATCTGAGCCGCTTGTTGGGCAAAAAGGATCCCTGCATTGCAGGGGGTTGGACTAGATGACCATCGTGGTCCCTTCTAGTTCTAGGATTCCTCTCGTTGCAGGTGGTCTCCCGCTGCCCCGCCACGTGCCGATGCTCCCCTGGCGGCTCCCCTCGCTGTCCCCCCGGAATCAGCCTGGTGCTGGACGACTGCGGCTGCTGCCAAGTGTGCGCCCGGCAGCTCAACGAGGACTGCGACCAGCTCTCGCCTTGCGACCCCCACAAGGGCCTGGAGTGCAATTTTGGGGCCGACCCCTCGGCGAATCGGGGCATCTGTTGGGGTAAGAGGGGCGAAAGGACGGAGCGGAGGAGGGACGTCTTTCAAGGGCTTTGACCTTTCTATAGCTGGGGTTGTTGTTGTTTGTTGTTGTTGTTGTTGTTTTTGGGAGGCTGGCTGGAGTCATGGTTTATCAGTGATCTTAAAATGATAACTTTTGAAATCATTATGTAAACCTACCTTGCACTGTGAAAGAAACACAGTATACTGCTGCTAAATAGATTTTAAAAAAAAAGTTTCTATCTGGTTTATAAATGCTTTAAATGAATGAATCAATTTATTTCGGTCATTGACCAGAGTGCATGCTTTAAATAAATACAAAATAAACCATGCTTCCTTCTACTTAATCCTGTTGATGGCCATGATGTTGAACACTCAACTGAGTGTTTTTGTGCTTGCTGGTTACCTTTTTTTGTATTTATGTGAACTCTGCAAGAAAGTGCTTTGAAATCATTACTGCAATTTAAAGTTGATTTCGTACCGAGTGTGCTGGGTGCTGACCAGCAACCAACTACGTTGGGCAGTGGCATGTTATGTACTAAACTGGCGCCTAATCACAAACTGGCACCTAATGTAATCAAGGAGGAAGGAGCAAGGAGCAAGGGCTTCTCATCCAGCCTAGTCAGGCACCTTCTCTGTTGGGGCTAGACTAGGAAAGGATTTTCTGTTGATGTACATATTCTGCTTTGGGGACTTCCGGCTGGCGACGCCATAGCGGGTGGTCGGGGCTGCTTCGGCTGCGAGGCGCCCGATCCATCCCGGGGGTTAGGAGCCCCGCAACCGCAAAGCGGGGCTCCGGTTGGGGTGCGGGAAGAGCGTCCCGCACCCTGGGCTCCCCGGCTGCGCCCACGGAGGCTCCGAACCCTTCCCTTGCCCCCCCTGTAAAGGGGGAGTGGGGGTGAAGGGACAACGGAGCCGGGCTTACGGGGATATGCCCCAACCGGGATGCAAATGCGGCGACAAAGCCCGCGGTGAGCGTCTTAGTTCTACCTTTGAAGAATGGAGCCAAAGGAACCCGGTGGTCGTGAGTAACTAATTTGACCAGAAATCGAGCTTTTGGAACGATCCGGGGGGAAGGAGAAAGGCAGCCTGCCTTCTTCCCTTCGAGTTAAAGAAGTTAACCAATTTGAGCAACTGCTGCTACAGGACTGCTACAATGTGCTTAAAATTGATACATGAGACTGGCAAACTTTTTTTCTTGGGAAGTAATTTAGTGGAAAATATCTCCATTTAAAGTTGCGGTATCTGCGCTCCAGTTTAGGAAAATGGCGAAGAACAGAGAGGCAGGAGTAGAAATTTGATACCCACTTCCTCCCCCTCTACCAGTATGCTGGGCTTCGTCCTTGAACTGGTACTGAACTCTGGACTAACGGACGAACAGAGGCTCACTGCTTTGAAGGTGGAACTGCTGTACAGGAAAGTCAAAGTCTTGTGTGGGGGTCTGAAAGAGAACCAATTGCCCACAGAGGAGGCTTTCAAAACTTTTAACACTTTGGAAGAAAGTCTTGCCAAAGAGCTGAGAGGGTGTCTGGGAAGATGGAGAGAAATGAGTGAGCTACTTCGGAGAAGAAACTCGCCTTTTGGGGGTGGCAGTCCCAAGGCGACGGTAAGATTTGTTATATCCAGTCCCCGAGGTGTGAGCTCGGGGGCCAGGGACAGAGAATTATGGTTTTTACAAGAAGAAAAGGAATGCTACAAAGAACCGGAGAAGCTGAGAGACGACGAGATGGACATCCTGGAGCTCGTGGCAAGGAGAGTTTTGGACTGTGCCTGGATCTGTGGACGCTTGGAGAGGGAAGCCACAGGGAAATTCAGTGTTGATGCCACCAGGAGAAGAATAATGGACAGAGGGGGTGTGGGGTGAAACACTAAGTAAAATTTGAAGTAGCCTGTCATGGAATTTTGAAATCGGAGGGTGAATACTGTCAACAATCTTTCTGTTTATTTTTTGTTTGAATATGAAAGGAGATATTTTGAGTTACTATGTTATTAGCAGCAGTTTAAAGGATAGAAGAGATAGATATGATATAAATGATTGGTGAAGATTTTAATGGAAGAAGAATTATGATGAGATATTACTACGATGATGCATTGTTAGTTAAATGTTGAATATATAATTGTGAGTAACTATATAATTGAATTTGAATTTCAGGAGAAATGGTTTTAAAATAGATTAAGGATATGAACTCGAAGGAGAAAGGGCAGGGGAAGTCAATGGTTAAGATATGGAAATAGAAATTTTCTTTTTAAAGAAAAGATGTAACAAGAAAACTTGACACTGTTTGTATTTGTTTTATCAGTGTATTTGTTTTGTATTTGTTTAATTGTAGGTGTGGGTGTGGGTATATGTTGTTATAAGAAAAAGGTCAATAAATTCTTATAAAAAAAAAAGTACATATTCTGCTTTGGAAATCATATCAGGGGTGACTGGTCCCCGTGTCCCAGGTGTGTTTTCTTTTAAGAGGATCAAAGTCCAGAAGGGTTGGGCAGAGCCTACGTGAGGGCTGGTGAAGGTAATTTGCAGATGTAGCAAAATACGTTGTCACTTATCCAACCTCCCTCTAGTGACGGATGTAGTTGTGGAATCTATCGTGGCATTGCCATGACGATAGAAAGGTTAATGGAAATTGTGTGTGAAGAGGCACAAAACATTGGACAGGAGTGTGTGTGGAGAGACAGTTGCGCAAATATTTTTGTTCCTGAAGCATTTTGAGAAAGCCAGTCTCTTGATCAAGGGTTTCCTTCAGTGCTTCTTGGAAAATTTGCTTGGGGCAACTTCTGTTGCCGGTCACCTAAGTAAGGCGAGAGTTGCCCCAAGCAAAATATTTGTGCAGCTTTTTCATGCTTGTTTGTTCCTATGACTGTTTTTTATCCTCCCTCTCTCTGTGTGTGCTTGCTTTAAAATGGCACGAGCTCAGGAGTTGGAGAGAAGTGACTTTGTAATCCAGCCTTCACCAAGCTAGTGCCCTCCAGATGTTTTGAACCACAGCTCCCATCAGCACCAGCTGTAGTCTAGAACATCTGGAAGTGCCAGGTTGGAGAAGACTGGTGTGACCTTGCAGGCACATAGGGGGTGAAAGAGATCTCCGAGGGCAGCTGGGTAACGATGGGACTCTTGAGTTGTGGCTCCGCTTGCTGGAGGGTGAACCTCTGCTGCTCACCTCTTCTATCTTCTCTCATGGATGTGGTGAGCATTTTTTCTGGGTCAGCCACTCACTCTTCCTTTCCCAGTGGGATAGAAAACCGGATTTGCAGACTAGGAGGAGGGGAGTTCCTTGGCAGTTTCTACACCAGGTATTTTGCTCCCTTCTAGGTAGGTTTATGACGCTCACACAAGAGCACACTTGCTTTTGGAAACATTGAAGGTCCTAGTAGATCTGTATTAGCATTCATCTTGTGGCTCCACATATGCAAGCTACATGTTACCCCTCTCTCTCTGAGCTGGGAGGCGATGCTGGAGGGCAACACTGTTCCCATGAGAGAGCATGCTTTCCCCCCTCCTTCCTCGAGACTACTACAATTCTGTATATTTACCAGGGTCACGGTTGTGTCTGGGACCACCTTTCCCCCAATATGTGTGAGCACTGCCCCTTGCTGGAAAGTGCGAGAAGTAAGATCTTCATTCAGGAGCACACACGCTAAGAAGAGAGCAAGGAGCAAGTGAAAAGTTGTCTAAATAGTTGCAGGGGAGTAAGGTGAAGGGCACATCTCTGTGGGCCAAGGGGAAGCACACTGCATGTAGCAGGAGGCTCTCCAGGCGTGGCTCAGGCCTTTGCAACACGATCTCGGTCCATGTGAGCTCTTCGCATCCTGTTTTCACATGGCTATTTAAAGCTCCAAACACTCTCTTCTTGTTGACGTGGCCCCTAAAAACCTAGTTCTGCAGAGGAGTGTATTTCTCTAACTTACGACGCTGGCAGGTTAAGTCCTGCTCTGTTTTTCACATCCACAGACTCCAGGGATGAGGCTTGCTGTTATGTAGCTCACTCCCAGGTTGGCCTGAAGTTGCAGATGAATAGAGGGGAGCAGGAAGTGATCTCAGAGTCCTCCCCCACCCTTTCATCTCTTGGTTTTTTTTTAACATTATCTGGTCTCCCATCATTGCGCTGTGGTAACCATGGATGCCAATCCCTAACTAGACACCAGTTTAGTTGAATGGAGGATTTTGGGTTGCTGGGATGAATGTCAGGGACCATTTGCCCTCTGGCACTTATTTCAAAGGCTCTCTGAAACAGTTGTCCCCGTGCAATTCCATGATGGCTTCTTGAAACCGATCCAGATGCCTGTAGCTGGTGGGTCCTCTCTTACAGTCAGCATCACTTTCTCATTTTTAATCCAACTTCTGAAACTGAGTAACACATACCTTTCTACCTCCTCAGCAAAGCAAGAAGGCCGGACCTGCGAATACAATGGCCGCATCTACCAGAACGGGGAGAATTTCCAGCCCAGCTGCAAACACCAGTGCACTTGCATCGACGGGGCTGTCGGTTGCCAGCCGCTCTGCCCGCTAGAGCTGCCCCTGGCCTCCCTGGGCTGCCCCAGCCCCAAACTCCTGAAGGTGCCTGGCCAGTGCTGCAAGAGGTTTGTGTGCAGCAAAGGACCCAAGAAGTACGGAGGGGTCACCTTTGAGTACAACGCCAATGGCGACTCCAGTGACAACGAGCTCATCTATGTGGGCAAAGGCGGACACTGGAAAAACCTACCAGGTGAGGGCTGAGGGGTGCAGTCAGAGCTGTTGCGATTGGAGGAGCAGGAATGATATTCAGCTTCTGTCTGTATTTATACCGAGAGGCTTGTGGCACCTTAAAGACCTAACACACCTGTTGTGGCATAAGCTTTCATGGACTACAGCAGGGGAAGGGAGGCTCAGGCCCCAGGGCTGAATAAACCCCGCCCCCACTCCCTTGGGACTTTCCCTAGGCCACACCCCCTATCCCCAGGCGACACCACTGCTTCGCTAGCCTGGCTTTGCATGCTTCCTGAGTCTTCTTGGCAGGCTGGTGTGTGTCTCTGAAAATGCCTCAGGCTTCCATGGATGGACCGAGAGGAGCGTGTGAGCGAGTCCAGAAACTAGTGTAGTGTCCGAGTTAAAATTTGCATTGATTGCTCAGCTCCCTTTGCCTCTTGCCCCACCCATCCCTGGCTTGTGAATGCTTGAAGGTTGTCCAGATGGGAATGCGGCCCTCCTGCTAATGCATGACGAGACTGGAGTCCACCTGGAAGGGTTTCTTTTGCAACAGCAGACTAACATGGCTGCTCCTTTGGAAATCCTTAGAATGGAAGGCATCCCTTTATAATGGATGTTTTCCATCGTATTAACTCACTCTAATGCTTGCACAGGAATAGAGAGTCTGCGTGGGGATAGTCTTGGGAACTATATTTGTGGTTCTTGCTAAATTTGGTGTGCATCACAATTTAAACAATTGCTTTGGTGAGGTGAGGTGATTTATGGCTGTAGGGATTCTCCACCACCCCCCACCCCCCAGCTTAGAATGATAGGCACCTTTGGACAAAAAAAAAAAACATGCTTTATGAGCTGTGCAGCAGTGTGTTGCATCTGCCCCATGGGAAACGGAGCAGCAAAGTAAGATGAAGCTTCCAGCCATTGCTAGTGAGACTGCATCTATCAGAGGCATTCCCTTGTAGGATGATGTACTGTAGGATGTCATACCAGGATGTTTATTAGCAGGCCGCATTGCAAGGCTTAAAAGTCATCTGCTTACTGTGTGGCATTGCTCTTTGATGACAAGCTGCTCCTTAAACCACTTTGGGACACCATCTCACTCACCCATGAAACCTCCTTGCGCTATCAATTTCTAGGTCTGTATCTCACACAAGCCAGTGGCCATGTAGCTACCTTCTCTGTTGACAGCAATCTAGTGGCTTTGCTACTAACTCTCTACTTGGAATATTGAAATTTCCTACTCCCTCCAAGTATCTTGGTGTCTTCACTTCCTACTGCTTGAGCCTCATGCGGTCTGTGCACCAAGGCACTCAGGGAAAGGTTGCGCCTCGAGAAGATGCAGCTGGCCAAGTTTATAACCGTTTTGCTCCAAGGGCAGGAAATGGAAAGCTGGCACTGTGTTGCGTGGAAGCGGCATCTAAACAGGGTGGAGACACAGAACATAAATAGGGGTAAGAGTGGGAGTCGTCCTTTGCCCTTTCAGGATCTATATCTGATGCTCCCGAGGGGCAGGAAATGTGATCCTTCACTTGCATTTGCTTTGGTTCCCAGTTGCTATTTCGGCTAAGCATGGCAGTGGCTGCATAATAGAGGGACCGAAAAGCATTGAATCTGCCTGAGAGGGATTGTTCACACAATCTCCTGTATCACTCTTGCTCCCAAGTGATGGTCAGTCGGGATGCCACTAGTGCTGCATATTTTGTTTTGTGGTTTCATGGCAAAAGAGGAATGCAGGCATTCCCTTTCCAGAAGACAAGGGTTTGCACCTACTGGGAATTTATTCTACAGATGCCAGTTTAGTCTAAATGGAGTTGATGGGTTCTCAGTTGCCAGAGTCCCGAGCAGCCTCCACATCCCCCCCTCCACACCCTATTCCCTCCATTTCCCCCCTACAAACTCATCTCCCATGTTTCCTACCCAACATGTGGCCTTGCCTCTTTCTGTAGTTGCCATTTTGAATAGTTTGGCTGCCATGGAGGCTTACGAAGAATCCTGCTGATTCATCTTGACTCAGCATGATGGCCCGCTAGATGCCTCTGGGAAGGAGACAATTGCCTTCTGCTGTTGTCCATCAATGCCTGCCTTCTGTTTGTGGAAGATACAGGGAACCTGTGGCTCCCCAGGTGCTCCTGGACTCCAACTCCCATCATTCCCAGCCAGCATGGCCAGCAGCTGGGGATGATTTGGAACTGTAGTCTAGTAACATCCAGAGAACCGAACAGACATGTTCCACATCTCTTAAGGAACTTAATCCCTTTCGATCTCATTTTATGCTTGGCCAATATGTGTAGCTGCTGGCAGTACATTGCTCACTGTTCCCTTTGGGTTCAGAATGACAGTGCAGTAACTGGGATTCCCTTCTCTTCCCCAGCATGGAGGCCATTCTTCCAAAGCCACGTGGCAAAGCAACAGCACAAGTGCTTGGCTCAGACTACGGACTGGTCACCGTGCTCCAAGAGCTGCGGCTTCGGCATCTCCACCCGCGTCACCAGCGACAACCCGAAGTGCAAACTGATCAAAGAGACCCAGCTGTGTCAGATCAGGCCTTGCGGGAAACCTGATTTTTCCAAACTAAAGGTGAGGGTTGGGAAGACAGGAAGAGGGCAAGCAGGGAATAGGGGAGGGCACTGCTTACCACAGCAGCCCAGCATCTGGGACACGAGAGCTAAGTCTGCCTGCACTCCCAACTGTTCAAAATGGCAAGTTTTGGATAATGGGAGAGCCTAACAGGAAGGATTAGGGCCCAAGATGGTGAGATGTTCTGCTCCGGGCTTATATTACAGGATTGGTGCCTGTGGGGCTAAGAGGTGTGTGTGCTTGTTTGCTAGAAAGAAGAATAGCTCAGCTGGTTACAGCATGGTGCTGATAATGCCAGGGTTGCAGGTTTGATCCCCCATATGCGACAGCTGCGTATTCCTGCAACTGTCCCATATTCCCTTCCAACTCTACAAGTCTGTTATTCTATTCCATGATTCTAGGTTCTCCAGCTGTATGCTTTGTGTTTGCAAATACTTTCCTCTCCTCTTTTCAGAAGGGCAAGAAGTGCTTGCGGACACACAAAGTGCGTGAGCCTGTGAGGTTCAGCTATGCTGGCTGCAAGAGCCCACGCCGTTACCAGCCCAGCTACTGCGGGTCCTGCTTGGATGGCCGCTGCTGTGTCCCTCTGCGCACTCGCACCCTGAGCGTGCCCTTCCATTGCCCGGATGGCAGCTCCTTCTCCAAGAACGTCATGATGATCCACACTTGCCAATGCGGCCCGGCTCATTGCCCGCTCCTCAGCGAACCTGCCATGGGGCCCCGGTACCAGCTCAATGGGGATATTCACAAATTCCTGGAGTGATGGAGCCCGCTACCCTCGGGAACCGAGTCAACCTATCTCCAGTGACTCTGGATCACCCCTATGGACTCGAGGCCCCTCTGCCTGATGTCGGGAGAAAACAGGACATCCTAAGCTTGCCCTGCTTCCATGAATGCAAATGCAACTAAAATTAGGAAAGGCAACATGGATTTTGGAGGTGCACTGGTTCCTCAGTATATGGGTTGATTACATTGTGCTGTGCCTGGGAGTCTGAAGATCCAGTGATTTGAGGAATGGATCTCATGTTGCTGGGTTCAATCTCTCCATTCAGCCCAGCCAGGCTCAGGCTGGAACTGGGCCTTGGGCAACAAAATGGGAGAGTCAAACAAAGAGATCTCCCCATCACAGCCACCTTTAGGGCTCCACAGTCCATGCTTTTGGTCACAGTGCTGGAAGGAAGGAGGAAGCACAGCCCTTGCGCACTAGGGATAGCTGTAAATTCTCTGGTTTGAGTTGCCAGATCCCAAGATGGACAGCTCTGATATCCTTAAGGTCCTTTGACTGGAAAGAGCAGAGGAGAACACAAGGCAGATAACCCACAGGTGGACTGGATTGGAGTGAGGGGGAGTCAGATCTGCCCTGGATGCCTCCCTAAGATCCTATGGGCCTTTTTAGATTGAAATCTGGCAATGCAACCTCAAGACAGCCCCACAAATACTGAATTAGGAAGAGTTTCGGTACAGAGTTCAAATTAATGGTCAGTAGAGGAAGGCATGGTGGAGTGGCGGTGCTCACTTGACCTCCAGGCAACTGAGTTGCTGCTATGGTTGGAGGGACAAGGCAGTGGGGAGGTCACCATGGTGCAAACGCAGTGGCAGAGACAGACCGGCACTCCTGGTGTGTTTGCACTGTGCTGACCTCCTCGCTGCCTCGTCCCTCCCCTTCCAGGTAAGCAGAAGCAACTCAGCTACCCAGCGGTCAGGTGATTGTTGCCACTCTATCATGCCGTCTGCTGCTGATAATGTTGTTGCTTTTTTAACCCTGTGAATTATTGAGAAAATGGCCAAACAAGGGTTGATAGGGACCTGTTCCCCCTTCACTGCCTGCTGTTTGCACCTGTGCTTCTAATTCCTTCCTTGTCTGCCACAGTTGGAAACCTTTGCTTCCCAGTCTGTCCTCCTTTGAACCGAAGGGCTGCCTTGCCTCCTGCTCATAGCACACCCTGGTGGTGAGATGGTTTCCTGGAGAGAGAAACCTGTTGGCAATGACAATGCAGAAAGGGAAGGGCATATCTGTGCACATTTGGCTTCTTTCTCCAGTTTGTGCTGTTTCACAGCTCATCCTTCTGCATGTTGCCAAACCGTTATTCAAACTTGGATTGGGGGGAATATTTTTTTTATTAAAAAATAGGGGAGAAATCAGAGTAAACACACACATTGCAGACTAGAAACAGACCCCTCCCCCCCCAAAGAGGGAGGGCTGAGAGTTGAAGATTTTCTTTGTTATTTCAAAAACCTGCAGACCCTGTTTATCCAGATGTGCCGGTAGCAGAAGGGAAACATGTATGCTCACTATTGGAAATGGTGCCTTTCTCAAATCACTTTCTTCCTTTGAAAATCAGCATCTGCCTCCTGACTAAGACATGTTGATTTCCGGAACAGTCTTTTGTAAAAGGCAATCCCCCATGTGGGGAGACTCTCCTCTCCAGCAAATCTGTCGCACAATGGCTAAGCTTAAAGAGCATCTCCTAGATTTATTTAAGCACTTTTAAACAACAATAATAATTATTAATCATGTTCCCTATATGTTCCTGGTGAGCAGCAACAGGGATCGTCAGAGAATAGGGTGCAATGTTGGAACAGATATTAAACTGTTAAGTCTTTCTTGTCCTGTTGGGGAAAACTATATTTATGAGCGCAGCAAAGTAGGCTTTGCTACAAATGAGGAGATTTTATTTTATTTACCTTTTTTGCATAAATATTATAGCTTCAACGCTGGTTTGGAGTGTCGGCTATTTAGCTTCATAATGAAGCCTTCCTTGCTTTGCATATTGTAAGCAGAGCTTTGATTCCACTCCCTCTTGGATCTTAAAAGCTGCTAGAATGAAATGTCTGTCATTTCATTCTGGTGTTTGTGCCTCTTTCTGTCTTCTCGGAGCTTTTGGTGTAGGAAGATCATGGCAAAAGGGCTCGATATAAAATGTTTAAGGGGTATGTGATATGTAACGGATGGGGTCTTAGGAACCTTGGTTGCTTTCCATTTCTACAGCCATCGCCCTTGAACTCCTTTCTTCTCAACGTAGGAGGAAATTGGATTTGTAAAACCAGCAGGACCTGACCTTAGTTGGAACTGAGGGGCTCTTGTTATTTTCAAAATGTATTCTTGGGCTCTCAGTTATGATTTTAAGCCTATGCACATTTTCTTGAGAGTTCAGCTCACTGAACTGATTGGGTCTTACTTCTGAGTAAACGTGCATAAGGCTTCTTCATGAGATACTAGTAACCATATTTATCATATCCTCATTATTAGCAGCTGACATATATTTATTAAGAACCAGTTGTGCCAAATGCCTTAATGGTTTCTTTTTACAGGTGAACCAATTTAGTAGATATGGGGAATGCAGTAGGTTTTATATAGTTCGCCTTCAGTGTTGCTTTGAACAGTCTCAGCCCACTGCCATTCTACCATTTTTACAAGACACTTCAATGGAGCAATAGAAGACTATGCATATACATATTAGATCTGACTAAGACTGAATGGTGGGAGGTGGGATTTCAAATACTATAGGGCAGAGGTTTTAAACCTTTTTGAGTCCACGGCTTCCTTGACCAACTACATTCTTTCTGCGGCACCCCTTTGGGGCTCAGGAGCCCAGTTATGTCACCCCTTGCTTGCAGAGCTGGCAGCCTCTCACACTTTTTCGAACACCCTCCCTTGTGGAGTGTTCCCTCAGCCTCCTCTCCTCTCCCCTCTCCTTGGGAGTCCTCTAGGCAGCTGCTGCTGCTGTCCCTGGTCTCTGAACTGCCCCCCTCCCTCAAAGAGAGGTGCCTCCCAGAGGCACCATTTGCAGGTGGAGCTTATAGCCTGGGCTGCTGCAACAAACAGCTGTGCAAGCCTTTGGGAGGCAGAGACACAAGAGGGTACCAGAGGAGGGAGGAAAGGAAAGAGGGGCAGAGGCCAGTGTTGCTTGCAGCACCCCAGCCATCAGTCAAGGCACCCCAGGGTGCCACGCCACGGCACACTGGTTGAAAACCACTGCTATAGGGAATCAACATGAGTTGATTTACAGTAAATGGGAACAGTGTCAGATCTTGGTGTCTCAAATTTAAGTGGTCAGGATCTGCCCGTCCCGCACCTCTGGCACCATCAAACCAGTTGTGCTCTCCTAGATCTGCTTTTGATAGGAATGCTGATCTGAAAACATTCAAACCAAATTCACCAAAGGTGAATTCTAAATGCTATATTATTATTATTATTATTATTATTAATTTATTTGTACCCTGCCCATCCGGCTGGGTTTCCCCAGCCACTCTGGGTGGCTTCCAACAAAGATTAAAATACATTAAAATGTCACACATTAAAAACTTCCCTAAACAGGGCTGCCTTCAGATGTTTTCTAAATGTCAGGCAGTTGTTTATCTCTTTATGGGAGAGCGTTCCACAGACGGGCACCACTACCAAGAAGGCCCTCTGCTTGATTCCCTGTAGCTTTGCTTCTCATAGTGAGGGAACCACCAGAAGGCCCTCAGCGCTGGACCTCAGTGTCCGGGCAGAACGATGATGGTGGAGACGCTCCTCCAGGTATACTGGGCCGAGGCCATTTAGAGCTTTAAAGGTCAGCACCAACACTTTGAATTGTGCTCGGAAACGTACTGGGAGCCAATGCTCTCCACTCCAATAACCCTACAAGGATATAAATACAAAACATGATGAAAATCACCAGTATATGACATCCCCTGAATATATTTGGATTCTAGTAGGTCCCAAAATGAATAGGTTAGCAATATGTCATTATTTTGCAAGGGGGTGGAATAAGAAATATGCCATTAATGCTCTTGTTAACAAAAAGATGGTAAGATACCGATGATGCTAGTATTGTTCTGCACTGGTTAAATCTCATTTTAAGGATACAAATGAATGCCAGAAGCTTCTATACACAGAGTCAGACCACTTGGCCTTGTATTTGCTAGCAGGACTGAAACCAGCTGTCCTGGGTTTCAGAGAGGAGTTTGTAACTGTACAACAAGCTTCAAGACCTGGAAAGAGTCTTGGGTCACAGTGCCCAGTGGTGGAGGAAGCCTCCGTGCCACCCGGGGTGGCGGTGCGGAGGCACTCCCCTGGAGGCGGGGTGTCGCAACGTCATGACACACGTCGGGACAGGTTGCGCATGCGTGGAAATACCGCACATGTGCAGCCCATCTGGCCCAGTGCCGCTGCTCCCGTGGCAACCGGGTTGGCTGCCTGGTGGGTGGTGGCTTGTGGGCTGCCCCATCCGTGCTGCTTTATAGACAGGGCAGCCCCACGAGCCGCCGCTCGGCTGGCGGTTCGCTCAGTTGCCGCAAGAGCAGCATGGGTGCTGGGTGGCGGGGAGTGGCAGGAGGGGCCAGGGAGTGTCACCCCCCTCCCCTGGAACCCGGGGCGCCCTGCCCCCAACGCCCCTCCCTTGCTACGCCACTGACAGTGCCTGTAGGGCAGGAGAGGGGATCTTACAGCAGTGTGACTTCACTGCCATCTAGAGGCCACCTTCTCTGTAAAAGCCAGGTTAGCTGTCTGAACCATGCATGGAATGTGGTTTTTAGAGTAAGAGATCAAAACCTCTTGCTTTTAGACCAGCTTTTACAAATAGGAGAGGTGTAAAGTAATTTAGCTATGTCTCCTCAAACAATGACAATCCAATTCTTGTGTTCTGGAATTAGCATATTTATTGACTCTGTCACAAAAAATCTGTGAGAAGTGTCACCTTTGGGGTTATGGATTTTCTGTTTTTAAATGTTTAAAAAGAGGTATCTTATGGGGCCAGAACCAGCAACCAGATCCCTAAAAGATGTCATGAAAATATGCTAATAATAATAATAATAATAATAATAATAATAATAATAATAATTGCTCATTGTATCCACTGCAGCACAAGTCCATTGAAACTGGGGACGGGATGGGACGGAAGGGGGGACAGGTTAGGAGGGTAGAGTTCATTTTTCCGGTTTCCAACAATGGTTTGCTCCCTGCTCAAGCCTAGAAGTCTTTCCATTATGTTGTTGTACACCACCCTAATCTCCCCGTGACACTTACCCAGAGTTTGGTTTCCTTGGAGTGTGGCACAGCGGAGGCTATGGTGCATTTATGATATATAGTTGATTTACACTTCTATACAACCCAAGCCTATGATGGAGGGGTTCACAGCATTAACACCCCAAAAGGGTCTTGCTTCTCCCATAGTAGCCACAGCCTTGGATTGCAAGAGAAATCAGGCATCACTCTGACCCTCTGCCTTGCCAGCCTCCTGCCTTGCTTCCATCTTCTAACTCACATAACTTCACTCTCAACTCTGACCCTCGTCTCTCTAACTTCCAGCCAGTGGAGGGAGGCGGCCCACCCATTTGCCCTCTGGTGCTGAGCCACTTCTGTTCCATCAGTAGCCCAGTACCTAGTCTGTCACCTCACCAGGAAGCTAGCCTAGCTTTTCCAGGAATTAGAATCCTTGATTAGATTTCAACACTTGCTGGGTCCAGGGGTTAGAAGGGCCTCTCTGCATACAGCCTACCTCCTCCAAAACTCTTAACGCTATGCAACTTAGCAAATACAAGAGCGAGCGCTTAAGTCTGCAACAGCCGGCTGCTTCACTGGACTGCACTATATAATCTATGCCACCTTTTCCCAAGCTGAACACACACAGAATAAATTGTGGGATTTGGGACAGTTGCAAATCAGTACTCAAAACAGTAATCAACAATTCTGAGTGTTATTACTGTCCCTCATCTCAATCTCAAAGCTCTTTGGCTCATTAAAGACTTCAATCTGTGAGTGGAAAGAGGTTGCTGTTCATTGATCTCCCTTACTGGAGTGTAATGGCTGGAGTAGGAGTGAAATGATCTGATCCAGCCTGCATAAGAGCGTACAGCTGAGCACATTGCTAGCTCTATCTATGCTGATCCTTGGGGAGGGGGGTTGGAGGGGAGGCAGAGAAGGTGATGAACAGATTGAGTCCAGTGTCCCTCTTCCCCACACAAAAATTAGTGCCAGCAAGACTGGAGGAGCACTAACTTTGTTGCTAGAGGGAATGGGTGTGTGTATTTTTAAGCACATCAGCACATGTGCAACTTCCTGGTGCATGCAGAAATCTCTGATTCAGGCCCTGGTGCCTGGTTAGGGTGGGGTGGTGGAACCTCCATATGGCAAATAAAGAATTACCGGTAACCAGGTATAGCAGCCATATGTGATGAATGTTTCTCTCCTTATCCATTATTATTGTTGTGATTTTTCTTAAATAATCATATTAGAGCTATTTTCATTGTGCAAAGTGCTTTCCCGTTCTCCTTCTCTGCTGTTTCTCCCAATTCATCTAATGAATGGTGGGCTTTATTTTAAAGAGATCTATGTATTAAAATGAAAAGGTTCAGTGGTTTTATATTTTGCAGATACATGCATATATGTAAATCTTTGTTTGGTTTTTATAAAATTAAATAATTATTACATAAGACAACTCTGATCCAGGCTAAGTTCTGGGGCGGGGTCTAATGAAGGAGCTTCAGGGTGGTGGTGATTAATGAGCACGGCTGACAGTGAAGGAGAGATTCTGGATGCAGAAAGAGCCAACACACACAGCAATTATGAGTTCCTTCCAGTAGCACATTAGAGACCAACTAAGTTTGTTCTTGGTATGAGCTTTTGTGTGCATGCACACTTCTTCAGATACATGTATCTGATATGTGTATCTTCAGATATGTGCATCTGATTTGTGTATCTTCAGATATGTGTATCTGAAGAAGTGTGCATGCACACAAAAGCTCATACCAAGGACAAACTTAGTTGGTCTCTAAGGTGCTACTGGAAGGAATTTTTTATTTTATTTTGTTTTGACTATGGCAGACCAACACAGCTACCTACCTGTAACAGCAATTATGAGTGTTGATGAGCTCAGGTTCGTCTCCAGTCCTGTTGAATTCTGTACGTGGGAAGGGGAGGGGACACTATTTTGCCCTTTGCCTGAGGCAGCAAAATGATTTGGGCTAGCCCTGCTCTTCCCCTAGTATTGAAATTCAGCATTTTCACTCCTAAAGTAAACAAAAAATAAAAAAACACAGATTAGAGGCAAGCAAGAAGCACCCACCTCTGGAATTAGCTGCCAGAAGCAAGTTTTCACTCTGAAGACCAGGGCAACTCTTCCCATAATAACCCTCACTACTCCTTGTCAGCTAAGGAAGGATGGAGACCCCTTCATCATCAGCCCTTTCTGCAATGGACCATGCAGCATCTAACTCAGGAGCTGCAGACAGCAAATACAATCCAAATTAGTTTGTCCACCTTCAGGATGCATGCTGCGAAGAAGGCCCTAAGGCAAGTTGCAGGGATTACTTCTGAGCAAACATGAAAGAAAGATGCTGGGCATAGGGTGGGCAGTGCTAGATAATCATAGCTGTCAACCTTTCCCTTTTTTGCAGGAAATTCCCTTATTATAGCAGTGGGGAACAGCAGGGAGGGTTGACAGCTATGTAGATAATATAGTGCTATATTATATTGTGTTTTCAGCTGATTTTGGAAAGCAGCCCTCAGAAGTAGCATGATGTAAAATACAGCAGGGTGTGTAAGCCACTTGGACTCTGCTGCTACTGATATAAGAAAAACCTGCCCTTATTCCCTTATGGGGCATACAAGAGCCCTTTTAGGTTCTCCATCGGTAGGAGAATATAACAGAGGCCAACCAGAGAAGATTGAGAAGCAAAGTCTTTATTATCGCTGTTGCAACAGGGTGTTTTTGTAGGCAAAAGACCTCAAACAATGGAGCGCAAGCTCCTATACAGACTTTTGAAATTGCCCCCCTCCAGCTCAAGACCACCCCTCCATACATCATACATACATCAGAATTACATCACAAATTGGGAGGGTCAGAGGAGGTAACCTGAGAATTCACACCTGTGCCACCCCTCCTTGACCCTTCCCAGACACACATTTCTGCAAAACAAAAGGTTTTCTGCCCTGGCTGGTAGGGCTATTGCGAGGCTAATGTGAGGGAAATCATCTGGCACTTAGGCAGAGGGCTGCTCACCTCTTCCCTCCTGGCAGAGAAAACACTTGGTCAGCTGGGAGTCAAAAAATGGTGTCAGGCCTGCTGCTTCAGACATGTGGCCTTGTTTGCTTGGTACATAATAAAAATTATTATATATAAATAAAAGACCTTAATATTCTTACAACACTACAAAGCAGGTAGGCTGACGGCATGATTCAAAACAAAACAAAAGCAAAGCAAAAAACAACAACCAGAAAGACTTGTGGCACCTTGAAGTCTCCAATTTATTGTAGCATAAGGCTTGGTGGACTAGAG
The DNA here is from genome assembly GCF_009819535.1 of Lacerta agilis. Classification (NCBI taxonomy): domain Eukaryota; kingdom Metazoa; phylum Chordata; class Lepidosauria; order Squamata; family Lacertidae; genus Lacerta; species Lacerta agilis. The sequence continues at coordinate 40,379,258 of NC_046313.1, read as the reverse complement.
CCCAGTTTATCAAACATATATTCAGATACATGGCTATAGAGAAAACAATTGTGAACAACTGGGCCAAAAGGTCATGAAAAACAAGAGATCATGAGACAGAAATTCCTGATCTGAATGCATAGGATCAAATTTACTGATAATTTCTAATCCAGCAATTTAACACTGGAGTCATTGTAAAAGTTTTTGCTGTTGTTAAATGCTGGTGACTTTCAGGTAGGAAGTAGAGTGTCGTGAGAAAATGAAGTATCTTCCCACTAGCTTATGTTGCCTTAAAAAATAAAAAAAATCCTTCCAGTAGCACCTTAGAGAACAACTAAGTTTGTTCTTGGTATGAGCTTTCGTGTGCATGTACACTTCTTCAGATACGTTGGGCTTTTTTAAAGGAACAGTTTTGGCTGGTTCCTTTGACAAAATGTTGTGTTCAGTTGCTTTTCTTCTGGGTCTGTCCTCTAGTAGATCACTCCAGCCTTGCCAATTCTGCCTCTTCTCTTCATTCTGTGGATATTACAGTATAGTTTTTAGAACGCCTGAGGCAAATCTTTCGGATGAGATCACTGTCTGAGGAACTGGAACAAATTGTTGTTTCACAGGGCTACAGTATAGATGATGGTTGGGGAGACTGTGGCCCTCCAGATATTGCTGCAGAATATCCTCATGGTGCGGAAACGGGAAAGGGCAACGCAGGCAAGTAAAGCTGTGCAGGCCTGGCTGCTGCTCCTGTCAGTACCACTGCCAGACAGTGCGCCTGCTTGGGGATGGGGAGGGTGGGCCAGCCCGGACTGCCAGGAGGGCTCACTAAGGGCCCCTTTGACCCAGGCAGGATCCTGCCACCCTGGGTCGGCCCCTGATCGAACAACTCTTTTCAGTAAAACCAATTCACACGTTCAGTACCCCGCCAGGTCAGTAGGGGGCTATATCCGCGCACGTGTGAACAAGCCCCGTGTGTCCTCTTCTAACAGAAGTAGGCTCGCTATCAGCGCTCCGGCAGGCGGAGGGTTAACGCTCCCCCCCCCGCGGCTGAATTACTATTAACCAGCTGCCACATGGGCGGGGGCGGGGCGGGGGCCATAATAGCTGCCGGCGGCGCAGCCGAAGACACAATTGATCCGCGCAGCCCCAGCTTCTCCCCGCGAGAGTGACATCATCTCTTCCAAACCCCAACCGGCGCTGCCATTGGCTGGCCAGGTAATTGAGAGGGGCATTTCTGCTCTCCCTCCCGCCCCGCCCCACCCCTTCTCCCCCCATGCCTACTTTGTGCGTCTCTGGTGCTGCTGCTGCTGCCGCTGCCTCTTCCCCTCCCGCCTTCCTTCGCGCCCTCCGGCCACACACGCCCAGGGCAGGCGCCGCCGCCGCCGCCGGCAGCAGCAGCAGCACCAGCAGTAGCAGCAGCGACGCCCGGTCCGGCCGGCAGGATCCCCTGCACGGAAACAAAAGCCCCCCCCAGGGCTCCTTCGCTTCCTGCAGCGGCCGAGGAACGGTTGGCTCGGCTTCCCGGCGCGCCGCGAGCGAGGTAACAGCCGTCGAGGGGGCGCCGGGAGTTCCGGCGGCGGGCGGCCCCTGGCCGGAGCTTTGGGAACTGCGCGCGGAGCGGAGAGGGTCTGGGCGGCTCTCCTCTCCCCCCACGGCTGGGCAGGGCGGGTTGCTTCTCTTCTCTTCCCCCAGTTTCCCACGTGCTGGGGGTCAGCTTCTTTGGGGGAAGGGGGGGGGCGTGTGGGGCTCCGGTGCACATGGCGCCGGCAGGTGCAAAGCGGACCGAGCGAACAGCCCTGATCTGGAGGGGCGGGGCGGGGTGTTGGCTGTTTTGTTAGGCTGGGCAGTTTTTGAATGGATCCTCCCGGCCAAAGGGAAGACTGGGAGCTGGATCCCAGGCTGTTCTCTGGGCGTGAAGCCTTCGTGGCAGAATCTGCTGTGTTAGCCTGTTAGCCCCGTCCGACCAACTCGTCACCCTCCGAGAGGGCAGCTGCACACTACATTTGCTGTACCCGTTGGTGGCTATTCTTGTTGCACTTTCTCTGGGTGCAGTAAGCAGGGCAATCTTTTTTAAAAAAAGGCGTGATGTGAAAGGTTTTTTTTCCCCAGCAAGCTGATTGAAGCGAGCTAAGGCTACAAGTGCATTAAAGGCGTCGGTACTGAAAAAGCGAGATTTATATTATATATATAAACAAACAAAAACACAAAGCCTCCATAATGTCAGGGGCCACAGGGGGAAGTGGCTTGCATCCCTAAAAAGTCTTGCATGAAACCAGGAGGGACCAATTCCTAAGATGTGCAGGCCCTTTCCTTTGTTAAGGGAGGGATTTGCAGTGGTGATGAGCTACGATCTCGTATGAACCACAGCCCCACCCTGTGCTTCTTTGTGAGTGTGAATAGGCTTTCCCTGGTATTGCTGGATGAATCCATTTAAAAGATAAAATGAAATTGAGGCTGCCTTTTTGCAAGAAAGGCAAAATGAACCAAATCTCTCTCAGCTGGTTATTGGAAAAAACAAATGCCTTCAACTCTCTCACTTTTCATAGGGTCCCATGTAGTTGACAGTGGACAAAGGGGTTCCTTTCTCCCCCCCCCCCGTCATAGTATACATGTAAAAGAGCCTGTCTCTAAAATAGAGGAAAAAAAGTTTGTATTAAGGCTTTGTACTCAACAGAAATAGACTCCCCACCTTGGATTAACTCCTCTCTAGGAAAGAGGCAACCCTTCCAGGCAAAATCCCACAGGAAATAGAGAAAGTAAAAAAATATGGGGGTGGGGGAATCCAGGTGAGCTAGCGGCATTTAGATAGATAACTGAGAGATGCAGAAATGGGCTAGTCTAGAGCATGGGTAGGCAAGCTAAGGCCCGGGGGCTGGATCCGGCCCAATCGCCTTCTAAATCCGGCCCAATCACCTTCTAAATCTGGGCCGCAGATGGTCCAGGAATCAGCGTATTTTTACATGAGTAGAATGGTGCTTTTATTTAAAATGCATCTCTGGGTTATTTGTGGGGCATAGGAATTCGTTCATTCCCCCCCCCATAATAGTCTGGGCCCCCACAAGGTCTGAGGGACAGTGGACCGACCCCCTGCTGAAAGTTTGCTAGAGGAAAGGCAAAGCCTTTTTGGGATTGAGATGAATGAATAAAACCCTTTAGGGCAAGGTGTACGGACCATTTGCTAGTGAAAGGATGTTGCTACAGAAGTGTGCAAAGGAAGGGCAGAGCATGAACACTGAAGGATAAGGAGAATCACTGGTGAGGTAAAGTTCTTCAATTATAAGGTGGAAATAAGTTTGGGGAGTATGCATCAAATCAGGTGAGTTTTTAAATGGGAGAGATGTCTGCTAATCTAATCACCTACCTAATCTAACAGGAAGCAGAAGTCATGGATGATTGTGTTGGGGGGGAAGATAATGGATTGGGGTAGCCAAGCAGATGTAACTGCGTCTTTGCACACTGATGCTTCAAGATCTCTCTCCCTGGTACTTACTTTGAGTAATTAAAGCAGATCGGCAAGGTTGTAGCTGGGGGGACATAATGGCCATCTCCAAAACCAGAAGAGAAATTATTGGCTTGCTAGCAGAGCTCTTCCTCCTGGGACAATAATTGGAACAAACAACAAAACAAAGGTGAATGGGTGACTGTTGGAATGATCTAACTCTCTTGCTTTGGGGGCAGGTGTGATGAGGGTGGAGGAAGCAATGGCTGAAATGGCCGGAGCTCCCTTGCACTTCTTATGGCTTCAAGGAAAGAGCAGAGGACGGAGGGTTGAGTGTCTAATGTAGCTGGAAAGTTTGAGAGAATGTGCAGTAGCATTCAAGGGCTAGAAAAGAAGCAGGTTTTTCCCATGGGCCTGCCTTGGGCTCAGATGTGGACTGAAACATATGCTTTGCAGCTTTGGGTGATGCAGAATTATAAACATGCCAGGATGTTGCGGTGAGTTATAAACAACCGAACAGAATGTTTGAGACAATTGAAAGGTACTCATGGTGGGCAGTAGAAGGGTAGGGGAAGAGTGTAAATACAATTTTGGGCAAGGTGTGCGTAAGAGAGATTGCAAAGAGTTCAACTGTAGCATGAACAACACTTAGCTCTGCTGGGTTTAAAAATGTCAAGTTGTATTCATTAACAATATGGAAAATAAAAATTAGAGGCTGGTTATGACTTAAAAGTTAAATGGCTAGCTTCTGTGATACTCCAAGGAACTGCATATGCAGTATATGCATATATAAGGGAATTTGGAGGGTACACACTTTTAGCAAGCAGAAAGTGAAACTGAAACTTGACCTTCCCGGATACAAGGTCAGGAGAAACGAAAGTACAGTATTAAAACAAAATGACCTCTTAAGATAATAACATGGTAGGAGGGCAAAAGTTTCCTATCAGAACTGTTGGCAATAGCTGAAATTATTTACATGGAGAGGTATTGTGTCAAGTGTGACTTAAGTGCAAAAGATTGCAAGGGATTGGCCCCATAAAGTTCATTCTTGTTGCGTTGAACAAATGTGCTTTTTGCAAATATGGTGCTGTTTCTGCATCTATCTCCCACATCAAACAATGGGTTAAAAGTTAACCATTCTTGTCAGCGTAGGAGTGGCTAAATGTCCTGAATGTTCAGTTAGGGCTTTAAACCAACCAGCTGAATAAGCAAATATGGATGAAGACTCTACCCATAGCCCCCTCATTGCCTTGTGCTCTAAGAGCAAAATGGAAATGACCCTGGGAACTGCCTTTGTGATCTAATAGCTTTCAGCAGTCACTGAAGCTTTCTGCATATGGCTTCTCTAGAGTGGGTAGAAGGTAATGTGATCTGCTGGTGGACCATTGGGTGCCCTAGGATATAGGTGGAAGAGCCTCTCAAGTCAGTAGGTGACTTGAGACATACCTAACTAAGTCAGCTCATGGGTAGCGGGCAAAGTATTTGGTGACACTTAATGCATGGGAATACTGTGCAGAGGCTGCCAAGGGCCAGTTAGTCTTTCCTGCACAGGAAAATAGATCATTGGTAGTGTCAACTTTGGACCACGTGGCTTGGCAGCCCTCCCCTTGTCTTCTGCCCTCTCCCCTGGAGAGGAGTGCTATAATGTATTGTAGCCTCTGCAGCCACAGTTCATCACACTTCTGCTCAGGTGCAAAATTGCCACTGGCAACAAGGCTTGGAGAACAGTTGGTCCCAAACCTGCTGTGCAAACTGTATCAGGTGCACCCAAGGTTCTCAGAAGGGGAGATCTCCCAACCTGGTGCCCTCCAGTTGCTTTCGGCTTCAGCCAGCGTGCTGCACTGGCAGGGGCTGATTTGTTGGCAGAGGCTGTTCTAGTCCAATCAACCCAAGATTCAGTGCATGGCGGTTGCATAAGGCCTTCAGCTCTTTTGTATGCTACATGCCAATCCTGGATAATCAATGTGGCTAAACCTTGCATTTTAAATAGGCTCCAAGCAAGTGTGTGTAAGAGTGAGGCATTTGGCTGAAACAAATTTGCATCCTCTGTTTTGCTGTTCACATTGTCTGAGGTACTTCAACTTTCCCTGTAGAGTTTTGAGTTTCTCCTCAGTTTAGAGGCAGGAATTCAGCTGTCGTCAACAAATCCCTTAAAAAAAAATCCACCCTCCAAACCTAATACCTGTTTAAAATAACTTCCTCTCTTTGGTCATACTGAAAAAGGTTTAGATAGGAGATCTAATTATCTAATAGTATGGCTCTATGAGCTGCCTTGGTTTTGTGGCGTAGGATTTATTGTTGAATATAAATTTCAGCTACAATAGTGATTGTAAATTTTGTAGTGATCTTTTAAAATGCCTTGACGGTCCATCGGATGCCATCTGGGAGGAGTCCTTTCAAGGTATACTCTGGCTTGGCCTGTCCCTGCCAGATGGTCTTTCACCGATAAGTCAATTGGGAAGGCATAGGGAGCAGAGCATGGTGAGGAATACAGTGGTCCAGAGGTCCGTTCTTAACCTGAAACTGTTCTTAACCTGAAGCACCACTTTAGCTAATGGGGCCTCCCGCTGCTGTTGCGCCACCAGAGCACGATTTCTGTTCTTGTCCTGAAGCAAAGTTCTTAACCTGAAGCGTTATTTCTGGGTTAGCGGAGTCTGTAACCTAAAGCATATGTAAACTGAAGCGTATGTAACCCGAGGTACCACTGTATCAGGTTCTCCTTCTGCTGGTGGATTTGGTGTTTCTTTCTCACCACATCCCCCAAGCTTTTGAGTGCTCTGTGGTTTTGTTGGAACACTTTGTGTGTGTGTGTTTTTGTTTTGTTTTTTTGCTGAGAGTGATGGACTCCTTTGGCAAAGTAGCCTGCTAAAATAGTTGCCAGCCATGGGCAAATACTGCTGTCTGGGCGGCAGTGTTCCTGATTTGTCACTTTGCTCTACAAAGGGGACTGCACAGTGGCAGAAATGGGGCCAATCTAATGAACAACACAACATTGGCCTTGTGACTCTTAAGGTGGATCCTAGCAACACAACTGTTGCTTTACTGATTTGACTTACCAGTGAAGACTCCAACATAAGCCAGCTGCCACTATGACTTTGGCACCCCTAGAAGATTAGTTTCGTATTGTGTGGATTTTTTCTTTGCAGTCCACCAATGTAGAATCTACCTCTCTGAAAGCTTTTAGCAACAAGCTGCAGATAGTTTCATGTGACTAGATGGCTGCATATGAATGCTTTTGTGTATAATAGTCATTGCTGGCTTTTTGCATCCGAAGCAGCTAGGTTCAGCTTGCTGAACCAACGGGATGTGAGAGTCATCTGCAATACTACATCCCCGCAGAGCTTCATTGGGGTTCCACACAAAGTGTTGGTGGTCCTCTTTTTCAGGTCACAGGTGAAAACGGAGCCCTGCACCCGGCCTAGCGGGTCAGAGGGATACGGACAGCCTGCCCAGTGTCAATCGTGCGAAGATGGATGACAGTGGCACTGCTGGTGGAGACCCAGCTCCACGGCTGAATGGCATGGCAACGGCCAATAAAGGAGCCCGGGCTGCCGGTCCACCTGCAGCAAAGCAAGCACCCAGCAGGAGCCCTCGGGCTCTAGTGCAGGTCCCTGGCAGGAAGCAGCCGGGAGCCACTACAAGTTGTCCTCCTACAGTTCCTTGCAGCACCCCCAAAATGCTCAGCAATGGAGCAGCCAGGAAGCCCCCCGTGTTGCAGACGAAGCAGCCAGTGGCCAAGGCCAGTGCTGCCACCAACCTGTCTGCTAAGGGGGCAGTGAAAAAGGTCGTGGGGGACAGACCCAGCGGGTCAAAGACTTCAGAAAGGATCGGCCAGGAGAAGGAGGTGCAGCAGAAAGTGGAAACGCAGGTGACGGCTTCAGGTATGGCTTGCCAGCCTAACTCTTCAGCAGGGGGTTATTGAAGCTGCGCTAAGCCCCTTAAGACATTGCATGGCACCTTTGAGGTTTGTTCCTAGCCATGCTTGTCTAGAGAAGGCTGTGATCTAGGCCAGGTTCTCTGAAGCACAGTTTAACTCAGTGGTAACTTCCCATATACCCTCCCTCCCCAAATTGTGCCATGAGTGCCAAATTTTGGGAACAACATGGAACTATTTGGCTAACTGAAGGGCCCTTTCTTCCTCCCTGCCGCCCCCCCACCTAAAACCCCCTAGTAATTTGTCTAGGCCTTTTTCTAGGTTTCCACTTGTATACCTTGCAAATATGTGCACAGGACTGGCTGTGATAATCACTCACCATGTACTCAAACCTGGTAGAGAAATGATGTTCCAGGAGCCTTCCCTGTTCTGCTGGCGACTTGATAGGTCTTTCATGCTTATCCAGCTAGGGCCTTCTGACAGTTTGTTCTGTGCTTTAATCAGCTGTTTACTTAAGGCAAGTATCTTCTTTGCTCTTTCTGTAGCACCAAAGGCAACTTCCACGAAAGTCAAGAGACCCGAACAGACAAAGCCCCCCAGGTATGGAACGGAGGAGTACAGGGAGCTGTGAGTCAGACCGCTGGTCCATTCACCTCAGCATTGCCAACACTGACTGGCAGCAGCCCTGCCTGGAGATGCTGGGTATTGGTACCTAGTACAGTACATGCAAAGCATGTACGTCTGTCCCAGAAGCAGTCCTAGGAGGCAGGCCAGGCTAAGAGGGTGACTGACCTTAGTCCAGCACTGTCCACTGGCACCACAGTGGCTATTTGTCACCCTAGTGCAGGTGTGGGGAACCTTTGGCCTTCTAGACATTGCTGAACTACAACTCCCATCATTCCTGACCGTTGGCCATGTTTGCTGGGCCTGATGGGAGTTGTAGTTCAGCAACATTGAAGGGCCCAAAGGACTCGTGTCCTAGTGAGTAGATGCAGCCCTGCTTCTGTTAGAAGGAAGTAAGAGAACAGAGGTGCAGAGGACACTGGGATGTGGGTCTGTAATGTAATGAGTGATGGGGGGGGGGCGGCTGCCAGCTTCTGGAACACCACCACAGCAACGACAAAAAACGTACACCTCCCACTTAACGATGCATTCCATAGATGACCACCTGTACTGTTTTTGTGGATCTGCTGCGAGTCCTTCCTCTGCAGTCTCTGAATAGACTGATAGAGTGCACTTAGCAACAGTGCAGTACCTGAACCAACTCGACTGAAGTGTAGTTTCCATTCTGATTAAGGAAAACGTGGCCCACAATCACCTTGTGTACAATGCTTCCCCCCACTGCACATTGGAGCAGGCAGTTCTCTGCTAAAAGAGATGGTTACTGAAGCAGTATTTTGAACTGTGCTGGCCAAGTACTGCAGAGGCAGGCCTGCCTAGGGTAAATACCAGTTTGGGTGGTGTGCCACACTTTACAAAAAAAAAGGAATCAATTTAATCATCTTCAGTCTGCCACCTCTTCAGAAATGAGAGGTCCTCTTAAGGCAAAGCTACAAGCAGAATTTTGCCCCATTGACTTCCTTTGGGGCAGTCTGTAGGGTGTACCAAAAAGAAAGCAGTGGGGAGAGAAGTATCAGTTGTAGAGGTAAATTTACCTACTTTTAATTTGCTTTTAGGCATTTCCTCTTTTAATCTTGGAAATGACTGGAGGCGAGGCCTGGAGATAGGTTAGCAGTTGGGGGGGGGGATATTCTCCAGGAAGGTTCTGCGTTTCCCCAGCGCTCTGATTTGCATGTTGTAAACAAGTGGAGGAATGGGAAGCACAACTAATTTTATGTTTCCTCTTTCCCCCCCACTTGTTTTGAGGATCTGAAGCTGCTTCAGGCCCAAGGAGCAGCTGGAAGGGAAGGAGTGATCTGATTTTTTAAAATCTATTTTTTATAGCTTTCTCACCGGAACACTTCTCTTCTCTTGACGGCTGGCATTTGTCAGGGATACCCTTGCCACTCTGGTCACAGCTAATTGCCAAAGAATTGGAAGTGCTAGCATTTGTGCCGACGCTCCAGCATGCTGGCACCAGTGGCCTCTGTGTGTTCTAAAGGCTTGAGCTACAGTCTCTCTCTCCTGCATAATCTTGTTGCTTTCTGTTTCAGAACTTGGTTGCCAGGGACCAAGAATTCAACTGCATCAGCCCTAAACAGACCACCAGCCAATAGCACCGCAGCCAACGGCAAAGGTGTGGGGAAACCTAAGCAGGCAGTGCCAGCTGCTGGTCAAGCTGTAGTAGCGCAGCAGAAAAGCAATCCGGCTACACAAAGAGGTATATTTGAAGATATGTATGTCCTATGTGGCTTATGGGAAGACCGAGCCTTCCACAGCATAATGCAGAAAGGGAAAAGTTCCACTTTCTGTGGAATCTTGGATACATATCGTTGGGGGGCAGGTAACAAGGAAATGAGCAAATCTTCACAAGAGTAGATAACATATATGCATCTCATGAAGTGGGCTAAAGTCTCCGGGCTTTTCCACACTTCCCCTTGTCCTGCTTTATTTACCCGGGGAAAACCCCTCTTTAGCGCTCAGTTGGTGCAAACAGCAATCAGGTTTTCTTCAGATTGCTATTTGTTCCTATTCCAAGCTAAAGAGTGGGCTTTCCCTGGGAAAGGAGTGGGGCAAGGGGGAAACTGCTCCTACCCGTGCTTTCTAGGCATGGGACAAGTCCTATGAAATGTCTTTAAGGCGTCATCACTTTTGCTGCATCAAACTAACACAGCTGCCCCTCTGGAAATTGAGACATTTATACAGTATAGCACTTCTATACATCAAGAAACACACGTAATATTATCTAGTTTCAATCCTCTGAAGATAGGTTGGCATTTCCATGTTGCAGGCCTCGGGCTGAAAGCTGCTTGCCAAAGCCTACCTAGTGAGTTGATAGCAGAAGTGAGGTTTTAGTTAGGGGCTTTCTGAGAGTGAGAGCTGCCACCTTAGTTGTGGGACTATACATTGCATCAGCCTTCCTCAACGTAGTGCCCTCCAGAGGTTGTTGCAATTCAACTCCCATTGGCACTAGGCAGCACGACCAGTGATCCAACATGGGAGTTGTAGTTCAACATCGGATGGGCACCAGGTTGGGGAATCCTGCATTGCATATCTGCATTAAACTATAGCTAATGGTGCCTTATAGCTAAATTCTGGCTCCATAAGGCAAGGGATGTAGCAGTTGGAGATCCCTTTGGGGTAGGGTGTGATGCATAGCGAAGCATTCCTAGTGATGGTACTGTGGCTTTTATGTTGCTTGGTATGAAACCAGTTGGCAGTTACAAAATGGGTAAAATGGCTTTGGAGGAGAATTGCAGCTGCCATGAGAATCAGACCTTTGGCTGCTTAAATCTTCCAGCATGCATTGACACACGTTGCGAGAGGCTCAGCTTGGCCAATTGCTGCAATGGACTTAAAATATTATTTCTCTTTCCAGATGCTTCCAGAGCTGTCCCGACCTCAAAGGCCAAGCCTTCAAGATCAAACCCTGCTGTGAAGATGCCGCCTGCCCCCTCCAGGCACCCCAAACTCCCAAGCTCCAAATCTCAGTCCGAGCAAAACCTCGGGCAAAGGAATGTGGCCACCCCTGCAAATGCCAGGCTTTCGTCGAAGAAGTTCTCAGAGTCCACTAAGCCCAGAACTCCTGCCAAGGCGGCTGGTGGGACTTCGCACCCGCCCACGCCACAAAGAGCTGCTGCCTCTGCTTCCAAGGCTTCTCCTGCAGTGGGCAGTCATGGCAAGAAGCTCTCTAAAAAGGATTCCCTTCTTAGCCAAGAGCAGGCCCCCTCTCAAAAGAAGGTCCAGAAGGCCAAGGAAGGGCATGCCATGGTGGGCACTGGTGAAGCAGAAAGCATCTCCATAGAGGAGGCAGGGCCCATAGAACAATTAGAACCTGCAACAGAGGTAGAGACTGCTTCCTTGCTAGACTCTCAAGAGGCAGCATCTGACACCTGCTGTGTGGAAGCAGTGGCGACTGAGCAGTTGGAGCCAGGGGGCTTGGGAGGGGAAGACTGGGCAGGATATCCCAGCATGAAAGTGCTCACTCCAGCCGCTCTTGAGGCACCCCTGTCCTCGCTTGATCAACAAGATGTGACGGTTGCTTCCTGTCCCACCGAGATGCATCCAGCAGTCCTTGTTACACCTTTGGCTTTGTCTAGTCCAGATGATGTGAAGGACTATTCCTCTCCTACTGAGATGCATCTAGCAGTCCTTGCGGCGCCTCTGGCTTGGTCTAGCCCACAAGATGCGGCAGTCTCTTCCTCTCCCACTGAGACGCATCCAGTAGTCCTTGAGGCACCTCTGGTCTCTCAGCCTCCGCAAGATGTGAAGATCTCGTCTCTTCATGACGAGATACATGATTTGGCCGCCTCTGAGGTCCTGAACCTCCCTGGTGACGAAATGCTGGGCTTCCAGGCAGCTTGCACTTACGAACCATCCCCTCCTGTTGATTCGGGGCTCGCTTCCCAAACTTCAACGATGGAATCTTCCCAGCCTAGGCAGGCAGGCACAGACTCTGAGTACTTGGAGGAGCAAGTCTTTCCGCGCCTTGATGTTCCAGTGGCTGTTGAGCAGCCGCACTTACTGCTTGACGCGGAAGAGCCTTGTGAAGGCATAAGCCACCTCTCATCACCCGGCACCCAGGTGTCCACTGGGGAAGATGTCCCCATGCCAATCTGTGTAGAAGGATTTCATTCTCCCGGGTCCTTGGTTCCAGATTTCGGGTTGCTTGAAGAGACCCAAACTGCCAAACCTCTGGCACAGACAGCAGAGGCACCGGAGGTGTCTGTCCTCACAGCGGAGCAGCCCTCCTCATTCAGCCAGGCAGGTCCTCCCCTGGAAACTATGGCAGAGCTTTGGTCAGCTGAACATGATGAAGTGATGGACGAGGTCCTAAGCCTGCCTCGTAGCCCAGAAGTGGAGCGGCAGATGGACAGGGCCCCACTGGAGGCAGAGACTGAGAGGCTGAGGAGGAGCCCACTAGAGCTTGCAGCTGAATGTAGCGAGGTAACACAGGAAGTGGTTACTTCTCCACAGCCTGAGAGGCTACACACAACTGCCATTTATACCGAAGATGAACTCCTGGAGCCGCCGCATGCAGCAGAACCTTCTGTAATCGGTGAGTTTGTTCAGGACCAGGCCCCAGTCTCTCTCCAGACCCCTGAAAGCTTGCTTCCCACAGAATTTGCTGCAGAGCCTTCTGTAGCCCACGGAGACACGTTCAGTTGTTTGGGTGGACATCCTGCAATTGGAGGCCCTGTGGATGGTGGTGGTGGTGGTGATGGTGATGGTGATGATCCAACGTTCCTGGAAATGCATGTGGGTAACCTGAACCAAGAGGAGGCTCCTGCGGGGGAGGCTCCAGGCTTTCGGCCCCATCTCTCAGGGGAGCTCTCTCCAAGCGGTGTGGCTCAGGTGTTGGTGCACAAACCCCAGACCCTGCCCTTGAAGAGCCTTGAGCTGCTTCAAGAGCCTCCCACCCAGCTCCCCGACTTGCTGCTGAGTAGCACAGTGCTGACCACGAGCCAGTCCCCGGAGAGGGGAGGCTCATCTTCGAAGTCCAGCACTTTAAGCGGACCCGATTTGGCAGGCAAGAGCAGCAGCGAGACCAGCACCCCCGAGGAACTGCTGGACTATGACAGCAGCTCCGGGGTGGAGTCCAAGTCGGAGGAGAAACTGGAGCAGACCTGCCACCAGCTCCTGAGCCCCCTGGAGGACCTTCCCGGTGAGCTGGACCTGGGCATCCACATGGAGAAGGGAGACGACGAGGCAGAGACCCTGCCTGCTGACGAAGTCCTTGGCGACCCGCCCACTGAGCCCACCGTGTCCTCCGAGGAGGAAGCCGAGCTGGACACTGATCTCCTGAAGGACCCAGGCTTTGCCAAAACAGCCGTGTGCCTGTCGACTTCTTTCCCGGGCAAGCCGTCCTTGCCCCACTCCGTGGAGGAGTCTGACGAGCTGGGCTCCGGCGACGCTGGCACCGAGACCCCGGCCTCCACCAACTCTGCCGCCTCTTGCGACGTCTTTGGCGCCTTCCACCTCCACTCCACCGACAGCTGTGGGAAGAGCCCCGGCCTCTCTTCCCTCGAGAGCGAAGAGGGCAGCAAGGACCAGCTCCCCAAAGAGACCGGCAGCAAGGCCCCCGTGGATTGGGAGCAGCATTCCTTGCAGGCCTCGCCAGCTCCCCAGAAGACAACTGGAGGGCAGGGTGAAGAGTCATCCCAGCCTTTCACTGCCACTTATAGCTTGGCTGCAGGTAACGTATAGACCTGCCTTGTCTGTGTCAAAAGTGCCAACCTGTGGTATCTCAATGTGCAATAGTACCCTGTAGGGAAGGGAGATGGCCCCTCTCCTTCCATGTGCACCTGTTCCATCTGTGTTTCTAGCCAAACAGGCATACTTTTTTTGTCTCTTTGTGTTTGATACCTCCCCCCACCCAAATCTTGACAACCCCCTCTCTTTGCGGGAAACTGTGTGTATTTTAGCGTGTTTTCTGAGAAGGGTAAACTTCTTAGTCTTGATATGTTGAATAAAGCATCACTTTGTCTATCTGATCTGGCCTGTCTTGTTTTTCCAGGAGATATGTTCCCTACCGTTTTGAGGTGGGGGGGTGGGGGCTTGGAGAGAGTGGAGAGCCCTAACTGAACGTGGCTGTAAGTGGCTTTGCTTCCGAGGTCTTGCCGGGGACAGTCCACGTATTTTTCAAAGTTGCTCAGGTGTTAGGGACGCAATGTGGAGCCCTGTCACTGAGAGCTGCCTCTTGTGTGCTGTGTTGCTCAAGTAGCCCAGAAACCTTGGTTGGTTTTGCATATGAACTGGGGCAAATCTGGCTGGCATATTGGCAGCAGTGAATCATGGGAATATTTTGCAGAGCTGGGTAGAATTTTAATCCATCAAGGTCTAGACACATTCCTAGTCGTGTTCAGCAGCCCTTGAGCCTAGTGGTTGCTTCCCTGCTCCTTGAAGGTTATTTTTCTTTATGGGATCCCATCACCATTTGCTTCTCATGAACTGGATGAAGCCCTGCCAAAAAAAATAAAGGGCGCTGCAGAGCATTTGGTGGGTAGGGGTTATACTTATGGAAATCTTCAGACTAGTCTTGCAGGCAGCTCCCCTAAAGTGAGTCTCACCTTATCAAATATAAGAGGAATTGAAATTCAAACAGGCCTCTTCTAATGCAGCTAGCAGGGAGGAGAGCTTTCTAGAAATGGGACTGAATACCATGGAAGAGGGCAAAACCCACTCTGCTGCTCCAGAGGCCTGGACTAGATCTAAGGCTTAACTTACAGGAGAAACCTGTTGATGGCAAGGACCAGTTAGGCAGCAAACCCAATTATCTAGGGGGTGGAGGTCTTTGAGCAGAAGCTAGGCAGCCCTCTGCTGGAGATGTTTTATCTCAGGATTTCCAGCATCAAGCAGGGGACTCTATGGTCCATGAGACAGACCCCCCCCCCACACACACACTACAGTCCTATGAAGTTGGCTAAGGCGACTGATCTAGGCAAACCAGCTTTGATACAGTTGTAATCTTGGAATATGATAGCTTAACCTTGAGACCTTCTGTAGGGTGGTAGGAAGAGCATAGGTTGACCTCTTTAGAAGCGATAGGTGTAGTGAAATGGGGGCGTGTTCAAACTAATTGCCATGCTAGGGGGAGCAAAATATGTTGAAATGCTACTGGACTATCAAGGTCACATGTCGAAAGATACTTGGGTCCCCAGTAAGAATGATTGGGTGTTCTGTTTTGTCAAAAGAATGGCAGAGCTTACTGGCAACTTAACAACTTCCTTGATGGATACATCTTAGTTCTGCTGCTGGTCGACTTTTTAAGTAAAATGGTCAACCAGGACTCCAGAAAATATAGATGGTGTTGAGAAGAAATGACATTGATTTAAGAACTAGCTTAAGTTTTATAAAGCCAATGAAGTTCTTAAGAATTAATTGCCCACCTGCCCAACCTATCATCTGGAGAAACTCGGGAGTGACTGTCTTGACAGGGACCATGAGTGAATGGGGGAGTTGCTTGGGAATCCAAAAGGCAACCCTAGCCAGGTCCCCATGCAGTTCTTGCAGCTGTTGTATGTCCATTAAGCTGGCCCCATATCTGGATAGGAGAATACTAGAGGGAGACAAGAGTATGGGATCTGAACAAAAGGGTTCTGCACAGCCCAGGCATTGCAGTGGTGGTGGGTTCAGTCAATAGATACCGGTAACAGCAACCTTTGAAGGCAGCTCTTGCCAGGCTGAGAAGCATCTCAGGTTTTCTTTCAAAAAAGAAGCAAGTAAACCCAGGCTCTCTTCCCCTTGCTCCCCTGTTGTGTTCTTCTTGTCTGTTACTTCCTCTCTTTGTTTGTCACCACCCCACCCTGAGGGCCACTCTTTCCAACCCAAGCTCCTTGCCCTGTTTGTAGGTGACAATGGGGCTGGCCTGCCCTTCCCCTGGGGACCATGTCCGTCAGAGATCCTCTCCACTATCTATGAAGTGGAAAGTGGCGCTGAGACTCCTGGCCCGGATGAAGAGGACGGGAGCCGCCATTTGCGCGCTGCGTCCCGAGACCAGGCTCTTCACCTAGGAAGCATCCAGGCCACAATGGTGCAGCAGCTGATCAGCCGGACGCTGCTCTTCTCAGCAGAGGCCCCTTCTGGGGCAGCTGGTGGGAAGGGGGCACTGAGCAGCGAAGCAGAGATTGGCAAGTGGACCGAACTGATCTCTCCTCTGGATGAATCGCGGGCCAGCATCACTTCTGTGACAAGCTTCTCCCCAGAGGACATGTCATCTCCGCATGGGGACTGGACTGTGGTGGAGGTGGAGACCTTCCACTGAATTTGTTTCCTTGGAAATGGAAAGTTTCCCTTGGGGGGCATTTTGACTTGTCCCCCAACACCCTTTCCCTTAGGTACGATCCAGCTGCTCCTGTAGGGGCATCAGAATCTATGTTAGGCAACTGCGGGGGTATTCCCCCTCCCCTTTTCCTGATCTCTTGGGCAGCTAATGAGAAACACTATCTGAGATGATTGCTCTGTTGGCTTTTACCGTAGCTTAGCCACTGTTTTTGCCACTTGCCAGAAAGTGCAAATTCGCTTTTGAGTTGCTTGTAGCTCACTGGACCCCCCTCTACATTTTGTTTGGGTCTTCAGTCATATGGGGCAGCTTCTACACTTGTTTGAGACAGTCCTGCGCAACTTCGCCTGGTAAGTGCTGGGGTGGCGGACACACCCCTCTGCTTTTGGTTGACATAGCAATACTTTCTCTACTTGGCTGGGGGCCCATAGATAAGCAACTGTCTGATACAGCTACTGATGTGGCCTTGGGAGTTCCACATGGATTTATTGGCAATTAATGACTACAAAGGCTGGCACACCTTTCCTAGGTTGGCAGAAAGTGTTCAATTGCCCCATTTCTCATAGCTTACTATAGCTACAGGGAACCCTTCTAAAGCAAACTGCTTGCTCTTGGGAGAAAGGCGTTTCTACCTCTTTCCGCTGAAAGAGCAACACATGAAATTGCTCCTCCAATGACATAAGGGGGGGGTGGGGAGCATCTACAAGTGAGGAGGAACTGCTCTGTCTTTGGGCATTTCTGTACTTCTCAGGAGTGGGTCATGCCCCAAGTTTCAAAGTGTCTGGTGGGAGGGCTTGTGCTGGTACGTGGTTTGCCATCTAAGTGCCCGTCAACTTGGTTGGGTTTTTTTTTTACGCAGACAAATGTACCCTGTCCAGGGGAAAGGATAATGAGAATCTGTTTGGGAATTGCTGTATTCTGCGGTACAGGGTGTCTTTTTCCTGGGAGCTTGAACCCAAAGTTCAGCGGGATAAGAGAAGTGGACAAGATTGCAATGCTGATGCAGAGATGCAGCAGGTACCTCTTAACACCTGTGCTACCCTGTCTCAATATTGGCACAACAGTAGCAACCTGCAGGTTTCCTATGGTGCTTTGCAGGGATATCTGTGCCATGTCCAGGGACTTCCTTTCTTTGATGATGGACGTGTGCAATTGACACTATTATACTGTGGGACTCTGCTGTAACAGACTTTAATGGCAATGATGGTACTGTATTAAGTGGGACAAAATTACTGCCTATACCCCACATGCCAGTTGTGGGACACCATGCCCCATCACTGGGATTTTTAAAAATTATCTTTATTATTCTCCTTTATCTCCGCATACTTGGGCACGTAGCACAGGACCACTTGCTAGAGAAACTCTTGAGCAGTGCAGAGGTAGAAATGCCTTGACGCGTTACTATCCTCCATTTCTGCCTGCTGCAATGGAGATGGCAGAATTTAGGATTCTCAAGTCAATTACCTTGAGAGATTAGTGCTGCTAGGAAAATGTTACGTGAGATGGAGAAGCTTGTTTTCTAGGTAGGGACAAGGCGCCCATGTTGGTTAGCCCTGCCTTGCTTGTGGGGCTGAAAGTGCCCAGGCATTACGAATTGCTGTGGTGGAAGTAGCCCAACTGTGAAACCTATCATCTGCTTGACAATATGGTCCTTCCATTCCATGCATTCAGAAATGGTTCTCCTCTTGGTAACTCTTGTCCATGCAGCTACATGTGCCTTGAATGCAGGGTTTGGGGAGTATCTCTTACAACTTGATTGAACTGTAGCTTTGTGTAGTGGCATCATTGGAAATGGAGCCTTATTAACTGTAACAAGGTGTGTGGTGGTGCCCCCCCCCCTTTCCTGAAGTTTGCATGTGTGTGACTGCTTTTGTAATGTAGCACATTGTTGGTGATAAATTATGATAGATTTTTCTTAGTTTCTTAAAATAAAGATGAACTTGAGTTTCCGCTGTTGTGTCCATGTTTCAAAATGGGGGTGGGCTTATATGTTCAGGGTGTAATATATAGATTTCCTCAAAATAGGTTTCAGTTCTAATACAATTTTGCGCTTGTGATTAATTGCTTTCTTCATCTTCCCTAAAACACTTTCCCTAGCAGCTTCACCTTAATATTGGCTGCTAGACTGGTTCTTTAGATGACATGCTGCAATGCATAGTTCCATGTCAGGCCTGAACCCTGTATCCAGCTCCAGATTCTACATTTCCAGTGTAGTTAAAAGACTTGCATATACTGGACAGTGGTTTGAGGTCCTACATGGTGGGTGCAACTTGCTTCAAAATTAATTAGGTACCAGTTCAGGCCTGGATAAGAGATTTAACCATTTGAACTGCTAGCTCTGTGCTCTCTGCCTACCCTTATGAAGCATGAGACAGGTGGCATCTTCCTCCTGTTAATGGGGTGCTCTACTATTGTAACCACAACAAAATTGGTTGTTGGCAATGATGGTCAGCCAGTTCTTCTGTGTGCTCAAGTAAAACTACAAAGCAGAAGCTGCTGGCACAGTTCTGCTGTGTCTATTACGTCATCGAAAGGATATGGATGGGCTTTAAAAGATGCAGTCTGCACACAATGGCCAACACCAACACATTCATCTCTAGCCCCTGTACCTTAAAAGCTTGGTCGCCAGCTGCAGCTGCAGTTTGCATACTGAAAGGAGAGACTTCTATATAACAGCCTGCTACTTGCTGTGCCATCTCGCAACTTTTCTAAGTTGAGTGATGGAGAAGCAGCACCTGGATAACTGGGAAGGTAAAGAATGTGGCAGTCCAGGCCTGGGACAGGCAAGGCATGTGGCTGCTTATTTGTTTGCTTTTACCACAACAGCAAAAGGGGATTTATAAAGCAAATCCTGCAGAGAGAGCACTATACTGTTCCTGCTGTAGTTCACAGAATGATTTGCTGTAGCAAAATGATGTAAAGGGATGCGTGTTTACCTTTTAAGTCCCAATTGCTTAAGTGGCACCCTCAGGCTTTATAACTTGGAAGTTTTACTCAGGAAATATGTGATGGAAGTCAACATCACTCTTCCAGCTGTTCAGATAGAATCATCTCCCTCTCCTCCTGTGTACTATTCTGGGAGTTCTCCTGATGCGTGCACACACACACACACACACAACCTTGCCAAAATTACCAATTTTGGGGTGTGACATGGTATGCAGGGCAAGCTTGTGTGGTGCTTCTGCTGAAGGGCTGGTTAGGTAAATCCCATTCACTGAAATTTATCAACCAATCTTAGAGCACACCCATTGGAATTAATGTCTCTGACTGAGTGACATGTTGGAATGGCACACTAAGTGGTCTCAAGTGTCACAGCAGCATATATTTTCCCTTGAGTTCCTGTGCAGATTCTCTCCAACCTACCTACACCCAAACCAATACTATAAAAAATAAAAAATGCTATACCAAGTATGCAGTTCTATTTGTAAAGTGTCTATCATAGCCTATTTTCCATAATTTGTATTTGTGCAGCTGGGCCCCCTATACCTTACACTAAAAAAATAGATTGTAGCAGGATTTCCCCCAGGCTTAGTTCTGTTTTATTTTATTTTTGCTTTTTTTGCAATTCCCAAGACCCACACAAACTGTTATTTTGTTCCAAGGAACACAGGATTTGCCTGGGCAAGGAGTCTGTTATGCTTGCTTGCCATGTAAAAAGTCCAGTTCAGCATCTTATAAACAGATGCAAGCGTAGTGGATTGATCAAATGGACCCTCTTATGGGAGCCAGGAGTTATTGTCCTTTAAACCAAAAGCCTCTGATCTTCCTTCACCCCATTCCCCTCCTCAATATGCAGTTGTTACTGAAGTCCAACACAAAACGCAGTGTGCAATCACTTCTCAAGAACGGAATAATTGTGAATTTGACAGAGACCTAATCTGGAACTCCCTACAGTTGCTACCAAGTTGAAAGCAACGAAGGATCAGCACAATGGGAACTGAAAATCCTTTACTATTTTTTTACTGAAGCAGAATCTTTCCTTACACACAGTTATCAGCCACAGAGCTGTTGCTTTCATTGTAAATCTTATGGGGGCGGGGGGGGGGGGGGCGGGAATCAATCCCAATTTATTATCTACTCCCAAAGGTACATTGGAGTCAGAATGAGGAACATAAAGACTTCCACGGCCTCAGACCAAGAACTCATCCACTTCAGCATCCTGTTTTTGAGAGTGACTAGACTGCCAGCTGGCTGCCAGAGGTAGACTGCCTCTGAATCAGGTGTGTCCATTTAGTTTATCATGGCAAACAGCTAGTGCTAGACCCTGCACTGGAGCCAGTGGTCATCACGTCATACGGCAGCCTTCCACCACCTATCTGACAAAGCATATTTAAAAAATAAAATAAAAATCTGTCCTTTGTCTGTTTGGCAGGGGTGGAAGCATGGCCTGTATGTAGGGAAGAGATGGACTCTTGCCACACAATTCATACCTCTCCTCCTCCATTTATAAGCATCAAGTATTTTGGCCTTTCCTCAAAGTATTTCAGATGCTTAATTGCTTTGGTTGCCTTTTTGTGTGTGTGTACGCTGCAGGACAATGCACCAGGCCCCACCATCAGCCATGAGGTTAAATACTCATACAGCTAAACAGGAGCATCACGTTAATTGTTTTAAAAGATCAACTTCTGGCTGTAAGCACCACAAACATTGATAACTCTAGTATGCCAGTCCTGAATGAATTTCTGTTCTGTAGGGATGATCATCGTTGACAACCCAGCTGCTTTTGGATTAACAATCCTGTACTCAGCTGTAGGTTCTACTCACTTCGACTGAGCTTATCCCAAGGTAAGCAGGTATAGAACTACAGCCTAAGGATCCTCAGAGTGTAAGAGCATCTGTAGGGCCTAAGATGCTGGTGCTGCATTACGGCTTCCATCATTCCTGACCATGCTGGCTGGAAGTCCAACTTCTGGAGGGCCACAGGTCCTCCATCCATTTTACGTCAAGGCAGCACATTTGGAAACGGAATAGAGGACATCCAGAGGCATACGTAGTTATAGCTCAACCACTTGTAGTCCCAAAGTGGGGACAGTTCCATCCCACGTTCATCAGAAAATGCTAGTCACAATCACTTATTCAGAGGGAAATCTGAAGAATTAATGGGAAAGCTGCAAAGTCCATTAGAAGTGTGTATTTTCTTAATTATCCTCCGTCCACTTCTCTTTCAGGTGGGTATGTGGGCTTGGATTGCATCACCATTTTCAAGGAGAAGCCCATGAAATATCAAGCATTTCCTTGATATTTCAACCATACACCCAAGGCATCACTGTTCAGCAGTTTGAGGAATGGCCACTTTGCCAGAGGCCTAGTTGGTGAAATGGCCCTAGAATATTTCCCACTCCCTGCACCCCCATTCGCTTTTCACCACCTATGACATACTGCTTCTGCAGTAACATTGGGTGTTAGACCACCCCTGCACCATGATTGAAATTAGGATTTTAAGCAAGTTTAGGGAAATGTCTGTGATTCAGTCTCTGACTAGGTTAAGTAACTCTTATGTATTCAATTCAGGTAGAGCAGACCTTTCCAAACTCTGTGCAGCGACACCTTGGTGTGTCGCACAAACGCTCCCCGTTCTCTTCCCGGCGCTGGAAAGGGGTTAGCTTAACCTCCGGTTTGCTAGCAAAACTTAATTACTGTGTCACGAAATTATGCATGTCTAAAAAGTATGTCGCCAGCATGAAAAGTTTGGAAAGGTAGAGGGAGCCAGGTGCAAAGTCTCGCATTGAAGTGGGTGCACATGATTCCGCAGCCCAGTCCATCTCAAACCTCCAGTTTCAACTTCACATCCAAACCAGATTTCAAACTTCGTTGGAACTGAGAGTCACCCAAAGTGATGGAGCACTTATTTGACCAGTTGTAATATTAAAATACTATCTCCTCATTAGAATGGTCCAAATTAATTCCTAGCCTTTAAGTGTTCAACTTCCGGTCGCTAGATTAGCCTAGATCAACATAAAAGACTGTGCAATATGTTGTGTCCACCTTTACTAAGGAAACTTCGCCTTTGGATTTTGTAGATGTTGAATTAGTGAACACAAGCCTGGTTCACACCTCAGCACAGCCCTAGCCAAGGCCATTCCCCCTGCACAAATCTCCAAACCTGCATGTTACAACCTGGGCCCATTGCCATCCAGCTCAAGCCTAGATCCCAAAGCACAAATCTGTTTTTTTAAAAAAAACCACACAACCAGCCAACACCCTATTTGTGTTTTCATCGGCACACGGTCATGTATATCAGCCCTTAAACCTGTACTACAGTATATCTAGGAATGTAGGATCCTGAAGCCCCTTTCCGTCTTGTCTCTTACTTGAACTACCCTCTGCACTGACAGGCAACACAACCTTGTCCCATCCAAGCCTCATAGAGGAATTTTCAAAGCACTGCACTGGAACAGCCTTGCTTGGCTTTGTCCATTCCAATACTACACCTTTCCACTGTGGATTATTAATGTCCTCTCCTCTTTCCACCCTGGCCAGTGTCAATAACAATGAAGTAAACGAGCAGCTCAATTCTGTAGCCCTACTCTGTTCCCAAAAGGACAGCACGAAGAGTTGGAAAAATCACTCCCACTGTTGAGTCATCTAAATTGGTTCCTAAAGCATTTCACCTCCTATGGCAGCTCTTTTGACAACTGGTGGCCAACAAACAGAATACATATTAGAACCCAAAAATCTTGGTTGGTTTTTTTTTTTATTCCCAGCTCTGGACAAAATAGTAGGGTCTAGTGCAATAGGGGGCAACATGCAGCCGGTATGTAAGCCCCTGAGGCACTTTTGTGCTACAACATTGAGAACCTCTGCTTTCAAAGTTCAAAAATAGGTTTCTAGCCCTCATGGTTCCAAATAAAATTTCGAGAACATAAATTCAGTGTGCTCCTGTCTAGCTGTGCATTCCTCTAGGCATGCATGCTGGGTTGTGTCTCGAGCTACGTACGCTTCTCTGTTTCTGAGTCACAACTAAACAGGGTAGCTACTGTCTACCCACTGATCCTCAAACTGTACTAAGAAGGGCCTGTCTACATTCCAAATTTAAACCAGTTTCAAACCTCTCATCTGCCATGGATCTAAAAAAACAAATTCTAGGAACTGTCGTTCTGTGAAAGGGTCTAAGATACTACAAAAGAGTTCTCAGCAGCCTCACCAAAATATTTCCATTCCTACAGTTCTTTACAGAAAGCCATGACAGTGAAACGAGTTTCAAACTGTTTTGTGAAACAGATACTTACTAAGCAACTGGGGTACTCAAGAGGTATGCCCTGAAACATCACCAAGAAAGCTCAGATTTTCTGATGTGTGCTGTAGCTAGATCCTCTCCATTTGATGTGCATAAAGAGCCAATTTCACTGTAGTCTTTTTAACCACCTCCTCTTGCCGTTACAGTCTACCTTTGCAGGCGTGGCCTGCTTTAACAAGAGGAGATCCTTTCTTAAGGCAACAAAAACCACCACCCCATTTTTCGTAACTGAGAACAGGGCTAAGGACCATTTCCTTTCCTTGCCCTTTTCAGTCCCCAAAGTGTTTGCTCCACTTATATTATCTGCTATAGGAGCACCAGCTAAGCCACCTGGTTGTGAATGTACATGGACAACGAATCATCTGCCACTGCCACTGCAAAGAGACCTTCCCTAAACCCTAAGTGTTTCATTTTAGACCTCCTGGTGATGGTGCAAATATTACCACACTTTTTACCCCAGTTGATTACAGCATTGAAAATTGAGCCAGAACTCCAGAGTTCTGCTCCCATCCCTGGACTAGTCAGAATACATCCCATAAACCGATTAGCAACACCACCACCCTCAAATAAAAAAGGACAGAAAAAGAGAGCAGAACTCAGGACTTCCACCTCCTTTTACACACATTTTTGTCCTTTAGACACATGTTCATTTTAGGTGATCCAATACCCCTTCCAGAAGGCTAACAAGTCTGGGAATACTAAACCAATTGGGTTTTTTCCAGTTTAAATATTTATATTTTTTAAAAAATGGGAAGAAAGAAATAATAAAAAGCAGTTGACTCTGGGCAACGACCATGAAAACTGGAAGAAAAGCCTACCCAAACAGAAAAGAGAATAAAAAGATATTTGATTAAAACCTCCTGACACCTCCAGCAGGCTCTATCTTTGTCTTCTTGAGAACAGCAACAAAGGGAGGGGAACAGGTAGGACCATCAAGTGCTACTGTGGTTGCTGCTGCTGCTGTTGTTGTTGTGGTGGTGGTGGAGAAGGGGAAGGGGAAGGGGGGATGCTGAAGCACAAATTATCTCAATTAAACTGCGGCTGGGAAGAAGAACAAAAAACACATCTTTCCACCCTTTCCCAAGAACAGACAATGCACTATGGTAAGTAAAATGCTGGGATAAGTAACACAGACAGGTTGGGAGAAGGATGGGATTTTTTTTTGCAGCCCTCCCTCCCGGTCATTCCTATCTCTGGACAATCAGGGTAGAGAAGCCACAAAGCCTGGATCAATGGTCCTCCCCACCATTTTCACAAAAATCTGGCCAAAGTCCTTCTTCCCCTTCCCACACAGCTGCTTCTCTTTGTTTTCATGGAGGCAGAGAAAGGCTGAAATGACTTGAGACAGTAGCGGCTGGCAGAGTCCCTGTTCACTTCTCCCCACCCAAGCTCTCCACACCCTTCGCGAGCTGCGCCCGTCCTCCTCAGCCCATGAAGGAGTCACCCTCGTCCTCCTCGAAGTGGCACTGCTGCAGCACCTTGATGTGGTACTCGTAGATCTTGAGAGCAGGCCCCAGGCGGATGGATAGGCCGGTCAGGACATCGGTGCGCTGCATCAGCAGAAGAGACTTCCCATCGATCTCCTGCAGCGGGAGCAACATAGGCACAAAACATCAGGGCATTTAGGGCACAGGGATTCCCCCCATTAAGAGACGGAATATAGATTCCACACACACACCTTTTAAGAAAACAATAGCAGAGGTCTATATTAAGAAGGAATCCCCCTCCTCAGTGAACTGGAGGGAAGAAGGAAAGTGTTCTATAAATCCAGATGAGCTTCCAGATTGAGGAATGGATATGATTGCACCTTGAATTTATGCACTTTTTTTTTTTTGCCTATCTTGAATCCTCAGTCCTTCCCCATCCTTTTAACACATATTTAAGCATTATCAATTACAATTCATGCCACTGGTTTAACACCCGGCCATCAACCCATTAGGCCTCCAACACAAGTCACCAGGAAGTGCCCACCCTAGGCAGAATTTCATATTTTGAAATAGTCACAAGAGTATTTTTCAGTCTTTTCTATCTGCACACAGCACATAGGAAATATGATGACACCTCTCTGTTGAGCTTAGGTCGCAACGGGGCCTATGGAAGGGTGACTCGAAGGCGGAGATGCCCATAGACAGCATACAGCTGGCAAGGTGGGATGCTTCTAGGTGCAGATCCCTGGAGAGGGAAGCCTGACTTTGGCCTTGGTTGGTGCCACTGACAGCTGTAATTGGACCAGGCAGAGAGCCTTGATTACAAGAGGAGAGAGGGCTGAAGGAGCCAAATCCCAGACTAAGGGAAAGAGGCCCATAATGCAACATGCAGAGAGGGATGGGGAAGACGTCCATGGGAGAACACTCCAGATGCTTCCTATGAACATAAACACACATTAAAATAGGATTGGAGTTCTAGTAACTTTATTTTTCCTTAAGCAAATAGCCAGTCGGAAGCACTGGTGGGGGGTGCGGGTGGAGTGGCAATATGGATAACTGAAACAGATCTCTAATCATTGGTGAGCACCTCTGTTATTTGCAAGGCAGGTTTTTTAGCACACAAGGAAACCCCATGGTGACTGCTGCTTTGATGTACAATCATATGCACCCTGGCTCGTGTTTTACATTTGACAAAGAGCCCCTAAGCAACTAGGAACTGAGCGTGCACACATGCCAATCCCTACCCTGTTAAACATTCAGTACCAGTGCCATTCAGGGCCTTCTATTTCACTAAGAGTTCAGCTTGAGCATTAATCCCCAAATCTTTCACTTGGTATCCCAAGGTTCTCACCTGTTCTTGAAAGGCAGATGCTTGCTCAGCAAAACCAGCTTCTGTGAAATAATCCACAACATCACTCACAGTCCATTCCACTGGGTCAGAAGGCTTCTCCTTCACTGAGCTACGAGGAGGAGAGAGAGAAAAGAGAATTCATACCCCAGGCATCCAATGGCCTCCTGCTCCACAATGAGAAGGGGACTTCTTCTCACCAGGAGTTAAACAGAAGAGAGTGCATACATGGATCCAGAATGGGCAGGGAGTGGGTGGCAGATCATAAAAAGAACCCAACTTGAGCAACAGACAAGTTTTTCTGTACGGAGCCACCCCAGTAATTTATTATGTGTATTTTTAAACCACCCTTCAAATATATTGCAGGAAGGGGAGGGGTTACAAGAATAAAACAAAATGTGAATAATAAAGTAAGTCAAATGCCGCAAAATGACAGAGAGCAAGAACATTATTATTATTATTATTATTATTATTATTATTATTATTATTATTAAACTTCATCTCAGAAGTAAATAAAAAAGACACCTGCTTGTAGCTGAAAGGAAAAATAGCATCTTGTCAGGGAAACATCTTTGGGCAGAAGATATTCCATCATTTGCTGGGGATTCACCAGCAAAAAGAAATTTTCTCTGGTTGCCACCCACCTCACCTCAGTCAGTGAGGCATATCTGGAGACAGATGGCCCTTCAAGTTCCCCTTGAACATGTCCAAAGGCATGTCCAAAGTCCATTTCAGGGGCTTAATCCAGCCCTCCAGTTGATTTAATCCGGCCTCCATGGAAGTATATGTCCTGGGGTAAAATCCTTAAAAAAGCTCAACAACTTCGATCTGGCCCTCTTTGAAAAAAGTTTGGGCACCCCTGCACTAATGGAATGGAAGCCAGTGCAGCTGCATAGCACAGGCAAAACATGATCCTAACACCAGTCCCAGGCAGCAATCAAGAAGCTGCATTCTATACGAACTGCAGCTTCTGAACAGTTTCCCAAGGCAGCTCTATAGACAGTGCATTCCAGCAGTCTATCTTGGAGGTTCCCACAACATGGACGACAGAGGTCAGGCTAACAGGAAGCCTATCCCATCAAACAGGAAGGGAAGGCCCCCATTGAGAGGCACCAATATGGCATCACAGTCACACGAATATGGCAATGTGCAAAGCAGCCTAATGAGGATGTCTAAGTATTTCAACCCCAGTGTGCCTGCTTTGGAATCTGAAAGGCAGCAGCAACTCATTTCCTCCGATGAAGGAGGGAGGCAGCTGAAGAAACTTACTGCTTCCTCCTCCTCCACTGCCACCACCACCTCATAAGGCCTGCCTTGGGCAGCAGCCCCTCATTCACTCTGACAGCAGCTTCATTTCCCCGAGTGTGCAAAAGCTAAGTGGTGCTGCTCCTCCTTCTCTTAAGAACCATCTGGGGTGAGGCAGCAGCTACAGCTCCTCCCTCATTTCCAGAAGCACCAGGGTAGAATGAGGGGCAAGCTTACCCAGATGAAGGCCCTTCTAGATGCAGTCAACCTTTACTCACTGCTGAAGATGTCTTATTCTGTTCCTTTTCTAGATTCCCCTAAATAGGCGGTGGCAATGATGGCAGGGGACTCAAGTGTTCACTCCTTATTGAGGGTCATAGGTGAACTAGCTGTCATTTTAAAAAATGGTTTTCGGTGCCCACTCAAAACTTACGTGCAGCTGAAGGGTCTCCCATCTGCCTGGATGCCAGGTCTCCCAGGGGATGAGGGCACAGAGGGCTCAGTACCTGCAACAGCTGGTGACACTAGGAGAAAGTGAGAGAGAGGGAGAAAGAACACACACAAATGGGAATGGGCCTGATTCTCTTAGAAAGCGACGAGGCTTTAACTAGCTGGTGAATGAATTTGTGTGTGTGTGTGTGTCTGGAGCCCTTTTGAGGCAGAGAAGAACAAGCCAGTTTTAATTCCCATGGCACAAACACCTGAGAGAAAAAGCCATCTTCCCACAATCTGACACCCCCCACTCCTCATCCACCCATACTACTACTGACTGGCGCCTAGGGCTCCTAGGCATAACACTCAATAGTGAGTTGCACAATGACCCCAGGGGTCTATTTACATTGGAAAAACCTGTGCAATAATCTTATCACCATCTTCAATGGTTCCTCCATTAGGATCTTTTGCCATGTCCCTCTAAGGGCCTGGGTCTCCCAAGAAAAGTCAAGCTTAGCCAACTATTCCCCCCACCCTCTGCCACTCCCTCTCGCCCACCCTATACCTGCTCTGTCTGGCTGCTGATAGGCGCTGCCATCTTTCTTGCTGCCCCCCAGATGGTGACAGGCACTTTCTCCAGGCCAAGAGGCCTTTGTATGACATTGCTCATTTCCTTCATGGTGGGGACGCTCTGATCCTTTGTTCAAGGGCTGCTCCTCGAGGGAGCGCAGGTCTCTGGTGAGGGCACTGCTGGGTGGGATCTCTTTCCCACCATGCTTGCTGTCCTTACAGTCCCCGTTCACCTGGCCTATCCCAGGTCTGCTGTAGTTGCTGGCCTCATAATCTTGTGCCACCTCTGAACCTTCAGACATGGTGGAGGCTTCATCCTCTTCTTCCTCCTCCTCCTCCTCTTCTTCTTCACCTTTGACCTCCTCACCTGCCTTCTGCAAACATAAAAAGAATACATATATATTTACAAATCCAGGCCCTGCTTCCACAGCACCCCAGACTTATCACCCCTGTGTCTAACTTGACAGGCTTACTCAGTGTTAGTGCCTCAAGTTCCTTGTTTCACTTTTATTGACTTTATTGTACTGTCCTACACATAATTGTTGTTAATGGTGCTTACTGCCAGGCTAAGGGTGTATGGGATTGTGGCCTTTTGCTAAATCCTATGCCAACTTTCCTTGGAGTTAAGTACCACTGACCTCTGTGGCTGTTACTTCTGTCTAGACATACACAGGATTGCACACTTTGACAACTAACCCAATCTACTTCCAGGTTACTATGTAATTTTAGTCAGAGCCCTTTCTTGTAATCCTGCTTCAGTTTCCCCCATTTGTTCAAAATGAGTTACTGTATTTGGAACCAGTGGTGTTGCTAGTCTCGGCAAAGGCCTCCAAAACACTACCGCAAAATGCTCAGAGGCTCTTTGAAACAGGAGCAGGAGCCTTCTAATCCAAGAAGAGATGGAATCAAACTTCAGTCACACCATCCCTCCACTTGGCTTTGTTGGGCAGATCCACCTAGATTTATGGAAATCTATTGCCATCCTTGTAACAGAAAACTTGCCAAAAATAATCGAGAACCAAAAGGGGCTTCTTTTTACTGGACTGTAATTGTATTCTACCCTTGATAATTGCTCTGATCCTTACTGGATTGGGTTACATTCCAGAGCTGGTCACCCTCCTGACCAACTCCACATGATTTCTCCTTTTGTGCTCCCCCCCCCTCCCCGTTTGCATTCGCTGCCTTACTACTCCCACCACCTCTCGACCTTATTGGAGGTTACAGAACCCTTTAGGTCAAGCACAAACTGACTCTTTGTTCTGTGTTTATACGGAGCCTGGCACGGCCTGAGTTTGGCGGGGAGGGGGGGCCGCTGTCCAGGGCCCAACGTGCATCCTCAACGCCGCACAAATGTCACCTGAGGGCCACACACGCAGGTGAGCGGAGCTCCTCCGCATGCCCGGGGGTGGTTCTTACCCGCTCCCCAACTCGGCCCCGCAAGTTCCCCGCGGACCAGGCGGAGTTGTGCCATCCAGCGGCGGCCTTTCCGCTCACCTTCCCACAATACTTCGGAACTGCACGGGAGAATGTCGCCCCGTCGAAGCCCAGGCACCAATCGTGGCGCCCCCTCCCGTGCCAAAGCGATTTGATTGGGCGCTGCCCATAACTCTTCCTCCCAGACACACGCACACCTGCGCGAGCGCCCGCTGACAACATTCGGGGGGCTGGGCGCCGTCTGCCCTCCCCGAAAGCGGCTCCTCTCCGGCACCCGCCCCTCCGCTCGCGCCTCCCCCCCCCGCGCCCCGTGTTCGGGCACCCCCCCCCCCGCGCGCGCACTCCTCTGCTAGGTCCGTTTCCGTCCTGGGGAAGCTCACCTGTTCCCCTCAGCCCGTGCGCCCCCGCCGCCCCGCCCCGCCCCCTCCTCCCACCCCACCCCATCCCCCCGCGCGCGCCGCGGCAGCCCCTCACCTTGTTCCTGTAAGCCCTGGCGCTGGGCGCCCGGGCCTGCGCGCCTCTCTCCGCCCTGGGCAAGGCGACGTTGTTGCCGCTGCCGCCGCCCCCGCCGCCACCCAAGCGGGTCCTCTCCAGCCGCTCCTCTTGGAGCAGCCCCTGCGCTCGGCCTCGAGTCACTCGGCCGCCCCCCGGCGCGGCGCCGTCGCCGCCCAAGTAGCGCACAATCTCTCGCAGGCTGACGGGGGAGGGCTCCTCCGGGGCGGGGGCAGGCGGCGGCGGTCGCTCCCGGCCGGTCCGACGAGGAGGTGGCGGCTGCGGCGGTGGCGGCGGAGGTGGTGGTGGCGGCGGCGGCGCGGCTGGCTCCGCGCGAGGCGCTGCACGCTGGGAGGACCGGGGCGTCGCGGTGGCGGCGGCGGGAGCGCTGGGCGGGGAAGTGCGGGCCGGCCGCTGCGGGGCCGCGGGGCTGGCGGCGGGCGTTCCGCCTCGCCGAGGCGGCTGGACCCGCGCAGCGTTGCGGTACGAGATGCTTCCCTTGTAGCTTACGCGGAGCACGGCGCGCTGCTGGATAAGCTTCTCCAGCTCGGCGCGGGTGCGCTCCGGCTCCGGGCCGTGCCGCCGGCGCACCATGCGGCAGATGCGCTCCAGGTCCGGGCGCGCCTTGCGCGAGCGCAGCGAGTCGATGGTGTCCAAGATCCACTCCTGGTAGCGCGGCGCCTCCTGGCCCGGGGGCGGCGGCGGGGGCCCGGCCATGGTGTTGCCGCCTCCCCCGGGGCTTCGCTGCCCCCGTGCTCCGCTCTGCCTTGGCCTCAGCTCTTGCCCGCGCGGCGCCAACTAGACCCTCCGCCCGGCAGGCGCTGCTGCTGCTGGAAGCGGCGGCGCGCGGGCTGGTCCGGGCAGCGCGAGCTCCTCCCTCCCCTTCCCCCAGCCGCACGCGCCGCCGCCTCCACCACCGCCCGAGCGGGACCCGCAGCCGCTTAAGGAGGCGCTGTTGCCTCCCGTAGCCTCCCTACACTTGGCGGCTTAAGGTGGAGCAGGAGAATTCGCAGCGTCCCCTTAGCGGCCGCGCCGGCTGGAAAGGGCGCTCTCTGGCCGCCTCAGGCAGAAGTCAACAGCAGGAATCCGGCGAGTACATAATTCTTTTAAAAAAAACAAAAAACCACTCGCTGGCTGTTCCATTTATAGCAGCAGGAATTTCAGCGGCGGATTTCAGCGGAAAGTAGAATACTGTAGAAGTTTCCCCCTCAGCCTGCAACGCTTAGCTTTCCTTTCAAACGCCCGTCTTCATTTGCCCAATTTACGAACCTGACCACCTCCTAGTCCCCATTTATTCACTCAAAACTACAGCGGTCAGCGTCCACGCCCTTGCTTAATCCTGATCCCTGAAGGTTTGTCCTGCCTGTCTCTGTACACTTGCCTTTCCTGCCCACAGCAGATAAATGTGAGCGCTCAAATATGGAAGGAGATCAGAACCTCTATGTTTTGCTTTGTGTTTTTTTTTTTTTTAAAAAAGGCGGCTGTAAAGAGAGGAAAAATGTCCCTCCCAGCCACCACTCCTTCACTTCCTATGACATTTGCTTTTGCAGCCCTAGGCTACACCATTAAGGTTTCAGTTCTGTGCACGGAGAAGCAAGCTCCACTGAGCATAGTGAGACTTGCATCCAAGTAAATACACAGAGGTCAGACTGAACTGAACTCTTGCAGTTGTCACAACCAGTTGGCCTCTGGTCACACTAGGATGTCCTGCTGTAAACTCCCACAGTCTTTGGTACCCTCCTCCGACTTGTTCTCATACACTAGAAATGTTAGAAAGGAAGCCCTTAGATTTCACATTACAGTATGTTGTATTTTGATTACTGTACTCTTCTTTTTGGCCAGGACCCCAGAGTTTATGATGCGATGACATAACAAAACATAAGCTGCTAAAACATAGTTTAAGAGGATAAGTAGGATCAGAAAGGGGAAGTTTGTACCTGTTTCTATTATGGTTAAGCAATTAATTGTAACAGTTGGATTCCCCCCCCCCCGCAGCCCCAGAAAGTCAGAATCTAAGCAATGCTAGGAATATATTGACTATTGAATTTCAAAGAGATGAGACAGGAAATCTGCAGTAGAGTGACCGAGGCCTTGAGTATATTTTCTCTGTACTGATGTACTGTAGGGCTGTGAAATTTTCACAAGATGCCAAAGGCTAGCGCACCACACAGATATCTCTTCATTTATTTGTGGAGTTGCACTAAAGCATATCCATAGTAAACACAGTGTGGTAGTTATTGTTCACGTAAAAGTCAGCAGTACACATCAGCACCACCAACTTAAGCTATGTCTGGTTGAAGTCAGTGCTATTGTCCATCTTCTCGACCTGCTAATTACTCAAGTCCTGACCAAGCTAGACCAATCTTCATCACAGTCACTCTGCGGCTAAGCTACCCCCCCCCCCCCTTGGGTAGTGCTAGCATGCATTGGGAGGGCAGTGCTGCAAAATGTTGTGTACACAGACGCTGCTCCACTTTTCAAGCTGTAGGCCCTTGCACAAAAGGGGAGCTACTACCAGGCATAGGGGAACCCCAAGATTTGTAGCAATACAAAAAAATGGTGGGGAAAACCCAATGGAAGGAAATCTCAAAGCAGACCAATGAGAACAGCATGCTCAGGAGCCAGAGACTGACTAACTGGTTTGAGGGAGGGAGTGGTTAGAATCTTTAATAGCAGCACTCAGCACTGCATCATATTGTTGCAGCTCCAGCTTCTATATATATTTCCAACAATACATTGCAATAGCATGACCAAGAATTAGAATACAGAGGCTACGTAAATAGCAGGCTCAGTTCTCAGTGAGAGATGCGTTGAATATCTATGCAGAGTGCAGCAACCTGCTGAACTATATAGCAGATGAGTTCCTGGAGTACACTGCCCATCATAAGAGAAATACAGTAGTGATCTGCTTTATGCCTGGGGCAGGAGCAAGAAGAGGGGGAAAGTGAATAAGGGATCCTACAGAACAGAATCCCTTCCTTGTTGATTTTGGGGGAGAACAAAAGCATCTGCTTTGTATGTAGGTCCCAGATGCAATCCTTGATGGCTCAAGGTAGGACTGGGGGGGGGGGGGAAACCTTGCATCAAAAACCCTGGAGAGCCACTGCCAGCCAGTGCAGACAGTACTAAGCTGGATAGGCCAATGATCTGACTCAGAATCATGTAGCTTTCTATGGCCCAAAAAGCAAAATGGATAGTATAAATTGAGCGGCCATGCTAAGTTACCATGAGTTTTAACATTGCGCTATAGACTACTTCTTTATGTTGAGGACAGCTGATAAGGTTATGTTAAGATCAAGTGGGTAGCTTTCATGAGTTATATTCCCAGTTTCCACATACTGCAATTAGGGCAGAATAACAGGGTTTTGTGTCTTCTTAGGCTGCACCCGTTTAACTCAATACTTTCCCCAATGCTAATCCTGTGAGAATTTCCAGTCCACCTCAAATCATAGTTTTTCCAGTTATGGCACAGGTAACACGATTTAGCATTGATGTGGACTGTGGGAAGCAGTGGCTTTGATCCACCCCCATTACTGATGGGAAAGAGGCACTGGAAAGGGAAGCAATATGCCTATGTTCACAAGCTGAGTCAGTGAGAGGAAGTGGTCAGGAATGAACTGCCTTCATGCCATCTTTTTCAAGCCCTCCTCCCTTCCAGAGGTGGGAATAAAGCACTGTAGCTTTCAGTATGTTTTGAAACTACCAGTCCACTTGTTTTACTTTAAAACTCCCAGTATGTCAAATGAATGATCCTTTCCAAACCGAAGCATTTGTGCCCTCCAGAGAGATTTCAAGAGCAACCGCCTTGAAAAATTGCAGTAGCATTTTTGTTACTCTTAACATCTCTCATTGGTGGTTTTCCTTAAAACACCAAGGTTCAAGAATTCCAGTATTTGCTGGCAAGCAAATTCAAGGTTTCCAGGCATCCTGAACTGAGACAAGAACATGCCAAATGTAGCATTCCTCTTGAGTATACAACTTTCAAACATCAGTCATCTAAATCTTATGTAAAAAGGATATTATGCAAGTCAAATGGCCTGAAGACTACAAACACACACACACACACACACACACACACAGAGAGAGAGAGAGAGAGAGAGAGAGAGAGATTAATCAAACTTGAAGATACCTAAACAGTTGATACATTGAAATTGGGGTATGATTCCTTATATATGGCAACAGAACCTGTCTGTGACAGGAAAAGGGGCAAGATACGTTAACAAGCCTGTGTTTGAGAGGGTTAACTGTGCTTCTGGGTTTTCAACATTCTCTAGCGTTATAGTGTCTTTTGTACCAACTTTCTTGCATAGCAGCCATGAGTTGTATGTGGACCTATTGAGAGGCCGCATGGTGTCAGACAGCTCCAGGAAGCTGCAAGAACTGTAGGCAGGCTCACTGGCCTACAACTTCTGCACCCTGTTAGCTTTGGAACGCTGGGGATCACTGTTAACCAAGTGCTACCCTCCTGAGCAAGACTTTGCTCATCACCAGATGTGGCCTCCTTGCCTGACCACATCATGAAGAGAAAAAAGTGCTCAAACAATGGGGACCAAATAGGGTATCAGAAGGCAATTTAAGAGGGAGATAGGTACGTTTGAGAGATGAAAAGTGGTTTGAGAGGGGCTTCAGTTCCCATGTGTACACACACACACATTTTTGTCCCACTGCCACCTCTGGTCATAAAGATTTTGCAGTTTTTGAAAGTAATACCACAGCTATTAACTGGAGGTGAAAGTGGAATTCCTCTTCCAAACTGTCGTCAACATTGGGGGAAGGTGGAGTGAACAAACTACAGTGTCTCTGGGTTTAGCTAAGAAAATTAAAAAAGGAACCAAAAAGGATCTCATAGCTGTTTTCATCTCCAAGAAATCTTACCTCTATATGAACTGGGAAAGCAGCTAGCATGCTTCAAATCAAGTTGCATCCCTTTGCTGTTCAGTCCCTAATGCTTGTTATTCTCAGAATGACCCATTCACTTTTAGAACAGTTCACCCTATTTTTCCAGTGCACCTCATTCTATCACTTCACTTGAGCAGACATCTCTTTAGAAGCCAACTTCATTCGAACTTGAACAAGAAAGGAGTCTTGTAGCAGCATGAAAAACTGCTCTAGCATCCTAGCTAGCTAATGCAACGCAAGTAAGTTAGTTTGTAATGTGCCACAAGCTATTGGTAGACTGTCACTTTTTCAAGCCAAGCCTGAAAATATGTACATAGAAAAAGCAAAATTTAGATTAAGGAAAAGAGTGACATCATAGCCAACTACAGTTGCCATATATCTTGCTGAAAAAGTCCTTCAACTATGACCATAAGCAGAGACCCCAAAAGCAAAACACAAAGGTCCAGAAACCTTGCAATATAGTTGTACCTCTGGTGATTAATACAATTAGTTTTCTCATAGACTGTGTTGATAATGGTTGATCTCTTACAAGAATAGGAACGTCTGTGTACCATTAAAGTGGTTTCTATTTTGTCTGCCCAACTTTCAATGGCCTTGAATGGATGGATTTTGCACTAGGAGACTTTGTACAACACTATAGTTCATTATGTAACTCAACATGTGACATTTATTTCATATACAAACCAATAGTGTGTTCTTTTGTAATCAGCAGGATAGGAGTTTTCTATAAGTATCAACATCCTATGGCAAATACACACAGGTCCAGTGAATCCGGCAACTGTGGAATGCTGATGTAAACTTTAGGTAACAGACACACGATCCCATTTTCACAGCTATTTGATAATCTTACCTTTCCATCTTTAAGATGCTAGCAGAATTCCCACAAACTAAGAATAAAATAGACTCAAAATATCACTTATATTGCTATTGCATTATTGATTGGCTAGTAAGTTAAAACCAGCTAATCCATTTTGTTAGCTGACCTCCTTAAAGTTGATCAGGACAGACAATACCCTCAATCTACGTACCTTCAGGCATGTCAGTTAAACCGTAGGTAAAGAATCTCACTGTGTCAGTGGCAAATGTAAGTACACATACTGCTCTCTAAGAAGATATATTCCGTAACTTCCCATCCAGTGTCATCATTTAGCACCTGTCATTTGGAAGGCCCAAGTACTGTCTCCTGTATTAGCGTTCAAACTTCTCAATCTCATCGCAGCACCTCACTTTTTCCTCTTCTCCGCACCACCCTGTCTTAAGTCACGCATCAGAAATAAAAGTTCAGGTTTTTTTTTAAACAAAACTTTATTGGTAATAGTTTCAAATATGTTTACAACAAAGCACACTGTTAAAGAGGAAGTAGGGTTTGTTTTTTTTCTCAGTGAAACAAGTTTTGTTGGATTACATAGAAGTGTTTTTTTCTGAGGCAGGGAGCTGGTGGGTATTTTAACTCCCGCTGTCTCCCCAACCCAACATAGAAGAGGCCAATGAGCTATTGGTGGGAAGAGGATGACGAGGAGTTGGAGGGGCAAGCAAAGCTTGTCTGCTCCTGACAGCGCTTCTGTATGTGTTATATGTCATCTATCAATCTAAAGAAGACTGCTTTGCTCCCCAGCCACAGAAAGAAAACAAAAGAAAACTAAACTGGTGAATATAGAGTGTGTTTGGAGTGGGGTAGGTGAAGACAGAACACAAAGAGGCATTGCATTGGAAAGGGAGGGTGAAGAAAGAGTCGGAACAAATTAAATGGAGAGAAATGGGCTCCCCCTCCTCATCTTTGAGTCACAGCTCCCTCCACATCCATGAGAAAAGACTCTAATAAAACAGATGCCACCTCTCATTCCCTGTCAGAACTGCAGGTCAAAATGGAATGGGCTTTCCCAACACTTTTGTTTCTAAGCCCCTACCCCACCTCCGTTTATACCGGGATTTACATTTTCCACTCCCTCCTTACCATCTTAACATAAAAAAACATAGCAGGCCGATGGAGCCCTTAAGAACCGATGCAATGGAGTTTCCACCAACAGACTGGAAAGATCCTTGTATTACAAAAACAGACGTTGGAGGTTTGAGTTGGGAAGGGTAGGATCCTAGCAACCAATGCATTTTGCCTGCAACAGTCAAGGTCTATCTACATGGACTTTCTCCCACCCTGATGACTCACCAAATGGGAGAAGCCCCTTTGAACCATGGCAACTAGCTAGAGTCTATCTGATGTTTCACAGGGTGGACTAGATCCTGCTTGTTTCTCTTCCATTCAGGCAGATGCTCCAAGAGTTGCCTGAAGTGGGGAAGCTCATGTTGGGACATTTGGATTGGAGGGCGGTGGTGATGGGGTGACTTGGGGGGGGGGAGAGAGAGAGAGAGAGAGAGAGAGAGAGAGAGAGAGAGAGAGAGAGAGAGAGAGAGAGAGAGAAGAGGTGTGTGCACATTTAAGAAAGACAAATTGAGACAAGGTTCCTTCTCTCAGTATGCCTTCGCCAGCTGGCAACCAGTCACTGCTCCCTCCTACAGGTGTGAAAACTATTGCCCCCTTCTTTCCCCCAAAATAGGGAGACAAAGATTGGAAATAAAGTGTTTTTCTATCCAAAAAACACACACAAATTCTTCATGCTAAAACTCAGTTGTTTTTACAGAGTTAAAATTCCTGCTGCATTTAATTTAACGGTGCGGGAGACAGAGCGTATAAAAAAGCACTGTGCCCTGCCTAGACTTTTAAAACCCTTTTTTTATAAAGCCAGTCAACTATTTCTTTAAACTTTTTATTTAAAGATAATAAAAGGGGCCTGGAAAGGGGGGGGGGAGACTGATAAAAGGACAGGAATTGTCCCATAGGGGAAGTTGAGAGGGTGGGGCCATTAACCTGTTCAGTGCTGGTCTAAACACCAAAGTGCTGTGTGGATGTGGTTATTTCTTGCCCTAACCCCCCTCCCTTCCAGAAATTCTTGCAATGCCCCATGAACCAGACCTTTCATAGGGGGTGATGAACGGCAAATATATCCCCTTTCCCCTAAAAAATATAATAAAATAAAATAAAGCCACCAATAAACCAGGGACTGTCCAATTAGGGTTTGTGTGTGGTGGTGGTGGGGAGGGGGGTTGGAGTCAATATGAGGAGGAAGGGAATTTGTTTAAAACCTGCTTGAGAGTGGCTGGGAGCCACCTTACAGCTTTCAGTGGGAGGTGGATGGATGGCACTCCGACTGCTGCCTTTTCCACAGCTTCAAAATGAACTCCCCTTTTCTCTCTTCTGCCCAAACAGATTCAGGTGAACCCCAACACTCTCCCACCTCCCCAAATTAACATATAGGCAAGGAACTCTGGCCCTTGGGGCTGATCAAATCCAGCCCTTCCTTTTCCTGGGCACACAAAGCAAGGGGGACTGGCCCTAAAATTCTGCAAACTCCTTGGCGCACTTCTCACTGATGGACACCCGGATCTCCTCTTCCTCATAGTCGTCAAAGTTACTTGTGTCGCCGGGGCCTTTGCACTTTGGTATAAAGGGAGCTTCCACCTGTGGAAGGGAGGGGACAAAGTGAGGAATTATTAGAGGTCGTGTGTGCATGTGTTTAGGAGAGAGAAATGATACCATTCAATGTGAAATTGGGCTCCCTGTGGTTTAAGCCCCTTCTCAATTTAACCAGAAACAAAAATAGGTGGGCAGGGGAGAGAAAGGGAGAGAAAGAGAGCATGTCATACAGAGGAACCTCAGGGTTGGGGGGCAAATGTACTCCTCTCTGACCTGTGGGACCCTCCCCAGAACACACACACCTCCCTGGCCCCCCTTGCCTGACTGGAATAGGTCCTTGAGCTCTGGCAATACCTCTTGCTTGCCTGGATGGAAGGCAGAGGGTGTGGGTGTGGGTGTGCAAGCATCTGTAGAAAGGGAGCCTATTGCACGATAAAATTCACATCCACTGCTTTGCTCACTTTGGCTCTGGCTTCACCCACCATCAGCATGTGGTCCCTGGAAGGCTGCCCAAAAGGAAATGTGGACCTTGGATATAGCTGAACCTATTCCACAGGCAAGGAGAGCAACATGAGCTCTTCCTCACTCATAGCTTGAGCCTGCTAAAGGGCAAGCCAGACATGCCTGTGCTTTTTAATCAGGTCCTTGACTGCTTATCTCTCAGGTGGGGCTGAGATCTACTTTCTGAGTATCAAAAATGAGTTGGCAGGAGAGGGGAACAAAACTTTCCCCTCCTTTACCCTGCCACACTTGGGTTACTTTAATCTCCTTTGCCTTTAGCCCACTCTACTTCCAATACTGGAACTGGTTTGTGGGGAAATAATCTCAAAGCAGCATTATGCACCTTTAGGCACGAGGCAGAAATGTTCCTTTTTAACCAGGCCTTTGGTTCATTTGATTGACATCCTATGCCCTTTTAAAATGTGGCATTTTGTTTTGTTTTGTTGAGGTGTGTTTATTGTTTTAATTTGATAATGTGTTTTGTGGTTTTATATTTTGATTTTGTTTTGTGAACCACCCTGAGACCTCTGGATATAGGGCGGTATATAAATTCAATAAATAATAATTATAATAAAACAAAAAGGGAAAGGGTGGACGGAGTAGCCCTTTATCCCCTTCTTTGAAAGCCCACCCTGACATAAAACATGGCTCTCCCCACACCTGCACATTACAGGCAAATGGGCAGGCACAGACTGAACAAAAACGCACGTCTTGTTTGACCCCAAATCAGGCCCAGCCAAAATGAAAGCTGCACCTACTGGCCCTTGCCTTGCTGCTCAGCTTCCTTCTCTCAAGGCAGAGATGCATTTAATTGGGCCTTCTATTCCCCCCCCCCCCCCGTTTAGGAGGAACTGAAACTTAAAACCTTCATCTCCAGAATATTTGCAAATTAGGTAGGCAGCAGAACTAAGAGTGAACACGGTTGACGACATCATCCTATCCTGCCTCCCTTCAGCTTTTTCATACAAAGGGGGTTATCAGCCCTGCCCTCTCGTCATGTTCTATGGGCAATTACTTTCATATGGGCCATTAGCAGAGCCTGTACCAGGAATGGCCCTCCAGACTGTGCTGGATTCAAACTCCTGACCAGCAAGGTGGGAACTGGAGCCTGACAACATCTGGAAGGCTGCAGGCTTCATGGAAAGCAACACGTGACCAAAGGAGGTTTTTAGCATCCAGATGCCATTAGCAGCTGTGGGGCTGAAGCTTTCAAATTCACAAAGGGAAGGTCCAAGAGAAGACATAACACAGCTGCAACAGTGGATTTAACTACTGTAGATCCTGGGATCTTTTCACAGATAATGAATAATCACAATATGTCCCGAGATCCCATATCATTAATATTGGGCCTGCAAGTTCCACTGAAGTATAAGAGCTGCTTCACATGCAGGTTTTCTCAACACAGAGATAAGCTTTGTGGGTGGGTGGGGGCTCTCTTGTTTGTGAGGCTGTGAGCTATACACTTCAAAACGGTGATACACGTGTTTGGATGGCTTTGTGTACCAGCACTACACACCCATAGTGAGTTGGCATTACTTCTCTGGCAGTGTGATAGTGGAAAGCTTTGCTCTGGAAATAAGGCTGTGGGCTGCTACCACAAGCCGCCCCCCTCTTGTGACTGCACCCTGCTACTTCTCCTTACCTTCCGTTGGTAGATGGCAATCCAATCGGTAGTAGCAAACCACTTGTGGTTCTTGATGTCATTGACTCCATTTTTGAGGTTGCCAAAGCGTTTGGTGAGGTCTACCTGGAGTAAGTTACGCAACAGGTCCTTCAGGTCTGAGCTGAAGTGAGACGGGAAGCGAACCTGGGTGCAATGAGGCAGAAGCCAAGAACAGGTTAATCTCTCTGCCTTCCAGGAGAAATCTGACAGCCACAGGGAAAGGGCAGGAAGTGAGATTCATTATGCTCTGTAGCCAAAGCACTAATTCGCCATATGTCTGCAACTGCAACACCTACCACAAAACACACTAAACACAAGAGGGGCAGAAGGAGGGCTTTTACTGGCACACTTGGAACGCTTGCCTCTCTCTCTTTAAACTGATTTATAACTTCTGAATTTTTTTTAAAAAAATAATGGTCTGACTGGCTTGCCACAGGAACTGCTGAGAGAGAGAAATCCACACGCACACACAAATGTACAACTGAGGCAATGTCCCCTGAACTACTTTTTTTTAAAAAAACTGAAAATTTAAGGAGCAGTTTGGCAACAGAAGTTGACAGCAAGAAAACCCTTAAAAATAATACAGGTGCTCTTTGCGCTTGCTTCTTGACAATATATGTAACCTAAATGAAATTCAGGGTGGCTAATGGGTATGAAGATCTTAAATCAGAAACCCTAGGAGCAAACGCCCTAAGAAAAAAGCACTGGCAAAGTGGCTATATTTAGTTTATTTATTAAATTTGTATACCACCCTTCATCCAAAGATCCCAGGGCAGTTCATGTATATGTACTTACTGTAACCTACATTTTGTTCTACCGCAGAAAGATATTAAGATAGATAAAAAGGTAGAATGTTATCAGGCAAAGATTCGTAGGGATGTGGCGCTAGGTTATGCACATATTTACACCAAAGTTTTTAATGGGGCTTAAGGCATTAGGCAATGTGATTCCATGAAGCAATGAGGATCCCCAAGCAATGCTCTTAGGTTTCCTTGGCAGGGTGGTGGAAACAGATGAATCAGTTAGAAAAAATCTGGCTCAAATATATGCCCTATATTTAAGTACATTTAGTGTACCAGTTTAAATGTAAGACTGGAATTTTATACAAGCTTCACCAAGATCAAATATAAGTATCACAGAGTCTGGCTTAGCCTCTTCTCTTAGGTGTTGTGAAAGGAGCTACTTCTACCCAGATTCCATTTCTCTTTTAAGCAGAGCACCTAATCTTGATTAATGGTCACTTGCTATTCATTCTGCTGAGATCTGTGCTAGACTGTCATCATGACCAACCGTGTTTAACCCTCAGTCATTATTACTTGGATGACTTACCTAAGTAAAAGCCCACCTCACAGAGGTGCACAAGTATTATCAGTTTATTTTGCAGAGAATCAAACCTGATCGAGCGCCTAACATTTTGACTATGTTTTTTATATGCAACCTTTGCTAAGCTGTCCTGATGCAAGAACCTATCACAAACAAGGTTCTGGTAGCTTTTATATTAATTCAACTAGTTAATAGTAATGCCTCATGCCCAACTGTGATACTAAGTGCTGCTGATAATAATAATAATAATAATAATAATAATAATAATAATAATAATAATAGTATCACAGCAATCTTAACAAGGACAAATCCTTTGCTGAAGGACATTGCGGGGATCCATAACACACCTGCACAAATTTCAAATCCAAAGTAAAGTGCGGTCAGTGCCACAGGATAACTGTTATCAAAAATGCATGTTTATTCGTCAACAATTAGTTGACTCAATAGAAGATCTTAGGTGTTGCTGAGAAAGGCTGGGTCAGTACAGTTCCTGGCATAAAAGCCTGACTCAGATGGCAACTAATACTGATTATTTTAGCATTAACCACCTGAGAAATCATGCACATATATCCATTGATCTCAATTACTTTTGTTTAGTTTTCTTGGGTAGGGGAGATGTTCCTTTGACATCACACATTTTTCTGCAAAGGTTGGAGGACAGTCTTCTCCAACACTGCCCTGCCACACCTCACTCCTTTAGGCCGTGTTACAAATTCTAAGAGCAATATTCTGAAAACTCACAGCTTTGCAGTTACAGACAGTTTGAGTTGCATGTCTCCCCCTTTCTGCGGTTTTACTCTGTTTAACTTATAAAACTACACTTTGTGCTTTTCTGATCATTTTTGTGCTGCTCGGCCTCACATTACTCTAGGAGTCTCACCTGGGAGAACTGCCAAGTATCACAGACACTGGGTTCAATCCATGCTGGAATTCTAGACTCAGAAAATCCATATTCCACTTAGCCTGTAGAATGCTTCAACTAATTTCTTCTTCACACTGAAGACTAGAGCCTTAAGTTTATTTAAAGTATACAAAATTTGAGACTCAGTATTCAAATGAAGTCAACATATCTGCCCCTTTCCTCAAAATAAGGTCAGACTGTGAATGTAACTGCTGCCATCTAGATTTCCAGACATTTGTTCCTTTGGTGAAAGCTGTAAGCAGCACCAAAAAATAGCTGGAAAATTTGCCAAGAAAATACAGAGGGGGTTTCCTTTCACAGTCTGCTGAATTCCATCTACTCCAACATTTATTTGGCAGGTAAACACAGCAGGTCCATGCTTCACCGAACATTATAAATGTATGCACTGTATAGTGTGAGATATTTGGAAATTTCTAACACGCCTTCTAGGGAAGTACTGCATTTTCTCCATGGACAAGATGGTCTACATATTGTAATATATATTTGTAATATCCTGTACCCAGCATGCAAGCCTCTACGCTGAAATATTACCTTCCCAGAGACGATCTTCTCATATATCTGAATGGGCTGGTCTGCAAAAAATGGGGGGTAGCCGGCTGCCATTTCGTAGATGAGGACACCCAGGGCCCACCAGTCCACAGCTTTGTTATAACCCTGAAACAGGAAAGGAGGCTCAGATCACAAACACCAAGGATGATCGCGGCACTTAATTGCAGTGTACAAGAAGAGGGTCTGCAAGATATCAAGATGGACACAGTCTTCTTTCTGGGCTGAACAAGGCCCAAAACACTGTTCCTGGGTACAGGTGTCTCACCTTGCTCAGAATGATTTCAGGAGCCAGGTATTCTGGAGTCCCACAAAGGGTCCATGTTCGGCCTTTCACTCGTTTGGCAAAGCCAAAATCTGTCACCTGGAGGTAAGAGAAAATTAACAAAGCTGAGTTCTCCACACCAATAGGGTCAGCAGCACAAAGGAAGTGATGGAGGCTTGCACAAACCCCAGCACATGGAGAGGTGATGTTTCGGGTAGAATATCTATAATAGAGAAGATTTTGTTTCCAAAGGGAAGTATCTCTTTCTAAACAGCAACTGCTCGTAATGAATGTTTTCTAACATGCTCCCCACTTGCCACCAAAATAGGAAAAGTGCATCTAGTGGTTTGGAGCACGTTTGGTTAAGCAGGCACCACTTGGGGGGGGGTGGACTTCCTGATA
The DNA here is from genome assembly GCF_009819535.1 of Lacerta agilis. Lineage (NCBI taxonomy): Eukaryota > Metazoa > Chordata > Lepidosauria > Squamata > Lacertidae > Lacerta > Lacerta agilis. Next base: position 40,334,919 of record NC_046313.1, on the reverse strand, counting down.
ACCAAAGCACAAATGATACAAAGAGGTGTGCCTTTAGATTTTATGTCAACTCCAAAATTTCCTAAGAAGTTACATATGCTTGTCAAAATTTAGTCCTTTCTTAAAAAGCTAATTGTTTCAGATATTTGGGGAAAGAAAACATATTTCAGATATTTGGGGAATTCTCAAAATGCTGTGCGGCAGAATCTCACAGAATGGATGGAGGCAGCATTACCTCAATGTAGCCCTGCTGGTCGATGAGGAGGTTCTCAGGCTTCAAGTCTCGATAGATGAGATCTAGTGAGTGCAGGTACTCAAAAGTCAGCACTATCTGAGCGGCATAAAACCGGGCATGAGGTTCACTGCAACAAAAGGGGAGAAAGCTTCTTCATAAGCCATCTCCAGTGTATGCCAGCTGAGTCTTCACCTTCACTGATCCCCATAAACCAGGGATGGAGAACCTGTGGCCCTCCAGGCACTGTTGGGTTGGGCTCCAACTCCCATCAGCCCCAGCCAGCTCAGTCAGGGATGATGGGAGCTGTACTCTCAACAAAAGGGCTCAGGTTTCCACCCCTGCCACAAACCAATACCATAAGACCAGATCTCTCCCCTGTTCCCCATTCAACAGGACCTTGAGTCTTCAGCTGGAAGTTATCTCACACATTTCACTCATGCTCTCCCTGCCCCACCTCTGCCTCAACGCCTGCAGAATCTCTTCCCTTATTCTGACCATCTTCTTATGTAGGTGTAATCATTGCAACAATCCTGTAAGGTAAGTCATTACTATTTACTCTCCGTGTTGCAGATGGTGGGGCTGAGGCTGTGAGACAGAACTTTGCGTAATGCCATGTAGCTGAGTTCATGGCAGAGGCAACATTCGAACTGGGAGCTTCCTGGTCCGTCGCTCAGTCTCAGTGCTATGCCAGTCCTAGACTGTTCTACAAGATGGCAGTTTATTTGAACTGCACATAACTACACAGTTAAATGAGAGCATGTTAACAAACATCCGGCTTCCCATACAGTAAATGGATACAAAGTACGATAGAAGCCATGTTCTATGGTGGTAGCTTCTATACTGAAGTCTTTGCTAACAATCCTCTGATGAAAAGCACTCCACTCATATGGGCTGTCAAGTCAGGCCACCCCTTGCCCCTTAGTGTTAACGAGAATCATCAGGAACTCAGTGTCATTGTCACCACACTCTGATAGGAATGATCTGCTCCTTGCAAGTCACCAGCTTCACATCCAGGAGGATGGGAATTAATGTCAAAGCAAATGCAACTTCTGTCCTATCATTAGACTTTTTTCTAAACTGCACATTCTCTACACCAGAAGATAGGGCTTGCTGGAAGGGGAAGATATCCCCAACTCAACTTTAAAGAGCAGAACAAAAGAAACCTAGTTCTTTCCTCCTGTTCTAACCCAGGAAGCCCAACTCTCAGCTCTTCTGTTCCCACAATTGAGAGCATCATCCCAACCTTACAATGACAGGGGAGCACACTCACCTGAACCTGCCAATCCGTCGTAGGTGGGAGAACATCTCGCCACCTGGGATGTATTCCATCACCATGTACAGATTTGAGTTATCCTGTAATCAAGGGCAGAAACAACTCAGGGTCCTGGCCAGCACTGCTTTGCACCCACCCCAACCTTGTATGTTCAGGGCCATAGCTCCCCAATTTATTTACTTCTATATTGCCTCACACATCCATAGGAGCACTCTAGAACAGAAACTGGGTTTGCTGTTGGGCTGGGAGAAAGGATTATATGCACCACAGAATTCAAGTTCCTGCCAATTTCCTTTAAAAAAAGGAAGTATCTTGCCCTTGCAGTTGCAGATAAAAACAAAAACAAAATATTGATACAGTGCCTACAGACTAGGTGGTGGTAAAGGAACAGGTCCCGGCATTTCAGATCAGTACTTCGTTCCTTTTGCATGGCTACACTTTCCTAACTGCCCCCAATTCCAATCTTCATGTTTGTTCCCTAGTCCATCGCTCTCTACCACCATTGCCTTGCTTCCCGCTCAATAAATGCAAGTTCTTTAAAATCTGAATGTATACAAGTTCCTTGTCTTCTAGTCCCCATTCATTTGCACACACAACTTATTTGCACAACGATCATATAGTTTTGCTTGGTGCAAAACTGTTTCTATAGCAGAGTGTTTTGGTTTTAGTGCTATGTTCTGTTCAGCGTCTCCTCCTGCCATTACCTTAAAAAAAAGGCAACAACTTCAAAAGTAGCAGTTACTAAGGTGAACTCAAACCTCTAGCACCTGGTCATGTAGGATAAGACTAATAATGACCGCTAGTCATGATAACTATAGTAACTCCACTATGGGGAAGCAGGCCTCTCAATACCAGTTCATAAACAAAAGAGTGTTGTGCTCAGATCCTGTTTGTGGCACCCCATAGGCACCTGGTTGGCTAGTATGGACTGTTGGGCAGAATGCTGGACTAGATGGGCTTTGGGGCTGATCCAGCAAGGATCTTCTTGTAGACTTATAGAATTACTCTCACTACCAAGGGAATGAATTATACACACAGTCTAACACCAACCAACTTGGAAGCAAGTCCCACTAACATCAATGAGACTTACTGCCGAGGAAATAGTATTCAGAATTAAGATACTTTTTTTTCTAATCCCCAAAGTCTACAACTGAAACAATCTCTGCAAGGTAGCATGAATGTATTTGTTCAGGCTTTATTCTGATCGAGAGGTAAGCTTTTGACACGGCATTGTCAAGGACTGCTATAGCAGAGGGAAAATGGGAAGGAACCTATGAGACAGCAGCAGAGGCCTCCTCTTCTGGTTGAGCTTTCAAACAGACACTGTGTCCATGGTTTTAGGTTACAGCCGCAAAGGGTATATAAACATGCATATTTCCTTCAAAGCAGATTTTTAAAAAATGGTTCTGCCCTTTGTGGCAATAGGTAGGACTCAATGGCTTTTTATATCCTTTCCATGTAGCTGAGGTGAACGGAAGCTTGCAAAACCCTGATTTAGAGCTGCATTAATAGACAAGGCACAGTTGCCTTGTCACATAGTCCAGACTTACATGCTCCCTATAGCACTTCCACATTGACTTGAAAGTAAATCCTACTGAATTCAATGGGGCTTACTCCTAGGTAAGTGGTGTTAGGATTGCAGCCTTACTTACTGTATTTATATAAGGCAACCCAGTAAGATTGTTCTCTAGATGACTCAAACACAAAATGATTAAATACTGTTGGCTTTATTAAACATTCTGTATGCTTATAGTGCCCACTAGTTTACTTGCTCAAAGCTGCACAAATGCCATAAAGAGGTAGGACAAAACAAAATATTGAAGGCCTATCATAAGGAATAGTTTTGAGGGCCTATCATGACAATGTGTGCTCTAGCCCAGGAGATCCACCCACCCAGGCTGCTCCCAAAGGGGAAGCATACTGCACCTACTGTACCGGCACAGAAAGTATGGGCTTGCCTGCAATGGTGGATGCTCAGCTAGCCACAAGCCCAGACAGAGGCGAAAATATTAGCTGGGTGCTATGGTGCTATGGTAAAGTGGTTAGCCTCCCTTAAGTTGGCCACTGTGTGCCTTTGATCTGATCCAGCAGAGCAGGTGTCCAGAGGACCAGAAAGCCAGAGAATGAATATTTAGGCAGGGGGTGGGGACAGAGAGTGCACAGACACCCTTTACCTTAAAAGAATACTCTAGCCTGACAAGGAATGGGAAGTTCACAGCCTGGAGAATGCGCTTTTCATTGAGGGTGTGCTCGATCTGCTTCAGTTTAACAACCTGGAAGACAGAAAGGAAGTCAACCAGAGTCAGTTGGGCCTCCCTCTTGCCAACCTCAGGCACAAACTCCCAGAACTCAATGACAGGCTCAAACTCACTTTCTGCTTGTCAAGGATCTTCATGGCAAAGTAATTCCCGGTATCCTTGTGCTTCACGAGCATCACCCGCCCAAAAGAGCCTGTACCCAGGGTCTTGAGCCGGTCGAAGTGATCCAGGCTGGACGTATTCTGAAAAAGGATTTTGAAAATAAATAATATAAAAAGCAGAGGAAGACAATCTGTTAAGGACACCAGGCTTTAGTCATCAGATTTTGGGGACCCTTAAGTGGCTGTGAGGGTTCAAAATGCTGGCTTACTAGTTTCATTTTAAAGATAACCCTTCAGGAAGTACCATGCCATATTAAAGCAGCAACTGTTATTGAAGAGGTCCCTGTGGCGTGCCAACTCTTCTCCCTGAATCTTGCAGCATTCTTGGGGTTTGAGACACAGATAACTTTTTACCACGAGAGGGCGCAAAAGACAAGAGTTTTTAGAGAGAAAGACATACAATCCTCCTGCATACTGAACAGCAAGAAAATCAAACTCAATCCACAAAAAGGACTGTACAGACACCCAACACTCACTACACTGTCTGTAATAACCTAGAAACTAGCAGCAATAGGTTAAGCCTGAGAGCCTGACAAAAAAACAGTAATATCCCCAAATATCACACTTATTGCAAAATACAACCAGATGTAATGACACCTTTATGCAGGGGGCAGCAAATGGAACAAGCCAAAACAGCGAGAGCATCTAAATTTCCGGGCCAATTTACACAGTCATTTTATTGCCATGAAGCAGTTATTTTGGCAGCCACCTTCTGGGAGTTATTTGCTGAAAAGCTAACGCATCAGACCTGTTAGTTGAGCAGTGAGGTATTCATCAGATATTGCAGGGAAGAAAATACCTTATTCAACTAGAGGGAGATTGCATTCCCCTATCTGTAATATGGTCTGCTAACACCAAGGAGTATATGTGATAGGTGAAGGGCTTCTGAGCCTTGCTTAGTAATTTGGAAAGATCTTGACTATTTGTTCCTTCATGCAAGCAACCCAGCCACTGGCAAACCTTATTGTCAGACACATCTTCCAAAGTGTCTTAGAACTGCAAAAGGTAAACTAATCCAAAGCTGACTCTCTTCCTGTGTTTCCATCTTGGACACCTCATTCTCCTCCTGTATTGTACCCCTGCAAAAATTATTCCTAGAAAAGGGGCAATTCCAGAATAACCTGGGGACTGAAACACCAGTCTCAGCGCCTATTTCTTCAGCAGGATAATTTAGGATGTCCACCAGCATCAAGACTTTTGCCTTTGGTGTAACCAGCAATAACAAAGGTTTGGCAAGATCCTTCCAAAGCCTCGTTTTAAAAAGTTACACCAGTCACATTTTATACACACAAAAAACAAGTGAATGCATACCCAAATGGGCTTCCACACAGCCAGCACAGGAGAGCCAGAAACACTGTGGTCAGACCTGGACCCAGGACACCAGGGTTCATATCCCCACTCAGCCATGAAGCTCAATGGGCCAGTTGCAGTTTCTCAGCCTAACCTACCTCACAGGACTGCTGTGAGGATAAAATGGGGAGAACTATGTACACCAGCTTAAGGAAAGGTGGGATATAGATGTAATGGATTTAATATCAAGGCAGTCGTTTCAATGCATGCAGCACACTTTAGCATTCAGTTAGGCAGTGCATCCCTTACTTAAATGCAACACCAGTTGTGTGAAACTGTACACACATATTCTGAGCTTAAACTATACACATGTATTGTGTGAAACTGTACACATGTATTCTTGGCACCCTAGTCTGTTTTTTCCAGCACATCAAAAGGAGGCAGGGTACACGGGAGCGATTTAAGCCGTGTGCACCAACACATATGCTCTTTCCTGTGAAGCCATACAGGTGAAACTCGAAAAATTAGAATATCGTGGAAAAGTTCATTTATTTCAGTAATTTAACTTAAAAGGTGGAACTAATATATGTGATAGACTCATGACATGCAAAGCGAGATATGTCAAGCCTTTATTTGTTATAATTGTGATGATTATGGCGTACAGCTGATGAAAACCCCAAATTCACAATCTCAGAAAATTAGAATATTGTGAAAATTCACAATCTCAGAAAATTAGAATATTGTGATAAGGTGCAGTACTCAATCCATAACATCTGCAAAGGGTTCCTGAGCCTTTAAATGGTCTCTCAGTCTGGTTCAGTAGGAATCACAATCATGGGAAAGGCTGCTGACCTGACAGTTGTGCAGAAAACCATCTTTGAGACCCTCCACAAGGAGGGAAAGCCTCAAAAGGTAATTGCAGAAGAAGCTGGATGTTCCCAAAGTGCTGTATCAAAGCGCATTAATGGAAAGTTATGCAGAAGGGAAAAGTGTGGAAGAAAAAGGTGCACAAGCAGCAGGAATGACTGCAGCCTGGAAAGGATTGTCAGGAAAAGACCATTCAAACATATTGGGGACTTTCACAAGGAGTGGACTGAGGCTGGAGTTAGTGCATCAAGAGCCACCACACACAGACGGATCCTGGAGATGGGCTTCAAATGTTGCATTCTTCTTGTCAAGCCACTCCTGATCAAGAAACAATTTCAGAAGCATCTTACGTGGGCTAAAGAAAAAAAGAACTGGTGTGTTGCTCAGTGATCCCAAGTCCTCTTCTCTGATGAGAGCAACTTTTGCATCACCTTTGGAAACCAAGGACCCAGAGTCTGAAGGAAGAATGGGGAGGCACACAATGCCAGATGCCTGAAGTCCAGTGTGAAGTTTCCATAGTCTGTGTTGATTTGGGGAGCCATGTCATCTGCTGGTGTTGGTCCACTGTGCTTCATTAAGTCCAGGGTCGACGCAGCCACCTACCAGGAGATTTTGGAGCATTTCATACTTCCTTCTGCAGATGAGCTTTATGGGGATGCTGACTTCATTTTCCAGCAGGACTTGGCACCTGCCCACACTGCCAAAAGTACCAAAACCTGGTTCAATGCCCATGGGATTACTGTGCTTGATTGGCCAGCAAACTCGCCTGACCTGAACCCCATAGAGAATCTATGGGGCATTGCCAAGAAAAAGATGAGAGACATGAGACCGAGCAATGCAGAAGAGCTGAAGGCCGCTATTGAAGCATCCTGGTCTTCCATAACACCTCAGCAGTGCCACAGGCTGATAGCTTCCATGCCACGCTGCATTGAGGCAGTAATTGATGCAAAAGGGGCCCAAACCAAGTACTGAGTAAATATACATGCTTCTACTTTTCAGAGGTCCAATATTGTTCTATTTGCAATCCTTGTTTTGTTGATTTCATTTAATATTCTAATTTTCTGAGATTGTGAATTTGGGGTTTTCATTAGCTGTACGCCACAATCATCACAATTATAACAAATAAAGGCTTGACTTATCTCGCTTTGCATGTCATGAGTCTATCTCACATATTAGTTCCACCTTTTAAGTTAAATTACTGAAATAAATGAACTTTTCCACGATATTCTAATTTTTCGAGTTTCACCTGTAAGTTGTCTAACTCTGGCTGATGGTTGCATGCAAACCAGGTCAGTGTCACTTTCAAATCAGGCCTAAGAGCTTAGAAGCACAAGACCCAGGCTGCCATGGCTAGATAGGAAGGCAAAATATCAATATGAGAAGAGAGGTGTCATACCTGCAACGGGTTCTCCCATTTCTTGAGGAACTCTTCTTTGGCTTTGGCAAGAAACTCCTTCACTGTAAGTAAGCAGAGGCAGAGAAAGAGCATTGAAAAGAGAGCATGTTGCCTGAAGGCCTGAGCTGCTGAATACTCTTTAGGAGTCAAAGAGGCTATGTTGGGAAACAGGAGTCCCCTTCAAGCCTGCCAGCTCTCATTTCTTTGACGGGCCTATTTGTTGAATCACCAGGAACGGAGGATGCAGTCCAAGCAGGAAGGCCAGAAAGGGGAAGACAACACCTTTCAACAAGTCGGATTCCCAAGGAGCAAACATTCCCTGGAGGGCAGAGAGCAGACACACAGCCCCCTCTTTTAGGCTCAGCCATGAGACTCTAGATGAGAAATGGCCAACTGCTGCACTGTGGAAATATGCACAATCGACATTTGAGAAGTCTGTGTTACCACTGGAGCCCTAAATCCAGCCTGGAGAATACAGTAGCAACCATGTCACCTCTGCTAAAGATCATGGCTGCTCAGCTTTAGGTCTATCACCATGTTGCTTATTTTGGGGGCCAACCTGTGTCCAATCCTTGCAAGTCACAGACAACTTTGGGCCACACTGGGACCTCCAGCCTTTTAAAGCAAGAACAGGGAATAAGTAAACCCATGAAAAAGGAAGGCAGGCCCCACTCTCTCCACATCCATGCCACTCATTCGCAAGGCTTTTGAGGAGTCATACAGATGTGAAATTCAATGCCACACCATGACAAACGCTCTGCCTATGCAAGAATTTCCACTTGCCAGATGGAACCATCTCCCTTCCTCCATGCTGTTCAAGCCAATATCAGGGTGCATGTGGGAGAGGGGGAAGCCCTGTTGCACATGCAGAAGCCCTTGTACAGAGCTTCCACTGATAGGGTTCATTAGGTGAATCCTGCCCTCTGAGGGTAAGCATCTAAAATACCATAGGGCCAAAGTCTAGACATAAGCACATGTCCCATCTGTTTGCATGCACACATTTTCTCCTCAGTTTCCAACTCAGAAGGTGCTCTGCAAGTTTCAAAAATACACACACACAACTAGAGACTTTCAAGACCGGCAGTTCCATGTACTGGCAGCTTCTCCCCTTCAAAAAGGTTCTCATGCCACAACCCCTAAACTTATTTTTGGGAGTTTAAAAGAGCAATTTAGGAGTTGTGGGGAACCTTCCAAGAATGAAATTCTGAGAATCTAGGGAAGCATGGGCCCTTCTGGATTTCAGCCAATAACATCAATCATGAGAGGTGAAGTGGAATCATTCAAGACTCAGAGACTCTAAAGTTTCCCAGCCACAGGTGAGCCACTCATGGTAAAAGCACCTGCCATGTGCTGAGACAGTGACTGAAACATGGGGGAGAGGGGACCTGTGGCCCTCCAGATGCTGCTGGACTGTAACTCCCATCTTCCGACCCCGATCACTAGCTGGAGCTGGAATAGACATTTAGAGAGCCACACATCCACCAGCACTGAACTAAGGGCTCCCAATATCATTCTGAATGCAAACCAACTGATGACCTGTACGCAGACACCAGCAGCCATGGCATGGCCACTGCATACCTTGTGTTCTATAATGTACAAAAGATCAGAGCCAACCTGGAAGGCAGTCTTGTGTCTGTCTAAGAGAAACTACCTGGTGCTCCAACACACTCCATGTATCCAAAGCAGGAAGACTACCACGTAGATAGTTGTACACTCTCTAAATTGCATAATCAGGTTTTTTGAAGCTACAGGTATGTAATGGCACCAAGCATGACGACAAAGAGGGTTCTTGAGAACAGAAAATTCACAGAACCAAGGAAATGCTCCATGTCCAAACAGGTTTCAGGCTGAAAAACCCATCTACTGCCGACAGAAACATGTCAAATATAGCTGCAGATGAGAACACCCAACTAGGCGTGACTGCCTCAGATTTCTAGCAGTCATGGCCACAAAGGAAAGATAAAGCTTAGAAAGGTGGATCCAATGTCTGTTAAAGGATCTAAAGGTAAACAGGTAAATGAGAGAGAGAGAATGACCCTTAACACATCCTAATCATTCACCTGTACCCCATGAACCTCATCCTTTTCTCTTTACTCCAGCTGCACAATAGAAATAATACCACTTGTGCGGGTTCTGAAGACAATTGGAGTCACAATCTAATCAGTTAATTAAATAAATTTGGCTGATTAAAAGTGATCAAATAATTATATGCTAATTCTGTGCATTATGCAAGCTGAACATCGTCCAAGTTTTGTTTTGTTTTTTTGTCATGATATAAACCAGAGTTTTGGGGACTCTGGCAGAGGATATTTCCAGAAGTAGCCCAGGGCTGGGCTTTAGAAAGCAGAATTGGCATACTAAATTCCCTCTTCCAGCATTTCCATCTATGTAACACAGCATTCTGCCAACACCAAAAGGTTGTGTTCACTGGCAAAGCAGTACTGCTTGATTAACTAGGAACGGGCTGAGTGCATTCTTAGACTGGTACCCCTTGCTGGGCTGGGAAGGAACCCCAAACACTTTTCATACCCCCACTTTCTAAAGGGTTGCCTCACTCCTGGAATGTTTTCTGAGGAGGGCAACAATGATGATGAAGAGCCTGGAAACCAAGCCCTTTGGGGGAAGGTTGAAGGAGTCAGTGAATTTTACATCCTGGAAAAGAGACTATCAAGAGGCAATGTAATAGCCCTCTATTACATAGATGGAGAAATTTTGTTTTCTGTTGTTCCAGAAGATAGCACCTAAATTAATGGGTTTAGATTACAAGAAAAAGGATTGGATTTAGACCAAACATCAGGAAGAACTTCCTGACAGTATGACCTGTTCAGCAGTACAGCAGACTGCTTTGGAAGGGGTAGATGACTCTTTCAGTGGTTGCTCCTGTTGTGAAATACTCTCCCCAGGGAGGCATGCCTGGTGCCATCTTTATCTATATTTAGACTTTTCTCTTCACCCAGGCTTTGGGTTCTTAAATTGAAGGGGGGAATTGTGGCCTCTTTTCGTGTTGGCCGGGAATCTATCAGACCTGCCTTTTAATTGCATTGCTGTGTTTTTTTGCTATTATTTTGTTATTATTTTCAATGTAAGTTTCTTTGGGTCACTTTGTGAGAAAAACAACTAAATAGTATCAGCATCAAGAACAGCAGGCTGGGTGGCCACCTATCAACAATACTGCAGTTGACAGTTGCCACCTCTATGATTCTATGAAACAACAACTTACAAACCAAGCCCTCAAGATCTCATCATCCATTGGGGCCAAGCACAGCATATAGTCGTACCTTAGAAGCTGAACAGAATCCGTTCCAGAAGTCCGTTCAACTTCCCAAACGTTCAGCGACCAAGGCGCAGCTTCCGATTGGCTGCAGGAGCTTCCTGCACGCAATCGGAACCCGCGGAACCTGTGTCAGATGTTTGGATTCCAAAGAACATTCGCAAACCAGAACACTCACTTCCGGGTTTGCGGAAACGTTCGAGTTGCAAGGTGTTTGGGATCCAAGGTACAACTGTATCTGCATAAAGCAAAGAGAAGCAAAAAAGGCCAAGCAAGCACTCCTCAGCCAAAGTAAATTTGCTGTACCATCTACAGAAATGGAGCCTGACTATAGATGCCAGGGATCCTGGCTCCCAGTTCAGAATGTGGAGTTAAATCTGCCCCTGCATCCACTAGAAAAAGCACATTTTCAGTTCCCCCCTCCCATCATAGAGATGCAGCTTCTCCTGGCATGAGATCCGAAGACCATAAAATGGAGGAGCCCCTGAAATAAGGTTGCTTTGCACCAGCCTCTTCTTTCCTACAGGAGAGGTACCTGACACAAAGGGAACATGGCCAGGCGCAGTCTGGGGATGCTTTCAGAGCATCCTCCCACTCCAAACCTTCACAGCAATCCTCCCACCCAATTCCTTCATGCTGCAGCACAGAGCGGCTGGATTTCCCCGAGACACGCACACAAACAGACGTGGAGCTGCAGCTCAGCCTGTCTGACCTACTTTCCCTTTGTCTCCTGCTTTATCCACATTACTTACAGAGCGCCACCAGCTTACACCTTCCTGCACAGATCCCAGCCCCCTCCCCACCTCTCAAGGAGATTTCTTTTGCCACATAAGAAAATTCCGGCAGCTCTTCCCCCCTTCCTAGGGCCATCTCAGCATTGTATTTCAGCTCCATGTGCCCCCCTCCAAAAAGGGGCAGCAATCACCCCTCCCCATCTCCAAACACTGACCTCTTCCATAAGCCATGAGGGACCCCCGACAGCAACAGAGCACCACAGGCCTTAAGGCCAGGCTGAGCACTATGATCTCATCTAACCTCAGGCAGTCGGTCGCTCCTGCGTCATGCTCTAGAGCCTCCAACTGCACTCTAAACCATCACCCCTGTCTTGAGGTCTAGCAAAGGGAGAGAGTAATTCTGTATTCTTGATGGCTGCTCTATTCTCCAGACAGAGGCCTGGTTCACACAGAACACTAAACCACAGAACACTAAACCACGGTTTGTTAAAACAAGCCATGAGTTGTCTCACAGATGAGCAAGCAAACCATGGCTTGTTTTTCTCCAAAGTTTGGTTCAATTTTCAGCTGCTTTTGACTCATGCCTTTGTAGCTCAGTGAGCATCTGGGGTGGGGAGGCCAAACAAACAATGGTTAAAGAAGGGTGTTTGGCTTGGTGAGAGTTGCTAACCTTAATTACAACAAACTAAGGGTCATAAACCAGCAACAAACCACAGCTTCAGATCACGGTTTGTTGGCAGTAAACAAACCATAGTCAAGCCACTAGGCAGGCTTTGCACAAAACACTAAGTCATGGTTTCATAAACCATAGTTTAATAAACCTTGATTTAATGTTAGATTCAGAGTGTGGTTTAGGGGCTGGGAGTTTATTTTGCCTGAAAGTGAGCCCTGAACATTGGTCTGGCTCCAGAATGAAGCCAATGTCCCCTAGCAATATGGGTTTCCAAGTTATGGCACACAAAACTCAAGACATTGCATTGCAATACAAACATGTGCATTTACATGCCAAATCATAGAATCATAGAGTTGGAAGAGACCACAAGGGCTATCCAGTCCAGCAGGAAACACCATCAAAGCATTCCTGACAGATGGCTGTCAAGCCTCCGCTTAAAGACCTCCAAAGAAGGAGACTCCACCACACTCCTTGGCAGCAAATTCCACTGTCGGACAGCTCTTACTGTCAGGAAGTTCTTCCTAATGTTTAGGTGGAATCTTCTTTCTTGTAGTTTGAATCCATTGCCCCGTGTCCGCTTCTCTGGAGCAGCAGAAATCAGAGAAAGATGTAATACTTCCACATCAATATGTATATTTGAAATAAGAGAAACTGTGGTTTAAAAAACTACTTTGACTAAAATTTAGATAGGTTACCAGGTACAGGAAAAAATTTCATTAGGACAACCTGTCTCTTTCTTGGGTTACCAGATGGTGTTGGACCATGTCTCAACGTCACTGACCGCTGTACAATTCCTTGCCCAGTGAACTTGCAACATTCCTCAAGGCCATAGGTAGGCAAACTAAGGCCCGGGGGCAGGATCTGGCCCAATCACCTTCTAAATCTGGCCCATGGACGGTCTGGGAATCAGCATGTTTTTACATGAGTAGAATGTGTCCTTTTATTTAAAATGCATCTCTGGGTTATTTGTGGGGCATAGGAATTTGTTCATTATTATTTTTTTCAAAATATAGGTGTGTGTCCCCCACAAGGTCTGAGGGACAGTGGACCGGCCCCCTGCTGAAAAAGTTTGCTGACCCCTGCTCAAGACTATAATTGTGATGTGCTAATCTCCTGTTCTCCCAGCTTTCAAATGGCACTGTAAGAGTCATTGTGGTGTAGTGGCTAGATAACTGAATTTGAACCATGAAGCTCAATGGTTTTGAACGGGTCTTTTGTGGGGCGGGGTGGGGCGGGGGGAAATCACACAAGAAACATAACTTAATTCACAGGGCTGCTGGTAGGAAAAAAACTGATAATCCCATATATGTTACCTTGAGTTCCTTGGGAAAACGTAATACAAGTGTGAAAGTGCAAGTAATTGTTTGTTCCTCTTGTTGGATGTTGGCAACATTAATCTTGCAGGATCAGAATTCTAGGTTCATCAACTATAGTATTTGGTCTCTAACCAGGACCAACCACATACCCCTGTCTGCTGCCCCTGGTAAGGAAAGATGTAGTACATCTGCAAGCCATGAACTACAGCCATTGATAGACCCATCTATGGGAGCTAAACCAATTCCAGTTGACAGTGACAGTGTTAGTGGCCTTCCAAACTGTGGGATGAATTCCGTAAGTTGAAAACAGTGCTTGCTTTAATTTGTCCTGAACTTGCTGTCAAATTATTAGAGAACTTCAAGCTCCAATGTTTTGGTTTCTTTCACACCATTCCTAATTTTGTGAACTAAATAAGTGTGCGGCCTAAACTTCTCTTCAAAGTAAGTCCCATCCACCTGAATATCTTTAGCCACCCATTTCTTTACTTTCCTCCCCTTCTGTGATCTCTTTTTCAAAACCAGGGCACTAGAACTACATTGGCATTCCAAGCACAGCCATACCAGAGACTCATCCTGGCGTACTTGCTGTTTCATTTTCAGTCCTTTTTCATAGTAATTCCCAGTATCAGATTTGCTTTTCCTCCACTGCGCCAGCACACTGAGATGACGTCACTGCGCTTTCTACCATGACCCCAAGTCCTCGCTGGCAGTAGTGACAGCTCATTTAGATCCCATCAGTGTCTGTGCAGGAGTTTGTGTGTCCCAATGTGGAACACGAGGCGCTCACTCACTCTGAAGCTCACCTGCCATTCTGCAGTGCTTCTAATCATCCAGCTTGAAGAGTGCCTTTGAAGAAATGCTCACACAATTTTGTAGATTTCTTTTTTTAAGAAACAAAAAGTTATTGGGAGTCTGAGCACTCCCCTACAGTACAACGCAAGCGTGGGCATGTTCAGCTAGCCCTATTTTTAACCCAACAAGCTCTACCCACATTTTCTTCATCTCCCACACTAATGCCCCCTACCATTTCATGAAATTTCGTCTAGTGGCTTATTTGATAGATTTGCTTTAAACCATTATTTGAACTCTGGTGCCTTCTGTGCTGGAACGCACGTCTAATAAATGTTTTCTAAGTAGTAGAAGCTGCCTTGTGCCAAAATCAGCCTATTGGCCCATCTTGCTCAGCACTGCCTGCAACACTTGACTGCCAGCAACTCCACAGGGTGGCAGATGAGACACTTTTTCAACCTTGCTAGCAGTACAAGCAACTGAATTTGGGACCTTCAATGCACACAGAAGTATATGCTCTGCCACTGAGCTATGGCCCTTTCCAAAGACAGCTGTTCCCTCCCCCTCTATTACAGACCCAAAACGAAGAGCTGTATTCTGTGGCCATGGTACCCACAGCCTGAGTTGAGAAGGCTGAGGAAGACCAGATTCAGCTTTCCTTTCTGAAGCACTCTCACTGACCAGAATGCTTTGAAGCAGGTTTGCAAAAGGCAGCAGCATTCTGTTAAGTTTTGTGGCCCTCCAGGTGTCACTAGGCTCCAATTCCCATAAGCCCAAGCCAGAATGGTCAGGAACAGTAAAGAATGATAGGAGCTGTAGGTCAGCATTTTACAATCTTTTTGCTAGATCTGAAAAACAAAGGAATGGGCTTCACCTTTTCTCAATTATAATGTATCTGGAACGCCTTCGGATTTAATTCAGCTGCTTGGGCATACAGAGAAAATTATTCTAAATGTTCAGGGTTCCACATAGCCTGAAACAGGAGGCCAGCAGTACTATTCAAGACTCACATATTTTTGCTTTCCCACATGTTATAAATGTTCCCCGAGTCTGCTATAAAATGCTAACTTGCCCAGGGTTCAGGGCTGGTTGCCAGTCCTGAATCCAAGCGTTTTATTGAGATGCGTGTATGCATGTGTGTATATATTGCTTCTGGGAGGGCAGCACTCACCAATATGGAGAGCAGGCACCTTTTGCTGCCAAGGCAGCCATTTGGAGCTGGTACCCACAGCACTTTTATCAAGACATGAGTACGAGCACCTTATTATTATTTTTTAATTACCAAAATAGAGGAATATATAGGGTGAAAATATTTTAGCCTCATGGCATGCATCCCCCAACCTCCCCCTCTGTTTGCCACTTTTAACTGACACCATCATTCTATGGCTCAACAGCCTGCAGCCATAGACATAATTGCTAGACTAACACAGCATGCCCAACTTCCAATCTGACCCATTTTTTCCATCCTCCAGGGCAGAACTAAGAGCTGCTCACATAAAACAATGAAGGAACCCCAGGATTTTAACATTGCTGTAAATGGACAGCAACAGCAGCATAGCCCCCCCCCCCGGCACTCGGCTCCCTCCCAGAAGAGGCTAGCAGCAAAAAGACAGCACCTCTTACTTTTGGGGTGCAACATGAACCTAGAATTTCCCTGTTCAGACAGAGATGAACTGCACCAGTAAATACTCTATTTTTCTGTATGTCATCGACAGTCTAAAGGTCTTAAAATGCCCACAATGCTTTAGTTCTCTTTTCAAAAAGTCGTTCTCTCTTTCAGCTCACAAACTTACATACTTCTGCACATCTCCCAGAGAGTCCTCTGAGTATGCAGGAATCATTACTTTATTTTGGGGTGCCCCTTGTTTCCTTTAAGAGGGTTCCCTTCATGAGATCTGGAATGCATAGGGAGGGGCTGGGTAGTCAGTTAAAGCCTCAGCCAGTATGGTAATGGTCTGGGATTATGGGAGTTATAGTCCAGCAACTTCTGGGGGACACAGGCTCCCCACTCCTGCTTTAGGGCTTCAGCAAATTTCTGTTGCAGATTAAGATACCCAATATATGTGTAAAAACATCCTTCCAATGACCACTAGAGGGCTCTTCTACCTTTCTTGTAATAGGTTTCTTATGCTAGCTGCTGCAAGATACAGTATACTGTATACAAGACTGGGTTGGCCCAAGGGGGTTGGATTCTCCAGCCATTTCCCTTCCTAATTATGCTCCCTTCCCCACACATCTTCAACCGCTGCTGCAGCCAGAATTGCAGATGACAATCGAACAAGAAATTGGTTGGCTGAATAGAAGCAACAAGGGGGAAAGAGCAGAAACACACCATTTGCCTCATTACAACAAAGCCCCAGGTGTTAAAAGCATCTCTTGCCACAGAAATAACTCTCCATTACACCATTTGAGCTGAGAGCACCCCTTAAACAGTGAACCCGATGAAGGCACTTTCTATTCACGTTGGCTTGGTCAGACTCCATGAATCCAGCTTATGGAACTAATCGACCATGTCCAATTGCACAAGAGCCTCACAGAGTGACCTGTGCCAAGATAAACACCAGAGCATAGGGGACTAATAGAGATGCAGTGCTAGTAATCTTTCAAAGCCTCCAGTATCTCCTCCTTCTCCCACTGTATCCAAAACACAACTACTAGGCAGCATTGCTAGCAGATAAACTGAGCACAGGGCACTCAAGCCACATAGGCAGGCACTCTCTTTTACTGTGCCGATCTCCACCATGCACACTTTCATCCTCAAAGAGTTTCCCCATTAGGCTTATTCACCAAGCAGAAGCTGCTCTCATCAGACACACGAATTCACCTCTTTTCTCTCTGCACTTTGGAGATCAGCAAAGCAACAACCAAGGTGGAGCACCTTCTTTGACAGAGGGGCACCCCAAGAAAAGCTGCAGAAGCTGAAAGCTCAGTGCTAATCCACATGAAATACAATTTGCATATGATTTTCACGAGCACGGCAAATTAGAGCATCGTATGATGGACGTGCTGCGTTTATTTTTTTAAAAAACCTTATTTTGTGCTTCCTATGGAGAAGGCCACCTCCAAATGCTATTTTAGCTGCTCTGCAGCTTAGGTCGCAGTCCTCTCACAAAATACTTGGTGAAAATGCTTATGATTAAGCTGCATATAAACGCCTTAAGAATAAACAAATGGAAGGGAGTACAAAAGAAAATCTGCACTAGGGAATAAAAGCCCCAGTGTTATTTACAGAACACATTTTGTAGAACGGCAGAAGTTCACATGTGCTTCAAATAATTGTTGGTGTGGCACCATTTGCATTCCCAGGCAGATGGTATCTTCTGCATGGAGTAAAAACAAGGTCCAGGCTGCTCAAGGATATGAACTGCACTACCTATCAGAAGGGAAGCTGAGGTAACAGTAGGTTACTAGGCATTCTGGCCATACAAGGGGGAAAGACTACAGGCAATAAACTTGTGCACAAATGCATATACATGCAGCGCCAGGAAATAAATAAAAAAATTCAAACCAGGAAATAGTGGGAGAGAGCTGAACAGTCCTTGTTGCTTGTGAGGAGACCCTCCCCAGAGCCTGAAAAGTGACGGCGGAGGAAGCCCCAAAGAGACCCGAGCACACAGTCTCCCTGCCTAACAGCTGACGGGAGGGGTACTGCAGCAGCAGCAGCAGCAGCTACCACCACCACCACCACCACCACTTGCCTGCGTATCCTCCAGCCTCCAACCAGCCCCAGAGCTGATATTTTAGTCTGCAATGAAGAGAGAGCTGGAGAACAGGGGAAAGCAGGCGTTCAGAGGCTTTTTAGAGGGTGCTCCCCACTTACACAATTTTTGCTTATGTGTGTGGGCCCTGAAACATAATCCATGCCTAAGTGGCGGACACACCTCCAGCTCCCATTGTCCCTTACCACTGCCAATGCTGGCTGGGGCCGATGCGAAGAACAGCTGGAGGGACTCAGGTTCCCCACCCGTTTTACATGCAGAAGGCTCCAGGCTCAATATCTAGTATCTCCAAGTAGGTTGGGAAAGACCTGCCGAAATCCTGGAAAGGTGCTCCCAGTCAGTATAGACTAGAGATGGGAACCTGTGACAATCCATACGTTGTTGAGCTACAACTCTCATCATCCCTGGTCATTGGTCATGCCAGCTGGGACTGATGGAAGATGGAGTCCAACATCTGGAGGGCCACAGGGACTCTATCCCTAAGTTAGACTGACCAATTGTCTGATTTGGTGGAAGGTAGCTTCCTGTGTTCCTGACACACATACACTAGCCTCCCATTAGGGACTTCTGGTTGGGCCCAGAAGAAAAAAAAAACCATCTTCCAGAAGTTAAACTTCAGTTGGAAGGAGCAGGACCTTTCCAGCAGGTTTGGAATGAGTTCCCAGCAGAAGTGTGGCAATGATTTTCACAATAACGTTTTAGAAATGCAAGGAAAACGTCTTTTTGCAGGACTGTTGGGAAGCAGTCTGCATGGGATTCCTATTTGTACTGATCTGCTGCATCTGAACACTGCCACCTCAGTGTTCCTCATTTAATGTTTTACTGGTTTTGTTTCACCACTTTATCACTCTGGGTCTTTTCAGCATTAATTTAGATATGAAATTAGAATTTAATCTCACTCCTGCACTGCTAGCAACTGGAGACAGAAACCAATATACTCTCCAACACAAGCGGCCTCCCTCCTCACAAGGTTTCCAAAACAACAGCGAAAAAGCATCATCATTTGGGCTAACAAGTCTCTTGAGGGGCAAGTGATGGCTTTGGTGCGTAACTTGTATGTTATCTCAGAGGGATCTTAAACATCCTAAGAGCCTTGGCCATAGGCAAGCACAGGCCAGCCAGATGTTATCAACACACTGCCTTGCATTTTCCTGTCTTTTTCAGTGGCTATACATGAACAGAGGCCATTGTAATCTCTCTAGTATAGAAAGCCAGCCAGCAAAAGGATGGCATACAGACTAGCAGATTTAGGGCAGATCCATGCCATGCACTTGAAGCACAACCAGCACACAGTTAAAGCACATAACTTTCTCCAAGGAATCCTGGAATATGTAGTTGAAGGTACCGGGGGGGGGGGGCAGAAATAGAGTTCCCAGGATTCTTTCAGGAAGGTCATGTGCTTTAAATGTGTGTTGGGATGTATGGTGTGCATGTGCCCTTAATTTCTAGGCCAAGTGCAGGTAATCGGGTTCTACAACCTCATCCCCTCAACACTTCTAAGAAATATCCTATGACCAGTAAACCAATGCCTGCAATTGGAATCAACCATGGGACAGATTTGTGCAAATTTCATTTTGGTTGTGATACACTTGAGGATGTGAAATATTTCTTTTTTTATTTCTTATTAAATTTGTATCTCACTCTTCTTCCAAGGAGCTCAGGGCACCATATGCAATTCTATTATCCCCCTTCCTCCAATTATACTAACACAAGTTGTGAGTAGATTAGGCTGAGAGTCGCTGATCCAAGGTCAGCCAGTGGGTTTCAGAGCAGATTGGGGATTAGAACCCAGGGTCTCCCCAGTCCAAGTCCAATACACTAACACTACACCACAATGGCTCTATTTTTTATTGGGGGCTGAAACAGGAAGTCTCATGACATCTCAGCTCAGCCATGACATCTGTGAACATGGTCCTAATAAGTGACAGGACAGTGTCTCTAAGAAAAAGCATGATGCAGTTTCTTCACCAATAGGCTGCCCCCCACCCTATAACTGAGATTGTAGTGACCAGGTCAGAAGGTGTAACAACAGATATTAATAGGGGGAGAAAGAAATGCCTCTACAGAAGACCAGTGGTCAAAGTGAGCAGGCATAGGTTTCCGGGGGGAAATGTTTTCACCTGCCATTTGTCACTGAAAGCCAAATGCACTAAATGCACCATTAGGAAGCCAGTCAGTTAAAAAAAAATAGAGGGAAGTTTAACCTTTTCCTCCTATCCCACAAATGATGAGCTTTCTCCATCCATGCCTTTCCCATGAGCTTGGAATACTGATAAAATGTTAGGAGAATTCTAGAAAACAAGAGAATCTGCTTCATGACAGCAGAAGACTCATCCACATCCTAAGTGTTTAGCAGAATCTAAACAGCTATTTCTGATACTTCATCCCAACCTTGAGGGCTAGACATTTTATTTAAATACAATCATGTCCACTGGACTGGGTGAAAGTTATCAGAATTTGCTTTAGATGGCTTGTCAGCAAGGAGCACACTCTTGAGCATGTTGATCCTTAGATTTCTCCTAATTGACCCTCCTTACTCTTTATAATGCCAACACCCTTGATTTTTGAGGCTTTGAATCTACTACTTAGAATAAACTGGCAGATTCTGCCTTCATATAAGCATTTAAAACAGCAATTAGGATGGTAATAGCAGCAAGAAAGCTCAGCTCAAACTACGACGTGCTGCAAATTCATAAAGCAGAAATGGTACCCTTAGAGAGAAAGCAGCAGCTCTGAGAATCTTTTGTTCAACGCTCAAGGTTCTTTAACTGGAAATAAAAGGGGATAAATTCTGGAGTTAGTGGAAACATAATTCATCAGGAATAACTCCCCCAAGGCTAACCATTTAAATAGTTTCTACATATGTCTATGACAGTCAGAGCTGATTTGTTGTAGGGGCTGCATGTGAGTACAAACCCATCTGCTCAAAAATTTACTGTGCTACATTCAGCGTCATAGATAGATCCCTGTGTGCCTTTCTCTTTAGAGCCCTTTTCTCACCATACATTCCTGGAAAGAAGCAGCTGTCTAATAAACACAGGGAGCGAGGGAGAAAGCAGGCAGCAGTCCATTCACCCACCCAGGACCCCATGGTTCCTTACCATCCATTCGGTGGCCCTCAGCCCCAAGGGTCCACCTGGTGACCTGACCGTTTCCGTAGCTGCAACCATACAGTTAAGAGGTCAAAACAGGTGGCGGGGAAGGGCTGACCCGACGGCTCATGGGGGACTTTGCCCCTGGTGGCAAAAGCAAACACGGCCCCCGCCTGGAGCTCAACTTCTCCTGGAAGTGAAAGAGAGTCCCCAGCCAGCAAAGGGCTGAGCGCAGCTCCAGGGCACGCCTGTTTCGCCTTCTCTCCCTTTCCTTCGACTGCATCAGTGTAGGCCACTGTTATAGCCAGCAGGAGTGATCTACCATAGCACCTGGAAAGGCTCCTCTGGAACACCTGCTGCTTATTCAGACACAGCAGGTTCCACCTTGAAGATCCACCATACACGGAGCTCCTGAGATTCCAAGTGGAGTGAGGCTTGAACTAGACTAAGCCAACGTGGCCTCTGCCTAGAGATTAGGTCGAGAGTGTCATCCCAGATGCTGTGCAAACCATTTCCCCCACAATGTAACACTTCCCCGAAGTCCAGAAACAACTGTTCTGTAAGTGGGACAGCTGGTTACGAAACAATGCTGGGGGGGGGGGAGAACGGGGACAGGGGATCACATGATGGCAATGCAAAGAGAAAGAGAGGAGGAGGTGGCGAGAAAGATACTGCCAGTCACCAAAGGCAGCTCATTCACAAGCCTATCACAAAAGGCTGTTGTAGATCCTCCCCCATGCCCAGCAAACTTACCCAAGCCAAGACCAGCCTGCATTATTAGGCAACTTGTGTTTTTGCTTGTTTTCAAGTGGTGCCTATACATCTATTTTCTATTTCTCAAGAGGGGAAAGGAAGCAGAGAAAGTAAAAGCCCAGGTCTCCAGCTGGTGCCGAGAGAAACCCTTTATTTTGTTCCCTTGGAATGAAAACATTTTATCAGTCCAGCCGTATGATTTCCATTGTGCCATTAGTGATCTCAGTTCCACCTTGAGCTCCTACTTCACTCACCCTCATTACTTGTTAGGTTCTTACTTTGATGTGTGTGAGTGAAGTGCCATGCGACTGCTGAAAAGGAATCGCCTCTTAGCCCAGCCACCCCAGAGCTGATCCCAAAAACAAACACACACCAGAACAGAAAGCAAGTTCAAGCACATGCTTGCCAAGAACAGATAGCCCTGTGTCTCTTTTCATTAATAGAAACAGGTTAACACAGGCTTAAAGTAACCTATACAAGAGCAGCTCCTAATCCAAAAGAAAATACGAAGGGATGAGAAGAGAGTGGCTTGTTTACATGGCCTGCAGGTGATGACCAGTAAGATAATAAGGCATGACAGCTACACCGCAATTGCCAATTTACTAGAAGATTAAGCATATGCAGCTATCCAGCACAGGACTCTCTGGAAGTGGTAGCCCAACAGAAGGAGCTAGAGATAGTAGCAGGACTCACGTGGAAATACGAAGTAGAATGAAATCTACAACATAGACACACACATACCGGTATATATTTGAGAGGATAAAAGGAGTCCTATCCAGCACAAATACAATGAAATGCCAGAAGGCCTAAGGCTTCACACTGCTCCCTCAAGTCAGAGCTGGACGAATTTCTCAAGAGAAAAGCAGAAGAGTGATTTCAGAAGGAATGACTGCTTGGAAGCTGAGCTAAAGATAACCTCCATACAGAGGATGCTCAAAGATCAGCCCAACCTTCTCAGAGCGTCTCATAAGCAAGAATAGATCAAAAGCACACACACACACACACACACACACACACACACACAGCTTCTGCTTTTCGAGCATCAGCTGGCTGAGTCTGCATCAGAATTTTGTAATAGCCCCTGTGAAGAGCATCCACTACTGGTTTCTGGCAGCATGTGGGAGGGAGGCTCTGTCTGAAAGTGCCAGGTTCTGAATGCATCTGAAGGAATGATGGTCCTTGGTTTCTTCATTTCTGGAGCAGGCCAGGCTAGCCAGGAACACTTCTCAGTGAAGTCTGTTCAATGGGAAGGTGACTACCCAACTTTCAGACATGGCAAACATCCTTCCAACCTTCAGACACACATGGAAATGTTTCACCTGTAAAGTAGTGCAAAGGACTACAGCTGGAGGCAAAACAGCATGGCACACTTCTTGATGGATCAGACCACCCTAGAAGGCCAATTACCAACAGGTTCCAAGGTGAGTAATGGTTTCCTTTAGTGTTGCAGGTACAGTTACATATTTTTAAAACCTATTTGGTCTGAAATTGTTTGAACCCTAAATGCCATCTTTTTTAGATTTCATTATCTCCAAAGGGGGGGGGGCAGGAATCATGACCATCCCTACCATGTAACAAGATCTGCTGTATGTGGCACCAAGGGGACAGCGATAAAGAGATGGATAAGATAAAGGCAAGAATCTGTGTCTGAATAGGTGGCAAAGACATTTTAAAATGCTGACCCCAGTAGACATCATTCGGGCTCCACTTCAGGCTGCAAACCGCCTAGGGCTGGCACAAGAGAGATTCCCAGAAGACCACAAGAATGTCACACCAAATGATGACTTGCAACCATGGAGAACACAGGTGTTCCAGGCAGCTGCATTTCTCATAACAGAACTCCCTCTCTCTAAGGGTCAGACCGTAGAAGCAATGCAAGATGTCTCCATTTGCACCATCAGTCAGTGGCAGATATTAAGGTAGGCTGACTTCCTTTCAACTTTGTTTTGGAGGTCCCATTTCCTCCCCTGATCATATTAGGAAAGAACATCAGGCTTTGATTGCTATCATAGATTCTCCTTTCAAAACATTTTTCCAGCCAACACTTTTCAAAAAGCTAATGCTCTTTTTGAAGCTTTCAGCTGTTAAACATTCATTGCTATTCTGCTGCCCTTCCTCTTCCTATTTCAGGATCATGGACTTCAGCAGTTCATAGTTACTTTCTTTTACATAGCCAACTGTTTTCACAGACTCAAACATTTCCTTCCTATTAGTCAGATTCTGATTTAAAAATAGCATGTCCCTCATTGTTTCCTCAACTTTCTGAAGAAGTTTGTTGAGAACAAGTAGAAACCCTGTTTATGTATTCCATTTAAAATATGGCAAAAGTGCTTTTGTACTTCTACTTGATATGGATTTTTTTTGCTAGTGCAGTCCAGTCCTGGGAGCAGTCCAGTCCATGTGGAAGCTTACATGCTCAGTGGAGGGATCTGGAGTTTTGCTGTGGCTCTCGCTGTCTTGATTCTCTCCTCTCAGCAGCCACCAAACCCTTTCTATCATAATACTGCTCCCTTTCTCACTTAAGATTGGACATTGTTTTTTCCTCGCGAATTTTATTCTCTTGCATTTCCAGAATCTATGGCTCTTGGGCAGGTGTATCAATAAGAAACAACGACACCATTCAACACTGGCATTCAAGCTGCCAGTCCCTGGCTCACTTCCAGAATGGTCACCAGTTGGCGTTCTATGCACACAGATCCCATTCTATGCTTGTGGGCAGTGGCAGGGGGCAGAGGCTCCACAAAGCACATTCACTGCTTTAGCACTGGCTATGATCATCTGCTTGTACGCAGCTCATTTAAAAAAAAAAATTAGAGCCCGTAGAGCACAAGTCTAGGGCGCTTCAATGTTGTTGTTTTTTTAATGCAATGAGTATGCAGTTGCAACTCATGTCATGTGCAGTTGAGATGCCTTTCTCAGAAGCTGCACTTCTGTTCCAAGAGTTACTGCAGTTTGCCAGTGCTGGCACTTACTATTTATGCCCGGGAAAAGCAATTCTTCCCGTGCATAGAAGTCTTTGGTGGTGCTGCTACTACTACTGTGTGCAATGGGGTTCAGCAAATGCTACCAGCACCTGCCACTGGATAGGTGCAATGTTGTAAGTGACCATTCTGTTTCTACCTCCCACCCAGTCCCACTTTAATATTCCTACTTTAATGGCTGAAAGATTCCTGCCATACAGTTGCTTTTAAATTATACTCCATTTTTCAAGGAAGGCCAGGGAGTAGCATATATGGTTCTCCCTGCTCCCTCAGCTTTTATCCTCCTAAGTACTCTGTATGGTAAGTTAAGCAGGAAGAGCTACTGGCTCAGGACAGCCCAGTGAGCTTCATGGTTGAGCAGTGACTTGAACCTGGGTCTTGTTCCCTCTTGAGCAGCCTTCCAAGGGCTGTATTCCAGAGAGGAAGCAGGACCAGAAGCAAGAAGTGGGTGGAGCAACAGATGCAACTCTTACCACCTTCGTACAGTAGGTTGCATTCCAACGATGCAGAAGCCACATCATGTAGAAGCTGGCCATGCAAAAGTACACATCTCTCCATCCCAAAGAGGAATTGGGATCATCACAGTTCAAGGATGCATTCCAGCCAGCAAAAGCACTTGAGGAAGGTGTGAAGCAGGGCTGGTGAGATGTGTGGACTGAGGAGAAGAGGCAAGAGGTTTGAGTGGGTGGTGGCTTCTCAAATCTAGCTAATCAATCTTTCTCCTGGCCAAGTTTTGCTACCAATGCTGCTTTGGTCACCATAGAAAATTTGTGTGTGAGAGAGAGGGGTGTGTGGGGTAGCATTGATGACATATTTTTATAATAATATACTTAATTATACCCCACCCTTTTTCCTGACAGGACTCAAGGCAGCTTGCAGGTTAAAAATAAGAACCACTGATACTCCTGGACATCTTGCTGGCTCTTCATACCATCTCTCTTGGTATACTTCTAGATCTGTTATTGGACATGTGATAAGAGATACCGCTCTCTTCTAGTTCTTTTTCCACTTGGCTGGTTGATTCCAGAAGATGTTGAAGGATCCTTCTTGTTTCTCATGCTGTTTAACATCTAAATGGCATAGCTGAGGAAAATAATCCAGGAATTTGGAGTCAGGTGCCATCAAAATGCTGACAACACCTAGTTATTTTTCTCCTTTTAAATCTATCTGAAGTAGTAGGTGTTGTGAGCATCTGCCTGATGGACCAATAAAACGTAGCCCAATTCAAAAAAGACAAAAAGTTTTGTTGGTAGGTGGTACGATGATCAAAGGGTTTGTAATTTGTCCTTTTGCAATATTACCTCAAAGATGAGGTTCAAAAACAGGCAATGTTAAGTGCTCAAGTCCTCAACTAGGCAGGGAAAAAATACTGACAGTAGCAAATACAGTCCAAGGCAGTTGCTTTAGGAAGTAGGTGACAAAAGTGGGTGGCAACAGACATGCCCCTCTATTGCTGTGCTTATAAGACCCTAAAGCAAAGCATCAAAATTACAAAATTAAGGCAAGAAGCTCATTGAGAACACCTTCCACTAAGTTATATGTGCAGATTGAAGACATTTTAGATACTGGAGGAGGTACCTTGAGACATATTGCAAGAACAAAAAGTATCAAAGCAGAAAGGAGAGAGCACAATTTCTGCTGAATTCTTCAGTGCCTTCAAAACAGAATTATGTAATAATTATGAGTGTACAGGTGCAGTCAGAATAATTTAACACAGCACCCAGAGAAAAATGGTTGAGCACTCATCTCTCTTTAATCCTGAAGCCTTTATCTCAGCTACAGGTTGCTTTAATACCAGTCTGTCATGTTCTGTAAAGGCCCACCTACAGGAGAGAGACACTGGTTTTCCACCCTTCAACCACAATGCCACAGTGGTCTAGAAGATGAAGGGCAAAGTAGCTTTGCCAGAGGCCCAGAACACAGTGACCCTAATCAATTTCCCTGGGAATAGATTGAACAGACAGCCATGTCCCTAACACGGCTGCGCTCAATAGGAAACTGCAGCCAATTCAGGCCAAGAACCAAAATTAGCAGGCAAGCAGTGAGTCAAACAGCAACTCCCACTAGCTATTGTTTAGCACTTGCCCATCAGCTATTGCAGAGCCGAGGGTGCCAGCCCAACTTAGGCTTCAAAGTGGCATTCTATTCCACAGTGTTGTGAACTCGCCATGGCATAAGATAGGGAAAGTACAAGGGAAAAGGGGCAGGGAGAGGGAGAGGGAGAGAAAAAGCAGCAAGCCTTCCTACAAAAAGTAAGGATTCTTGCACTGTGATTTAACAAGATAACCATTCAATGCATGTACCAATCACACTTCTCCTGCAACATTAGATGCACAATTGTCATGAGAATAATATGCAGTCCTTGCATCAGTGGGGTTGCTGCTGCTTTATGCCTTGTCTTCAAGAAAGGTGAACTAATCTTTCAAGTTGTCCTAGAGCCTAAAGCACAGTGGGAGAAATCAATATTCTTAAATCAACAGTACCAAGACCTAGGAAGCTAAGGACCAGACCACTTCAACATGCTTACACTTGGGAACATAATTCATCTCACTGAATGCGTACATCACAAATCTTGCAGGAATTTCTCATAAACACCTCTACCCAGCTGCCAACCTTTCCAAGTCTGCACAGGTTTTAACTATGCATCTGATTGTTACTGAGGGAAGGGAATCCCTGGGAATAGAGACAACATGTGTTGCCCAAATTACAAGTCCCTTTGACATCTGCTCTATATAACTGGCATGAGAAGGCTTTGTTGGGCTTTAGGAGACCTGGAGAAGCAACTGGTCCTGCCAACCCTAAGCTTGCAGGAGTGATCAACATACAGAGCCGTCTCATCCATAGAAGCCGGTGGCGCGGTGCGCCAGGGCGCTGGGCGCCCCAGGGGCGCCCCCGCGAGCCCGCCGGCATACCGGGCTCCTCCTCCCCAACCCGCCCCCGCCCCCACGGGCAGGCGGGCACTCGCGCGCCGGCGGGCGGCCTGTAAGCCGCCCGCCCTCGCCTCCCAGAGCCCCAGCTGGAGCGCTGGAGCGGCGCGGGGCTTTGCGCGACCTTCCAGCACTCCAGCTGGGGCTCTGGGAGGCGAGGGCGGGCGCCGCCGCGCCGTCCAGCTGCGCGCGGAGCGCGAGCCGGCCGCCCTCGCCTCCCATCCCGGAAGCGCTGGAAGGGCGCGCAGAGCTCCCGCGCGCAGCCGGCCGCCCGCCCGATGCAGCGCGAGCTGCCCAGCAGCGCCGCGCCGTCCAGCTGCGCGGGAGCGCGAGCCGGCCGCCCTCGCCTCCCATCCCGGAAGCGCTGGAAGGGCGCGCAGAGCCCCGCGCCGCTCCAGCGCCACGCCCCTCACCCCCCCCCCCGCTCGCCCACCCCCCTCCCAAGGGGCGGCAAGCGCGGGAGGGAGGCGGCGGAGAGGCGGCATGGCGGGGGCGCCGGAGGGATAGCCGCGCCAGGGCGGCAGATCCCCTTAAGACGGCTCTGTCAACATAGGAAGTCTGCCATGTTTCAGCTAGGAGTACCAATAACTCATAGTCGCTCCTTGTTTAAATTAAATTGGCCAGCCAACCTAGCTCTAAGGGCACAGATGCTTAAGGCCTAAAATTTCACTGACAGATGCACTCCATGCATCTTCCCCAGTGGGTGGATGCCAGGTGGTTGACAAGTAGCATACTTATTTTATTGTTGCTTAGGCATTTAGGGTTGCCAAGCCAATATAAGCTCAAAGATAGTCACATTTAAACCTGGATTTGGACAGGGCAAGGTAGGCAAGCAAATCCAGTCAACAGTTCTGGAGAAGATGGCACAAATCTAGAGAATACCTTGTTTGAAAGGAAATCTCTGAGAAACAGACACAAATTTTTCAGTGCTTAGCAGGGTAGACAAAACCCACCCCAATTTAACTAGGATGCTTTCTTTATGAGGATTTACTAAACTTGAAATACAAGGATCACTGATAGATCCAGAGAAATCTAATCCTACTGCAGAGTTGCTTAACTAGTGACTGTCAGCAGTTTCATGTAGATGTTGAACACAATCTACATGTGTATTGCATATGCTAAATATTTCCAAAATGTGCTGCTGCTGGTTTTGAACACTTTCCTTCATGGGCAACACACTCAGATACAGCATGGAGGAGGTGCCAATGCCAAAAGATTAAAGGGGCCAAAGAAGAATCTGGCATCAGATGTTCTATAAGCTTCTATTTTAGACCAAGCAGCGTTGCCAAAACATTGTGACAGCTTTGTTTAAACATACTTGAGGATCCAAGAAAAGACTGCATTCACTCCCTTCTGCCTTAGAGGAAGGAGTAATGTGTGGTCCAGACAGAACAATAGAAAGCCTACCATCTATTTACAACCCATCACCCTAGAGGTAGACAACACCATGAATTAAGATACAGCTAGTGACAGAAATAAATTATGACATCACACCAAGTCAACAACAAAAGCTACAATCCTGACTGGTAGTGGCAGCAAAGAGGAAAAAGCAACAATCATCAGCCCATGACTTTCACTCACATCACTCTGTCAACCTCAGACTGAAATTCCCTGTCAACAACTCTGACCACACATTTTAACCAAAACAGCTAAAGTGACAACATCAGTTGGAGAGGCCAGAGGAAAAACTTTCAAAATGGGGGGAAAGTTTTGAAACACACATGGGCAAAGAGAATTTGCTTCTTAATAATGAAGAAGTCAACAACTTCCAAAAAAAGTTGCAATTCTCCCCCCAAAATGTGGGAGAGCACCCAGGAAGGCTCCAGCTATCCTTTCTCTAGGTCAGGGATGGGGAACTTGTGCCCCACCAATGTTACTAGACTACAACTCACACCATTTGGGCCAGGGTTGATAGAAGCAGAAGCCCAACAACTTTGGGAGAGTTACAGGCTCCCCGCCTCTACTCTGTGCGATAAGACACTTGCAGAGTTAGAGCTTGTACAGATGATTCAGCAGCATCAGGCTCCAACAGCTTGATAACAAATAGTAAGAAAGAGTGAGTTGCAGTGGGCTGTTGAGAATCGATGTGGCTTCCCTAAGGCCAAAATCAAAGCCATACACCAAGCAGCTGTGGCCTCATTAAAGTTGAGCACCCTACACTTTAGCTTAGCATGAGGAAAGAGGTAGTCAACAGTCATAGCCAAAATGGCTGTCAGAGCCAAGGCTATAGCCATTTGTGGGCTTCTCTGAAAAATATCAGAGCCTTATTTCAGACTCCTGTTCCACACTTAACCACAAGCACACGCATGCACCAAGAGATACAGAACAGCAGCAGCTCTGGAGCAGAGCCTCGAGGGAACCCACCGATTCTGGCACCCCTGGAAACAGTGCTCCTTTGTCAACTCACTCTGCTCATTCCAGGCGGCCGTGTGCTCAGATTCATAGGCTGCCTCCCCAACGTTTGGTGCCCCCGCATCATTCCGTAGCCCCCAGTAAAAGATCCGCCCTGCCAGACTCTCCAGTTTCTGTAGCGCCGACATCTTACACCCTTTGTCCTTGCTGGAGTTTTGAGAGTTCACCTCAGCTCCATGGCTCATGTTTCTCTTTTATTTTATCACCGGTTCTTTTCCTCTGCCCCAGCTCTGCTCACGGATCAAACACAGCCAAGCAACTCAGTCAGGATCCAGGAGGGCACTCTCCTCAGTCATTGCTATTTGCCAACAGGTAGAGGCAGCGGCGCTGCTTTTCCTGTCCCACCACAGGAAGAGAGGGGTAAAGGCAGCAACTGGAGAACAGACACAGTCCCAGATTCAGCAGAGCTCTTAACATTCCCCTCCAAGTGATTCACACAGGCATTTGGCTTGAGCCGACTGCTCTCGACTTCCATCAAACCCACCTCCCTGGACCATAGCATTCATGTCAGTTCAGCAACCAGTCCAGGGCAGCCATCCATATCAGGTTTTCCCAAGCCCCCACGCTAAGGCTCAGAAAGGCTCCAAGACAGTTCATTCCATATTCTCTCTGTTTAGAAAGAAATACAGGGAGCCTGGTCACTTACACAGCTGATCAGAGGGTGAACAGCAGGCAGATTTGATTAATACAGAGGGAGGAAGGCCTGCCAGATCAGCAGTAGCAAGGGCTATGCAATGAGGCTTAAAATAGCTCACGAATTCTCTGAATCTCTTTTGCCCTCAGGGCTGAAGGTAGGGCAAAAAAGGAAATTGGCAGGTAGGGAAGCCCTATTATCTTCCAAAATTAGATGATTCTTTAACAGAAAGAAGAAACAATTCAAGGAGAGAGGGAGACTGAGATAGAATCATAGAATTGTAGAGTTGGAAGGGACCAAGATGTTCAGATAACTTGATGAAACTAGAGCACGCCAAAGCAAACCTCTGATGCTGTAGATGGAATACGACAAGGTGTAGCCCCCAAAACTCAAAGTAGGAGCTCATTCAAGCCCATATCCCCTTGAATGTTCTATGTTCTGGAGATAGAAATCGCTCTTTCTAAACATTAATACAACATTCCAAGAGTGAACATTCATTTGCAGAATGGCAGTCCTCATAACTTCTGGATTCTATTGCTAAGCAGCCCCCAAAAGCTCATATTGTCTGAATGAAGCAAAAGATTACTGGACAGTCCAGAGTGTGTGGATAAACATGGGAAGAGAAACCAGAAATCTTGCTTCTAAAGCTTTATCCTTCTCTCAAGGTTAAGAAGCCTTTCTTAGGCGAGGCCATCCAGAACAGAGAAGAATGGTGGTAAGGAAAAAGAAAGAAGAAAAAATACAGAGCGATGTCTCCTCCTCATAGGACTGCTTGCCAAAGAGCTATAAAAAATATTAGATGTCACAGTGGACCTCCAAAGAACAACCAAGTCATAAGAGACAGGAAGGACTTATTGCTTTAGCCCCCCAAAGCTATGCAGGATGTAAGAGACCAACCGGCCAACCAAGTGTATCCACAAAAAAAGCTGGGTCCAAAACTGGAAGCTGAATTCGGAGTCACCTTCCCACATACTCTGAGGACTACTGGGTTCAGTTTCCATATCGCTATTTCCATACGACAGCCTTGTTCTCTACGCCTTCAGCACAGATCCAGACTCAGGCTGCCTAGTTCATTCTGCCTGTGCTGCAACTCTCCATTGTCCCTCAAAGCAGAGCTGGCTCTAGATTCAGAGACTGTCTGCAGGGCAAGGAGAGCAAGCAGAGTGGCAGGGTAGCTTGCGGTATTGTTTCAGGAAAAGCCCCAAAGGAACAGCCTTGAAGTGGGGGGGGGGGAAGAAGAGAAGAGGCTGGGCATGGAGCCAGCTTTGTACAAAGTCCTTAAAGGAACAGGCTACCAACTTTGCATCTTCTGCACAAATGTTCAGTAAAACATGCACATAAAGGTTGTCCATGAGGACATTGCACTCCTCCATTGTCCATTCTCTCTGCTGAAACTGAAACTAGTCTGAACTATTAACTAAGAATGCAAGGAGGATCCCTTTGCTGCTCTGCATTTCATAAAGTTCAGAAAGCCTCTCCGCAGGCCAACACTTTATCATCATTCAGATCACAAAGCAAGAACATAGTTACTTCCTCTGAGAGGAGTCAGATTTGACTACTGCCAAAGGCAGCTTACTGAACTAGGTAGACTACTGATGCACCCAGGAAGAGCAACTTCTCACATGGCTGGAAAACGCTTCAAACTGAGTATTAAGCATGCCATTTCTAGAAATCCAAACGATTATTCCAGACCCGACTTACAGAAAAGACAAAAGTTCACAACAACTACTACTCATACTGCAAATCTGTTGGGTGTGTGTTAACGCAGATCTGCTACCAAGTAATACCATAGCATCTCTAGCAGAAAAACAAAGGAAATAATGAGACTCTTCTTCACAGTTCTACAATTCAGCTGAATCAATCCAGATCAAATATGTCAATGTGGTATTGTAGCAGAAGTAGAGCAAACAATTTCCTTCCTAGACTGACTTGTAGGCAGTAGTAGAAACCAAGTACTTAGAGTGGGGTAGACCTACTAACTGCAGACAAGTTGCCAGGTTTCCAAGCTCTCAAGAAGTTAGGAATCTTAATTTGTAGCATTAAAAAACAAACAGGTTCTCAGTTTTGAAGACACAGAAAGGGTTAAACATTGTGCAGGTGAGGCTTCATTAGATGAGGTGATTTATTTATTTATTTTGTCATCCCAGGAGGCAAATCTCTGACGGGTTCAGCACAAAGGCTTAAAATATTTTTTAATGAGCATGCTGGAATAAATGCAACCAGCCACAGCAGCAGAAAGCAATGGTTGTGTAAGACAAGGAATGGCACACCAAGAGGACAGGTGGAAGAGTCCTTGAGGTGCTCTGCCCTCCTCAGCAATTCCCTATAATTTCTGGGCCTCTAAACTTAGCAGGGTCAACACTAAAAGCAGACATGCAAGCTGCTGAGCAAGAGTCCAACCAGATGAAGAAGACCTAACTGGAAAGGCTAAGTGAATGGACAGCTTGGGCTGACAGCAAGTGGTCTGCACGAGTAAATTCTGTACCCACAATACCTTTACCATAATATTGCTACATCCAAGCTCTAATCAGTTTTTGCCACAGACAATTGTGCGAAGGGGAGAAAGGTGCTGTATCCTACCTCCAGGATCAGAGGTGGCACACCCCTGTATACCAGTTGCTGGAGTGAACATATCTGGTACTGTATCTGGTTGTCCATGGTGGGAAACAAGATGCTAAATCGTATCAGCTTTTGATCTGATTCAGCAAGGCTCTTCTTATATCTTTAACTACTGGGGGGATAACCCCTGCCCCCCCCCAATTGGCAGAAATCTTGTAGCATAATATAAACTACCAACTAAAGGACAATTAATGCCTTCTTAATTACACACATTTTGAAGCGCAAAGAGAACATTTAGATGCTGGTAAAGATAGGTATGCCATTAAAATTAGGACCATACAAGATGCCTTTCACACAGTTAGCAATTGCATTAATGGCCTTTAAAAAAAAGGAACTTAGTAGGCACAGGGATTCAGTATGGATTGACAGGAGAATAGGGAGCTTTAACCTCTTACTGCTGCTGCAATCCTTATCTGGATTGGGAGTTCCACACCTACCATTTGAAGTGGAAGAAAAGCTTCCAGATTACACATAGACAAGTCTTCAGTTGCTCAGAGGTGGCCACTGGCAAGCAAAATTCAGGATACTACTTCAGAGACCCTGAACATGGGTTCAACTTATCCTGGGACAATGCACCTTGGGAACAGGCAAAATCAAACTGTGCTACCATCAGCTTTGTTTCTTACAAATGGAACGCGTCTTTATTTTGAAGTCTGAGTGTATCACTTCATCTTTCAAATGTACCAAATTGATAGATAATGGAACCAATTTTCTCATTTTGTAAACTCAATACCAGAATGTACTTCGTGGCATCCTCTTCCAACTGCACCTACTGGATGTCACAACACTCTTTAGAACTGGATCTCAGAACTTGCAAGCGAGATGCAGAAGCCCTCCCACCCTCTTTTCAGAAAGGAAAGTGAATATTTGGGACTTGGGGATATTTCAGACTTTTCTTTCTTGGCACACTCTGCCAGCAGATTCTTTTGACAGAGCTCTTTCTGTTCTTTGCTACCTTACAATGAACCCAATTTCATATGTCAGATATTGGGAGTGTATAATCGGTTAAGCTGACTCCCTGAGAACTTGGGTCACCCTAATTGGCTGAAAGAATCATCTGGTACAATACGACTCCCTGCCATTCCAAGCAGCCTGGAATACTTCACTAAGAATGAAAGTGGTTAGAAACATGAAGCTCCAACACAGAAGCTAGAAACGAAACACTGAGGAATGCTTCTCAGTTAAAACACGCCAGGCAATATTATTTAATTTGACATATTTAACACTGCCTCTTAACCAGAATGGTTCATAAGAGGGTTCACAATGTGCAAAAGTCAAACATTAAAGCCACAGTAAAAAGCAATAGGTAGCAAATAAAAATCAGATAACGACCTGCATCAGAATTAGTTAAAACAAAGATGGCTGGGGGAGCTACATCTTTTAAGATCTGCTAACAGGCTGTGGTTAACTACTAGCATTCCTTTCTCTACATTTCAGTAATTGCTGGTGGTGTAAACTGATGTAAATCAGTTAGGTAGTACTGACCACCTGAATTTTTGATGTGGGAGTTGTACCACTCACCAGATAGAGTGAGATATGCAACAATTAGTGCTTTTAGGGGGCGGGGTTCTGCACATTTGTCATTATTTACAAAACACTAGATGGAGTCCTCAATTAATTGGCAAGTGCAAAAAATAAGTGGTTACCAATGGAGGTTGCAGAAATGGTTAAGAGCGGAAACATGCTTATACATACTGTGCACATTATTATACTTAACTAAAATATGAAAGTCAGCTATGTCCCTTTAGTTCCTTATCCATTCCCATTACTTTTAACAGGTTTGCTACTGAGAACCAGTTTTCACCATAAAATCCTCCAGTTATGTTTGCCTGCATAGTTCCCGTCATATGTATTTTCATAAACAAGTCTTAAATCACACCTGAAAACTTTAATGAGAGAAAGGAAGGAGAATTGGTGAATAGTCTTTGTTTTTAAAACAAATGCAATAAAGCATTGCAATAATGTTTTTAAAATGGCTTCTGAATTCAAAATTCCAAACCACTACCAAATAATGAGTTGTGCTCACTGGAAAATATTGTTTAGAAATTATTGGCAGAGTCTTATCTTGATGTTTGCAGCATCAGCATATCAATGTTTAGAATGAGACATCAAGAGATATACCATCAAGCCAAAGATCAACACTTTAGAATTGGAGAACAACACTTACAGAGTTCCATACCCGCTAATGTAACATGATATCAGGGTTTGCATAGTTAATGCACGCTTGCCAGTAAGCCCATGCTACTCAGGAAAGCTAGGGCTTTGTCTGTGTGAAGTCTCCAAACAGTTTTTATAAATGTCATAATTTTAACCCCCCCCCCCCCCGTTTGCTGACATCAATGTAATCAAGAGGTATTCTCTGCAAAATAAGGGCCTCTCAGACTCATCCAACACAAGGTACAGAACAATACTGAGCTACAACTATCCTGATAGGAGATCACAAAGGGTGATGATCCCATTACACAGCTCCCCCACAAAAAAGACAAACTTCACAGCAACATCATTTTTTCTCTCCCACAAGTCTGAACCCCACAATGAGGATATCACATATTCTCATGCGCATTTTCCACTGTCAGGCTGGACAAGTTGATTTCATTCTCAATACAACTGGCAGGTATAAAGCATAAAATAGTATTGTCAACCAGCAGCTAAATTCACCAATGCTGTCCATCCTTCTGACTGTCCCGTTCCAAAATGCTGAACCCAGCATACCAGTCTAAAGCAAGGGGGAGGGACTACAACTCCCATCTTAGCCGACCACGGGTCATGCTGACTGCAGCAGATGGGAGTCCAGAAATCAACTTAGCCTAAAGACTTTGTTTAACAAAACAGTATGGGTCGGTGCAATATGGTGACCTCTAAACAATAAGTACAAGTCAGAATAAGCTGCACCTTAGGAACTCACACATCTACATGTAATGGGGCCTGGATGTATATTGCTTTCACAATGTGTATACACATACATATGTCCCGTCCCCCTCTTCCTATAGATAGTGCTTCAGGTATGAAGAAGAGCAAGAAAAGACATGGCCATTATGTTTGCTGGCTTATCAGCTGAAATCCATTCCTCTCTCAAAGTGGCTCCTTGCTCTGTGAACAAGATTGCAGAGGAGAGAATGAAGATACCAATATACCTGTAGCTCTTGCAACAATCAGTTGGAATTTGAGAGTGATCCTTCTTTGCAGCGTCAACCTTACATAGCTTTGTAAAGTTTATCTAGATGTAAACTGGAAGATTTATCTACGTGTTAAGGATTTCTCATTGCATCAAGGAGGCTTACTTCCAAAGTACACATTATTAGGATCTGACTGTTTGTCATATTTTAGCACCTCACTACACATAATGCATTGCTAATGAGTGTTCCACTTTCTGAAACCTTATTCTCTTATATGTACTTCACACCCTCTCTCGCCATATAGCTGTAAAGCCACAGGTTTGCTCTCAAGAGGCACATGTATGTGCTAAGAGCTTTGCAAAACAAGATCTCCGACAACATGACTATTTTCTGGCATAGTAACACATATTACAACTCCAACATTAGCACTTCCACACATTTTACCACACTGAGGCAACTTCTGAGATCACCCGCATCTCTTATGCTCATGCCTTTTGTGATTAATGCAGAAACAGAGAATCTTATCTGCAAAAGGTATCGTCAACCATTTTCTCTTTCCCAAACCAAGTAATAACTGAACAAAGACCACAGAGCACAAATGGTACACTTTGCCAACAATTACAAGTCACATACACACCCCATGGTTTTTCTCATTAATTGGTAACAAGAGATGCTTGAATCAGACATTCTGAAAATAGCAAACCAATCAGCATTATACCATCTTTAGAAACCATGTGCAACATCCCCCTCTGGTGGCTGGACCACAAGGAATGGTGCTGGGTCACATCTTTCTCTCAAAACTCTTTTCTGTGGCCAAGTGTCCCTTGAACTTTTGCATTCATCTGAAGTACTTCGCAGATGGTGGATCAGATCACGAACTGGAAGCAGCACAGTTGGAATTAAGTAATGCTTCTCAACCTGTTAGCTCTCAACCTATGTTAAAAAGAATAAAGAGTAAGCACTGAAGGGTGCATAAAGCCTTCCACTCAGCACTCTATTCATACGTTGGCTGTTGGAAGCTGAATGCACACCAAGCCAAGCAATACAGCTGTATCACAAGGTATCCATTCATTTGAAGTGAAGCCCGGTGAGTCTGCTTCTGAAAGCAAACAAGTACATCACATGGAAAGTTACATGAGTGGGTCACATATACTCTACTGTAGTTAGGCCTGTAAAAGCAAAATTCAGTTAGCTGGTGACTCTTCCATGTAATGATCATCTGCTACAAACAATACAAGTATGACTGACTGGTGACCCCAGTTAAAGATTTTCAGTATGGCCCTGATGCTGAACAAAATTGAGAATTTTGCTTGTGTGATCTTTTGGGTTCTTTCCCGGCCATTAAAAAAACCAAACCCACACTTCACAACCATAGCAAAGGAGCTGAGATTAAGATGTATAACAAAAAGGAAAAAAACTTATGAAAGTCTGACTTTCCAGAAGTATTCCACCTTTATATAGTTTTGTTTGCTTTGTTTTTTCTTAGCACACATCTTAAACAAAACTCACTAGAAGATAAAATGGATTCCTTTTTCAAGAGTAACAGCACTTTCCCTATTTTCATCACTTGCATCTTGATTGATCTGCTCCTTCTTTATTTATATAACTTCCACGCCTTCCCAAGATTCCTATTCCAGTCTGCCAACGACACCACAAACATTACTTTCCATTCTAGAAAAGCCTAATTCTACATTATGCACATCATCAGAACAGATCTCAAACTTCACAGCCTACTTCTTCATAGCACAAGTACTACTTTTCTATATGGAGAATTAGCAAAGTATTCTATGCGTAACGTAAGAAAAACTGAACTTCTCCAATTCCTCACAATTCTTAGAAAAGGCACCCCTCTCAACAGCTTTTTAACTATAACACACCTACATCTTTGTAACATCTCAATGTGAAGTTTGGGTTTTAATCGGCACATTTATGTACAATCACAATTTAATCAATAAGCTCCGGGACCATCAACCAGCCCTAACAAATAACACTCTCTCTTAATAATTCAACATAGGAATTTAAAGTGTGGACATTCCCTCTGTTAGCCACTTGCCACGCTCCACTCTAAAGAACTCAGTCCCACAGTAACCCCAGGTTTTTAGGGCCTTGTACAAACTGTCCTAACAGAAATAAAAATCCTCTCCCTCAAAGAACGTAAACCTGAATTACTACCGGTTCTGACCTTCCACAGTGCAAACCTGCAAGAGGACAAGACAGGGAAAAGTAACCAGATGGGAGTGTGTTAAGTTAGACAGCATGTTATAATCAAAGGGCCTACCTTTTCTTAAATTATCAGCCTGCAGAAGCCAGATGGTACAGCTAAGCAAATCAAAGCCATTCTTTACCTTCCAAAGTCCCTTGATTGGGCCCAAACGGAAGCCACCTCACATTATGAGTGGGAAATATCTCTACTTCTCAGCTCTACCGATCCTGTCACATTCCCCTCCTTCCCCTGCGGTGAAGACTGGGGCTACCCGTCCCTAGACAAAGCCACGACACCCCCTCCTTGGACCCCCGAGAGGGCTGGCATCATAGACTCCGAGCCTCTTCTCCTCCCCTGGCTCCCCAGCCTATTACTCCCCCTCACCTCCGACCTCCATCTTGCCAGTCTGGAATGTGGCTTCTCTTCACCTACGGCTCCCCAGAAGGCCCAATCCATACTACCGCTTTGCCAGCTCTCTAGGAGACCGGCTCCAAGGGGCAGAGAGAGAGGGGTGGGGTGAAACAGCCTGCTAAAAAGACCTAAAGCCAGACCCTGTAAAGAACAAGAGTAAAGATCAAACCCTTCTGAGGCCCAGGAGCCTGCCTTTGGCACATACTTTTAAGAAACGCAAGCGGAGCACATCAGGCCCCGGGCCTGCCTGGTCTGATCTCCAGTGATCTCCTGTAGAACTAGGAGGGCGTGGCCAGAGCAGAACCCTCAGCGCACAAGCCTGCTGCCCCGCGCCCGATTGGCCGTTTCGCTTCGTTCAAGTTTGTATAACAAATCAAATCTAGGTGACTGAACCCAGTTGTTGTTGTTATTATTAGTATTAGTATTATTAATTAATACCCAGTCCATCTGGCTGGGTTTCCCCAGCCACTCTGGGCAGCTCCCAACAGAATATTAAAAACATGATAAAAGCTCAAACACCAAAAACTTCCCTAAACAGGGCAGCCTTCAGATGTCTTCTAAAAGTCAGAGAATTGTTTATTTCCTTGACATCTGATGAGAGGGTGTTCCACAGGGCGGGCGCCACTACCAAGAAGGCGCTCTGCCTGGTTCCCTGTAACCTTAATTCTTGCAGTGAGGGAACCGCCAGAAGGCCCTCGCAGCTGGACCTTAGTGTCCAGGCTGAACAATGGGGGTGGAGACACTCCTTCAGGTATACTTCAGTTATAATGTACTCCCCAACCTCACCAGCTTCCGGGCAGTGGACTAGGGGGACTAAGCTAGTCCCCTAAATGTTCCTGGTAAATTAGAGTGTTAAAGCATTAAGCCTTGCACCTCCTCCTCAAAGCTCAGGAGGCTTCTGCGCCCACCCCCTGCAACCATCCTCACAAGCTGGTGCTTCTGACCCACAGTGTTACTTCCTCTACAAAAAAATATCACTGTACACCATTGCTTCCATGTTTAGAATTCATGTCTTTATTAAATTCATTCTTCTTTTAGTTTCTCTCTACAGGATTCTCTTATGTTGTTCCATCAGGCTAGTGTGGGAGCATCCATCCACAGCAAGGTCATCTTCTCCAGCTGAAGTACAAAGTAGTATGCATGGCCACAACACCCAGTTTTGTAGAGATGCAGTGGATAACATTATTTTGTAGACCCTTTTCACTAGTGTAGGAAATAAATGGCCACCAGATGGCACAAAAAGCATCCATTTTTTCCTTTCCGTTCAGCACTGTTATACTACCGGTATATGTTATTGTGTCAGCTATCGCTAACCTCCACATTATGTTTGGGCAATGAACAGTGTAGTGTAATGGTTAGAATGTCCAGGCTACAGAAACCCAAGTTCAAACCCCCATTCAGCCATGAAGCTTGATGAGTGACCTTGGGCTAGTGAGCAAGTTGTTTTGAATATAACGGGGAGGGCTGGGTAAAGAAAGGAGGACCATGTACATTGTTGTGAGCTCCTTAGAGAAGTAGAATATAAATGTAATAAATAAATACAACAGCAAAGCTCTTAATGGCGGT
This sequence comes from Lacerta agilis, assembly GCF_009819535.1. Taxonomy (NCBI): domain Eukaryota; kingdom Metazoa; phylum Chordata; class Lepidosauria; order Squamata; family Lacertidae; genus Lacerta; species Lacerta agilis. The sequence continues at coordinate 40,294,244 of NC_046313.1, read as the reverse complement.
AGATTGCTGACAATATATTACATCCATTTTCAAACATTTGCCTGCATTGCCAGTGTGCTTCTAAGCACACATCGAAGTATATTTTTGATATTTAAAGCCCTGAACCAAAGTTATCAGAGGCATACCACCGCTATTATGTCCTTGGGAACACTGGAAAAGCAATGCTTAACAGTTCCCTTGTTTGTTGCGGTAGGATGAGGGGTACTATTTGGAACACTATTCCTAGGGGATGCATTTAATGAACTCTTGCATCAGCTTTCAAAAGTATAATGTTTAAGATCTCAATTTTTAGGAGGGTGTTTGAGTTAGAGGCATGTCCAATGGTTGCATTTTCTCTTTGCTCTTAATGATTTGTGTTTTCTTTTTCTTTTTTAAATTCTGTCAACTGAAATGACTTTTGAAGTCTAAACAAGCAAGGCTAAAAGCTGCTAAATAAATAGCTAACACACAAGAATGGGTACTGTATTTGTCGTTTCCAAACTTCCATGTACGAGAAATTCATCAGGAAAGAGCCAAAACCCAATCACTGTATCGTGCTACAATAAGGCCCCGGCCTGTAAGTCTTATCTAACCTGATCAATACAACTATTAGCCATTACTCCTTTGCAAAAACGTTACAAGTGGAATGACTCACAACACAATCCCACACTTGAACCACAGGGCAACAGAAGGTTAAACTTCAAGTTTGTTCTCCTAACTAGAATTGCCAGAAAACATTCCACAGGCCAGGCGTTGATAGTCTTAAATGCATCATGGCTGAAGAACGTGCCCGATCTGGTCTGTGGATGCCCAAACCACTCTCCTATTCCTGCCAAAACTACAAATGCACTAATTTGTAATACTCCCTCATTTATCCACCAAGGTTTACAGCATGCTACAAGTTAGCAAGAGGCAGTAGTTACTCAAGCCAGCTTGTCACTGTCATTTACACAGCTTCTGTCTCCATTTAAACATAATGGGGTTCTCTTGAGCAATATGTCCAATCTTTTCCCCCCCTTTTTTGTAATTTAGTAGACAGACCCCTTTACAGTCTTCGGTCTGAAATCACCTCTTGATTAACTTACTAACAAACAGAACAGGTTGATCAGGATACGAATCATTCTGGTCAAGGATTTCAGTACTCAGGGTCAATGCTCAGTTTTACACATTAAAACTAGAAGGGAAGGGAAATTGCTACTGCAGCTACCAGGTTTAAAACAATCATGAGAATATAATTACCGTATTTTTCTGTGTATAAGACTAGTTTTTTTCCTTAAAAATAATGTAAAAAAATTAGGGAGTGTCTTATACATGGGGCCATCTCTCCCCATTTTCTTAAATCTGGGTCCCCAAAAATAGGGGGCGTCTTATAGGCGGAAAAATACGGTAAGTAACATCATATACATTTGTCTTCCTCTGCATCCTAAAGAAGCTAGGAACAAGCATTTCTCACCTCCTTTACACCCCTTCCAAAGCAACCTAACAGAAATAAAACTCACCAGTGTTTGCTACCAGAGAATATAGCAGTTAACAGTTATGGGGTGCTTTTGTCTACAGTGCAATTTAAGCTGGTCCAAAATTTTGACCAGAATGTTTTAGGGGTGTCCTGGGCCACCTTGGGGACATACATAGAACCTGCTATGGCCCTCAAACCTTATGCTTGACCCCTTGCTTTAGTAGGCACTGTGAATCAAACAGTTATAGAGAAAGGCTCACAGAAGCACTAAGTCAAGGCACTGTGCTAATTGTACACGAACCTCTACAGAGACCCACAGCAGCATATAAGAAAATAAGCAAGCTGGATCTTCTTGAAATTTCAGTTTATTTTGCTGCCTTCTCAATTCAAAAGCCAGAAACAAGGGCAGGGGCTAAGAGGTACAGAAAGCAACTCCAGGAAATGTTCCGTGTTTCTGTTCCATAATAATAAAATACATTTTAAAAGATAATCTAAAATGCTTGGAGCAACTAACAAATCAGGATAAGATCTAGCTGATATAAGAATAAGAAGAGTTCTGCTGGATCAGACCAAAGACCTACCTAGTCCAGCATCCTACTCTCAAAGGGGCCACTATGGGAAGTCAACAACCAGGTCACGATCACAACAGCACTTTCTCCTCTTGTGCTTCCTGACAAACAGTATTCAGTATTCAGAAGCACATCACCTCTGCACAGCCACCATGACCAGGAGCCTTTAAGTTGGTGACTATCACAACATTTGTGACAGCATGTAGTTTAACTATGCCCTGCATGAAGATATACTTTCTTTTGTGTGCCCTTGCACTTCCAACATTCAGCATCTAGTTCTATTTTTATGAAGGGGAGGAAAACTTCTCTGTCAGCTTTCTCCACATCGTACTGCTAGATCAGTCTACAGATAGATACAGATTGTGGAAATTTGATGGATGCTCCCTCTGCACCAAGACCACAAGGCAACAGGATGAGGTCCATGCCTGGGAAAAAGAGAAAAGGAGCTTGGCATGGAGGCAGTGGAAGAGTCAGGCGTGTCTTTTAGGCAGTCAACCCAAGAGAAAGGGAGCATGAAGCTAGCAGCACAAAGACTAAAAACATTTCCCGAATCAGAAGCAGGTCTTATAAACTGTATAACCCCATCCCATTGCCAACCCTCTCGTTTTACACTTCTCCCACAACCAACCCCTCACAACTGGCTCAACCCCCACCCACAAGATTGCCAAAAAACCCAAAGAAACTTCCCCCTATCTCCCTACTTCTGCTTCATTTGCAGATTTCCTTCTGGCAGCAGCAGGGAGAGGGCCTCTTCATTCTCCTGCCCCCCCCCCTTTGCAGATGGCAACAGAGGGAGCTCAGCAAGGCCTGCCTGGGTGGCCAACTCTGCCAGTTTACCTGCCTGGGCCGCTGACCTGTTTCCTCTACACACACCCAAATTGTGGTAGCAATGACAGAGAGTGCATAGGAAGGCTTGCCTTGGCTGCCCACCTGCCCATTTCACTGGTCTGCTTGCTCGTGCTGCAGGCCTGAGCTGCTGGCTTTCTTTCTTCCCTCTACCCCAGTATGGCAGTGGCAACCACAGGGGGAGCACAGGAAGGCCTGCCTGTGGTTTGTGAATGCCTGTACACTTGTCTGTGTGGTAAGGGATGAGTGCAAATATAGTACAGAGTGATGTGGCAGGTTGTTGCATTTACTGATCCTCAGAAATTACCCACCTGGTGACTAACCTGTCTGCAACACTTCAGAAAGCAACACAGGATCTTGGAGGAAGTGACAAGGAGAACAGCACTTAAGGGCTTGGGCTACCAAATCTTTTTCTCAGGAGCTCCTATGCCCCTTAACGGCTGCAATCCAAACAGAAATTCAGCAGGTGACTCCAGCAAGATTCTGCTGTTGGATACCTGCTTGTCACAGTCATTAAAGACATAGGAATCCTGCCAGAAACACGTGCTGACTAACCTACTCAGGAGAATGAAGCGGGCAGCACTTTGCTTTTAAGACGCTTCAAGCAACTTAAGAGCTGGCTAATATCTAAATGCTATGTATTATGAAGTATTCACACACTAAAAAAAGGAAACAAGTGTGAAATCATCTCTGGATTCTACAAAGGAATGTACAAAAGGTTGCTCAGCGTTCATACTCCAGTTTTTTAAGGCAGTAAATTACTCTTTAAACACATTTTAAACCAGCAACCTTGATTGCAAAAAGAGTGGATTTTTACACTGATCAATGAGTGCTTACAGGTGCAGCAGGGACCCAATTAATGTCAGCAATCTGAATTCTGACTTACGAGATTGTAGTAATTTCTTGAAGATCTTTCATGATCTACACATGGTGGGCACATTGTTTGAAACTGCTACATGCACCTATGCACATGGCAAGGAATGGCCTTGGTTGACTCCCCAGATGTCTACATGCTATGAAACAGATGCTTAAGACACTTCAAAATTATGTAGCAAAAATTCCACCACTTGAACCTTTACTCTGTGAGGTATGAAGCATTCCCGACACTGTGCTACTCATACAAATGAACAGTTGTTGCTTCCTTATTAGCCTTTACCTACCATACCACCTCTTCACAGAAAATAACCACCCTTGGCATATTTGCCACCCCACCCTTCAGCTCCAAAGCGCACAAAACTTTCAAAGTCGCATTATTGGCTTTGTAAGCTCAGTTTTGACCTCGTTTTACCAAAAGTTCCTGCTAGTTTACTCTGATCTTTAATAGAGTTCCAATTTCTCATCTTAATCATCGGTGCGAGCTCACACTTTTAACCTACCAAGAACCCTAAAACATCTGGGATCCCATGCACATCAAACCCTTCCTTGAAGACTGCTTCCATCACATAACTGGGAGAACCTAATGAGGAGAGCAAGAACTGCTGGGGCCTGTTCGCAACCTTGGAAGAACAGAGTGCCAATTACATGGGCAAGGAAACAGTTTCATATTTTTATAGTGTACACAGATAATGGTTTCTTACATTTCCCTCTCCTGTCTGCGTCTTCTGAAGAAACTTCTTACGGTAATCACAGCTTACTCCTAACACCTTTCCCCAACTCCAGGGAGTTCTTTTGCTACTTGCTGCGATTACAACCAGCAGTGGATTTGATTTGTTGGCTGATCTTAAATTATCTCTGGTTTTATCATTTGTTTTATTGTCACTTGGAAGTTGCAGCAGCCCCTGGAGGCCCTTTTGAGGGTGAGAAGACATATAAGTAAACAAAATTTAACCACAAAACCAATGCATATTCTCTAAGTTTTAGTATGTTTTCAGGGACTCTGTGTTCACATTCTTCACCCAAACTGCAGGCTTCCTAGAAGCAAAAGAAGTTTGTTTGTTTGTTTGTTTAAAAAATCAGATTAGCACATGCTGATAGGGGTTTTTTCACTGGGTCAGAAGCCCTAACTCCCTCCACTTTATATATGGTAGAGATCATAGGCAAATCATATCACTTTAACAAAAGCCAAGAGTCACAGATCTGCAGAGTGAGATGAACCAACTCAATTTCTAATACCAGCTAGATGTTAAGCCTTTGCCAACCTGGTGCCCTCCAGATGTTTAGGGCTACAATACACAACAGCTTCTGCCAGTATAGCCAATGCTGGAAGCTATAGTTTGAAATATCTGGAGGGCACCAGGTTGGGAAAAAAGCTGCTTTAAACAACTAAGCTGTCAATCAGCAGTTCTGCCTTTGGTGTAGTTCTGCGGAACAAACAGGAAATCACAACTTTTAAAAGGGGGCTTAGATTTTCCCAGACTTGAAGTTAAGGAACCTACTTTTAATATAGTTCCATCAGTGTTCATGGCAATGAACAGAATAATGAGCAGAAAACAGATCGCAGCCCCAAGTAACTTACAACCTAATAGAAAGATGAGAGAAAGACGGAAGAGGAAACCTACCTTTAACTGTGGACATACCTCACAGCTGCTTGTACTGCCCTCTGCAGTCCCCAGTGCCTGCCCTGGAGACCCCTTGGAACAGCATAGCAGACGCAGGAGGAAGTGGGAATTTACAAATATATATATATATACCGTATATATCACCTCACCCCCTTTTTGGTCAGATAAAGCAGACTCCTCCGTTGCCCCAGAGGCTGAACTGGATACAACCGTTTATTGGAAGCCCAGATGCTGAAGAAGTGTGCATGCACACGAAAGATTATACAGTGGTGCCCCGCTAGACGAATGCCTCGCTAGACGAAAAACTCGCTAGACGAAAGGCATTCACTAGCGGAAGGCTGTCTCGCAAGACAAAAATGTCAATGGGCTTGCCTCGCAAGACGGGGGGGGGGATTTCATGTCAAACCGCTATTTTCCCGTTGGTGCTTCGCAAAACGAAAAATTCGCTATACGACAACACTCGCAGAACGAATTATTTTCGTCTTGCGAGACACCACTGTACCCAGAACAAACTTAGTTGGTCTCTAAGGTGCTACTAGACTATTTTTTAAGATGCAACTGAAAGAGTTTAGTTTACCAATCCATGGTTCTCCATACATTTCATTTATATTTACTTAACATACCAACAGTGTGTCAGCCACAGGTTTGATACCTACCGGTATATAGCCACATTTTCTTTGACAAAAAAATTGGGAAGCATTTTGTACCAGAATACCACAAGGACTGTCTGCTCCTGTAAGTAACCCCTATTGCACTCCAATCCACATTTGAGAGCCTACTCAGGAAGCCAAGTCAACTCACGTTTGGATGGTGGCTACAAACGGCAGGACCTATTTGCATTTTTCCAGATCTGTTGGCTAGCCTATTAAAATCCATTTATCATTTGCACTGAATGATTAATTCAGATAGGTGAAGCTGACAGGAATTGGGGTCCAACAATATATGGATGTCCACACCTAACAGACAGTTGCAAGAGCTGGAAAGGACCTCCATGTAATGTTGCACAATCCCTACTCAGTCACAAAGTTCCCTGGGCTTGGCACTGCCTCTCAACTTAAACCTACCTCACAGGGTTGTTGTGAGGACAAACTGAGAAGGGGAAGAACCATGTACTCCACCTTGAACTTATTGGAGGAAAGATAGGATGTAGTAGTTGTTATCTAGTTTCAACTTTAAAACCGCCAATGAAAGAGAATCACAATAATTACATCGTCAGGTTTTGGTTTTTTTAAAGGCTACATAAAACAAGAATTGTTCCCCTTCTGAGTTCTTCCGAGTAGACAGGAAGTTTACTTGATCCATCTATCTTCCAGAAATTCCATGATAGACATTTTTACACAAAGCCTAGCAGCCAAGCCATAGGCACCTGGATGTCCCATTTAATAAAAAGAAACAATGCTTCTATTAAGTGCACTTCACATAAAAGCTTCACATACATTATATTGGATTAATTGTTTAATTAAAGCTGTGCTCTGTTTAATTGAAGTCTTGCTTTGTTTTCCTTTTTAATCCTGCCAAAAATGAGAGCTGGGAGTAAAATTATCAGCACAGTTTCTTTGTGGATCAAACAACAAATCTGCAAAGAAGTTCCATGCATCAGCAACAGAGACACAGGTCTAATGTTGCGTCTGCTCCTCAGATCTGTTGAAAGCAACAAAAGGGGACAGATTGGACTAGAAAACTGCAAGGGAGCCCACCTCCAACTGCTGCGCATATACCAGGAGAGCTGCAGGCAGAGAGGCAGATGCAAGTATTCCTTCAAAGTCCCACAACTTAAACCTTACTGCTTGGATATCATGTGCATAGTGTGCTAAAGTTCCTATTTAACAATTAATAATTACTATTTGTTTCCTTTAAATTTCTTTCAGTTGCTAACTGGATTACTCTCTACAGAGAATAATGGTCCACAGAGCATACTTCTACAACAAGCAACTGTTCAGAAGCCTTCAAGTTTTTTTTTACCTAATGGAGCTCATATAATGCATGCTGTTACTTGAGAAAATAGCCTTTGTAATATTTTATAACTGCCAATAAATCATTTGTTGCAAAGACTAATAAATAGCTTTTTGACTAGATGACAACTAAGGGATTGGATCTTCTGGACAGTATCCAGAAGGGACCTACAACTAATTAGAAACACAAAATTTCCCCCTTGGTACCCACTCTTGAAAAAACAGCATTTTAGGGCTAGTATCTGGAATTTCACCAGTTTCCTTAAGAAATGCTTTTATTGAGCTGCATTTCCAAGTGATGCCCACCCCAGTCTTGGATGGCGACTACAACAAGGTCTTGTATACAGACTTTGTATTTATGGTCAGGTGGGAGACATCACCCATTATCTGTTAGCCTGCCCCTTACATAGAGAGCCAAGAGATGGCTTTCTGAAACCTTTGTTCACACAAGCAAGCAGGCACACACAGTTGTTTCTTTTGAGTGACAATAATAGCTCCGTAACATGCAGAATGGCCATCTATACACTGGCTGCAAAAATTAATAATTAAATAAACCAGGAAAAAGGAGTTAAGATAAAATTGCTATAAATTGTGGTGGTGCTTCAGAGGTGGAATCTGAAATCAAGCTGGATTTGAGTTTGTTGGTGTATCTGGGAACTTGTCTTTCTTACTGTACGTTATGGATGCTGGTAAATTGGATTTTTAAAAGGCAAAATAATATTACAATTGGAGCTCTCAGAGAGATACAAGGAAAACTGTGTTTCAGGAACTTGGCAGTATTTTTGTATTATGAATATATGTTCTGTATTATTGCATTAATACTATCATGGGCTTTGGCTACAACCATCAATTTATGAACTTGAACTTTACTAGATGACATGCATGCATGTATGTTAAATCTGATGATCAGGCTAAAGTTTTGAAGGATGTTTATAATTCAATCACAACTACTCAAGACAATTTTAAGGAAAGTGTCCTTAAATTTTCCCAATCTTAACAAACTCCACTTCCAAGTACCATGATCACAATAGAAGGGGAAGGTATACATTTACCTAAATAACAATACCGTAACTAAGTCAGAACTATGCATGTCCTGAGATTCCACATACTCAAATATGGTGTAGTATTTGGATTGCTGATAAATCCACGTTTTAAATATATAACAGTAGGTTTCAGTCCTTCAGAGTTAATATTTACAAATGTGCATTTGAAAGAACCAGTGATCATCAAAGCCATGTACCTATGAATTTTGCACTTCATGTTACCCTATGTCACGCATGTCACTCATTTACCTGTGCTTCCCTTCAAGGATATATTCTAAATTCCACAAAATAATATAAATATATTTAGAATCAAATATAAATATAGACATATTTCTACAAGATATGTGTAGCTGCACAAAATATTAATTTGCACAACTTATTTTTAATACACAATGTTGAGTTCTCTTGCTTTGGCAATAGCTATCTTTGTGGTTAATAAAAACAGTATCAATCAGGCTTTTGATGTTCAGGAAGTCCAAATACTGGTCCATCTCATTCTTAGTAGAGTCCCTAAATCCTGGATACTGGTTTTTTTTTAATTGCATTTTTTATTAAACGTTTCTTGATTTACAAAAATATGTGCAATGTCGATTTTTTCAAGTTACATTTTCTACAGATCAGCTTCATTTGTTGAGACATTAGTGTTACATTAGGAAGAAAAGGGGGAAAGAGGTGGAGGGGGCCATGGAGGGTGGGGTCGGGTGGCGATGTTTCTATTTAACTTAATGTATGTGTGGGGTTTTGTGTGAACATCGCTTGTGCGGGTTCTCTTTACTATTCGCTTGTGTTCCTTTGGTGGTGAGAGAGGTTGGGGTTGCCCTAGGCTGGGTGTGGTTGTTTGTTTGTGATTGGCTGTGGTGAACTTTGTTTTCGTCTGTGAGTGGGGTGGGTGGGTGTTTTTGGATCAGGTTTGCCATATTGATTTGCAGGCTGTTGATGGATTCTTGTCGTTGTCTTGTTGGGCAATTCCTGGATACTGTTAACAGCAGACAATGAATGAAGTGCTGAGAACAACGAATACGGTACATTAAAACACTGTAAAGCAGTGATGCAGGGGTAGGAATTAGTACACTTGCTATGTGCCCTGCCCTTTCCTCTTTCTACAGGGATCATTACAAGCCACAGATATAATCCTGCCATACAGCTACTAAGTGTAATAATCTCTTTGGGAAAGGGTCAGCCTCAGTCTAAACAGTAATGGGATTTTGATCACAGAGTCAAACAAGCTGGGAAGGGAAGAGAGTAATAATGGACAAGAAGTCAAGGTTCCTGAATCCTATCCACAACTTTAGGAAGGGATTTAGGAATACATGCTGGGACAAGGACTGAGTCCACATGGAGCAGAAGTCTGACAGCTCTCTTATTCCAGGAGATAACCTTCTGTGCCAAGCCCTGGCACTTCCTTTGCAATTTTCATACATTTCCTCCCTATACTTTCTCTCTCTTTTGAGGGAGCCTTTAAGGATGGACAATTCCATGTTCAAAGAATAGTACTAGCACCTAGAAATCCTGAGTCCTGCAGTGTAACTTTGTTTCACATTTTTTATCTGTAACTGAGCCCAAGCCCAGCTGTTAAAGAGGCTGGTATAAAAAAATAAGATTATGAGATGCATTAGTCCTAAAGAAACATGACCTGAATTCTCCAGTGCAGAAGAAAAGGCCGAGTTTTTCCCACCCACTGCTTGGATGCAATGTGGCAGGTAAAACTCATAGACTTAATTGAACAGGCCTGCATGCCACAAGCTCCCAAAGAAGACAGGTAAACTGAAAGAACCCCAAAGGGTGTGTGTGTGGTTTTAAATAGTTTTCATGAGGTCCTATTCCAGCATGAATTCTTTGACTGTTCTGCAAGTCTGCCACGGCTACATAATCCTGCCTTCCACTTCCTCGAAAGCAATCCAAGCAGACCTCTCCGTTTTCCATCTAGATACGCTACACACATACTTCCTGCTTTGTTGCTAGTCTTTCCATCTGAGGCCCTGCCTGACCAGTTTGCAGTTCCATTCTGCAGCTTCCTTTGGGGGGTGGGGCGTAGCGGACACATCCGTCTGTCTCTGCTGAATTAAGTAGCCTTCCATTTGTGTTTTAACAGGGCGAGCTGTCTATTGAACAGGAACCTGTCATACCTGCCTAAAAGCAATAGCAAAGTGTTAGCTTCATTGCACATATTCGGTACCAGCCACTGTTAACTAAGGAGCCTCAGATAAAAGAGAAAATGCTATGCTTCGTATTTAAATCTGTTTGATATATTTGGGGAGGATAACTAACCTACAAGATACAGGCAAAGTCAACATAAACTGGTTTTTAGCGCACAGGCACGACCAGAGGCAGTGTTGCCAGAGGCAGAAAACAACCCCCGCTCGCCAATTTATTTATTTTTTTTAAACCCGTTTTTTCATGCTAGAAACCCCCTTCCCCGAATAAACACACACGTGGACCTAAATCGGACAAAGCATTAAAAGTAATGCTCTAGGGAGGGGAAGGCGAACGGGAAGAATGGGTTGTGCTGGGAAGCCAGGAGAAGGGGACTCACTCCATGTGGAGGCAGCGCACTCGCAGGCTCCTAGGGGAAGCAGGGCGGGGGCGCCGGAGAGCGCGGCAGGCAGCCCGGCCGGATCGGCCCCAAAGTCCACCGGCAGCCCCGGCCAGCCAGGTGTCCCACAAACGGGGCATGGAGGGGACTGGCGCCACCCCCCACCTCGGATAAGCCTGGCACGGCTCGGGAAACACCCCCACTCCCGCCCGGGGTACCTGGTGTGAAGACAGGGTGGGCAAGGCGGTGTCTTGCCCCCCGAGCGGGCTTCACGGGCGGCGACGCCCCCGCTACTCCTCCACTCTAAGGAACCGGCTCCCCGCAAACCCCAGAACATTCACCGCTCCGGGAGGGAGGAGGGAGGTCCGGCGCCAATTCCTGCCTCGGCTTCTCCCTGACTGCGGCCCCCGCTCCCCACACCCGGCTTCCTCCCGCCGCCGCCGCCGCTGCTCACTCACCGCTCTCAATCTCGCCGCCCTTCTTGGCCGTGGCCGCGTTGCCCATGGCCAGGCGGGGGCCGGGCTCGGGCTTGGGCTGGGCCCGCGGGGAGGGGGCGCTCTCCCCGCTCGCTCGGTGCAGGCGGCAGGAGGCTCCGGCTGGGCCCAGCCAGGCCCAATCCCCCCCTCCCCTGCCAGACCGGGGTCGCCTCCGCCCCCTTCTCCCCTGGCGGCAGTAGCAGCGGCGGCGGCGGTGCCACCTCCCCGCGCGTGCGCCATTGGCTAGCCTGCGCGGCTACCGCCAGCCGATTGGTCCCGTCGCTGAAGCCCCGGTCGCAATTGGCCCGGGGACCGTGACGGCTTCCTCTCGCGCGCCCGCCCTCCTTCTTGCGCAAAAAGTGTCGGGTTGAAGCCGAACGCTTCCACCGGCTTCTGTGATTGGCTAACGGAAGATTTATAGTCCCACCCTTCTGGTGTGGATCCGTTAATTGGCTAGACCGGGAGATGGCTCAGGGTTCTATTATTAGAATATTTAGATTTTCCTAATTCCGAAGAATGTCCATTGTAAAGGAAGGAGGAGGGGCAGCAATAAAACGCGTCTCCGGACGTGGTGTTTGATGCTTCCAGTGGGATTTTAGAATACAGGTAGAAATAAATAATACAGGGGTTCCATTGTGCAGCGAGCATAGGGGTTGGCTGTTGCGCAAAGCTATTGTCCTCGGTTGACCAGTATGGAATAAATTCACTTTTGAGGGGCGGGAGCCTGACAAAGCGATGCTCTGATAAGAATGGGCGTTCAGCTGATCTTGTGCTCTCAAGCTTGCTTTGTGCACCTGGACTAACGTATGACTGTCCTTGACTACCCCTTTGTTCATGCACTTCGGTTAATGTATGAATATAGACTGACTGTGCCATCTTTTGAATGAATTGAGACCTTTATGCTTGTTATTGATTAACCCGGAGCGCTCTCTGATGTAGACTGCTTACCACGCCCATAAACTCCGACTGGAGGGTGGGAGGAAACAGTTCATTTGCGCCTTCTATGTCTCCAGCTACGTGAGCGTGTGAAACAATGGCTGGGCAAAGTGAATTCAGAGGTTTATCCGTCTAGTTTGGCCCTAATTTATCTAAATTTCCGTATGATGACAGGATTTTCCAAATCTTGGCTGAAATGGGGGGGGGGGCTCAGAGCTTATATAACGAGCTGAACTTATGTAATAAATCTGATGCCCGAAGTGTATTGCTGATAGTTGTTCATTTTGTGACATACACAGTCTGCGGGTTTTTTAAAGGGTTTTTCCTAAGCGCGTTGTGTAACCAACCTAAACGTCTAGACTACATTTTCACTTCACTGTTTGTTTGGCAACTGTTAACAGCTCTGGAGGCAATGTAGGACGTGGCTGTCACCATGACAAATGCTACTTAAATACTAATACAGTTATTATTTATTATGATAGCCTTAAAATGTCACAAGATTCTTCTTTGTTTTTGCTGCAATAAACTATCCCATCTCTCTCTCTCTCTCTCTCTCTCTGGAAGTTACAACTAGACAGTTAAAGCAGTACTACTAACCTGCTAGCATTATGCAGAATGCAGAAGGGCACATAACCTAGGAACCTCAGATGTTTTACAGGGCTTTACTATGCACTAAGGGTATGTGTATGTTAAAGACTGGTGCTGGAAGATGAACAAGGCAAGACAAATACAAGCCACAATAATTTTCTGTTCTTTTCAAGTGCCTCTAAGACACTGTTTCAAGTGTCTCAGTAGCAATAACTAATACAGTAGCAATGACCAATACTTTTTCATGCTTTACTCAATTTCTTCTTAATGCTTTAGCCATTCTTGCTTTTGCTTAACATTTTCTCCATCCTCTCCTCACCTTCACCTTTCATGTTTATTTCTTGTATAGCCAACAGAATGAGGCCCTATTTCTTTCCCCAAGTGGCAGAAAGCACCATGAGAAAGTTGTTCATCCTTTAATGGGAAAATCATAATGCAACATTACACATATTTGCTCAGAAGAGACTTCTGGGAGAATTACAGCCTATTAAATGTGCTAAGCTTTGCAACCTAAACCTTATCACAGTATAAGCGAGCAGGTACTTCTCGAAGTACCAGTGTGCTTTTTTAATTGTACACTGACTGCTTCAATGGCCTCTGGCTGTGAAGCAGTTTATAGATGTGTTAAATAAAATAAAATAATAAAATAGGTTGTTGGGGACTTGAAACAGATAATAGGGATCATATTTAGAGGGCAAGAACTTATACAGAATCCTATGTTTCAGCAGCTTTTTTTCTGCCAATATTCTCTGATTTCTGGATCCTTAGCTGAAATTGCCCATACTACATTTGCAATCCAAAAAGAAAATTAAGTGTCATTCCAGATGATACTTTAAAAACTTGGTCACTATACTTGAACTACATGTACCTATGGAGGTGTACTTCATATATTCCAAGAGTGTCCTGATTCTGGCACTGAAACTAGGTTTCAAGAGTGGGTCCTGGCTTCACTTGAACCCTGATACACACATTTTAAAATCATACTTGGTTGGAAGGGATGTCAAAGTTCACTTTGCCCAAAAACCCCAGGCCAAACCAGGAAATCCTCTGTTACAGTATCCTTGATAGTTGACCAACCTCAGCTTAAAAACTTCTCACTAGATTTCCTTATGCAGCAAAGTTATTCTGTCCAGGACATGACTGACAACTGGATGCTCAAAAGTAGCAGTTTTCTGCACTGCTATGAAAGGGATAAAATATGGCATTTAATTTTAGCTATTTTGGCTGCATGAGCATAGGCCTTATTAGTTTGATTTTGAGCACAAAGACAGATCAAATTAGGTCAATAATGAACACATCTGAAATCTGAACACTGAAAACCAATCACATTTTAACAAATTAGTGCATTTCAAGTAGTTATAAATATACAGCATTTTCAAATAGGATGCTAATTTCAAATTTGAAGCTACCAGTTCAAATTAATAAAATTAATCAAACGCTACTATTAAAAATGTGAATAGCCTTAGGTATTTATCTCAGCTTTGCATTTTTGTACTTTCTCCAACCTCTCCTCTGCTGGGTAAACATGAGTACTATGTCAAATATTACATTTCCAGGGTGGGGGTGGAGGTGAGCGGGGGAAGACCAACAGTAGCTAGAGCCAGAATCCATGACAGGCAGAGCAAACTAGTTAGACAGGTAATTCTGCCCTCTTCCTCCTCCCTACTGAGTTGTCCAAGGGTAATGCTGAAACAAGGCAGAGGAACCCCACCAGCAGTGCCACCCCCTGGACTGGTTGTAAGAAGGCTGGCAGTGGTGCCCCATTTGCCCTAATAGATAAGCTTCTACTACTCAAATTTTAAAAATGTGTGCAGGGAAACAGTAAGAAAATAGCTCCAGATAGCGTATTTGAAATACTGAAGAGTTTGGTACATGTTTGAGGTGGGTGAATTTCAGAGTGCAGGTCTACACACCAAAGATTTAAATCACTTTCCATACCTATTTAGCACTGATTTTTTTTTTCTCATTGGGAAACTCTCAATGGGTTTGGAGAGCTCTAACAAAGGGTCCCCAACACTCTCACTGGGGTGCAATCCTCCAGATTATTTGCAGGGGCTCACAATAGTTACACTGGATGCAAACTGATTTGTAGTGTTTAGATAGCCATACCAAGTGTTATCCAAACCTTTCCACTTTGATTTTACAAATACATGTATTGTTGGTTCACGGGGTGGGGTGGGGGAGGTATAAATGGAGAATTCCTGGATGCCAGTATCCAAGTTTGGGGAAAATACTATTTGGTGAGAGAACCTCGGCAGAGATTTAAAATCACAGAATATGCAGCAAACTAAAGTATAGAAATAGAGGCTGTAAAACTTTAAAAGTGCACCCCCAAAAATTACCCTTAAAAAGTTTATTTCCAAAGTTTCCCTCCTCCCCTGGCATAGGAAAAGAAACCATGCATTTGATAAGTTTAAAAATGGTTTACTTGCAAATTATCCAAAGGTCATATTCATGTGCTTCAGAAAGGGTTGCACTGGCATAAAAACTTGTATTACTTACAAAGTGGTGAAAGTTCCTAAATTATTGGTATAGAAACTCCATAATGGATTGTGAGATCCATGCAGTCTGAGCTGGAGCAGCCAGCTCAAACTTCTTTACATGCTGAGCTTCTCAGGTCGACTGGAGAATAAGCTTGATTACCCAAAGTAAGGGAAGTGGGCATGGCTAAGCCTGGCAGGACAGCTTACTCTATGGTATTAACCCATTCATGCATTAATTAGACTTAAACATATTGGTTATAATAGGCTGGTTATCCCACTTGTATAACATAAATAGCACTCCAGAGAATTTAACAAGCAGCACACAACATTATGATTTCTGCTTTCCTTTTGCCTACCTACATCAAGAACTATGCATGTATTATGGAATCTTAAGGGTGGAGAGTGTCTGATGAGCAACTGGAGCCCAGATGGTAATAAACAGGCCAGTCTGGCTAGATCTCCGCTTTGAGCTCACATTATGATTTCTCCTTGTAATATGATGTCAAAGAGAGAAAAACGAGGCAGACTTTGCTTAGAAGAAGATGTGGCTCCTGCCGTGGATGCTGCCAAAGAGCAGATGAAGCAAATTGCAGTGGTGGGGCCATGCACTGATGTAGTAAATAAGCATCTGGTTAAAAGGGAGAAGGATGTACCTCCAGCCCACAGCAGACTATGAAACTCGGATTGGTGCCATCAGCTTTTGAAAGATACTCGGAGTCCAGTGTGAATTTCATGCTCTTTATTCAGCTCATAGTAGTGAGGAATGCAGTTCCCCCAAAATGTTTGCTTTATATACACTATTTACACAATGGGCCCCACGTGATTGGCTAATTCCGGGATACTCCTGTATGCCAATCGGAATGCGGATTCACTTCCACCTGGAGCTGGATTGGGTGGCTCCTGCAGACCAATCAGACTGCTGCAATCTCAATCCTATTGTTCTGGGACCAGTCAGACTGCTGCAATCTCAATCCTATTGTTCTGGGACCAGTCAGACTGCTGCAATCTCAATCCTATTGTTCTAGGACCAATCAGCCTGCTGCAGTTTGGATCCTATTCAACTCAGTACATAACACCCCTCCCCTCTAAGTTCCAGTAGTGCCTGGGAGGTTGCATCCATAGTCCTCAAGGTACGCTGGCCGCCTACGTGTGCGTTGTGGCCTGGGCTGTTCCCTGGTCAGGGGTTCTGGTTCTGGCTCGTGTTCCGAGGCTGCTGGTTGTGATGGGGCTGTTTGGTCTGGCGCAACCAGCTCGCTCTGTCGTGGCTCTGGTTCCGGTGCCCTTTCGGCCTCGCGGGTCCTCTCAGTATTTACTGATTCTGCCTCCCCTGCCAGCCCCTCCTGCTCTACGGGTCTCAATGCCCCACTGTTCCCTTGGGACTCCTCTGACCTGTCCTCCTCCTGGTTTTCTCCTGGGAATCGTCGCCGTAGCTGGTCGCAGTGGCGGCGCCAGCATTGCCCCCCCTCTGTTAGCACCTCGTATGACACGGGGCCCGTCACCCTGGTGACTGTGGCGGGTACCCATGCCGGGCCTGCCCCAAAATTCTTTGCATACACTGGATCCTGGGCCACAAAGGTCCGGGGGTTCTTGCCTTCACCCACCACTACCTCATCCTGAGCTCTGTCGGGGTGGAGGCGGTCCAGTCTGATTGCGAGGCGCCGGCCCATTAGTAGTTCCGCGGGGCTCCGGCCAGTCGTTGAGCTGGGGGTGCTGTGCTGTGCTAGAAGGAATGTGGCAAGGCGGTACTCCCAGTCCCCTTGCGTCATGCGGCGTAGGGTGTCCTTGCCAGTGAAAGATACTCGGAGTCCAGTGTGAATTTCATGCTCTTTATTCAGCTCATAGTAGTGAGGAATGCAGTTCCCCCAAAATGTTTGCTTTATATACACTATTTACACAATGGGCCCCACGTGATTGGCTAATTCCGGGATACTCCTGTATGCCAATCGGAATGCGGATTCACTTCCACCTGGAGCTGGATTGGGTGGCTCCTGCAGACCAATCAGACTGCTGCAATCTCAATCCTATTGTTCTGGGACCAGTCAGACTGCTGCAATCTCAATCCTATTGTTCTGGGACCAGTCAGACTGCTGCAATCTCAATCCTATTGTTCTAGGACCAATCAGCCTGCTGCAGTTTGGATCCTATTCAACTCAGTACATAACAGCTTTATTTCCCTGTGGAGAGGAGATTAAACAAAGCACAACAAAGGCAGCTATTGTGCAGCTGTAAGGTTCCCTTCTGTTGTTGTGAAATATCTGGATTGTGGAGCAGCATACGTGTTATGTGAACAGTTGGTGCCAGGAAGTGAGGACAGTCTTTGAGTCTGGGGCATTTCTGAGACCACAGGGAACCTTCCAGCCTCAAATTCAGTGCAGCACAGCACAGCACAGCAGGAAGAAACAGCTCTAGTTAATGCTGTGATGGATTGGCCTTAAGATGGAGGAGGTATGACAGCCCAGCACCGAAAGAGTTAAGGCATCTTCATTTTTGATGGACAGTTCATCCTTTGGGGGCGGGGCGATCCCCGGTTTAAAAGGAGGGAACGGTTTTTGGCAGTTGGAGAAGAGGGAGGGAGTGTGTGGTGACTGGAAGAAGAGGGGTGTGGGGGCCAGGATAGTGGTGGTTAGGCTAGGATAGGATGAAGATTAGTCGGTTATACTGAAAGAGTTTATGATTTAGATGTAACTAAGCTGATGAACTATTGAACTACTTGAAACATGATGTTCTGAACTAAATAAAGACTTGTTTTTGTTGAGCCAAGAGAAAAGAGGCATTTACTTGGTCCAGCCATATATGGATGCTCATGAGGAGGTGAACTCAGGGAAAAGGCAAAACTGACCTGCAGGGTGATAGTTTGTGTCTTGGAGTTTCACTCAGGAGGGCAGAAACCTCAGTAAGGCTACACAGTTACTAAAAGGGTTTAGCTAACTGACGCAGTGGGGGGAATCTAATGAGAGAGAGCCCCAGAACTGATAGAGCTGAGAGGTATTCTCAACCCAGGAGCCCAGAGCAAAGTTATCCCTAGTTATAATAAAAAGGGATTATCCACACAGACGGACCTCAAGAATCGAGTTGGGGTGGATGTAAAAAGTGACCCCGAACACCTCAGAAATAATACACTTAGTAACAGATGGGTAGTAACCAGGGAGGTTCGTCATAAATGCTCCCCTTTAAGGGTCAGGGTTTACCTCCAGAAGGGCACATTGGTGTTCTTTAGGCCGGGCACATGGAAATGTAAGTAAAAGCTGTTCAAACCTGCTTTGCCGCCCTTTTCAAGGGGAGGGCAACCTATGCAGCTGAAATGACTCCAAGTTTTACCTACAGCATTATTACAATTTCTAGAGGAGTAGGTGCATGCATCTGTTGCAGCAAGAGTAGCAGGGAGTCCTGTGACACCTTAGAGATGCAATTATTACAAAATAAACTTTCATGGTCTACAGTCCACTTCAGATACATTAAGGGTTATCCTAAGTTGCAAGCACATATATATGGCTGAAGTTGGTGGGGGTGGTGCAGTGAAATCAGACGAGAACATATAAAAATGCAGTGTATGTAACAGCGGCAATCAACCACACACAATAAGTCATGTTGATAACACAGACATCCTGGCATTGGTAAACCAACCATATGCTGTGTAATAAAAACCAGTCCACAACTGATAGTGCCAAACCTCTTGACATATTGTAATGCAGTGTTTATATGTTGCAGTCTCCCTTAAGCTCAGATACAACACACCCTTGGGAGTTTGAACTGTTCCCCCAAAGGGGGAAAACATCTGCAAACTACTCAAATTCAAGGAGACTGGGTCATAGTAAGCCTGCTAGGGTTACTAAACATCCAAAAAAGGAAGAAAAGAGTCCAGATTCCTACAGGTCACCTGGCTGCATATTTGCCCATCAGAGAAAACCACATCCCTGTCTTTAAGCACTATTAGGGCTGAACATTACTTGGCTTTTTCTTGGTATTGTGGTTGCAGCTGATAAGACAGGAGTAAGTATGCAAAATAAGTTTATTTGCAATAAGTTCTCAATGCTCCCCTCCACATCTTCCTTGCCCTCATCCTAACATGCAACTGGAACAGTACTTTTTCATATATAGTTTTCAAATCCTCTTGTGCCAAGAGGGGAGTTTCATTTAGACACAGCTTAAAGCAAAGGTGACCTTGAAAAGGATTTTAAAGATCCCTTTCTCCTTTTCTTTGACAAGGAAAGAAGGTATGATAAGAGTGTTTCTTGCTGAGGTTCTTATCCCTCAGGAGAACACAAGCATAGGGAAAGCCCATGCCTTTTCTGTTGTCAAGACTATTGGCAAGGCTGAGCTCGTTCTGCCCCCCCCCTCCAGTACTGAGAACAGTATTTGAGTTACATTGGCACAGAATATTAAAGCTATAAGTAGTGCAAATCAAGAGATCCCTGTTATGTATCAGAAGGCAACCTAAAGGGGTATTTTGCACTGTTTCCTAAAGAAAAATCAGGAAACTAAGGGGTTCCAAAGTTGTTGGTCTCCATCAGGCCCAACTCATATACAGTGGAATCTCGGTTGTCGAATGTCTTCATTGATGAACATTTCAGCTTTTGGATGCCGAAAACCCGGAAGTAACTGCTTCGGTTTTCGAATGATTTTTGGAAGCCAAATGTGCCACACAGCTTCTGTTTTGAGTTTCCCTATTGTACTGAAGCTTCTGCTTTCAATTTTTGGTTTTCGAACATTTTGGAAGATGAACGGTCTTCTGGAACAATTACGTTTGAAAACCGAGGTTCCACTGTATATGCTTTAATGAGGTTGTTGTATGGGGACTGTTGACATCCGTCTTTCTGAAGAGACAATGGAAGTGTGGGCCATGGGGGTAAATTCAAGCCATTGGAGAGTTATAGTGCCTGCTATGCCTATAGAGATCAATACAGCAGAGACATGTTTATTGAAGGTTTCTGGTTTTGCTGGTTCCTTCTCTCTGCACTCCTCCCACCGGTTGTCTCTTCTCTGGTCATTGCTGTGGATACATGCCCTGTCTTTCTGTCTCCAGGCACTGCGGTCATCTGCAAGGGATGGGGACTACATTGCCTCATTTTCACATAGAAACAGCACCAATATGCAATTGTGTGGAAGTTCCGTATTACAAGGGTGGTCCAGTTTCTTAAAAACTTAATTTGATGTCTCTGGGCAGAAAATACAGCCTTAGCAGGTAGGCGAATAATGTCATTACTGTATATAAGGTTTTTCCTCCACCTGCAATGTGCAGCTGGAATGTTTAGGCAAAGCTGAGAGCTATACACTACCCATTTGTACTGAATAAAGGAGGAGAGCTGCATGCAAGCCCTTATTCCTCTTTAGCTTGCTTTATTGAATTTCATGCCTTCCAAGGAACCTTCCAAGGACTGTGCCAGCTTACCTGAGCAAGATCCACCAGTCAATACTTTTTTATTGCTTTGACGAAAACTAAACCACTTCCATCCTCCACATAGGAAACCTTGCTGTTGTGATGCCTAGGAACACTCAGGTCCCAGGTTTACTGAGCTTTGTTATACTCAGCTTCTTGAATCGCATCCAACAGCAAAATGAAGTCACCACACACTGCAGTGCACAAGTAAAATTGGTTTTCTATAGCCAGCTTTATCAACTGAGCAGATTGCCTTTTAGATTAGCTGAAGTTTATAAATGAGCTAAAATTAACTCGTTTTGAAGCTATGACGGGAAGAACAGAAGTGGCCGACAAGAGGGATCCTTGAATCTGTGCAAGAGGTAACTTTCCTGCCATGTTTGGCCCAATAATTTGAGAAAGGACCACACACATGAGCTCCTTAAAATGGAGGTTGTATTGGTGGCCAGAAGCAGGAAATAGAATATGAAATGGAACACACAATATTAGGGAAATGAGACTGGGGGGAAAGTGGCACAAAAGAGTGACAGCACATTTTAAGCAGCAGCACTATTAACAGTTTTGTTTGCAGGATTTGTACTGGCAGTCTACCTGCCGCTGGACCATGTTCAAGGTTCTGGTTATCAACATTTCACACACACACCTTTTTCCAACTTTAAAGATATGTTGTAAATCACATGAACACACATGTAAAAGGTGTTTAATAAACAAAGTGCAGCCAGCTTTACAAGAATGGCTTGGGGCAAGTGAAGTGTCCTCCGGGAATATCCTGGAATGTCTATGGCCCAGAGTGTTTACACAGAGATTCTTCA
Organism: Lacerta agilis; assembly: GCF_009819535.1. Taxonomy (NCBI): domain Eukaryota; kingdom Metazoa; phylum Chordata; class Lepidosauria; order Squamata; family Lacertidae; genus Lacerta; species Lacerta agilis. The sequence goes on along the minus strand of NC_046313.1, from coordinate 40,272,696 downwards.
AGGATCAGTCTCATTCTTCTAACCTAAGCACCCCAGCTCACACATTTGTTTTCAGCTAAGTTTTGATCCGTGAATAATTATTGCTTATGCAACTGCCTGCAGAAAGCAGCGTGACTAAGATGTTTCCACCAATTGCCACAACTGTAGCGGTGCCAAAAAAAGGAGAAAAATAACTGTTATTAAACTTCATAGTATTGGTGCAGCACCACTGGTTCACAAGCTACTTTTAACCACACTGCCACAAACATATACATGCTGAATAATGATCAGGTTGAAAACCTTTCAGCAGTGAAAAATGAATGTATTTAAATCAGTTAAAATGAGTCAACCAACCCTAAAAATTCCAACTTCAGTCTACTTGATAATCCATTGATTTGAGGTAAGCCAATTACACTGATCTGGAATTTGGGAACACTGGGCATGTTTCACTTGACACACAAGAGAATCTCTGCAGTTCAATGGCTACTCATATTTCAAGCCATTTGAAAGGGGTGCTTTGTAGCAGGTACTTTATGAGGAAAGATCTAGTGGTGGTCCAGGGCAGGACACTGTAGTGTTTTGCTTATATTTAAGTATGCCATTAAAGCATTTGATTGAGCATTTTATTCTGGCGCTTTCCCCCTGGAGTGATACTTTTGTCATCTTTGCATTACTGTCTTTTACATGTTATATTACTGTTTAACTGTTTTTCTATTTTCCTGGGGCATTGGTTTGAGTCTCCTTGGGCACGGAGGACTCACTCACACACTAGAACATGGTTTGGCATTATATCTGATCTAAACCTACCACAAGTTATTTTACAAAATAAAAAAATGACACTAACCGATGACACTATATTAGCTGAAGGCTGAAAATAGTAATCTGGTCGTGACCATCATTGGGGTGGTATCCAACTTGCTCTTTCCATCAGCATAAAGATTTACACTTGCACAACAACTGTTGTGCCCTGCACCCTCCCTAATTCTGGTCTAGAGGGTCAGGGAAATCCCCAAGACAGATTTAGGAGGCATCACTTTGTGTATTGCAGTAGGTTGGACTAGATGACCCTCAGAATTATAGAGTTGGAAGAGATCCTAAATCTTACAGATCTTTAACACTGCACACAACTATATTTTGCCACTCCTGCTTTAAGGAAGCAAATTCTACCTACGTCTTTTTTAACCTCGCCAAAATGAGTATTCCCTCACAGTAAAAGCTTTAATAAGGTTCTCTCTGTATTGAACCAACTAGATACCACTTAAGAATTCACAAAATAGTTTATTCCAAAAAGTTTTATTGGTCAGACATACAATGCAAAAATGTTTTAAACACCTATATGCTGTGTTCATCTCTAAAATACCAGGGAGAGAAATAGAGAGATCAAGTATCAGGGCAGGTAATAACAGAAAAGGAGGGTGTGGGACTGGAGGCAGGTCAGAAAAAGAAGAAGTGCAGGCCTTTTGAAGAAAGGCATGTTTCCTCTGTGGAGGGATTTGTAAACTTAGCCACTGCCTAAAGGAGTTGATGCAATTCCTGCTCACTGTGGCCTTGGGCAGATTTTGGGTCAGTGGTAGATAGAAGGCCAACTGGTGCAAGCTAAAAGAGGGAGCTCTCAAAAGCAGTGCTGGGACCCTTGTGCAAATAGGTAAATTGTACAGCTTAAATCTCATCATCCATCACCTTTTACTAAGCATAGATTGTAAAATTGGGACAGGCTTATCAACTCCTGAGAGGCATCAAGACCTGTCTGCAATTGCTAGCTATTCTGCCAGCAGCAACTCATCAAGACTTAGCTGTGTTGAAACAGAAAACTGTCCTGAAAAGAAGGCACCCATATGCTAGATTCCCAGGAAATGGGTGCACAAAATAACAAGGAAGCTCCCATTGCTCAGCCTTCTGGAGACCTGGAACAAAGGAGGGAAACACAGGGTTCTTGTTTATGCAGCTAGACTAGGTGCCTGTCAAGGGTCGGTGGCAGGAGGATCCAAGTATCAATGAAGAAATACTATGACAGAACAGACCTGTAGATCTGTTACAAACCCCAACACAAAAAGGACTCTCAATTGTCAATCTCCATAGACATATGAGTTGCTTCATTATCCCAAATCCCTCCTACATCTCCCACAAAAACTTGTCAGCTGCTCTTCACTACGCAGGGTCCTCAACATTATTGTGTTTGGATCACATACAGTCCATGGAATTCTCTGGTTGCAGACCCATGGAATGGACCAACCCTTTGATGTAGGCACAGCTAGGAGGCAGGAAGCTATCAGGTTCTGGGTCTACATTTTCAATATTGTCCATCTGGTCTCTAGGACCATCCCAATTGATGTGGAAACGGGTGACTCTGGGGTTCGATGCCAGGATATTCCTCTGCAGCTGGAAGTAAGAAAAACAGGGGTCAAAGTTACATAGGTTTATGATTGGATCAACTTTCTCGGCTGACAGCTACTCAATTCCTGCAGCAATATCAAGAAAGGAGAGGGGTAACAGAAGTAAAAAATGGTTTTAAAAGTTAACACTATTATATTTTGTGACAACATAGAGAGAAAATTTATATCTGGGTGTAATCCTTCCAATTCTATTTCACATTGGTAATCTTTCTTACTTTTTGACATGTACAGGGCACCTACTTACCTTGCACACTGGGTTTCAAAATGGCAAACAAGACTTGAACCAAACTCTATAGTCCATAGGCTCTTAAAATCTGCTGCTGTGACAGCATTCTTAAGAGGACAATCAGACCAAAAATTAGCAAAAGAATGGGATTGTGTTAAAGAATATATGAAAAAAATTTGTTCTGTAGTAAGTATATTGGTAAGTAACAAATGAGGTTTTGCAGGGTTAAAGAAACTGAAAAACGGTGCAAAAGGTATAAACAGAGATAATTTACATTAGACACAACAATTCAGAAAGATTAAAAATTTTGAGGTCTCAAAACAGAGGAAGGAAGTCAATATGTGTATATGTACGTAAAGATTATTATGATGGCATGGTTTTCTTTGTAGGTGTTTTTTTTTCTTTTTTTGGATTTTATGTTTGTAATTTTTGTTGTAATTTTGCATTGAAAATATTTTTTTTAAATAAATAAATAAAATCTGCTGCTGTGACTCAGTAACCCCAATTTTCTTTCAGTGCTTTGAAGCCCTTTGTCAGAGCACAAACCTTCCCAGGAGGGAATCATCAATGTCCCCTCAACTCACAGAGCTAAGTAGGTACCTCACTAAACATATTAATCTTCTCTTTGAGATTTAAAGCTCCCTCAAACTACTCCACTGCAGCCACATCAATCAGCACATAATATGATGAAGATGCAATTACAAACAAGGTTTTATCTGAATGCAGCTGTAGCAGGCCTTTATCACTACTCTATTCTACAAAAGTGTATTTAAGTTGTGCTATAACTCCTGGGAAAAAATCAAAGCTCCATTCTATATCACAAGGGCTGCCCACTCCACAGCTTTCTGCTCAAAATGCACTATCTTATTCAGAATGCAGGCAATAAATTAATACTGAGCTGAACTCATTGTATAACTTTCTACTTCATATTGTCATCGCAAATAACATCTACCCTCCCCCTGCATAGCATTTTCCAACACTGCAAAGTGACTGTGTCTCAAAGGTTACTACTCTGGCCTTGTAAGGATTTTGTACTCCCCAAAAGAAATGGGAACCACCAGGCTGGAGGACAAATACAACCCTCCAGGTCTCTCTATCTGGATTCTCCCCAAGCCACACCCCTCACTTGCCTTGCTTTGCATTCTGTTAAGGGTCCCCAATCCAAATTCCCAAGGCAAGGACATGGCCTTCATGAAGGCCAAGAAGATGGACAAGCTGCTTTTATCAGATCAGTGTCTCACCTGGGAGAAGTCTGGCTTGACGGGTGGGTTCTCCCTTAACTCAGGATCCATATATTCATTGTTGACATAGTATCCAATGCGGATGAATTCTTGGCCCAGATAGGTACAAGTGATAAGTATTACTGTAACTCCCACAGCATCACTTTCAGGGATTAGATCAGGGTTGGGGGCATTGGCCTGCAGAGAAAACAGCAAAACAAGGTAAGTGACATTTTCATCCTGCCTGTCTTTAAAAGAAAACTCAGGACAGCATGCTTGAGGCTTTTCCATTTCATCCTCATTGCAATTCTTGAAGAATATTAAAACTTTAAATTACCCACTCAGTTTCTAGGCTGAGTGGAGATTTGAACCTAGGTCTGTCTGGTCCAATCTTGAATGAGAATACTACAGAGTCCTCATTCAAGATCCATTGAGGTGTATATAGCCAGGAATGGGCTTATGTTGCTGGAACAAAGTGATACAGTTATAGATGAAATGCCAACAGACTGGAGTTCATAATCAAAGCTTTTTTTTTTTTTATTTCTCTCGGTGCTGTGCCACAACAAAGACAAGCAACAAAAATATGTAGTCTCAGAAAACCAAGCAAAAGATTCAGGTAATTATCCTCATGTCAGTTCACCATGATTGTAAAATTATTGCGGAGAAAGAAAGCTGGACTACAGATGGTAGAAAGGCCAAAGATGGAGTTATACTTCAACACAAATTGAAGTAAGCAATGCAGTTGCAGTTCCAAAGCCAGTGAACTGGGCCACTAATTTAATCAGCCTCCATCTTAGTTTAGTGTTCTAACAAGAATTACTATCCTGAAAGCACTGGCTAACTATGTTGTTAAGAGTTGTACCACCCCAGAATGCAGCAGTGCCCTGTAATTACTACAGCAATGTTATCAGCACAGGTCAAAGAGCCACATTTATTTTTCTTCTGAGCAAAAAGGATTTGAGACTTTGATATTAACACATTTATTTGTTTATATCATCATCAGCAATTCATTTTCTCCAGGTAACAATCATTTCTCTATTAGGGAAAATGAAAATAAAAAAGCTTAAAAATGAAACAGGAGGTCCCTTTCCAATGAATCGGAAGAGAAAAATCTAGAGACTGGAGCCTTAGGCTTATCTTTCCTATCCTTCTCCAAGAGATAGATCTAAACTTACTTCAAACACAAACATATGCCTCCCAGCTGGAACAGGTCCCACCAGCACTGAGTCAAGAACTTGGTCATATTCCTCACTCTCTGCAGAGCCCACATAGATGATCTTCCACTCCAAATCTGAAAGGTAAAAGCAACAGGGATGCAGTTGGCAAGAGTGTGGGCACCAGAATCCTAGACGGATTGAGGGAAATTTCCCTTCATCTTCAGAAAGCCAATACATTGAAATAAACCATTAGCACCAGTGTTTGGAGAATGTGCACACCAGTTCAAGAGCAGGGTTGAATAACCTCTATTGTTTTCCAGTGTCTCAAAAAAACATTTTCATATCCACAGTTCATATTGTTAAACAATGATGGGGAAATTTTGGGTGAAGATTGATGTAATGTTTGCAAAGCAATGGGCTCAATCTGGAAGCACGCTCACAGTGTTCAGTAGATGCCTCTCTCTCCCTCCCTCCAGGTCAAGGTCTGCAAATCTGCCATATAAGCCAGCAGTGGGCATCACTCATAATCTCATCAAGATTCCTCACCACAATCCTTGGAGCAGTTTAGTAAAAAGTTTGTTTTTTTTTAACACAGTTTCCTTTTTTTAAAGAAGAGGTGCAGATGCAATTAAATGCAAATATACAAATAGAGTTTTAAATTCTTTTTCTTTAGAAAAGCAAGATAGCTTTCCTGCATAGGGGAGGAGCAAACTGCAAAGGCTCCCACCATGGGTGAAGAATCTGCTATGCAAAATTTGCTGTGACTTCCAGTTAGCTATTATGTCTGTCTTGAACATTTATGGATTATTTCATTAGTCAAAAGTCAGAAAATATTGTGCACAATCTGCCATGATAGACCACTGGTGCAGCTATGAATGCTAGTAGTTCTCTCACATGGAACAGTAATGCTAATTAACAAGAACTTGTATCCAATGATGTGAGGTCATGAATAAATGAAGTCCACTGTTCCACATTTTTGTGCCAAAAACAATGCAAGTCAAAAGGGATGTTAGCAAACGGAGCAATCATCAGGAGCAACAAGAAACTATAAGGAGCTGTGAGGAATGTGCAAAAGTATCCCCATTTGCTCACCAGAAATCCCTCTTTGCTGTCCTGGCTTTTTGCTAAGAAAGAACTTCTCTTAACAGGAGATTAGAATCTGAAATAGGAAGTTGATCCTATGCTGCAGCTCACTCTCATGTGCCTTCTATGAACTTTACTACTTTGCAGGTAGCGCTTTTTTGGCATCTGTCCACACAGAGGTTATTAAATTTAGAAAACTTGCAGCTGCTCCTAAGTTGGAAAGGCCATACACATCTTGCCCCAAAGTAAAGGATCTCACTGTGATTTTCTGTACCTCCAGTTCTCCCCAATCTCAACACTGTTAAGAGAAGTCTGGTCTTAATAATGTATGTGAAGGCCATATGCTTTATTTTAAAAAAGCGATGGCAAAACCATAGCCCTGACATTAAAACATGCCCCTCTGCCAATCCTGCTCTGCTCAGCTGACTCCCTGCTTGCAACTTCTGAAGCTTCACCAAGCACTGCCCAATCACTTTCAAATATATCTTTTCCAGCTGTAAGGCTAGACATTCAGTTCTTTTAACAAAAACTGCAACTCCCAGAATACTAAACTATGCACCCAATACCAAATTTCATGGTTTTTGTAGCATCTTGTCACAGGAGCCCGTGCGGCTTCGTTTTTTCAAAGTAATGAGTTTTGTTATCAGAATTGTTTAGGTTAGCTAACCTGAGTTCAACTAACATGAAATAGTTTGGGAGGATTCTCCCCCTACTGCTCTTTATTCTTTTGGTTTGACTTTTGTAGCTTTCTGTAGTTTCTATAATTAATTTCCCTCTGAGGAAACAGACTCTTATCCAGTGAAACGAGGAAGAGCCGGCATCTCGTTAGGGTTTTCATTTGAGTTGCATATATTTTTGTCTAATTCCACTTAGTTGTTTAGGGGCCCTCACCCCATTTTTTGGAGTTGTGTTTAGTTAAGTTTGGGTTATATCTTTACTACACATTCACCTCGTTTTAGGGATTGTCACGGCTGAGTATTTTATACTTTTTTCCTTGGTTGTTCACCTATATTTTATGGCAGTGTTCCCTTTTTTGCATGCTATTCTCCAAGTTTATGCAGAAGAGAAACCTGTCTGCATGATAAGCTACTCTATTTTAAAAGCCTGACTTACAAATTTTCTCTGTGGAGAGGGCCATAATTTCGGAAGCTCTTGATTTGCACTTGTGCCTGCTGCTCATAAGAAAACCAGTAGCCTAAATTTAAGGTTAAGGAAATGACACACCTTGTAAACCTTCAAGAGAACAACCATTTAGAAAGCCAGATTTCTCACAATGTCCCACACAATGACATTTTTAGCCCACTCCTACCCGGGGACAGAAGCAGCAACTTTCCATCAAAGGAGTCCTGAACCAAGTCAAACTTGCTTCACACAATCCAATGTAGTGGAAGATCACCAAGGAGTAGAAATAAGGAACGCGGTGATTTTCAATTTAACAATCCAGAATCCACAATAGTAGGGGAAGAGACTGGTATGGTCCCAAGGGGTAGGCAGAATGGTACCACATAATACTTTGGCATTCTCTCAGAAGAACAGTTGATAGGGCCAGAGCCAATGACAGGAAGTCAACTTATTCTACTTTTGCCCCCATGTTCATCCTTGTTGAGTACAGAAATGGTAACAGATTAAGGAGAAGCAAGATGATAAACAGTGCCACTTCCTGGATAGGATGCAAGTGGCAGGTGGGGGTTAGCTGAGGGCAGGCTGAGTTTAGTGGGCCACTGCCCCATTTGACTTAACAGACCAGCCTTCATAATTTTGCATTAGACCGCTGCAGTATCTAGTGAAGAATAATTAAACACCATAAGAAATTGATAACAACAAACATTCAGCTGAAATTGAAAGAACTCAGATAAGTTACCAACACTATAGAGTACAATTCCTAGTTTTCCATGTTACTGACTGCCAATGAATGCCCGGGAAGGCATAGCTGTTAGCCAGTAGTAAGCCTGGGAGATGCACATGGTTAATGACTAGCTGCGTTCCTACTATAGCATTCAAGAAACTCTTCCTATAGGAACAAATAAGGAGCCTATGGTTTATTTGGAGGGAAAGAATATGGGCATTCATTCTGGAGCTCTCTGCTGATCCCATCAAGCAGCTACACCTTGCCCCCACAGAGCTGCTGGCATTGAGATCAGGACAAGGCCTGCACTAGGGCTCCCACCCCAAAACAGCCAATGCTATTTTATTTCATTTAAATCCTACCTTTACCCCAAGGAGCTAAATGAGACATGCATAGGTCCCCCCCCCCCCACTTCTAAAAACCCTGTGATGTAGGTTAGATGCCAAGCTCAAGGTCACCCAGGGAGATGCCTGGCTGAGTAAGGATTTGAACCATGGTCTCCTCAGCCCAAATCCCCACCCCACACTGCCTCTTTGCCCAGACCAACATTATTGCCGGGTGGGGCTTCCTGGCAGGGGCCAAGGCCTCACTCAGCAGAATGGCCAGAAGGACACCCCACATCCGGTGACATTTTGAAGTGTGTGTGTATGCATATATATATACACACACACACACACACACCCCATCTCAAGAGCAGCCTCGCCCCAATTAAGCTGCTAAGTTTCTGTAGGCTAAAAACTTAAGACACCAAGTTGGGAAAGCTATATTTTTATTTTTAAAGGTAGTTAGAAGGTGTAGCGCCCACGTAGCAGCCCCTGTGTGGAGAGCCGTGTTCAGGCTGACAAAATAAAGCCATAGCGGAAGCCCCGGGAGTGGAGGGGGGGGGCACACAGCCCTGCCATCCTGGGAGGAGGGGTGGGGGCTCGTGGGCGTCGGTTGCAGACGGGCGCCTCGTGCGACGGAACCTGGCTCGGACTGAGGGTCGGTTGGGGAACAAGGCTACTGGCGCGGGAGCTTCTCCTCCCCCGCCCCCCTCCCGTACTCACCGTGAGGCAACGCCTCCCCGCACTCGAATTGCACCTGGAAGCGGAGCGGGTGGCCGAAGGGGCTCGGGTTCTCCAGCAACGAAACTCCCAGGACAGACACCCGCGCCATGACAGATCTCTTCTTTTCCCCCCGCCTGCCTGCCTGCCTGCCTGCCTGCTTCCTTCTCCTTCTCCCTCTCAAGCCCAAACGCCGAAAGCCCACTCCCCGCGCGCCGCCGGCTTAACGACGGAACGGTGGAGCCACCAATCCCCGCGCGGCGATCGGAGACGCTGCAGCCAACCCCAGAGCTTCGCGCCTCGGCTCCCCCGCCTACTCCTCGCGCGCGGCCACGCCCACTTCTCCCTCCGCCAATCCGCCTTCCCGACTCTGTCCCTGGCGGGAGCTAAATCTAAACAATGAGCGTTCGACTCCGAGTCTCCCTCTCTCCGCTCCGCTCCGCTCCCCTCCCCTTGCGCGAGCTGGCCTTCGCCGCCCACCACCAATCAGCGCGCGCTCTGCCTGTTCCGTTTTGCGCGCTCAAAACGCGCAGGCGGCCAATTGGTGCCTTCTGGCGAGTTATTAAGGGACCGAGCCAACGAGGAATTTGAAAGACGGGCGAGAAAATATTCTTTGGCAAGCCTAAATGTCCCACGTCACGTGCAGATCAGTTTTAACATTGTACACTGGCTTAATAAATGAAATCCCTGCAGAGTTCCGAAGAACGTTCAGATTATAGGAGAACAACTAACTGCCGCCGTTCCGCAGCAAATCTGCAACTAGCTTCTGACTCCCTCTTTCCGTCTAGACAGAACAGGAAGGCCCCTTAGGTAACGGAATGTTACATTTAAAGCACATGGCTTCCCGCAAAGAATCTTGAGAGCTGTAATTTCCCTCATTAAAAAAATAAAGTAAAGGTAAAGGACCCTGACAGTTAAGTCCAGTTGCGAACGACTCTGGGGTTGCGGTGCTCGTGCTCATCTTGCTTTACAGGCCCAGGGAGCCGACATTTGTCCGCAAACCGTTTTTCCGGGTCATGTGGCCAGCATGACTAAACTGCTTCTGGCCTTCCCACCAGAGCGGTACCTATTTATCTACTTGCACTTTGACGTGCTTTCGAACTGCTAGGTTGGCAGGAGCTGGGACCCAGCAACGGGAGCTCACACCATCGTGGGGATTTGAACCTTCTGATCTGCAAGCCCTAGGCTCAGTGATTTAGACCACAATGCCACCCACGTCCTTTATTTTCCCCCATTACAGAGACACAATTCCCAGCACCCTTAAACTACAGTTCCTATAATTCTTTGAAAAAAACCATAGATCTTAAATGTATGATGTGGAGCGGCCCCAGGGGGGAGGTGGGATATGCTATCCTAAAACAAGGCAAGGTAACATCTTTATAACCTGCTCTGCTTCTTTATCAGCACCATTTCTCTGGCTGTATCTTCACTGCCACCAGTGCCCCCCAGGTCCTATTGTCAGCCCTCAACTTTTCCTTAACCCTTGTCTTTTCAGTAATTACAATACCTTTTTTGCAGTATCGCATCCTATCTGTGTTAGGCACAGCAGCTCCTAGTACCAAATATACATAAAATTGCTGTGCAGCATATTTATAAATGGCACATACCATATCTTTATATCAGTAGCCACAAGTTGATTATCAGGGGTGTCATGGACTGTCTGGATGCAGAGGACTGGTAGGAGGTGCCAACAGCTGGGGAGCGCCCAAAGGAACCCCCATGGGAAGAAAGCTCAGAGCCATGGTGGGATGATGATGAGTGGTCAGAGGGAGAAGAGGGGGCGGACTGGGAGATGTCAGAAACTGAAGAGGCAACAGGGTTTAGTGAGCAGGAAGAGGCTATGGCAGAAGGCAGTCCAGAATCAGAATCAGAAGTGGAGGCTGGAGAGGAATGGGGGCAGGCTGCTGAAGAAGCCCTCTCCCTCCTGCTGTGACCGGCTCACCTCCCCACTGGTTTCCCAGAACACGCAGAGAAATGAAGAGGGCAGAGCAAAGAGAGACAAGACAAGCCTGAGATTGCTTGGGAAGGATCTGGGGGAGGAAGATTCTTAGGGAGTGGTGGGGAGGCAGGGACCCTCAGTCCTTGCAACTACCTCATTGGGTCAAGACCTCAGAGCCGTAGCTAGGTGATCTTGCGCCCCTGGCAGAAATGTCCAGATTGTGCCCCCTAGCCACTGACAAATTAGCTCTTCTTTCCACCTCTCCTCCAACCCCCCCCCCATTAAATTCACCCTCTATTTAAAACCTTTTCTTATGAGGCAATAATCAATATTTTTATTTATAGACATATTTATGGACATATTTTTTAACCAATTTTGTGCCTCCCGGCCTGCGCCCCTAGTGGGGCCCCACCTTGCCACCCCCTAGTTACGGCTTTCCAAGACCTACTGGAGTTACTGTGGTCGCTAGGCATACACTGTTTTGGTTTCTTTGAATAAAGAGTTAACTTCACTGACACCTGGTGTTTTATTGCTGATCTGTTCCTGACAAGTATAGCAAGTTTGTATTTAAGTTTGTTGATAGTACAAACTTAACATTGCCTTGCTATACTTGATAGTTAAATTATGGCTGTTGAATTATTAGTTTAAGGCTGTGTACACATTACTTTTTACTCTGATTCTAGTGAGCTCCCATGGCTGACATGTGAAGCCACGATGTGTGTCACAGGTGTGAAGCAACCAAGCCGATAATGTGCATCAGGTGATGACAGTCCCCACCCTCTCTCTGGTATGTACAGCAACATAAAATGTGACTTAAACTGTGGGGTGTATGTGTGATCTCACTGTGTTTTAAGACACTAATGTGTATATAGCCTAAGTCAGGGGTAGGGAACCTGTGGCCCCCACTACTAGCATGGACAATGGTCAGGGATAATGGGAGTTGTAGTCCAACAGCACGTGGAGGGCCACAGGTTCCCTACCCCTGACTTAGGCTATATACAAACTATGGTTTAGGATTTTGGGATTGCACTTGCAAATTCTTGTTAGGCAGGAATGAAGTGATTATGCAAGGCCACTGAGTATGATGCTTTCCTTGACTGCAATATCAGTTTGAGGTACAAAAGTGTCCCTCAGAAATACTGAAAACCCTCCAAGCAGTGTGCACATGCATAGATGGCATAGATAACGGCAAAGATGCTAGGGTTGTCAACTGGGGTTGCTATAGGTAATTCCACAAAGGATGGAATTGCAGCATAGCTCTAAGGCAATTGTTCTGCCATTGCAAGGATTTCTGTTTGTGCAATGAAACATTCTCTCATGGGCACCCTAAATCTGTTCTAGGGGTTCTCCCAACTCTCTAGAGCAGAAATCCTTGCACTGGTGTAACTCAGTGTATTCTTAAGCCTTATGGGTTGTATTCTGCTATCTGCATCGTTTTATGAAAAAGCTGGCTGCTTTTCAGCTTTAGATGGGCTTTATGTGGGACATGTAGACGAAACATGGTTTGTGAAATTACACAGCCCAACATCAGATTCAATTGGGTTGCTGTCCCCTGCATGCACAGTATCAGAGCACCAAGACATTCTGGTCTGGGTGCTTACCATACTGGCATACTAGCACTGCAAAAGTCAGTACAGGGGAACCTGACTTAAAGGTGACAGCACCCATCTGCTGTAACTGTAAGGACAGATTTAAATCAGGCCTAAGAAAAGAGCAGTTTAATCTCAAAATGCAACTACACCTCAACAAGTTATGAGGTCTGCTTGTGCAGGGTGGGTCACTGTCTGCTGCCTAAATTACCTGATCAGCATTTGGACAAATCACTATGAATCCCTCATCCCTTCTTTGCACTAACAGTTGCATTTCTGGCTAGAAGCATGCAGTACAATATAGCAATATTACAGTTTTGCTAGCAAAACAGATTTGTAGATGAAGGTCTATGGAGCCTATGGAGCTAAATGTATATACTGTATGCAAATGGGGTTTGGGCCTCCTTACCACTTAATCTGATGTTCAGTTGAGTACATCCATGAGCATTGATTTCAGTGTGCATAAATACAGTATGCCTGTGTGCATAGGATTCAACCCTAGAGGTTCTAATAGACCAACAGCTGCACATGGCCTTGTGCTCAGTCACTCTATACCTTCTTAATCCCAGCTGCAGCTTCACTCTCAAGCTCCATCTGCCGACCTTCAAACATGGAGGGAGATCAACACTTATCCATACTAGGTTTGCCAACTACTGTGCTATGCAGGTGGGGAGGAATTGTTTAGGACAACCTATGCATTTGTGTTCTACCCCCTTCCCCCAGATCTGCCTTTTACCATAATGTAGGGCTGTTGAGAGGGATTCTTGCAAGTTTTAACCCAGACCTATCCCTGTTTTCTCCAAAATAAGTTAAAGTGATCTCAATTAGATTCCCTTCCAGGTAAGTAAGCTAAGGAAATCTATTCACCATCATCCATCATCCCTTATGTCCCTGATGGGTTAACACACTTATTGCATCTCAGCTGTCAAACCTGTCAGAGCCAATGCTTTGGCTCCCAGCTGGTGGCTGGTTGGAATGGCAATGAAATCAGTATCCTGGTCCCACCAGCAGAGAGCAGGAGTCATCCTTATCTGAGCTGCAGTACTTGTGCTGATGAATCTGGGCTGGGAGTGACTTGGTTAGGGGGCAGAACAATGGAAGGGCTCCCAGAGTTCCCAGTTGGCTCAGATTAAGACCGACCTAGCATAAGACATGTGCCAACTGATATCCATCCACATATACAGAAACCTTTGTGTATGCATACATGTGTATTGGCACGTGCATTAAAAATGTAACTATGCAGCAGAGAAAAGTAAGCCTTTCCTCTGGGTACCCCAGCAGATTATTTTTGCTGCACTCCCACACAGTTCCACACATGCACGCCCAAAGGAAACAGCATGAAAATAAGCCTCCCATATGCACAAACCCTTTCTCTCACCGAGACATTTGCATCCTCCCATGGTGTGTTCCTATTATATTAATGGTAGAAATAATCGTGCTTATCTCTAGAGTAACCTTGAGATTCCTGTGTAGTGTTTGTCATAGTAATGATCATAATTGTTATGTTATTTATATAGCCCCCCACCTATGCCAATTGGTGCCTGGGGAGCTTAATATCAAAATTCAACAATAAAATACAACAAGGCCACACTAGAAATCTATATTTTTATATATGAAAACATTTTTGTTTTTTGTTTTTAATAAAGAGAGAGCATGTGACGAGACATATGGTTCAAATCCCTTACATCCCTGCAAAGCTGCTTGTGGCTAAAAGCCCGTCAAGAGAGAGAAACCACAGGCTTGTAATGTCTGCAGGTAAGTGGTTAGATAGCAGATGGTCTACACCAATTAATATCTGACCACAAACGAGAAGGTAGCATGTTAGGAAGCTCCTAGGCATTCGTGCATTCCCCCACATGCCCAGTACGGCTACATAAAGCACTCCCACCCCAGCACACTTGAACAACAGAACATTAAAGCACACATCTTGAAGGCTGAAGCTGCAATCTAGCACAGAGCTGAGTGTTCTCAAGGTGTGCCTAAATTGTGACCCGCGTGACTCTGTCTATCTCCAACAAGTGGCACCTTGGCTACCACTAAGAGAAGTAACAGGGACTCCTGCTTGTGCGTGCTAGATGCTGTATGGTGCAAGTCAGACTTCCTTAGCAACATCCAATATAGTGCTGGAGACTAGAGAATGGGGAAGAAAGAGTGGGAGAGGGTAAAGAAGGAACTAATGGAAGGGGGGCTGAGGAAGTAACAGCACAAAGAATGTGACAAAGAGCGGGAGAGGAATGTGCATGGGGGAGGCACTCTCTCTGCAAAAACATGGCATCAGACTAAAAGTAGAACAGAAGCTATGTTCCTTGGAATTCACAGCTCTCTGGCAGCAAGCAACAGAAAACCCCTAATTCTCAGAGTATTAAGTAAACAAGGAAAATAACAATGAAAGTCCTTGGAAGGAATCCATCCCAATATGATGGATTAATAGAGGTCTTGGAGGAGAGATGTTTTCCCTTCCCAGTTAGTGATCCCTACCCCATCGTTTAATAAGCACATTTAAGATAGGCACTCATCATGGGCATGGCTAACTGACCAATCACGTCGGTTCTGCCCCCCCAACAAAATTTCTGGCTACGCCCATGGCACTCACCAAAGGCACATTAACTGTCCCACAAACCTCCCGTACAAACCCTCAAATCTACAAGTGGCAGGACATGCAGACAAGGCGTCAAGGAAACACCAAGAAAGCGTCACACACAGAGCTTCAGGGTTTCAAGTACTTTGGAACTGCAAGAAAGAGATGTCTGAAGCAATTTGGAAAGAACTGATTGAATTTTCATTCTGCAATTGAATCGAAATATAGCAAAAGGAACTGTGAAGCGAAAGATGAAACCCAAAGCCCAGCTCTTCCCAGACTACAGTCCAACTTGTCCTTGCTCAGAAGCACAGCGTTCCCACACCTTGGCAGAGGCCCCTTTATGTGGTATAATTAGCCACAGCCTTGCAACACAATCAGATTGTTGGTTTCACTAATAGCCTGGAATTATGTCAATTTGGAGCCATTTCAGAAAGATCCGTGAGAGCAGGGGAGATGTTAATAAGGAGCCTGCACTGTTGCTAATGGACTACAGGGAGGAGGGCTGTTTGATGGCCCATCTACATCTGGGACATGATAACATGCAAGGTTCTTGGTGGTGAAAACTAGAGGCACAGGCCCATCAGGTGTCCTGGGAATCTCCCAATATGTTAATGAAGATTTCTGAATAAACAGAATCATTGTACAGTGGTACCTTGGTTCTCAAACTTAATCCGTTCCGGAAGTCTGTTCCAAAACCAAAGCGTTCCAAAACCAAGGCACGCTTTCCCATAGAAAGTAATGCAAAATGGATTAATCCATTCCAGACTTTTTAAAAACAACCCCTAAAATAGCGATTTAACATGAATTTTACTATCTAACGAGACCACTGAGCCATAAAATGAAAGCAATAAACAATGTACTACAGTCACATAATCAGTAGCTGAACTGGGTTCCACACAGTCACAAACACAAAACAAAGAAGCCGCAAAAACACAAAATAAATAGCAAAAATAGAGAGACCTCAGCGTAATGCTCAAAATGGAGCACATTCAGCTTCCAAAAAAGTTCTCAACCGGAACACTTACTTCTGGGTTTGCAGTGTTTGGGTCCCAATTTGTTTGAGTACCAAGGCGTTTGGGAACCATGGTACCACTGCATAATGCTTTCCCAGCAGAAGCACCACCTAGAAGAGGCTCAGAGAGAAGTACTACCTAGGAGAGGGGTGACCAACAAGGTGTTATCTGGATGTCCCATCATCCCTCACCATTGGTCACACTGCCTGGGACAGATGGGACTTGGAGTCCAACAGGCTCTAGAGTGCCCTGCATTAGCTACCCTATCCTAGAAAACAAGGTTCACTTGAAAGTCGCCACAGCCCAGGGTGGACTTCATTTGGCCTCAATGAACCTAATGGAAAGCACTTTTAGCCAACCTTCAAGAAACAGAGAGCAGCTGTGGGTTGTATCCTGCAGACTTGGTTCCAAACCCTTTCACCAAGCAGCTAGAGCCAGTTCACCACCAGAACATGAACATTCTCCGTCCTCTTTCCAGAAGAGTAGCAATTGCTGCATGAAGATAAACATTTCCTCTTGGGGTGCTCAGTGCTCTGAACAAACAGAAATTACCACTTATCTAGTTGGTTGTAAAAAGGCACCAGAACCCAGCACCAGCCTCTCAGTTGCTGTTCCGATGCCATCTAATCTCCCACTGTTTCATCTTTGGGTTGCCAGTTCCAGCTCATTGATGCCCTTGCCTTCTGCAGATGAGCCCAGCAGTGTGTCTCCAAGCTACAAGTCCCCACCCACAATCTTCCTGACATCTCAGCCATGGCCTCGCTAGAGTCCTGAGAGATCTGGCAGTGTCGAAGGGAGAAAAATATCCTCAGATAGCCTGTTATTAGGAGAGGACCATTACACTGCAGCAAGAAACAGAAATGAATTTAATGAGATGGGGCTGTTGCTACAGGCCTCAAAGGCAGCTGTGCAGGACCCCACTTTTTAGGCTGCATCTCCAGTCTATGGGCACCAGGTGACAGCGCTCTGCCGCAGCCTCAGCTCCTTGGCTGATGCGGACTCTCGTAACCAAATGTCTCTCCTTGATGTGCTAAAATCTCAGAAGGGGCACTTGATTCAGGAGGTCTTCAAGTTTCACATTTCAGACTTGGGTGTGCCCCTTTAGATGCTTTGGTGGCAGCTGTATTTGGCCGGGTTTCTCCTTGACCATTCTTGCTGGTGTAAAAAGTCGAAGCATAAGAAGCTCCTGGGGCAACCGATGAAGAGGCAAAACCCAGTTTCCGTGGTTGAACACAAGAGGGTGCTGCTGAGACACTCTGGGAAACAAGGAGACGGGTGGGAGGAAAACATCTCTCCATATCAATTTTTTTTTTTTATTTTGTAGTGAAAGCCTCCGCTTTGTGGTCTTCTTATTGAGAAATTACCACGTTTCCTGTGGGAAATTGGAAGATGGGCGAAGATTTTCTTTATTTCACACACCAGGGCTGTTTTCCAATAATAAACTTGCAGACTTGGAAGACAATCAAGCCCCCCCCCCCATTCCTTCCACTTTAATAATTATTGCTATGTTCCTTTAATTTTGATGTTTTAAATGTGTAACTGAATCCCCACTGTGCGCTCTCTGCACAATATTTAAAATATATATCACTAAGCGGCAACATGGAGGCTCACATTGCATAATGACGAACAGTCACGCATACTATCAGCACACACAATAATACATCCATCAGGACAGGCCCTTGCCAGGGGCGCATCCAGCACATGGGAAAGCTCATAGCTTCCTCCAAAGAATACTGGGAAGTGTAGTTTGTTTAGGGTGCTAAAAATTGTACCTCCGTGGGGTAAACTACAGTTTCCAGTATTCTTTGCGGCAGGGGGGATGTGCTTTAAATCTATGGTGTGGATGTGGCCATAAGGAACTGCTGCGTGTATGTGACCTATGGGTATGAGGTGCCTTCCCCACCATTGCCCTAGCTTCATTTTACATCGATTGGTTCTCCTTCCTCTGTTCCTGCGCTCTTCTTTGTGCCGTCTGAAACAGGAATAGACAACAGACAAAAGGCATATATGGGGTGTATCTCTGTGAGTAAATCTGCAGGAACTTCATGGGGTCCCAGTCTTCTATGTGCCTGTCTGTTTACTTACCAGCAGATCTGCTCACAAGGAGATGCCTCAGCCTGCCCTTTGAACGGGGCCAACCTGCAAGTACAATGATTCTCCTCATGTCACAACAAACAATCCCTTTCCAGGGGGCCTGAGGACCAAAGAATCCTGTGATACTTTCTCAACAAGGTTTTCAATCTGTCAGTCAAACAAACAACAAATAATGAAGGCTGCATCCGCACCATACATTTAAAGCCCATTGATTCCCTCAAAGAATCCTGGGAACTGTATTTCACACCTCACAGAGCTGCAATTCCCGGGACCCTTCACATTCTTTGGGGGATGCTGCATGCTTTAAATATGCTTCAAGTGTGCTTTAAATGTTTGGTGAGGTTGGTTACAGAGTCCCCAGTTCAAATCTGACCCTTATCACGAACTCGGCAGGTGGTCTTCTGCAAAATACTATCTGTCATCCTCATCACTTTCTATAATGCAGGGATAATAATCCCAGCTTACTTTTCAAGGTTGCCCTAAGCCTTACTGAGATAATACATGTGAAGCATTGTCAGTCTTCCAAAATGCTATATAAATGTTAGGTATTATTGTTAGTAGTAGTCATATATCTTGGGTAGTACCAGATATAGACAGTACCTTAGGCTTCCTGAAGCCTAGAATGACCCTCCAGACATTAAACAGTGCGTGTGCTTGGCTCATGGTCATTGCTCCATACTTTGTTGACAGAAGTAACAGGCTGGGTTTTTGAAAATGGGCCAAGCACCATATGGTGGTGCTGCTGCTTCAATCTGGGCCAGGACCAATATTTTTCTTCCAGATTGCTGGCTCAGTGGATTTTTTCTAAGCAGGGTGCACCAGCTACTCAGTATACCTTGCATGTCTCTGAATTTGTCCGCTTTGGAGGGCAACCAGGCTGCGATCCTATACCTCCTTACCTAGGACTTACTTTTGAGAAGACACGCTTAGGATTGTGCTGTCATTGTGAAGTGTGGTGCACCTCCTCTCTTATATGCAGTTGTGAAGGCGATTTGGGGCAATAGACTAGCATAAGGCAAATGAACATTAAAATGAAATTGCTATTTTATCGCTCACAGATACATGAGACTGAGTTGCACAGAGCTTAGAAGCAATGCATCTGGCAGCTCTTACATTCTCACCAAAAGGGTTACATTAAGAAACGTAGCCCACATTATGAGGTGCTGCAGCTGTGCACATCACCCTATAAGAAGGCTGGGCTTGAGGGACATCTCCTTGGGGCAAAGAGTACCTGGAAAGGCAAGATGGTGCTCCTAAGGAGTCAGGTGAGGGAGGTGGGGGGGAGAGAACAAGGACTTGCAATGTCTGTCCCTTAATGCTGTGCTCTAGCCCCTAGGCCATCCCACCTTTTTCATCAGATAATAGCAGCAGTGACTTATTCCCTGTCTGACAGAAGATTGACCCTTTCAGCTCAGCCTCCCCATGGGTTTAACTCCTTCCAAATAGCCCACGGCCAGGCTCTCTCCGCAGGCAGCGGGGGAAGCCCCCCTCCCTTCTGCTATGCAGACGGGTGTGCGGGAATTGGCTGCACAGCTGCCTGGCAGGGAAGGAGCCAGCTCGTCTGGCATCGATTAGGTTTCATGTGAAGCTTTCAGACCCTGGGTAACTTCCTGGGGAGGTGGGAGGAGAGAAGGGGAGACCATGGTTCTTGGGGGGTAGCTGGGGTTTAGGCTGGAGAGAATCCCAGAATTGTGGGGGTGGGGGTGGAGCAGGATAGGGCCGGGTGGGAAATACCCTGTGGAAGTGCCAGCTGACAAAGGAGGGAATTAGATCAGTCAAAACAGTTCAGTTGCCAGATCACAGAAGACCAAGTCCAGGGTGGGGATTTACTAGGAACAGGGGCAAAATACCACAAAATTGGCACCTGGCTCAATTTTGGTTTATTCCAGCACCTTTTGTATGGGGCCTGGGCTTAGGCCTGGGTGGAACACACACACACACCCCACACTCGGGCCCCTACACATTGGAAGCCCCTCTTACTGCATGAAAACAGCCCACCTTTCAGAGTTGAGAGGAAGGTAATCCTGCATACGTTCAGTGGCACTTCTTGCTATCTTTTAAGTCTAGCACTGAAAACAAATCCTGAGGCAGATTCCCGGCAAAAATGAAGTGCTCTTTAGTACCCTGGCCTGCCTTTGAGCCTGCTTAATTCATGATTTGGTGCCAGGCGGCTCAGTAGAACTCATGTATCTCCTAAAGCCTCCATTTTCAGTATCCGCCTGGTTTGTTACAACCTTTTTAATGAGACAATTTATACAGTCCCTGCACAGCTGAGGAAAACCCCTCCTAATTTTTAGACCACAGAGCATCTCTTTATGTCAAACCCGGACAAGATGGCTTTGCTGTAGCTCCCTTTTCTCATTTACCCTTTCTCTTTGTTTCCTTTTGGGTGTTGGTTAAACTGTGGCAAGATGCTGCCACTGTTTTGCACATTTCCCTGCATAAGGTTGGTTGAAATATTCTGAGTAGGGATTGGGAATTGCCCAGATAGATTATTGCTGACTTTGGTTTTCTCCCCCTCCTCTCTCATAGGACCTTTCCAATCAGTTGAAAATGCATGTGCCTTTTTTTTTTAATGCTATATCCATGCTACCTCTAGACCAGCTCTGGTAGTACTAGATCTTATCTTTATAAGCATCATTGTGATAGGGTTTCCATATTTCAAACAGTGAAAATCCAGACAGAAAAGTTGTTGAGGTTTTTTTTTTTTTTGCAAAGTTGTTGACATAGGGGGAGGGGCAAAGGTTTTTAATACCATAGTTTTACCCAAAGCTGTTGACATGGCTGCCATACGTCCAGATTTTCCCAGACATTTTCCGATTTCCACACGGACACTGCTAGAGACAGTAGTATTCTGGATAGGTCCAGGAAATTCTGGACGTGTGGCAACCCTACCAGTACATTGTGAGAGGATGTCTATATTCATCTTCTGTGTTTTACTTTGTTTTGAAAACATGAATGTGCACCTGTGCTGGAAAGACACATTGCCTTCTAAGACCCAAAATAATTAATTAATTTTTTTATTTTTATTTCCAGTATTCAACGAATGAACAAATTTACAACACGGTAAGGGCATCATGGAAAAGGCAAGAGGCACTAGAGATGACGCAAACTAGATTCCATAGACGCCCACCATGACATTTGAATAACCACCTTCCATGCAGCAGTTACAATCGAGTGGATGTGTTGGTTGGAAGTGGGGAGGGGGAGCCATATTTTCATACTAATCAGACATTGACATTTGCATGCTGTGAATATGCATTTTCTCTGCAACAGAAACACTACTTTGAGGGAAGACATTTAGATCTCAGGCACCAAATGAGACTAACAACTGTCTATTTATTGAGCAAAATAAAGACTGGCTGGGATGACTCCCAGTTGTTGTCTCTGCCTTGTTAGGAGATTGCTTGACCTCAGCAACTCTTGGGTTCCAAAGGATGATAGGCCAATTTGCATTCCACCTCTCCTCTGTCAGGAGTCTTTGGGTCACACAGGAGAGTTGACTGGCAATATCGGACCCTGTGCCCATGCCAGCTGCCAGCTGGAAAGGAATGGCCAGTGGAGACTGGACAGATGCTTCAGTCACCCCCTTGTGGTCCCCATTCAATTTGTAGCTCCTTGGCAAGTGTGCAGATGTTTTTCTAAGCAATAATGTCACGGAAACCTTCAAACACCTGGATCCACAAGTGCATAAGGAGCTTCATGATCTGTTAGTCATTAGCAGTTCATCTCTTGGGCTGCCCTTCACATGGTTTAATATTGTGAAGTTGTTGGCATTTTCAGAAAGCTCCAATTTCTCAATTTAGAGGTGCTGATATCTTTAAGAAGGCTACATTACAACATTTAAAATCTATTGACAACTCAAGCAACAGTTCTTGATCATTGACACTATGTGGGTCCTTGTGATAGTTTTTTCTCATGCCAGCTGTGCTGTAACAACATTTCTTTACTACCAATTGACACAAACTGCCTCTAGTGGTTCCCTTCAATGAATGGTCCAATCTGTGGAAATCCTAGATTATTTGACCTGTGGGTTCCCCCCCCCCCCAGACACCTGAACAGGGCAAAGAGCTCAGAACCAACTTTACATCTCAGTGGGACTTACTTCTGATTAAACCTGTTAATTATTAAACCAGCTACCAAAGCCCAGTCTGTGCACCCATATTTTATTTGCATGCTGCCTTTCCACAGTTCAAACCATGCTCAAGACAGCTGATAACATGAAAAAATACATACTGCAACATAACAAAAATAGTCCTAAACAATAATCTAATAGCAAAACACACACAACCATATTAAACAATTTCCGTGTAAGCCACAAGGTCTAAAATAATGATACATAAAACCAATGGCAACAACAGCAACCCCACCACCACCAACCCCCCCAAACAACACCCCAGCCCATGTTGCTCCCTAGAATTCTCATACAAAGCATCTCTAATTTAGCAGTTCATCTGAACTCAGCACCTCCAGTGCAGCACGTAAACCAATCACAATGCAATTAAAAATGTACATTTATTTCTAAATGTCCTGGAGATTCTAAGTGGAAACAAAGGAGACAACAGGAAGCAAAGACGTCATAAAGAGTGTATCTTTTCCAAGTATAATTGTATCTAAGTTTACTCCCATATTGATTTCAGTGGTAACTATTTCACCTTTGATTCATTTACATTTCCAATCCAATGTAATTACGTCTGATTTGCATTGCTTTCATCTTCCCTGCATTTTATGCCGGTAAAAGATGTTGCAGTTTACTAACACTCCATTGACCCTCACTATCTATTTTTATTGCAGTTGTGCAAATCTGTGTGGCTTCTTGTGGCAAGAAGATATCTTCATTAGATGATATTCCCATGGAGAAAGAAACCTCCTGGGGAATCACAAAATCTCCATAAGGCCCCAGAGCAGGTTACAGCAATTTAAAAATATTAAAAACAGTTTAGATGGCTCAGATGGATTTAAAGGGGGGTTATTTTGAGGGCATGGCTACCAATGGCTACTAGTCATCAAGACTGCTCTGTATTACCCCAAGTATTGGAGGCACACAGTAGTCCTCTGACTCTGAGCATCAGTGCTGCAGATCATGTATGAGAGAACACTATTGCCCTCTTGTCCTATTTGTGAGCTTCCCACAGGGATCTCTAGTTGGCCAGTGCTGAAAGCAGGACGATGGAATAGATGGGCATTTGGCTTGATCCAGCAGCTAGGCTCTTCTTAAATTCTTACATTAAAAACTTATTGTTGACAGCACACAGTTTATGACCAACAGAGCTGCTGGATTCCCTATGAAACCACCCAGTTTCTGAATTCTGGTAGAGAAACCCTCTACTAGTGTGGTGTAGTGGTTAAGAGTGGTAGACTCATAATCTGGGGAACCGGGTTCGCACAGAAAGCTTACTGTCCACATTAAACAACAGCATAGATGAATCCAGTGTAAAACCACTGGTCCACCTAGTTCAGTATTGTCTATACTCACTGGCAGTAACTTTCCAGGGCTTCAGGCACAAGGTTCCCCCTGCCCTACCTAGAGATACCATGAACTGGGACCTCCTGTGTAGTGTGGTGTAGTGGTTAAGAGCGGCAGACTCGTTATCTGGGGAACCGGGTTCGCTTCCTCGCTCCTCCACATGCAGCTGCTGGGTGACCTTGGGCTAGTCACACTTCTCTGAAGTCTCTCAGCCCCACTCACCTCACAGAGTGTTTGTTGTGGGGGAGGAAGGGAAAGGAGAATGTTAGCCGCTTTGAGACTCCTTTGGGTAGTGATAAAGCGGGATATCAAATCAAAACTCTTCTTCTTCTTCTTCTTCACAGCCCCATATCCACCTACCTGTAGTGTGTGATATGTGTTTACATGAGAGAAGGTATTATCAATCACAGCACCCCAACTATGGATTGCCTACTTGTCATCTTCAGAGATTTGGCTGGTGCCAACCCTGCTGGGTTTTTAGATGCCTATTGAAGGCCTATTTATTTATCCAAGCCATTGGTTAAGAACACTGAGAAGTATCCAGTATTCTGCAGTTTTCCTGTTGTTAGTTTTAGTTTGTCTGGGATTTTTAATGAAGAGCAGGCTAAAAGTGCTCGAAATAACCACCATTTAGGCTACAGCTGATAGAAGTAAACTACTTGATAAATGGTCACTCAGGAGTCATTTCCTATACTGTATCTAGGATTGCTGCCTTAGTCCCTACTTGTAGGGTTTGTCCCCTACTGTTTCTAGTCCTACTGTGCAGAGCGGAGTCAGGTGAACTGCCCTATCTATTGCTGCCAGCGCAAGGATTAGCACGACAAGTTAAAACTCTAGTTTATGGACGATACCGAACTCCCAAAGCTTTCGTTTTCTACAGACATCCTTATCAGTGTCTAAAGCAACCCAGCTTATTTCTTCTCATGGTTACTTCAGCGTTCAGGTTCTTCTAGGCTTCTATCAGCTAAATTGCAGTTGAAAACCAGAATAATTGAAATGAAAGCCTAGAAGGAACTTGCATTTATCGGGACTTCTAGACTTGCTCCTTGGTATGCATCAATTAAACAGCGAGATTGCTTCGAGGAAAATCTAACAGAAGTAGGCCAAAGTAATGCCAGAAGGACATTTACTGCCCTATGCTACTAAATAAGACCGTCTATGCCTTTGGAGGGACAGTATTCAGAAAAGCCATACACCCAGAAACTCTTTGTATTTGTGGTGCTAATTGTACTGAAGATTTACCACTTAGCGCTGCAGCATCATTTTGATCAGAAAAGGCTTCCTTGAGCCAATTCTATGTTAAACCCTGTACTCAGAGAAAAATAAAGTTACAGTTGCACGGAACAGAGCGTACATTCTAATTGTTACAGACCGGTACCGACTCAATGTTGGGAGTTAACAAACATTTTCACGCACCCCTGAAAAACATCCCCTTCGCCCTTTCTGGCAATTTTTCACACTCCTTTGCAAATGAATGTAAAACCTCTCCCTCGGTCCACGCAGGATGTGCCCTTGGAGGAAATTCTGACATAAACCACATAGAAGAGCAGCATTGCATGGTTCAAGGAGGTGGTGTGGTATCCCGTATCACTAGGACAGATGAACACAAGCATATTCTTACTACAGGTAGTGGGTGCCCCTTGGTGTGTTCAGGCACTGCAAGACCTACTCAAGGGCAAAGAGGGTCCACTGGCAGAGAGGTCAACTGTAGATGGAGCCAGAGCCAATGGCAGCCAGATTCAACTAATTCTGGTTGGGCCCCCATCCTCCCACTTGCTGAATTCTATAATGGCAAGACTGAGAGTAAGGAGGAACAAGGTGATAGCCAGTGCTACCTTTTGGGCAGGATCTAAGTAAGAAGGCAGGTAGGCAGGCAGGGATTGGCTAAGGGCAGAATGAGTTGGGTGGGGCAGTACCCTGTTTGCCCCAATAGACCAACCTTCATTGGTCATGAGGAACTGCCCAATAAGGGAGCTTGAGTGAAGTTGCCTGGGCTTTATGAACATAGCTACTGGTACTTGCTGGGCCCATTTGTTCATGGTAGATGTACTGAAGGAAGGGCAGAAATAAGCTGGTGAGGTATGAGGCTGGACTGCTGCTGTGTGCTTTTGCTTCTGTGGATTGTACCTGTACAACATTCTAGGAAAAGGTAAGAAGCAACATGGCGGGTTAAAGGGACATGGAGGCAAGGAAGAGGAGACCCCAAGGGTGAGCTAGACCAACCCCTGCAATGCAGGAATAAAAGAGGAGTGTTTTGTATAACATAATCGGATGTATTGCTTACGTATTGTATTATTTGTGGAATAAAATGCAAAATGTGTGAGAAAGCTGTAGTGCAGATGTAGTTAAAATATAATTTAATTAGAGTGCAGCTCTGATCCATTCAAATCAGCGGTGGTTTCATCATTCACTCCAGCAAGATGTGGGTTGCTCTCCTTTTTTGACAAAGAGTGCCCCCAGTATTTTCCCGCATTTCCCCCCATGGATGGGCCAAGTTCTATGATCCAGCGATTAAGTAGTTGATGGGTCTGCTTCCCTCTCCTACTGTCATTCCATCTCATTTCTCTCTCTCTCCCCACCCCTCATTTATATATTCCTTTCCTCAAGAAACCTTGACTCTCAGCAGGAAAAAAATAGCAAAGCAAAAGCAGCATCCCCTCAGCAGAAGCGTTTAATGACAGCCTGCATTGTGCGTAATGAACACCCTGCCTGTCTTCCTACTTTGCCCATTTGTGCACACTCTTATTTGGGAGGGGGGGAGGGGGGAGAACTACCAGGAATGGCAAGCCACAAATCATGTTTTAAAAAATCCTGAAATTCTAGACAAAGAAGCAGAAATAGGTTTTGGATGGCCCATAAACATATTTTTTCTAGTTTTCTACTGCAAACTTTACATAGAAAACATCAAAACCAAGCAGGGGAAAACCCCCCGGAGATTTTCCTAAATTTTATCTATGTGATGCTGGTGATTTCAGGCATTGTAAAATCTCAATAGTTCCATGCACACATTGTATACATTGTTTATTATTATTATAATAACTATTAATGTATATACCACATTATTATTAGTTTATATACCACTTCCAATCAGTTTGCAAGTTCATAACCAGTTGCACAAATGTTAAAATAGAAACACCCATAATTTAAACAAACAATAGAACAACACCATTACAACCATTAAACCACGTGTAATTTCATCAGCTCCATTCTGGGCAAGTTGATCAGAGGATATAGGCGCAGCAACTACTTATGGCGCTTGTTAAGACACTGTTGTGCCCTGCTAAAGCACAAGAAGTGCCCAGGCAACTTTCTCCCAAGGATACTCCTGTGCTAACTGCTTGACTTAGTCCAGTCTCATGATTATCCCTGCTGCCAGAATAGTAATTAACCTTTACCCTTGGCAACAGTGTATTACATTGACAAGTGCACAGAATGGACAGTATCCCATACAACTAATTCCTCAATGCAGCAGTGTAAGTGAAAAATAATACAGGAATGTGCATCATGTAGTGTTGTGCAGTTCATATTAAAGGCTTATATACCTTCACTCTTGGGAATGGTATATGTATGTTCTCAATGCACGGACATACACTCTTGCAGTGGCACATGCAAATGTGCATCTTGTATTATGCTTTGTGCAAATACTGCACTTGGTGTTTTGTAGATAGATTGTGTCAAGAGACAGCAAACAAAGAAACACTATATGGAAAATTACATATTCAAGAACATTTATTTCCTACATAAAACACTTTCTGACATGTAATTACTCTTACTTTGTATGCACAATGTATAGCTCTTCGCATATGTGCATGTGCACACACACACACACACAACAAAATATGCCATTGCTGATCAATTCAAGCACACATGCATAAAGAATAACTAGGATACATGTAGTTACAGATAAAATATTCAACTGTACAGGCATGGTATGCCCAGAGTACACAGGAATAAATGCACATGCTAAAATATAAAACACAGCTCTGCCAACAGATGCATATACCCTGGCTGTGTACTACATAGCTACTTCATCTCCCCTTCATCTCTCTCCACTCCAACGCAGTTGTCCCAGAAATGGTGAGGTGCAGATAAATATTTTATCTTTCTTTTTGTTTGACAGCTGAGTAGGAATTTGTCAAAGTTTGAATTGTAATGTGAAAAGAATATTCTGAAATGCATCTAATTTAAAGAGGCAGCTTCAGGTGTAGGTGGCAACTCAGGAGCTTAGATTCACAGGGGCTAAGCTACAGTGTGTGTGTGTGTGTGTGTGTGTGTGTTACGTCAGTAGAACGCTTATCACGGATACAACAGAACAGTCTACCATTTTCACTTTAAAAGAAACTGTCCCAAGCATTCAGTCTAGGAACTTATCCATTTATGCCCCAAAATAACCGCACAGCAACAGGTGAGTCACTAGGAAAAATTGACATCCACTCAGTCAGGGCATGCAGTAGTTGCTACTTCATTGCAATAACATGAGTAAAGAGCAAAAACGCCTCTCATCAAATGTTCATTCAGTGACCCGTGCACGAAGATGAAATTAATAGAGAAGCCTAAACCTTTTGAATGGAAGAACAGCTTTGAATAGATGAGGATTTTAATCTTGGAAGAACATACAATGAAGAAATAACAACAACAAGCAATTATAATTAATTGATTGATTAATAAAAACTGCAAGTGATCAACGAACAGTTGGCAGGAGTGGGTAAAGCCAAGAATTCACTCTGTTCTCAGGGAGAAGCAGGCGGCTGGAATGCTGGCTTTACAATCTGTGGTGAATTGTGAGGGACTGGTTGGAGGAACAAGAGGTGCTGAGCCAGGATCCCCAACTCTAATCATTAAAGGACAGCCTCACTTTTTGCTTTTTCTGGGGCTGCAAGTGACCATAAAGTGAGTGGTTGCAGAATCTACCAGATAGGAAAACACTGCAGGGCTGTTGCAGAGTAGTGGGGCAATGAAGCGGGCAAGACTCTCTTTCCTGGCATTCCCACTTCTATACAATCCCTACCTGACTCTGCACAACATAAAGAGGGCACTGCACTGCAACCTTCTGCCAAATAAGGAAGGAGGATAGCATGCCAAATCCCAGGGGACTGAACCTGAGATTCACAGCATGTGATTCCATTCCTTGCAACGTACACCTGGTCATATTTTGCGGAAACACCTCTTATAATTTCCACTCTCGTGATGTTGGGATAGTGGCCTTGGTACAGAATTTTGCATTGCCTTGTTATGACCTTGTAAATCCACAGCTAAGCTCAGGTTGGAATGATCATCTAGCTAAGAATCAGATATCACAACTTAGTAGCAGGTTGTTTTTTTTTTATAAAAAAGGTTGATGAGTGGAAGATACTTGTCTAAGGAAAATATTTGTACTGTACTAAGCTAATAACAGTTCCTTTGTTCTTTGAGACAAGAAGTTTGCCAGCTACAGCAGAGGCTAGAAAGCATAAAAATCCAGACTCTTCACTTGTGTACATGTTAAATTCCCATAATGGGTCAAACAGGAGCTATAGGTGAAATTTTCAGTGTGTGTGTGTGTGTGTTTGTGTGTGTGTGTGAGACGGGACAGTGCTGGGAGGGAAGGGGGTCACCTCCCCGCTTCCCCATGCTTCAGTCTCTCCAGTCTGAATTTAAGGGATGTTGAGGGCTATATATGCTACATTCTTAATGCAGGAAATCAGACCAGGGAGCTCCAGTGTCACACCTAGTTGAGTACTCAGTGCGAAATATATTTCACACATTCTTATCTGAGTACTGTGGTTTACTATTGCATTTTTATTGGTAAACAAAGTCTGTGGCTTTTGTGACTTCCACTCTTTAATTGCTGAAAACCATTTGCCACCTTAGTTATATCACTGGTGTGGCCTATGGTGACATGGGACCCAACATTGCCATGATAGATTTGCAGCATGATTCTCTGCCACAAATAGAATGAAGTAGCCATTATAAAGCAATGGAAGTTCTTTCCCTGTCCTGCTAATCTTTTACCTGAAATCTGGAGTGCTACAGAGAGCAGTCACTCTGCTTTTTTATGCTGAGCAGCTACCAATATTTTAAAATGTCTCTACAACTGGGAACAATGCCACAATTCTCTTGTCATGTGGTCAAGGAACAGTCATTGAGAAGAATTTTAAAGGGCCCCACACAGACCCATTCTCTACACAGAAATAATTGCATTCCAGTCGAGACCCCAGTATGGCTGGAACATTACTCAGTAATGTAAGCAGCATAATGATTAATTCAGTTCTGGCTTAGTGTGCAACAAATTTCCTCGTGAATTCTCAAGAACTCAATTGATTTTGCTGTATGCTAAAATATATACAAATATAGTTCCCTAAAGAAGAATTGCGCTATCTGAGAATAGTAGATTGCTTGTTAGCCAACATCAACTTTATCTTATTAATAGAGTGGCAGCAGCAATCAAAACTAACCACCTAATGACTAGGGATGGGGGACATAGTTTTCATTAAAGGTAAACCTTCCTAATCTGCACTTGGGCCAGGTTTTAACTCAGTTGTTGCATGTATGGAACGAGGTCCATTCATGCAACAGGACTTTCTCCTCTACTTCTCCCCAAATCATACCCCCAAATCTGTTCTGTAGGGTTTGGGGGTCAGGCAGGGGGCAGGTGAGCGGCGCAGAAAGAGGTCTTGCTGCATGAGCAGACCTTGTTCCGTGCATGTATACCCCACTTAGTGCTACACTGAGTTCCACCCCAAACATAGCCATTCTTCAAAACTTGAAATGCTCCTAATTTTGCAATGCAGTTCTCCACCCAAGTAATGTGTACAGAAATGTATAGACTAAGTATGCATAAAAATGCACAGTGAAAATAATATGTACAAAAATTTGGGGGAACTGGTTTGCAATTTCCCCCAAAATTATATTAGATAAATTGTATATTAGACAAAAATCCATAGAAAAATGTGTAGGTTAGGAGAAATTTGCAGGAAAATGCTGATGAATTCTCATGAGGACCTTTTTAGAAAAATGCAAACTGATAAGGAAAAGTGGGGAATTGAACTTAAGAGTGAAAAAATGATAAACTGAAAGAAGCTGAAGTTGATAGGAGTTGGCTTCTATGGAGCAGAGAAATAGGGGTTCAGGTGGTCCCTGAGATATGCTGGACCTAAGTTGTGCAGGGCTTCGTAAATTAATACAAGGACATTGAACCTGGCTCAGTAGTAAATGGGAAACCTGTGCAGATATTCTACACAAGCTGAAGGTTCTGCACTGGGCTCAAGGGCAGCTGTACACTGCAGTAATCTAATCTCTCAGCCTGGTCTAAAGTAAAGTATAGGATAGTTCAGTTAAACTCTTGAAATGCATCAGATTTCTATACATATCTGAGTTTCACAAATTACCTTAACACTTTGCCCTGTGGCAAAGAGATCTATTCTTCACTTAATCCAGGAATGACGAACCTGTGGCCCTATAAGGCTTTTAAATGTACCAATTTTGAAAATGGTGTTATTAATTGAAAGATTCAGGTTGTCTGATTATTATAAGATTAATAGAATTAATAAAAGCTAATGCTGAAATAGGTAACAGGGCATAAGCTGACAATGGAAGATTACTGGAATTATTAAGAGCTGATATCTATAGCATCACAGATGTTCAGAAAGAAGTGAGAAATTGCCCAGTACAAAAAATGGAAAGAATTGCGTGTCTGAGGGTTGTGATTTTTGGACAAGACATAGGACATTTTATTTTAAGTGACCAGTTCATAGGGGTGGTGGTTCTGAAAAGGCATGCTAAAACATGAAAATAGGTGATGTTAGCTAGTTTTGGACCATCAGTAGACTCCTGGTGGATCATGAAAGAAGGGTTTACACCAGGGGTTGTCAGCCTGGTCCCTACACCCACGAGTGGGCGTTTCAGGATTCTAGGTGGGCAGTAGGAGGTTCTACGGCACAAGCTGAATCCTCCTTCCATCGAGCACTGGTGGGTGGTAAGGAAATTTTACCATCAAGAAATAAGAAGAAGAGGAGGAGGAGGAGGAGTTTGTATTTGATATCCTGCTTTATCACTACCCAAAGGAGTCTCAAAGCGGCTAACATTCTCCTTTCCCTTCCTCCCCACAACAAACACTCTGTGAGGTGAGTGGGGCTGAGAGACTTCAAAGAAGTGTGACTAGCCCAAGGTCACCCAGCAGCTCCATGTGGAGGAGTGGAGACGTGAACCTGGTTCACCGGATTACAAATCTACCGCTCTTAACCACTACACCACACTGGCAGTAGTGGGCAGTAGGCATAAAAAGGTTGACTACTCCTGGTTTGTTGTTGTTCAGTCGTGTCCGACTCTTCGTGACCCCATGGACCAGAGCACGCTAGGCACGCCTATCCTTCACTCCCGCAGTTTGGCCAAACTCATGTTAGTAGCTTCGAGAACACTGTCCAACCATCTCATCCTCTGTCGTCCCCTTCTCCTTGTGCCCTCCATCTTTCCCAACATCAGGGTCTTTCTAGGGATTCTTCTCTTCTCATGAGGTGGCCAAAGTACTGGAGCCTCAACTTCAGGATCTGTCCTTCTAGTGAGTACTCAGGGCTGATTTCTTTGAGAATGGATAGGTTTGATCTTCTTGCAGTCCATGGGACTCTCAAGAGTCTCCTCCAGCACCATAATTCAAAAGCATCAATTCTACGGCGATCAGCCTTCTTGATGGTCCAGCTCTCACTTCCGTACATTACTACTGGGAAAACCATAGCTCTAACTATACGGACCTTTGTTGGCAAGGTGATGTCTTTGCTTTTTAAAGAAGTGTGCATGCACACGAAATCTGAAGAAGTGTGCATGCACACGAAAGCTCATACCAGGAACAAACTCAGTTGGTCTCTAAGGTGCTACTAGAAAGAATTTTCGATTTTGTTTTGACTATGGCAGACCAACACGGCTACCCACCTGTAACTTTGCTTTTTAAGATGCTGTCTAGGTTTGTCATTGCTTTTCTCCCAAGAAGCAGGCGTCTTCTAATTTCGTGACTGCTATCACCATCTGCAGTGATCATGGAACCCAAGAAAGTGAAATCTCTCACTGCCTCCATTTCTTCCCCTTCTATTTGCCAGGAGGTGATGGGACCAGTGGCCATGATCTTAGTTTTTTGATGTTGAGCTTCAGACCATATTTTGCGCTCTCTTCTTTCACCCTCATTAAAAGGTTCTTTAATTCTTCCTCACTTTCTGCCATCAAGGTACTATCATCAGCATATCTGAGGTTGTTGATATTTTTTCCGGCAATCTTAATTCCGGTTGGGGATTCATCCAGTCCAGCCTTTCGCATGATGAATTCTGCATATAAGTTAAATAAGCAGGGAGACAATATACAGCCTTGTCGTACTCCTTTCCCAATTTTGAACCAATCAGTTGTTCCATATCCAGTTCTAACTGTAGCTTCTTGTCCCACATAGAGATTTCTCAGGAGACAAATGAGGTGATCCGGCACTCCCATTTCTTTAAGAACTTGCCATAGTTTGCTGTGGTCGACACAGTCAAATGCTTTTGCATAGTCAATGAAGCAGAAGTAGATGTTTTTCTGGAACTCTCTGGCTTTCTCCATAATCCAGCGCATGTTTGCAATTTGGTCTCTGGTTCCTCTGCCCCTTTGAAATCCAGCTTGCACTTCTGGGAGTTCTCGGTCCACATACTGCTTAAGCCTGCCTTGTAGAATTTTAAGCATAACCTTACTAGCGTGTGAAATGAGTGCAATTGTGCGGTAGTTGGAGCATTCTTTGGCACTGCCCTTCTTTGGGATTGGGATGTAGACTGATCTTCTCCAATCTCTGGCCACTGCTGAGTTTTCCAAACTTCTGGCATATTGAGTGTAGCACCTTAACAGCATCCTCTTTTAAAATTTTAAATAGTTCAGCTGGAATATCATCACTTCCACTGGCCTTGTTGTTAGCAAGGCTTTCTAAGGCCCATTTGACTTCACTCTCTAGGATGTCTGGCTCAAGGTCAGCAACCACATTACCTGGGGTGTATGAGACCTCCATATCTTTCTGGTTTACACGGTATCATAGATATGAATTGTCCAAGCATGAAACCTAAAATCTTGGCGTCATTGAAACTGGACCTAAATTAGTTTTTTGAAACTACCTTTTTGAAACCTTTTTGAAAATACCGTATAAAGGCTATGTATTAAGCTCAAGAAGCACTATTCTCTTCTAATTGAGGAGACCCACCTTCAGAGGTGTAAAATAGGGCTGCCATATGTCCAGATTTCCCCGGATATTACTGGGATTTCAAAGAAGAAGAGAAGAAGAAGAGTTTGGATTTGATACCCCGCTTTTCACTACCGAAGGAGTCTCAAAAGCGGCTAACATTCTCCTTTCCCTTCCTCCCCCACAACAAACACTCTGTGAGGTGAGTGGGGCTGAGAGACTTCAAAGAAGTGTGACTGGCCCAAGGTCACCCAGCAGCCTGCATGTGGAGGAGTGGAGACGCCGAACCCAGTTCCCCAGATAACGAGTCTACCGCTCTTAACCACTACACCACACCACACTGGCTTTCACTGGATTTCAACAACTTTTGGCGTGTTCTGGTTTTTACTTTTTGAAATATAGCAACCCTAGAAATGTTCTTCTGACTGAGGGAAGTCCCACCTTCAGAGCTGTCTTCCTCAACTTTCAAGCTTTGGCTGTATGAGACAGGTTTGGGGTGTTGCTTTCAGGGAGCCCCAAGGGGGCACTAAAGGGGAAGGTGGGGGTAAGGTCTGTGTGCAAGTGGAAGGTCTCACACAGGGCTTGTGCTGATGGGATTCCTTAAATGAATCCCACCCAATAGTTTTAATCCCTAACAACCCTCCAGATGTTGTTTGGTTCTGGCTCCTATTGTCCCCAGCCCATGGCCAGTCCTCAGGGATGAATGGAGCTGTAGTCCAGGAAGATCTGCAAGGCCACAGGTCTCCCAATCCCACTTTCATCCATTCTGGTATATAAACATTTCTTACTCCATTAATAATTTGATTATTTCAGAGCGCTAGAAGGAGCAGTGCTAAGCTGTTCAGTGCCATTTTCAGGGCTCAAAGGTGCCATTTTTTTCACTTCTACTGTCAAGTAATTTACTACGTGGAGGGGAAACAACAACATAACATGAGTCAATGTGAAAACACAACATAAATGTCAAGCTATGCAGTAAGCTCTGGTATTACAGTTTGCAGTCATTAAGCTACAAATCACATATCAACACTGTGTTTTATGTATCTTTGTTTCACTACAATATATGTCCTGGGAAGCAACTGACAAGATTGAGCATACTGCAAAATAACAGATGTGCAGTCCTCACACATGACAATTTACATACCAATAGCTTGTTTCCCTGTATGGAAGTGCCAGGGTCAGTATCACAAGCCCCAAAATGCTGTTGGAATCAGGTTGGGATTGGCAGGTGGTGACACAAGAATAATAAGAAGAAATTGGGGTGGGGGCTAAATGGTGGGAACCTGAGTCAGAGGAATGGGGAATATTCCCTTTTCACCCTAACTTCAGCCACTTCAGAAGGGGGAGTGGGGGTGGTGGCTCTGCTCCCCTCCACACTTTCCTCCCCAACAGAGAGCCTCAGAGGAGACTAGGGAGGGTTTGGAACAGCCAAGGCAGGAGGAGGAACTGGAGGCAGCAGCAACTAAGCAGGAGCCTGAACAGGAAGGTTCAGTTTTGTCACCTTGGACCAGTGACTGCCTTCTCAGATGGGAGCAGACTCCCCCCCCCCAAGGCGTGTGCATTTGCAATCCTGACATTTGCAGAAAGTCAGCGAGTTGCACATGTAGGCACACCACATCTTTAAAAGCTGTTGGAACATCTTCATTGTTTCCATCTAGTTCTGAACTTCTGGCCCTTGTTCTTCACCTCCTAAACCATGGCGCCTGAGCCTTGTGTCTGCTACTGAGCCTGCCATGATTTGCCTGAATAAATATCTATTTCTTACTTACAAGTAAGAGTCTCTGCTTGTGTGTTTGGGTTGGGAAAGATACCTGTCTTTCAGTTTGCAGATTGTTTCAAGGAGTGTGAATTAGATAGTTTCTCATTAAAATGCAAACAAAATTGAATTTCTCCTCCATCCCTACATCTACGGGGTGTGTGGCAACTTCAGGTGGGTTCCTGGACATATCCTTTGAACTACGGTATTCATTCTGAAGAGGCACATGATCAAGGGAGCTGACACAGCTTCTTACAATGGGAGAAGGTACCTGCCATGAATAAGCCCCCAGCTCCTCTGTGCCAGAGGTCCACCGGGACTGCTTTGAATATTTTACAACTTCCTTGAATTATTAACTATACGTTACTGACTTAATTGAAGGGGGAGTGGCTGCGGTTCCCTCGGGACATGGTGGGGGGTCTTGAAGACAGCTAATGTGTCTGAGGCCCATGAATAAAGGATGGCAGTGCTGTGTGATGAGGTGTTGGTGATGGCCCCACTTCCCCCATGCTAGGAGGGAATTGGGACAGGGAACAAAAAGGGCAAGGAGACACCAGCTGCTGTGACAGAGGAGAATGAAGCTATATCAAACCATCTGCTTCCTCCCCCTTTCTGTGATGCAATTAGATATTTGGTCCAATGGTGGGGAAGGGAGAGAACTCCTGAATATGTTATCTGATGGATTTGAAGTGGTGGTGAGGTGCATATATGTGTGTGTTTGTGGAGAGAGGAACCAAAGCGCACCACAGGAGGCCATTGTCCTTTGTTTCAACTTTGGTATCGTGCTTCACCTCGCAGATGTGAGTTCAATGCTCAGTTTGGGGAAATGAAGGAGGCACAGCTTGAGTCTTGCAGTCTATGGAGAGTCATGGAGTTTGTCCCTCAGAGACACTTTTCCTTCATGGCTTCATCACAGAGAGGGAATATATGTCCATACCTATCCACCCCAA
Source organism: Lacerta agilis (assembly GCF_009819535.1). Classification (NCBI taxonomy): domain Eukaryota; kingdom Metazoa; phylum Chordata; class Lepidosauria; order Squamata; family Lacertidae; genus Lacerta; species Lacerta agilis. Next base: position 40,236,201 of record NC_046313.1, on the reverse strand, counting down.
AGAATCACTTTTGGGGTTCCAAGTGCTGAGGGGTGGGTGGGTCTTGAATGGCAGCCTCCTTAATCTCTTGCATCACAAGCATTCTGGGCCTTTATCCAGTCAGTCAGGCTAGGCTCTGTGGGGCAAGGGTTACTTTTAAACTGCAGCGCTATCTTGAGTGCTCTCTACTTGCCCCACAGCCTGAAGATTGTCTGCTGACCTCCCAAAGCAACCTCCCAAAGTCCTATAAATCCCTTCCCTCTGGGCTAGTCCAGCAGCCTGAGCAGCTTGTTGCACTGAGTAGCAACGCAGGCTCTCCTCACAGATGCCTCATCGCACCTCTCCAGACTGGTATTTGACCTCCAGCCTGCCCATAACTATGTCTTCTGCTCCCTCCGGCCCTTGGTTTCCTAATAACCTTGTCCAGTTCATGACCTCCAGCCTATTAAGGATTAGGCCTTCATCCTCTGGCTCACGTGGCCTCTGTCAGAACCTGACCCTGTGGCAGCCTGTCACAAGCTAGGCCCCAAGCCTGACAGTTCCCAGTTCCTGGATGCGACAGCTGATGAAGAGGCACACTTTTAACCCAATAACGTCTACTGACTTTTCTCCCAGAGAAGATTTAGTAAGAGATTTGATCCGGTTTTACAAGGACCAAAGCAGGTGAGGCTTCTGCTGGAAGATGGCTGTGTGACATGGGTGGGGGAATCAATTGGCTGGGGAGAATTGGCTGCTCAACAGGGGAATTAACCAGATCAGCTCTGAAATGTCAGAACAAACTCTCTGTTCAACGTCTGGAAGATTAGTATTGTGCAAATGAATAGGTGGATTTTGCAAACTTTGCCATGAAAGGTGGAAGGTCCTCCATCTTTACCGAAAAGAGATGGGATTGAAATTTCTGCCTTGGATCTTTCTTTCTTTCTTTCTTTCTTTTTTCTTTTTCTTTCTTTCTTTCTTTCTTTCTTCTTTCTTTTTCTTTCTTTCTTTCTTCTTTCTTTCTCTTTCTTTCTTTAGGAAAGCAGGATAGAATTGTCAAAAATAACAGCAACATGTTATATATTGCTGAGGGGGGTGGGTAAGGAAAACAAATGTATGGATACAAAATAGGAGGGCTGTTTAAGCTGTAGTTCTACTAAAACAACAACACAAAAACCTCTAAGGGGTTACAGCGGATCATAAGAGCATCTCTCCACTACCCTGCAGCCACCCTGGAGCTCCTCAAACTTCACTGCCACCACGCTGCACCATCCCTGTCCCATCGAGCCTAGCACCACTTCTGCTGGGAAGACATCAATGATTGCCCCCCTCCCAGCTACTGCTGTGTTTCAGACATATGGAAATAAATTGCAATAGACTCGAAGAGTATGCAAAGGTAATACAGAAATGTTTCGGAATGCATGATATCCAAGGAAATGCTGAGGGAAGATGGCATTTTTGGCTTAGGAACAATACTTCAATATATATATAGGACTTCAGGGTGCTCAATGGATTCCTTGTACATTATGCTAGCAATCATTCTCTGCATTCAAGCAGAGTTCTCAATTGTCTCCAACAGGGATGCATGAGAACTTCAGTTTGGTGTATGTGCTACCCTTTGAAATTCATACTTCTCCAAATTTTGTGATGCAACTTTCCAACCAAAATATGCATGAATATGCATATATGAAAGTGTGTATGTTAGTGGAAATAACATACAAAATGCATTATATTTGGGGAGGGAAATTGCTTGCAAAAATGTTTATATTAGGAAAAATGCACGAAATGTATATTGGAAGAAATGCTCAATAAAATGCTGATGAACTTTTGTAAGAACTTTTGAAAGAAATCATAAATTGATGTGGAAGTGTGGTGGACTGAAGATAGGAAAAATAAGAAACCAAATCTAATGCATCCCTCCCTAGTAGTCTGCTTAAGGAAATAAAATTATTATATTTATTATTCAAGGCCAACAGCAGCCAGAGCATGTGTGCCATGAAGTAATTACGGCACTGCGCTGACTTTGGGCACCCACAGTGGGGGGCCCAATTTGGCACCCCTGCCTGGGACACAGTGCCCTGTAAAGCTAGAGGCAAGACCAAGGCCACACCCACACTACATTTAAAGCACAATTATACCTCTTTAACAAGTGTGGTATCCCCAAAAGAATCCTAGGAACTAGTTAGTTAAGGGTGCTGAGAGATGTTAGGAGACCCCTGTTCCCCACACAAAGCTACAATTCCCAGAGTGGTTTAATAATCAGTCCTTTCCCCCAGGGAACTCTGGGAATTGTAGCTTTGTGAAAGGAATAGGGGTTTCCTAACACCTCTGATCATCCTTAACAAATTTCCGTTCCTAGGGTTCCTTGGGGAAAACTATGACTGTGGTATAATAGTGTTTTAAATATATGGTGCAGATGTAGCCTGCCTAATAGGTAGGGTCTAAGTCAAAGATCAGATGACTCGATGGCTCCAATATCAGTCTGAAGTCTATTGAGAGCTGAAATATTGCCATCAGGATGTATGTACTGTAGCCTTGACCAGAGCCGTCTCATCCATAGAAGCCGGTGGCGTGGTGCGCCAGGGCGCTGGGCGCCCCAGGGGCGCCCCCGCGAGCCCGCCGGCATACCGGGCTCCTCCTCCCCAACCCGCCCCCCCCCCACGGGCAGGCGGGCACTCGCGCGCCGGCGGGCGGGCTGTAAGCCGCCCGCCCTCGCCTCCCAGAGCCCCAGCTGGAGCGCTGGAGCGGCGCGGGGCTTTCCGCGACCTTCCAGCACTCCAGCTGGGGCTCTGGGAGGCGAGGGCGGCCGGCTCGCGCTCCCGCGTGCAGCCGCCCGCCCGCCCGATGCAGCGCGAGCTGCCCAGCTGCGCCGCGCCGTCCAGCTGCGCGCGGGAGCGCGAGCCGGCCGCCCTCGCCTCCCATCCCGGAAGCGCTGGAAGGGCGCGCAGAGCCCCGCGCCGCTCCAGCGCCACGCCCCTCACCCCCCGCTCGCCCACCCCCCAAGGGGCGGCAAGCGCGGGAGGGAGGCGGCGGAGAGGCGGCAAGGCGGGGGCGCCGGAGGGATAGCCGCGCCAGGGCGGCAGATCCCCTTAAGACGGCTCTGGCCTTGACCTCCCTGGAATTGATCAGCCTCTGCTTCTGAGCAAGGCTGGCATCCCTGCTGCTACCTCAGAATCTGGCATGGTGGTAGACACAGGATGCCCAGAACTAAAGGAATTTCCATAGAGGATTCATCTACATCTGTGGTTGCTGGCAATGTAACATTATCGGAACAGGAGGTAGAGAAGACATGGCTCCTTGGAATTTATCCTCTCCTCCTCTATGTCTGATAAAGTTTTTGTAACAGGGGTTGCCCCTGTGGCTGCTTCCTGAGATGGCCCAGTGAGAGGATCCCCCTTATTATCAGGGGCCCTGATGTCCTAGGATTCTTCTGATGCAGATGCAACATGGTGACAAGATTCTGGAAGACAAGATTAAAGCAAGTGCTCCCCGGTTGCATTTTGTGCACAGCCACAGCCAGGAGAACGCATCATGACATTTGGCTGTTAATATGCAATAAAACAATCTTTGTAATTTCATTAAAACTGGGTTAAGATAAAAATATGTCAGACAGAACACAGCCAATAGAACCTTAATTGGCTCCTTCCCAGAGGAGAGCTGTGCTCCGTTTTCAGTGTTTTTGCCACCAGGACCTACAGATACAACTACAGTCCTTACGGCTCCAGAAAAGAACTGTGGCCATGGAGACCCTCCCAAAGGCCACACCCACAAACACCTCCTGTCCTGAAGCCAATGAAACTCATAAACTTGGCTGTTTATATATCCATTTTGAAAGCCTGTCAATATCTTCCACTGGCCTAGAATGGTTGGTTGTTTTTCAGGAAGACTGAAAAATCCATCCTGACAACTCTAATGTTTACACATCTGCTCCAGGTCATCTGGTTGTGTGTTTTATTATATTTTTCATTAGAGGGGAGTAAGAAGGGAGGGACTTTTTCATGGAAACTTCAGACAGTGGAAAAACATTCCACTTTCATCAACTAAAGGGGAGTGTTTGCCCATTCAGAGTGAGGACAGTATTGATCCAGGAAGCATTGTTGTTTGGCTTTCTGAGATCACCATTTAGCCAAATCTGATTGGCTGTAGAGCATTTTAATATCATGTTTGCTATGTGGTCCCTGATTGGTTGGGATTGCTCATATGACTATTTCTAGCAAGAAGACCCCCACAAAATGGTGCTGAAATAGCAATAGGCTGTGAAAGCAGCACAGTGCACAAGGTGCATATTTGCTTCATTTGGGTGTTTCCCCCTAAGAAAATGTTTTTGTCCCTGTAATCACCACTCTGCTCTGGAGAATGAAACAGCTTAACATTTGGCGGAGCCCTGTTTTTAATACGCCATAATCTAGAGCCATTCTAGATCATATGTTAGTTAGCAATCATTCAATCTCTCTCTAGCTATAGGCAGGGTCTGGCCATGAAAGAATGAAAGATACTGGTTGGCCCTGGTCTACATTTATAATTAGTGCTGGGCCTTTTTTTTTTCATTAAAACCGATGCATTTCCACTGACTACCTCTCTGAATCTTCCTGGGTCCATGCGGTATGCATAACCAACCCAAATCTCTTTTGCCCAGGGGGAAGAAAAGTGTTGCTAGCTATGGCCTTGTTTGCCTAGTCCCTCCACACGGCCAATTCATTTCTTAAACTGTGGTAAAGGAGGATGGGGAAAAACACAACTGAGGACAGTAGAGAAGAACTATATCCTATGTCTTGGATATGATGTGATACCAGGTAAGCCAAAAGAGCCTTTTGTCTTTTTGAACTTTCACATCACACTGTTATTTCATATTTAGTCTGTGATCCGCTGTCCTCAGTAGCACTGATATTCCCCAAATGAGGTCAACACACTGTTCTGGCAGGCGCTGCAGACAAAAGGTGAGAGACAATCTCTGCCTCAAAGAGCTTTCTGAGCCTGTGTAGAGACAGACGGGAAAAGAGCTAGGGATTGAGCCCAGGTGACCTGCCTGTCAGCTCAATAACTGGTGGGTGAGGAGGAGAGACTGAAGGAAAGCCAGGTGCAAGAGGGAAGGTCCCCTGCAAGGAGAGTCGGTGGCCAAGGAGAAGAAGAGAGAACACTCGGCAAACACATAACAGCATTTTAAGGCATGTTCCTATTTTGGCTTCAGGTATAATATTGTCAGTCCAGAGTGTGGCTTCCTGCTGGCTAAAAGAGATAAAGAGAGGCTCTCCAGCTGCTTGATCCTGCCATGCTAGCCCTGAGAAATTTTATTTTTAAAAAAATCACATCATAAGCCACTATTAAAATCATTCAAATGGAATAATACTAAAAATGGGCTATTTTCCTTGGCTTTAGAGAGCTGCATAAATACGGAGCAAAATCCAGCCTAAGTTCAGCATGTTTCAGTCCTGTTGATTTTAATGAGAGAAGAGTGTTTAAGCATATTCTTGACTTTGTCCTATTGAAATCAGTACACTTTTAAGTGCCTAACTATTGTGCTAGTTTTAACTGTATTCATTCTCATGCATTTGCTCAGACAACTGTACACTTTAAACTCACACCTAGGAAATTGATTGAAGCTATGCGGGTTGCACTGAGGAATTAAAACAGAGAGGTGGTGTGATTTACATTCGGAGCTTGGCATTTTCAGGGCTGCTTCCAGAGATGTAGGGTGTTGGCTAGGGTGTAGTTTTCCAACCGAAACATGTGTACAGAAATGTATATATTATAGAAAAGTGTGTATGGGGGTTCTTTTTAAACGATGATGATGATAATGATAGATTTAATGCAGAAATGTTGCAAACTGAGCAAGACTGAGAGAAATCAGAAACAGAAAAATCAGAATTGATAGATTCATCTATCCTGAGTGTGGTCATCATTGATGGCACAGTTCCAAAGAGGGCCATTTTTGCAACACCTGAAGTCACTTTTGCTCCGCATAGTTTAAGATTATTTACTTCTATAATCTCCGCATCTCCTGAATCATTCCCTGATATATGAATTCCAAGGTAGAGTGCCATATTGAAGCACAGTATGAATGGGGTAGAGCAGAGATGGGAAATGTGTGCCTTGTCTGCATATGCCATTGGATTCCAAGTCCCAATAAGACCCAACCAACATGGTCCAGAGGAATGGTGGGAGTTGCATTCCAACAATTTATAGAAGGTTATGGTTTCCCCAACCCTTGATTATACGGCGGGATTTATAATATTTTGCAAGGCCAAACAACACTATTTCCCACAGAGAAAGAAAGCAGGGAAGGCATGGCCATGAACATAAGAAGACCCTGCTGGATTAGGCCAGTGACCCACCTAGTCCACCATCTTTTCTTCGCTGTGGCCACCCAGATGCCAATGGGAAATAGACAAGAGGACTACTGCCATTACTGCCTCTGACTGTGGAGGCAGAGCATATCCATTGTGTCTAGTAGCAGTGAAGGCATGGAAGGAGGGGATAGGAGGCATTGGGACATTCCTTCATTTGCTCTAGCAACAATTCTTTGCCAGCAGCCTTGTTTTCACCATTAGCCATTGAGATTCCTTCAGATGCCGATGACGAGAAGTTGGTCTTCGGTGACTTGTATAGTGCAACAAAAGTGGGACAAAAAATTAAACCAGAACATATGTCCACCCTGAAACTTTTGCAGCTGCAAACAGGGTTGAAAGGGAGTTATGCATAACCACTCCAGTACAACCATGAATGCACAATAAACAGGATGTATCGAGGGACCATTAGTATTTATTATATGATTCTTGTTTTTTAGATGAGCTTCCCATATGTTATTTAACCAGTATTATAGCAACCCTTTAAAGTAGGCAACTATTATTATCCCTTGGACTGCTAAGGCTGGGAGCAAGTGGTTTGCCTGAGGCCACCCTCTGAGCAAATGGCAGAGATAAAGCTCAAAGTAGAGACTGCCCAGCACACAGCTCGATTTCGTAACCACAACACCTTCCCACTGCTGCGGACAGTGCTAAATTAGAATAACAAAATGATTTTTGTATGTGTCCACCTTGTGCAGCAGTATGTGGTTGAGTCTCCACCACTCAGAACAGATTGAGAGAGTGTGCAGGAAAGCTAAATCCCTTCTGTGACTCACTTCTTTAGTCTCAAGAAGGATCAGAATGGGTTGAAAGCTTTTAATTGAATTGGCTTTCTGACACAGCAGTGTTTGCATGATGGACACCATGAGTACCTAATGTCCAAGTGCTAAAAGTTCTGCTGTGGTTCTGAGGGTGGAACTGCGCATTACACACCCATGTAATGAAAGCCAAAACTTCTTAGGAAAAAGCAGGGGCAGGGGATCAGGTAGGAGGGAGAGGAGGAGGAGACGCTTAATCCATTCCTCACCTGCTACTTCTCACAGCTCTTGATCACTTGCCTCTTGCCTCACAGGGTTGAAAAAGTATGTTTGCGGAGGCACTTTTGGAGTCCTGCATCCAGTGAAGAGCAACTAGGGGAGAAGGATATGGGCAATGAAATGATTAAGCATGTACATATAGGCTGCTTCTTTATAACTTTTTGTTTTTTGTTCCATGCATTAGTGTGTAGTGGCTGCATGCGCCCTAAAGCTGCAGTCCAATGCACATTACCTAGGAGGAGTAAACTTCAGTAAACACACCAGGACAAAGTATGGTGACTTTGCTGCCAAGTAAACATGTATTTGTTTGCATTGCAATATTCACATTGTCCCAGTTGCTCAGCTTACATAGAAATCAGTGGGCCTGCTGGCTCCATTACCAAAAGGTGCAAACACTGATGTTCACAGCAGCAACAGAATGTACTCTAAGTGTGCCTCTGATGTAGGTGGGTTTCACCCCCCTCTTCTTTCAAAACTGCTCCTTTCTGACTGATGTAAACTGCTATGTAACATTCCCTAAAGTGGGAGTCACCAACCTTCATTGGTGCCCCCATGCAGGTTCAGTCCCTGTCATTTCCATGTAGGGCTGGAGAATACCATTGTCTGGAAACCCTGGATGGCCACTGTCAGTCAGTGTAGACAGTAAGAACGTAAGAAGAGCCTGCTGGATCAGACCAGTGGCCCATCTAGACCAGCATCCTGTAGCCACCCAGATGCCTGTGGGAAACCCTCAAGCACAACCCAAGCTCAGGAGCACTGTCCCCTCCTGCAGTTTACAGCAACTGGTATGCAGAAGGATACTACACTAGATGGACCAATAATCTGGCTTGGAATGAGGCAGCTTCCAATATTCCTATGAAGCAATTTCTGGCACACCAGAAGTTCAGGAGCAGAGTTTTGGTGTCTCCAATCTTTGATCATCTGAGAGCTGCCAGCCCCTCCTTCTGCATTATTTCAGATTAGCAAAGCAGCTAGAATATTCCCTGCACTGACAGCTGCCTATGTGTTTTTTCATATCATTTTTGCATCTGTTTGTCCCACACCTGGTTTGCAGTAGCCAGTTGTGCTTTTGGGGAGAGTCTGGTAAAGTTTTGGCATTGCACTGCAGCGACACAATTGACGGCCTATTCTTTCTCATGGGCATTTACCCATCATATTGCATTGTTGACATAGTGTAAATCTGTTACCCGGGGGAGATTGTAGCATTGTGTGAAGGCGAGTGTGTGTGTAAAATACAGATCAGTGTATTCCGGGGGATGTGGAATATGAGAGAGAGAGAGAGAGAAGAGAGAGAGACCAGTTTAATATAGACACTGCAGTTTCAGGGACAATTTTCACCTTCCTCTGCCCAATCTGTCTGAGCTGTGGTTGCTAAGCATCACAAAGTATGGAATCCCCAGGATCCGTTTTTGTCGAAATCTTCTCCCCAGGATGCTAAGACCTGCCTGACAGCTGAGAAGGCAGGCTGGATTTCTGTTCTCTGCTTGCAATGCCTCCCCCCCTTTTTTTTTTGGTCTGGCAGGATGAAGCAGGTTGGTGGGAAGGCTAAAGAGAGCAGCAACGTCTTTCAGCAGAGCCACAGATGGTTGCTGTGCTTCCCTTTAGCTGCTCCAGGCCCTCCTAGGAAGCTGAGTCCAGGACATGATTATTTATCATTTATTGAATGCTGTCAGTGCTGCAGAGCCCTAGAGAGAGACAGTCTCTGCCCCAAGGAGGTTGCTGTCTGGATCAGACAGGCAGGGCAAGGAGGAAGGCGGCAAGGGAGGGTGTGGAGGCCAGGCTTGCTGACAGATGCTTGGCTGGACTTGAGGAATCATTTGGGCTGAGAGCATACAGGGCCAGCTGAAGACAGAGAGCACAAGGGAAAGGGATGGGAAGTATTTGGGCTACTCTATCTCTAAGTGTGAGAGAAAATAAGGGGAAGGACGATAGCTCAGTGGTATAGCATTTGACTTGCATGCAGAAGGTATCAGGTTCAATCCCCAGCATCTCCAGGTATGACTGGCAAAGGCTGCTGCCTGAAATCCTGAAAGCCGCTGCTAGTCCATGTAAGCAATGCTGAGCTAGATGGACCAATGGTCTGACTCCATATAAGGAAGCTTCCTAATAAAGGGATGTAAGAAGGAGAGGCAAGGATTGTGTCTGCAAATGGATGGAAACCAGGGGTGCTATTTCTCCCTCAGGATTGTGGGTGCCTGCCCCGCAACGCGGGCATGCGACATCACATGCACACACCTGCATGCATGTGATGTTGCATGTCCATGTTGCAATGGCGGCTGCCGGCAACTCCTCTTCCTCCTCTCCCCTGCTAGCAAGGCACCCTTTTCCATGGGGAGCAGCTCTGACTCAGAGGCAGAGAGACTTCTCCGCATCTGAGCACCGCCCCTGGTGCCTTGCTGGCAGGCTGTGGAGGGCAGAACTGAACTGCTTTTCTCTTGAAGGAAGGACAGCTGCTGCTTGCCAGCTTTTTTCATTGACTTTGTGGGTGCCCAGCCCCACAAATATATCATTGTGGGTGCCCAACCTGGAGTTGGTTCCTATGATGGGATGCACAGGGAATTCAATTCAATTCACATTTAAAGGTGAACCTGTCTCATTCACACTTCCTGGAACAATATGCAAAACAAAGTGTTTTGTTGAAATTTGACTTTGAATTTTGCAGTGCAATTCTCCGGCCAAGTGATGTGTAGAGAAATGCATATGCTAGGGTAAATTGTGCAAACAGATGCTTATATTAACAAAATAACATGCCAATGTGTGCAAACGTAGAGGAAATTGCATGCATGTATATATGGGAAATTTGCACCAAAATGCTGATAAATTTTCATGAAAAAATCTGATGCAGAAATGTGAAGGACTGAACTTAACACTGGAAAAATAAGAAACAAAGAAACCATCCATCCCTGTCCATGGGTGGGCAGAAGGTAGACAAGAGTCACATTCGCATCATATATTTATAGCCCTATGAAATCACTTTAAACATTCATGGTTTCCCCTATTGATGCAGCCCAGAATTGCATTGGCTTTTTTAGCTGCTGCATCACACTATTGACTCATGTCAAGTTTATGGTCTGCCAAGACTCCTAGATCCTTTTCACATGTACTGCTCTCAAGCCAGGTGTCACCCATCCTGTATTTGTGCCTTTCATTTTTTTTGCCCAAGTATAGTACTTTACATTTATCCCTGTTAAAATTCATCTTGTTTGCTTTGGCCCAGTTCTCTAATCTGTTAAGGTCATTTTGAATTGTGATCCTGTCCTCAGGGGTATTAGCCACCCCTCCCAATTTGGTGTCATCTGCAAACTTGATCAGGATGCTCTCAAGCCCATCATCCAAGTCATTGATAAAGATGTTGAATAAGACTGGGCCCAAGACAGAACCCTGTGGCACCCCACTAGTCACTTCTCTCCAGGATGAAGAGGAGCCGTTAATGAGTACCCTTTGTGTTCGGTCAGTCAGCCAGTTACAAATCCACTGAATGGTAGCCTTGTCCAGCCCACATTTTACCAGCTTCTTTACAAGAACATCATGGGGCACCTTGTCAAAGGCCTTGCTGAAATCAAGATAGGCTACATCCACAGCGTTCCCTTCATCTACCAGGCTTGTAATTCTGTCAAAAAATGAGATCAGATTGGTCTGACATGACTTATTTTTCAGAAACCCATGCTGACTTTTAGAGATCACAGCGTTCCTTTCTAGGTGCTCACAGACCACATTGTTGATGGGGGTGCTGTCATGTTCTCTGCCTGCCTACGTAATGCCCCATGCACAGATGATCACTTGGAACTAAATAAATGCCTTAATTAGAAAGGGGGCATTTGTGATAGTCCCTTAGCTGTTGTTTTAGGCAGTTGTGGGGATACATGTGATTTATCTCTCCTGCATCTATTCAAGGCCCCACATGTTTCCCAGTCTCTCTGCAGCTCTGTGCCCTGCTAAGGAGGGGAGTTAGAGCTGTGGGCACACACTAGGGTGTTAGTGTGCACATGAATCTTTGTTTCATGTGATCTCCAGCTCTGCATTGCTTTTCTTACACTCAGGCTATTTCATTTTTCATTTAAAATATTATATACTGCTTTTGTCATTATATATTTCTACACTGCCTTTTTCAGGGTGGTTCACAGTGACATAAACATAACAACACCCAGATCCACTCATGCTGTGTCCCACGGGAACTCTCTTTAGCTACCTGCTTGGCTCCTTCTCAGCAGCAGCTAAAAAAGCCAATGCAATTCTGGGCTGCATCAATAGGAGTATAGCATCTAGGGAAGTAATAGTACCACTGTATTCCGCTCTGTTCAGACCTCACCTGGAATACTGTGTCCAGTTCTGGGCACCACACCACAGTTCAAGAAGGATACTGACAAACTGGAACATGTCCAGAGGAGGACAACCGAAATGGTCAAAGGCCTGGAAACGATGCCTTATGAGGAATGGCTTTGGGAGCTGGGTATGTTTAGCCTGGAAAAGAGAAGGTTAAGGGGTGATATGATAGCCATGTTCAAATATATAAAAGGATGTCATAAAGAGGAGGGAGAAAGGTTGTTTTCTGCTGCTCCAGAGAAGCAGACACAGAGCAATGAATTCAAACTACAAGAAAGAAGATTCCACCTAAACACCAGGAAGAACTTCCTGACAGTAAGAGCTGTTCGACAGTGGAATTTGCTGCCAAGGAGTGTGGTGGAGTCTCCTTCTTTGGAGGTCTTTAAGCAGAGGCTTGACAGCCATCTGTCAGGAATGCTTTGATGGTGTTTCCTGCTTGGCAGGGGGTTGGACTGGATGGCCCTTGTGGTCTCTTCCAACTCTATGATTCTATGATTCTCTCCCTGATGCGCTTGGTTTGGTCAGATACTCCCCGCTGTCAATCAAAGTGTTCTGTCACCTTCCAAGGGGCCCAGCAACCATGACTTCTATGTATTCTGGCTGATAGGACTTTCACGCCAAGTGGAATAGCCTCACTAAGGGCCTCTCCAGACTGGTGGGCTTTTTGGATGTTTTCTGCAACAGATCATTGTCGCAATAATAGTGCATTAGTGGTGAATTTATGCTGGATTTTCCACACACCATTCTGCTTTACTAGTTGTTCTGTGATGCTTCCCCAGTGTTACCACATTGTTGCTGCCTGGGCAGGGCAAAAAATAAACCACAACATTTGTGGTATGAAAAGTGACAGTATTTCAGGAGGGAGTTATGGAACATGCACTGGTCAGAAACAAAGTAGTTAAAACATTTGCAGGGGCAAGCAGTATTCAAAGCAGGACCATGTACAACTGCTTGGATGCCGCCATGAGTGCAAATAATCTGAATGCATAATAGAAAGGATGTCTGGAGAGGCATCAACACTGGTTCTCAAACTTTTTTCTCTGGGCCACACTTTCCAAATAAAATTTTTGCTTGCGCCACACCGAATTTTTTATTGATTAAGAAATACATTGGAAAAGGAAAAAAAACAAATAGCAGTGCTTGATTTATAACATAGAACAAAACTGTTTTATAATATGATCATGGGACATCTATAAAGTATAAAACAATGCAGCTAAAATTTCTGCAAAAATTAATATTTTGATACTATACTGTACTGCACTGAAATGTTTAGATGTTTCTTTGATTGCCCTTGAATCTTTCCGCCACACTTGCCATCCTTTCCTGCCATATCAGCGTGGTACGCCACACCTTTTGGGAACCACTGCATTTATACCTTCAAAACTCATTTGGTATCTGGGCCCTAGATGCAAGATGAGTTTTAAAGCAATGTCAGGATCCAAAAGAACCCTCGTTCCAAGGTGAGCTCAAGGTGAACAGAGGAATGAACAGGAGAGGGCTGGGGAGAATCCATCTTGCTCAGCCACCATGACCCACACAGAGGAAGGTTGGGTTTTGCACACTTAGGTCTAGCTGGCCTCTTTGCTTTGGGACGATCAAGAACTGGAGCAAAGCAATTAACAAATCTGTGAACATTTCCTTATGGAATGAAAAGGGATGGCAGAAGGATAGGTTCCTGCCCAAAGTAGGCTGAGGCTTCCATGACTGTTACACCCTGCCTACCTGCTCCTCCTGCAACGATCACCATATACCTTACCTCACTTGGAGGCTTCAGTAAGGAAGGACAGTGCAGAGCACCAGCCTCAGGTTCCTTTTACAGTGGCCATGCCATTCCTCACTCCCTGCTTGCTCTCAGCATCTCATGGCTCCTTCATTTATCATCCCCAAGTCCATAGCAGCTGTCTGTCATGCTTGACATGGCTTTCTCCTGTGGCTGCTCCTGAGTTGGAACAACTTCCATGCCTTGGATCTGCCCAGTTCTTTCAAGAGCCTAGTGTTGTTCAGATTTCTCACAAAGCCTTCTCCTTGCTCCTCCACCATCACATACCCACAGGTTCATGCTGCTTTCCAGAGCTCCAGCTTGCTCACATGAGACCCATTGTTATGAGCAGCAAGCCACCTAAGCCAAATGTTTTGCTCTAGACTGGGAGTAGCCAGGCTGGAGCACTCCAGATGTTCTTGGACTCCAGCTCCCATCAGCACCAGCCAGCATGACCAGCAGGCAGGGATGATGGGAGTTGTAATCCAGCAACATCTGGAAGGTACTGCATTGAATACCTCTGCTCTAGACACTAGGCCTCAGTTGCCCTGCCTACTGAAGAATTACCTGATATGGCTCATTCACTCCGCGTGCAGCTGCTAGAGAGGTAATATGTAGGATTGCCATTTTGGGGGAGAATGAATTTGCATGCAAATGCAGGTGAATGCTCACAGCATGAGAATGTACATGTAGATCTGACTGCTGTCGGCTGTGTCGGCTGTGGCATATCCAGCACTTCAGTCTCAGTACTTGAGCCACTGGGTAAGCCAGCTCATTTTTGCTAATTTGATGCTGAATAACACATAGGACATAGCCCAGGCAGTGAGCAAGAAGATAATGGGATCAACCTGGCATCCCAGTTGGCGATCAGAATCCCGAGCCAGTGTAAACCAGACCTAAAGCCAGTAGATAATTCTAAGCAAAGTTGGGGCTTAGCTCTAGCAGTCCCTCAAGGGCCAGAGAGTGGCAGGTGTCAAGTGAAGGCGGTAGGGGGACAGGGGTTGCCATGTGCTGAGATGGCGCATTGCATGGGGCTTGGAATGGATCCCAGTAGCCTGACTTCTTGTCCCTGTGTGAGGCCACAGGCATCTAGCAGGCGGCTGTTCCACCTGTTCTGTTTGGAGTCTCCCCACACTGTGTGTGTGTGTGTGTGTGTGTGTGTGTGTGTACAGGAAGGAGGGTGGTTGGGGCTGAAGAAGCTGGTGGGGCCAGATCTTCCCAGCAAGAGCCATGTCCCTGTCCTGCTATTACCATATTTATGAGGCTCAGCAGAGCGTAAGCATCCTAACCTGCTGCCGACCTCCCCCTTCGCAGCGTCCTTCCCCTTCACCAGCAAGGGTGCCATGAGATATTCATGAGCAGCCTCGTTCCTGTCGAGCTGGGGCCTAAGGCTGGCTGGCAGCGAGTGCATTTTTTATTAATGGGCTTCTGGAGTAAGGGGTATGCAGATGTGTGTGCATGCGTGCGCGTGCATAGAGCCCAGAACTGCCAGCACGCTAGAGCGAGTCACAGGGAGAGACAGATGCACGCTGCAATCGTGGATCACCCTAATATCCATGCTGTACATGTGGGTGCACCCATGCTGTACATATACATACATCTATATGTACATGCCTAGCCCTAGTAGGCAGTTGCCACATATATACAAATACACATGCCACAGAAACACAAAATATAGTTGGGACATCCTACTCCTTGTAGCAGTTCCCAACATTTACAGCACATTTACATTATTCTCGCTCTGGATTTAATGTGAGAAGCTCCTGGTTTGGTGGTGTGGCGATCTGGCAGCAAGCAGAACTCAAACACACCACATAGCAAACACAAACATGTGTGCATATACCCTGAGTAGCATTGTGGGGTGGGGGTAACACATGCTTGATGCAACATTGTCTAACTTCCCTGCAAACAAATCAGAATGAATGCTCAATAAATAGCTGATGTTGTCTAACCTCCCTGCAAACTTTGTGCTCAATAAACATGTCATCAGGAAGATGAGAGAGAAGCTAGTTCCCCGTCATCACTGCCAGCTGGGATTGTGAGAGTAGTGTTGTTTTTTGTTTGTTTGCCTGCCTTTCCTTTTCTACCCTAGGAATAGCCCTAGTGGCTGTCTGAGGACTGCTACCAACAATTAGGCCCCATGGATACGCCAATAATTGCAGCATGTGCTTGTGTAGAGCATCGGGTGGCTCTGCAGAACGTGTAGGTTGAGTCTCCAGTCCTGCCCCACTATCTTGTACTGGAAGCTGGAGGAGTCATGTGTCTTATTGTCCTAGAGAAGACACATATGAGTATGGTAACAAGAATAGTGGGCCTTCGCTTATCTCCTTGCACTAAAGACCGCTCAGGCCTTCATTGTGTGACATTTTGGGCTGTTTTCCCACCACTTTTTTTGACACAAGTGTGTTACATACAATTCCCTGGAGCAGTAGGGACATTTAGGGCACTGATTGTTTTCAGACAGTGGGGAGGGCGGAAACATAGACTTGTATTCAACTAAGTTCCACTCAGAGTAGACCCACAGAAATTCATGAACTTAAGCTAGTCATGACCATTAATTTCAGTGGGTTTACTCTGAGTAGGACTAACACTGGATACAAGCCATTCATACCAAGGGTGCAATCCTATGCATGTTACTTGGGAAGAACTGCAACTGAACTCGGTGGAGCTTAAATCGAACATGTAAGGCTGTAAGGTTGTTGCAGAGGAATGCATTACCAATTTTAGTGATGCACATTTGTTACGTGTACATTTTATTGAATTTTTTATTGCTGAACCTTTCCTGTGTCTATGTCTTCTCCAACAGCAGCAGCAACAAATATTTAAGGTTTTGATCTCTTAGCCTCATCCGGAGAAAAATGGCTTTTAAAATGCAGCTGTTTAGCACTACCCTCCTGCCCACCTCTAATGCACCTTAAATCACTCTCACCTTTCACTTTATAGCCATTTGGCAGCAGTCCTGACCCGGATGCTTGCTCTGCTGCCATGTGCTTTGGCCCTTGTTTTTGACCTATACTCCTCTGCATGGCTGCTCTGCTCCGCTTCTCCTGTTCTCCTTCTCCAGCCTAACTAGATGTTCCTTTCTCCTATCCTGCTGCACCTGCATGCCCATTTTCCTCCTTCTTCTAAATCCCAAGGAGCCCAGCTGCTGCCTCCATGAGCTGATCTCCCTCGCTATGATGTGTGATCTGCACTATATGACCTTGAGGGATATTCAGTTCCCTCTTGGATCCCTGCTTGGGTCCAGCACCCCTATAATGCAGCGTTAACTTCATCTTGGACTCTGTCCAGCAAAGACCAGACATGCCTGGTTTGCAGCATTTGCTGCCTGATCTTCTGTATATTTACTCTGAAAAAGTCCTGATGCTTAGGACACTTCAACACAGCGGTTTATTGTGGACTTGATCCTGCTCATGTAAGCAAGTTTAGTGCAACACCCTCATGAAAATGCTGCCCTGTATTATTTCCCCATTTAATCTGGATTTAGCAGTTTTGGTAGAACGGTTTGATGATAATCAAGGTTGCTTTTTAATGATATTTTCCTGTATATTGGTATAGGAATATCACACACTAATATTTCCATCTTTAGAGAGTTGTTGCCTAAGTTTCACTAATGTTTCACTCTTTAAAAGTGATGTCTCCAAAAGTGCTTTTAGACAATCCCAAAGTGCAATGCTTCAAAGACTGAGGTGTGTACACAGATCATTGGCCCATCTATTTCTATATTCCCCACAGTGACTAGCACCAGGTCTGCAGGGTTTCATACCGGGGGCATTCCTGGCTCTACCTGGAGCTTGACTAGGATTGACTAAGGGAGTTGGACTAGATAATTTCTGTGGTCCAAGGAAATTATGGCTAAACATATTGTTTCCATGTAGAGCAAGGGGGAGGAATGTTTAGAATTAACTCTTCTTTATGAAAGTGAACTTGTGTATAGTTTTAAACAAGCTCCTGTCTCTGGTGTTTCCTAGGGCTAGTCCTTGGGTAGTCCATCCCTCAGTCTGGATTTTCTCATACCAGAGATACTCCGGAAAGGAAAATGTATGAGAAAATCTAGACTGAGGGAAGGGAAGAGTGGCAGTGATTTGGAAGGAAACATCATATGGACACCTGAGAATTAATGGAGGCACAGAAAGCTTACTGTCCACATTAAACAACAGCATAGATGAATCCAGAGTAAAACCACTGGTCCACCTAGTTCAGCATTGTCTATACTCACTGGCAGTAGCTTTCCAGGGCTTCAGGCACAAGGTTTCCCCTGCCCTACCTAGAGATACCATGAACTGGGACCTCCTGTGCTCTATTGCTGAGCTACAGTCCTTCAGCAAAGGTATAGATCCCATTCACCTTTCAGCAAGGAAATCATCGGTGGTGAGACTCTTACAATCAGTAGCTAGCTGCACAAGGGACAGGATGCTATTGGCTGATTTCATCTAGGGAGACTGGCTCAGAGCTCTATAGACCTCTGATCATTATATGGCCTTTGGTCTTCTGTCCACACGCAGAGGTGGACAAACCCAGGGGAAGTCCCCAAACACAAGCAACTGCTTCCTACTTCTTATGCTGTTTGGGCTAATGGGCATTCTGAAAAGTGGGAGCATGGACCATCCTTTCCTGTTGAGTTGCATGCAGAAAATCCCATTAGTGGTAGCAACAGAACTAAAGGTGGAACTGGAGAAACTCCCAGCTAATAAGAATGACTTTAAGAAATGCCAAGTTCCCTACTTGAAGGTTGCAAGGTCATAACCTGGAAACAGCAAGCTGGAATTTCTACTTTTATGCAAAAGTAGTAAGATTTGGATTATTCCAGTGGTGGCAGTTGATTATGGATGGCGGTTAATGGAACTGGTTTTGTATTATGTAGGGCAGGATTCAGAATTATGTTAAAGTCAGCTTTAGTGAAAGATATGGTGTCATCTGGAGAACACACCTTTGTCTGTAAATGTAGTGGGGGAAATTGCTGCAGAAGTACTTCCCACTTCTTTCCTTTCCAGACACCGTTGCTCATTTTCCCTACTCCTCTGTTGAAGCAGGTGGGGCTTCAGTTTTGCCCTGTAGCAGATGGTTGAGGAAGGTAAGCAGTAGGACCCAAGAAGCAATGAAGTGAGAGATCAGCAGCAACCTCTCCCAGTATAGGCACTGCATTCAGTGTAAAGTTGTGATCTCCAGGCTGAATCCTCTGCAGCATCTTTAGCACAACTGTAAATCCTGCCCTGCCTAATCCCAAACCACCTGACATAACACATGAGTAGAAACTTGCTTGCCCATTAACAATCTCTAACCCTTAGCTAGAAGAAGGTCGCAACAGCACCACCTGGTGATCCCTGTCACAACAACCTCAGTCACTACAGGTGTTAATAATGATTACCGACACATACAATTATGGATTATCATAATTAATTGGCATAGAAGAAAGTGGTAATTATTTTCATTGTGCATATAGTTATCGGCAATCTTACATATTTCCGTAATAGCCAATTACAATTATTAATCAATTCCTGGGGTTTAGTAAAAAATGATGAGTGTTAGCAGCCCTGCCATAAATGGTCACTGATGTTGAAAATATAGGCTATCTGCCATCATTGGTCTGCTCAGTAATTATTGCTATTTGTTATTAATTATTATGATTGTGTTTTAACAGTCTCATTCCCGTTGAAAGCACAATGGTGTGTGAATTTGTCCTTGAGGGACTTTGCCAAGAGTAAAAATCTCATTAAGGGGCTTGAGGTTCTTTTTATTTTATTTAAAAAAATAGATTAGGATTTCTGCGTTGTGTTTTTTCCCTGCCTATTTGATTTGAATTAGTGAGATAATGAGCTCCCAGAGGTGTGAGATGCCGACAATTCCCAATCAAAGCACAGGAGAGGAATTAAAGGGAGAGAGTGAGAGAGAAAAAGTAAAGGCCTTCCTATGCTCCAAAAGATCTAAAACATCATTTTCAGAAATGGAACCAATTGCTCCTTCTGTGCCTTGTGAGCCATATAGTTCACTATGAGAACCCAGGATGGGCTCATCAGTAGTTGCTAAATCGCACCTTTGCAGCCCTTTGCTCAGGTCTGTTTATGGCAGCATCCAATAAAAACAAACCCCTTTCTGCTGCTACTGGAAAGTGGCATATTTGAGTGTGGGAACTGATTGCATGCATAAGATTTGATTTTTTTTGGTTTATTATTAATTTCACCTCATCAGCAAGAGCTGCACCAGGAGGGCAGCATCTGAGGTGGAGTGAGGTGGAGCTGCTCACACAATTGCTCGTGGGCATGACTTTACTTGGCAAGAATAATAAGGCTGGGTGGATAGTTTAGCAGGGACCGGCTGCCATCAGTGCATCAGAGACTGCCCAGCAGTAACGTATCTGTTGTCTCTTTGGTGGCTACTGAAAACCTTTCTCTTGCAACAAGTCTTGTACGTAAAGACCTTTCCCTGTCCGGTATTGGAATTGTTTTTCATATGCTTTTATTTTTTTATTGCCTGTTGTTTGCTATTCCAGGCCCCTACTGCAGGCGTAGGAACAGAGGCGGTGGGAATATACATTTAAATAAAAGTAACCCTTATCCTCATCTCACACCCTGTTACCTTTGCTGTAAGACTGAAATTAACTGTCTGAGTGGGAGGGGGGTACCCATAATTATAAACGTTTATGGAACCAACAGGGATACATGCACTTCAAGCTAATTTCATAAGAGAATTGATTGAGCAATGCAATGAGACCCTAGTGTGTGGCAGCACTCTGACTCGTTCGAAAGAGAGGAAGAGGAAGAGAGTGGTTTTGTATATGCTCTCACCATCTATCCTGATCTCTAGGAAAGCCAGTATTTATTGGTATTATCGTTCCAGATCACATGACCAAAGCAGCAAAGCTGTGCCTGGGATTTTAGCCACTGTCTGCCCAGGCTCTCCAGGGTCAAGGGTCAAGCTTTTTCCCAGTCTTGCTGCCTGGAGATGCTTGGACTGAACTTGGTCCATCTGTGTGCAAGAATATGCTGAGTTTTGACCCTGCTTTTTTTAAGGGGCTTCAGGAGCCAAATAGGCCACCCTCTCAAAGCGTGGATACATGCACCCAGACTGTCACTGTTTAGGTTTGCAAAATTAAAGTGGATTATAGTGCTTTGTCTCAAAGTACAACAAATGCACTTTAAAAAATACAACAGACTTTTTGCAGTTAGAAAAATGACAGGGAAATGCATTGAAACATCCCGCATGTAGATCAAGACGAATGCTAATAAAGACCAGACAGTGGCTAGGGAAACCCAGCCAGATGGGTGGGGTATAAATAAATAATAATAATAATAATAATAATAATAATAATAATAATAATAATAATAATTACTACTACTACTACTACTACTACTACTACTACTACTACATAAACTAACCTCTGTCTAAGCTTTGTGCAAGCAAATCAGGATGAATGCTCAAGAAATAGGTTGTCTGGAAGTAGCCCTAAGACTGTAGGAGGGCAAAGGTGTCAGAAAATGTGCTTTTATGAAAGAGATATTCCAGGATAAGATGAGATCACATATCAGAATGGTTTTTAGAAGCAACTTCCAGGTTTTTGTTTTGTTTTTAAATCAGGACATTCTCATCAAAGTTTAGCATGAACCAGTAGAGAGGTCAAGGGATTAGCACTTATTAGGTCAGGTCTGGTGGTCATTTGCTACTTCCCAGCAAAGGGGGACATAATCTTTTCAAATTGTTATGAGTTTGTGCCACCTGGAAAGCAGGAAGCTTAACCTGAGCTAAGGATGTAGCAGGCAGGGCAGAAATGTTGCATTCACCTTGGTGCTCAGGCCAAATAAATCAAAGCATACTTCTACTCTGAATGCAGCTTATACCAGACTATGTCTTATATATTAACCAGACCTGTGAGCCCAGGGCTCTTAATCTTTCCACCCAAACCTTCCCTGCTCCTACACTTGTCTGGCACAGCTGGAGATACTGTTATCCACCCACTTGCAACCTTGGGGTCATCTTTGTCTCTACTTTGTCATTTTCTCACATCCAAGTAGTCGCAAATCCTGCGACTTCTCCCTTTTCAGCCACTCCATGAACAGCCTTTCTCTTTCTATCTAGAGCTAGTGGTTAAACCTTGTCTATGCTCCAGTCATGAATTATCTATATTACAGTAACCTCCTCCTTGCTGGTCTGGCTGCCAAGTCCCCACCTCTCCTGTTCTGCTAAGTTCATTGTTCTCTCCTGCTCCTATGCTGTAGGTCTCTGCACTGTCTACATCAGTTCCAAGTATCTAGCCCTTACATTTATAGCTTTTATTCACCCTGATTATATGTTATGGCTTATCTACCTTTACCATACCAGCTGCTCCCTGCTTCTTCAGACCTGAGCCCCACACCTTCTTTGCTGCTCTGATCACTCCTTCCTTTCTGCAAAGTTCACCTGCTCTTGCTGTCCCTCCCGCTAGAAAGTAGGTGCACACATAGCCCCATATAGAGTTCGCAGGCTTCCTTAAACTCTTTGGGGTGAACAACGGACAATTCCACAGAACCACACAAACAGATACACTTGCTCGACAGATGCCGTAGAACTAACACTGACTTCATGCCTCCATATTGCCCTGTGGAGCTGACAACCCCACTTTAGCAAATTCCTATAGAACAGATCATCATTGGCCCCACA
The DNA here is from genome assembly GCF_009819535.1 of Lacerta agilis. NCBI lineage: Eukaryota > Metazoa > Chordata > Lepidosauria > Squamata > Lacertidae > Lacerta > Lacerta agilis. The sequence goes on along the minus strand of NC_046313.1, from coordinate 40,214,149 downwards.
GAGCTTAATTCAGTGTTCATGCATCATTCACACACACACATGCAGTTGTCATTTGCTAAGGCTTAGCCTGGTTCCTTCCTCCCTGCCTTCGGCACCTGTGCACCGTGTGCTGGGGGATTAGGGGCTTTGCTGGCTCTGAGCTGTGCTGGGCCCTCCCTGCTCTGGTTATTTCCCCAGGGATGGGGGATGTTTGCTCAAGGTAAACACTGTCTGGGGGATGAAGCTGGTACAGCATTCTGCTTCTCTTCCACTCTTCCATGCTAGCCTTGCGCTACAATTTGTCCTTGTTTACTTCCAACCTCTGCCCCTCCCAAGCCCAAGCAGATCCAATGCTGCAAATGCTCTCACTCCAAGCCAGCTGCTCCCCGCAATTCCAGACCTGAATCCCTCCCTCTTCTTCGACATTATCCTTTATCCAGCTGTAGCCTCCCTGCCTTGCGATCTACGCCCTGGACTTCCTGTAGATCTGCTAATGCCTTTCAATCTTGACATGCACACAAGCTCTGCATTAGTTCAGCTCTGGACAGCCCTGGCTGATTCTACTCAGTGTTAGTCTTGATTTACAGCCTTCCACATTTTTTGGTCAGAAATGTGACCAAGACACTTTACAGCAAATCATGGGACCTTGTCGCCCTTGGTTCCAGGTACTGTTTTACTCACACCAGAGCAATGTAGCAGGGTGAAGCGACTTCCTTCCAGAGGCACCATGAAAGGGTGGTCGTGAGGAGGGAATTAATGAAACCAAGAATCTGTGTCTGCATGGTGCAGTGAGACTTTTAAAAGACATTCCTCTTAAATCCCACTCTCCATTGTAGGGGTGGGGAGTGGTATTTAAGAACTTCAGAAGAGCCCTGCTGGATTAGACCAAAGACCTATCCAGTCCAGTACTCTATTCTCACAGTGGTCAACCAGATGCCTATGGGAAGCTCACTCACAATTTGGGCTGCAACACTGGCCCACCCAGTCAGAGTATGAAGAATGGATAGTTTCTGCCCTTGCCAATCCATGTGAGACTGTAAGACCAAGGTCTGGGAAGCCTTGTGAGTTCCACAGAACAAAAACAACAGATGAAGGTTGCTTCCAGGCAATCTTTTATTGAGCATTTGTCCTTACTTGTTTTCACAAAGTGTGCAGGAAGGTCAGATGGCAATGGTTATATATTGAACAGTCATTCTGATTTGTTTAGAGCGTGGAGCTCAAGGTTGCTTACATGGGTTTTCGTCCTCCCAATTTTATCCTCATGACAACCCTGTGAGGTAGGTTAGAATAAGAGACAGTGGCTAGCCCATGGGCACCCAGTGAACTTCATGACCGAGTGGGGATTTGAACCCTGGCCTCTCAGGTCATAGTCCATCGCTGTAGCCATCCTTCACCATACTGGCCGATGTTATATGATGTTGCATCAAAGCAATTGTTATCCCACATGAGGGATGTGGAAGAAAATTGATTCAGTTCACGCTTTAAGGTGATTGTATCAGATTTGCACTTTCTGAAACAGTGTGAGAACCGAAACACAGCCCTCCTTTCAAATTTATGCGGATCCAAATGTTGTGATGAAGTTCCGCAACCAAAATTTTTACAAAAATGCATATATTAGGGGAAGTGGACATAAAAAGTATATTTTAGTGAAAATAACATGCAAAAATGCATTATATTGGGAAACTTGCTTGTAATAATAGGCAAATTAGTCAAAACCACATAAAAATGTGTTATTAGGAGAAATTCACACTCAAATGGTGATTAATTTTCATGAGGGTTTCTTTTTTCAATTACAAATTGCTGCAGAAATGTGGATAACTGAATTCAATATTGGCAAAAAACCTCCCCTCCCTATCCCACTCTCCTGTGTGTTTCCCTGTCACTTTTCTTATTGTAAAAAGTCTGATTTTGGGGAGAGGGGAAATAGATTTGTTGCACAAAAGTGCCAGATAAATTGTGCAGCCTGAATTAACCAGTATGTGACTGAATCCCACCTGAAAATAGTGACAGTGCAGAAGTGCCCCATGTTAGATTGTGCCACTTGCTGGAACAACTGATGTTCAAGAGCAAAATTTCACTTTACACAGAACTCTTCCACTAAGGTTGCTATACGTCCGAAATTTCCTGGACATAGCTGGATGCATTCAGTCTGGGTGGAAATCGCTGAAATGTCTGGGAACATATGGCAACTGGTGTCAGAAATCTAGATTTTGGCAAATTTCCTTTAAAATAGCTCAGAAACATCTCTTTTTTGAGCTAAACAACTTTGGCCAAAACTAAAAAAGCTCATCAACTTTGCCCCCCAAGCTTTTTGAAATATGGCAACCCTACTTCAAGGGGTTGTGGTGAAACCAGCAACCTTAAAGTGATGTTGTTACATAATGAGCAGTGTTAACCTGGTGAGATTTGGTGCTGTATAAATAAATAGGTGGCCCAGAAAGTTTTGAGGAGGATCTATACATTGCATTCAAGAATGGAAAACTTATGGATAGCCAAGGTGGTGGCCATCCAGATATTTTTGGACTCTGGCTCTCTAGCCAGCATGGTCAATGGTAGCACAAGGTTAGGAGTTGTATCATTTATTTTATTTATTTATTTATAAGAAAAATATTCATATGCCTCCGTATCATAAAAATGTATCACAGCAGTTTACAACATAAAACCAGACAATGGGATCATATTAAGTTAAGAACAAGTTAAGAACAAAAAGAAATAAAAAAACAAACACCAGTAGACCATTGTAGGGGGTGTCCTTTTAATTGCCTGCATAGGTCACAGAGAAGTTTTCAGCAGGCATTTAAAGGTTGGCACAGAAGGCACCCGCTGAATCTCTGTTGTCGTTGTTGTCATTGTTGTTACGTTTACTCATTGCTTACTACAAAAATGTCTCAAAATGATTTACAATCATAAATGCATGCACATTAAAAAAAATGCAACACACATCACCAAAATAAAAAGAACATTAATTGACACATTGTGCTAATTCTGCAATAACATAAAAGGGACAAATCCTATGCTACCTTTGCAGATTATAAAACATCTGCACTGGCTGCTCATCTACTACTGAGCAAGGGTGTGTTAATTTACAAAGCCCTGAGGAACTTAGGTACAGGGTACTTTACGGACAGCTTACATTCTCATATCCCAATTTGATAAGTGAGAACATCAACAGGAGCACTGTTGGTCGTCCCCCGACTTGGCGAGGCTCATCTGACAGCAGCAAGAAACTGAGCCTTTAGTGTCATCACCCCAGTCCTGTGAAATGCTCTGCCAATTGAGATTCAGCAGGCGCCTTCTGTTTTAGTCTGTAAATGCCTGCTGATAAATTTTCTATGCCAGCAAGCTTATGCAGGCAATTAAGAAAATATCTATCTGCAATTGTTAGTTGATCTCTGATTTTAAATTTGTACATGTACATGGCTTTTTTTAATATAAGCAGGTTTGCTGCAAATTGCTTTGATATTTTTATGACTAGCAATATACAAATATTTAAATAAATAAAATAAAAAGTAAAATATTGGTTATAAGAAAACATTTGCAACAGAGAGAATTAGCTGTAAGAGTATTATTTTCAAACTCTGCCTTAAGAAATATTTCACTCCTCATTCTGAAAGAGAAAATGTTTCATACAACAGTTTTCTCACCCCAAGTTTTGAGTTTTTCCATTTCACACCTTCAACAAATATTTTCATCCCATCGCCCCTCTATTTCCTCCTCAGGCCTTCATATCTCTCACACCACACCACATGATGGGCCTCTCCAAATATCACTTCATAGAGAGGCCATTTTTGGCAAGATCTGCAGAGCAAAACTAAAATAAAAGTTGGTCCTTGGTTAAATGGAACACACAAAATAGCAGGAAATCACTATATTACGTGAGAATGCAACATTTCTCAGATCTCCACCCTCCAAGTATCTGTCCTCAATGCTCAACTGATGGAGAGCCAGACCTCTACTTTGTGAGATGACCCCCTTAGCTATCGTTTTGAAGTCTGGTGGGGGTGGGGAGATTATTTTGCTAAATCGAGTGGGCTTGGCTTGTGAATTTCATGAACAGCTCTTCCTTTTCCCTCTCCAGTCCTAGCACTTTCTGGCTTATGCAGAAAACATTGCGCAAATACAGCTTAAAATGCAGCAGGGGGGGGAGGGGGGATGACCTTGCTGCGTTTTAAGCTGCTAATGTGGACATACTCTTAGCTCAGCCATTCTCTCCATTTTGAAAAGAGTTTTCCCATTAGTGGTCAGTAAAATCAGTAACTTGGCGATGACTCTGAATGTTTTCTGCACATGTTTCTAATTTTAAAGAGAGACTTTTCCTTTAAACATTTACCTGAGCAGAGCAGCACTAGGCAACCAATAACATGCTCCTGGCAGGCCAACTACTTCCTGCGTATTCACAGAACAGACATTTTCTCTCAAGCAAAGAGTTTGTTTACAAGAGGCAGGAAAGCTTTTGGGGCAGTAAAACAAAGGGCTCTTTAATTTAAAACACATCTCTAGCTAACTTAATTTTCCTTGCCCTTAATATTACTAGAACAGGCTATTTTCACACTTGCTTCGTTGTGTTGTCACTTTGTTCCCAGAACTGCCACAACTGTATGTGACCAGGCCAACCTCAGCTACAATCCTCCCTTAGATGAAGGATGCATCCATTTGAGCCAGCGGGACAGGAGGGACCCAGAAGCAGATCATAGTTCAACCCCACATCTAAGGGACCTGAAAGTAAGTGTGTGTGTGTGTGTGTGTGTGTGTGTGTTTAGCAAGATTATTCCTCTACCCTCATTTCCAACATGACATCCTTTCTAAGAACCAATAGTTCTTGGGCAATCTCTTATGCAAATGTGGTCTCAGTGTGGAACTGAAAATATGTGGGAAGCCACAGTTTGCAAAGCTCCCAATGGGAGAGTAACTGCTTGCACAGGCAATGCACATAACATAACTGTGAATGAGAACCACAAATTGCTCCCATGAAGGAACTTAACCAGCTTAGCCAACCAACTACGGTAAATCTGTGTTTGCACTGGCCTTGCAACATTGACTGTAGGAAGATAGGTGAAGGGAACAGAAGGGAAGATTTTTTCCCCCTTATATAGTCAACATGGCTTTTTTGTATAGTTAACAGAAGCAAGTTATTAATAACACCGTGAACAGAAGTACATCATAATGAGCTGCAAGCAAGTTTTGTGGATGGCCAATTTGCATGACATATTTTCACACATATGAAATCATGATTGCAGTCATGCCAGAAGTCAGTCAACCAGTAGCTGCTGGAACTGGTCTAAAAGCAACAGTAGGTGCTTTTGTGTATAATGGCAATACTATTATGGTTTACTCCCCTACTCCAGCCACTTCCTAGGATGGTGGTGGGATGGAAAATGTGCTTTAAATGTGTGGTGTGTTTGCAGCCAATGTATTGATAGAATGGGTGCCTAAGTGAGTGTTTTGGTACTAGTAACTATCTCTGTGTGATTAGCGTACCAGAAGCAAGCAGAGATTGGTTGTTAGTTTCTTAGTGCCAACCCACTGCATCCTGCAGTGACAGCTTCTGTGAACAGGAGGAGCAGGGTGGAAATCGTTCTTGGATGTGGATGCAGACAATGATCCAAAGAACGACCCATTATAGGCCTAAATGATGAACAATCTAAATTAAAATCCAGAGTTGATTTTTTAATCCAAATTTCAAGGCAAATCTTTCATCTCTTTACAGCATCCTCTCGGCATAGCTACCAAACTAATTGCTTTTTTTAAAATAGTTGTGTGTCAAAATAGAAACTCACTATTCCCAGTTACTGGACCCCCAGTAAGTATGATCCGGACACATAATGTTAATATAATGAAATGGGGGAAAATAATGATTTCAAATATGAAATGAATAGTAATATGTTTAAGCATACCATTTTAGTAACATTCTCACAAACAAAAACACATTTAAAGTGAAGTGGACTGGCTTTATTTCAAACACTTTTAGTAGTTGTATACCAACTATTATTATTATTTATTAAATTTATATACTGCCCTTCATCCAAAGATCACAGGGTGATTTACAGTATAAAAACATAACATAACATAACATAACATAACATAACATAACATAACATAACATAACATAACATAACATAACATAACAACAACTTACGAAGTATATCAGCAGTAACAACTAAACTATACAAAAATGTGTTAATTATTACAATGGGTGGGTAGTGGATTTGGATGAATCCCAAATCTTAAACCAAAGTGAATGGTTTGAAGACATGGTGCATTTGTCAGAGGCAAAGAGGGAATGGTCTGAGGCACCCCAAACCGAAGCAGGAACTCATGAAGTGCTTTGTGGTTGCATTGTGGGTGGACAGTGGACTTTCTGTTTCCATTTCTTTTAAAATGGCATGAGAGATAAAGAAGTGTTATTATCATAGAATCCAGAACTACTAGGGGAACATCCAGCGCTGCCCTCTCCAGAAGCCAAGCCCATCCCCACATTCACCAACTCCCCACCAACAGGCAGTGGCTGGATATAGATTGTGATCTAGAAACAGGGTTATATTTCCTTCCAGGTCCAGATTCAAATTTGCATGCAGATCTTTTCTCCTTCTGCTGCTTTTCCATCTTTAACACTGTAATTCACAAGCAGCCTTGAAAGAGGCGAAACCTGCCAAGGCTGCTAAGCAACAAAGCACAAAGGAAAATGGAAGCTGTTGCCACAAGCTTTTGGCGCGTACACCCTTGAGCCTTTGCCCTTCTTTGGCTTTGCAGAGCATGCACCTATCCCCAGCATCAGCAGAGAGAGGAGATGCTTGGATCATCTGCCCAGGTAGAGATCGAGTGGTGAATTTTAACATCTATTGGTTGCCTGCAGTCTCTACCTGTGGTACATTTGCAGGGCAGTTTGGCTTTGCCAAAGAGCTTGGCTTCCTAGAGGGGCCGACCAGGCCTGTCTCAGCAGTTCCTGACTGCAGCGAGAGGGTGTGTGTGGCTAACCCAACCTCTTGGTGAGAGGTGGAACAGTGAGCTGGTGAGAGGATGGAATCCATTCATGAAGTTGGGTGGGTGGTAAATAATGCGAGGGTGGGTCGGACTTGTCACTGGAGTCTCAAGCAGCTCCTGTGGCTTGGAGTGCTTATGCCCAGCTCAGGCGGGTTCCCCATCTACAGCCATCCCTGGACTGGGATATCCTGACCTCAGTTGCCCATGCTCTAGTGACTTCCCGCCCTGTAATATGCGCTATGTGGAACTGCCCTTGAAGATGGCCTGCTAAGTGGGGCAGCCTGATGGGACCATGTGACACCGGTCCTGAAAGCACTGCAAAGCCTGCCAGACCCAATCTACCAGACCCAATCAAGGTGTTAGTACTAGCATATAAATTTTTAATAGCTTGGGATCCAAGTACATAAAAGAGGACCTTTCCTAATACAGTGGTGCCTCGCTAGACGAAAATAATTCGTTCTGCGAGTGCTGTCGTATAGCGAATTTTTCGTCTTGCGAAGCACCAACGAGAGAATAGCGGTTTGACGAAAAAAAGAAAAAAAAAAATCGGAAATTTTTTCGTCTTGCGAGGCAAGCCCATTGAAAAATTCGTCTTGCGAGACAGCCTTCCGCTAGCGAATGCCTTTCGTTTAGCGAGTTTTTCGTCTAGCGAGGCATTCGTCTAGCGGGGTACCACTGTATCGGCCATTTTGGTCTCTAAGGTCAGTAGGTGAGCTGATGTTGGTGCTGCTGCTACCAGGGACTGCCCAGTTGGTGGCAGGGTCTTTTCAGTGGTGGTCCCCAGTTGTGGGATGCCCTCCTTAGCGAGGTGGATCCGTCTCCATCATGATCAGCTTTCAGGAGGAATGTGAAAACTTTCCTGTGTACCATTTGGTGGCTGAAGAATACTGGCCCTGGCATCCCTTCTGGCATCCTGGCCAGCTCTATTACACTGGTGTGAACCCTGGCGCACCAGAACTCCAGAATAACAGCAAATAAAATCTGCTCATATGTCAGCAACTGATAAGACTTGCCAACGAGTTCTTCCAAAGTTTTCCTAAATTATAAAGGTCCAAAATACAGGCCAAAAGAGAACAGGTCTGGGAAGAGCGAGGCATACAATGGGCACCACCAGTGAAAAGACCCTGCTCCGTGTAGCTCCTGCTCTGTCATTTGATAGGGTGCCCACTTGCCCTCCTTCTTGACATGGAATGCTCTCTATTGATGTCTCCAGGTCCATTACAAAGACCATAAGAAGGGAGATCAGGGACCTTGAAGTTCCCAATAGCTGTTAAGCAAGCAAGCAATCACACAGATCACCTTTGTCACAGTCAGGACGCCTATGTCCTGGCCAGGCCTGCGCCCAATCTTGTTTTTGTACAATCTTGTTTGTTCTCAGTAACCAAAATTATATTATCAACATATACAAGCAGAAAAGTTGTTTCCCTTCGTTTGCAAGGAATCGTACAAAACAAAGTGGCACTAATAAAGAAAAGTTCCAGGGTGGCAACAGAAAGCAAACTAAAAATGCTTTTGCAGTTCATCAAAACTATCCAGCAATATCAAGTTATAGGAAAACTGGTGCTATTAACAGTAATCCTTCTAGTTGGTTAATTGGTTTGGCAACTTCCATGCACATGACTTGTGATGCTAATTATTTCCCCCAATAGTTAAATGATAACTAATCAGAGGCAGCTACAGTTGCAAATGGCAGCAAAATATCTGTGAAAGGAAGAGGAGCAGGCAGGGCCGTCTTAAGCATATCAGGCGCCCTGGCGCGGCCAGCGAACTCGCGCTCCCGCGCTCCACCGGGCAGCCGGAGGGTGCGGCGTGGCTGACCAGCTTGTGGCCCCGCGCTCTGCTGAGCAGCTGGAGGGCACGGTGCGGCCAGCTGGCTTGCGCTCACGCGCTCCGCCGGGCAGCCTGAGGGCGCGGTGCAGCCTGCCGGCTCACGCTCCCATGCTCTGCCGGGCAGCCGGAGGGTGCGGCATGGCCGGCCAGCTCCCGCTCCGGGGCAGCTGGAGGGCGCGGCACAGCCGGCCGGTTCGTGCTCACGCCCTCCGCCGGGCAACCCGAGGGTGCGGTGCGGCCGGCCGGCTCATGCTCCTGTGCTCTGCCGGGCAGCCAGAGGGCGTGGCGTGGCCGGCCAGCTCCCGCGCTCCGCCGGGCAGCCGGAGGGCGCTGCCGGCGGGCGCTGCCAGCGGGGCTGGAAGGCGGAGGCGCCCTCCAGCCCATTGTGCCCTGGCGCGTTGCGCCAGTAGGCTCAATGGTTAAGACGGCCCTGGGAGCAGGTTTGCTCAAGTGTGTTGCAGGTAGAAATACTGTTTGTAATGAAGTGAGAGCAGTAGTGTACTTGCTCGAATTAACAAATAAGAAAGTTTTGAGAATTTAAATTCTAGATTAAAATTGATTACTTAATTGAGAAGGGGATTGTAACAAAAACGCCGAGGCCTAATTTGAATAGCAGAGTGCCTGGTATCTTGTGGGCAATCTCATCCTTTATTTCCACACTGTGGCTGCAGACCAAATGACCTGTTAGGAGAGTTATGAGATTCAGGTGAGGGTTAGATGCCTTGTCAATCCCAGAAGTTATATAAGAGGCCTTTGCCCTGGCCAGGCCTTCGTTTTTTAAAGAATAACATTACAACTTCATTTCCCTAAAAAATAATGCTTATTTCACAAAAGGTTTACAAAGTTCAGTTATTGCAATAGTTTTTCAGTGTTAATTTTATGCATTTTTTTAAAAATCACCATGGTATTTAACAATAATATCTTATGTCGTTTAGATGATAAATTGTGAATTGCAGAATTTAAATACCCGTCATCATCCTGGCTTCACTCAATTTTGTTTATAACACTCTGCCATTTTCTTCTAGTTGTGAGGGTGGGGAATGGGGAGGGGCCTCACAAGTGGAGTAGGCTAGGGCCTCACTTCATCTAAATCTGGCTCTGGTCGCAAGCCTGAGATCACTGGGTGAAATCATGTTTTTAACTATAACTGTTTGAGAATGCCTTTAAACAAAAACCCATTGTGTATGTGTTTGGCCTCCTGAGCTCCTTTGGAAGGAAAGGTGGGATATAAATTTAATAAATACATCAATGTCCACCCAGCCTTGTCCATCCCTACCTCCCTCACCCCTGCAAAGGGCAATATATCAACAAATATGCTTCTACCTAAATACAAATCCAGGCACCCCTGACTTTGGCACCATTTTAGCCTATACACTCCATCCTCACCTCCCCACCCTGACCCACTATTCTGTCCTGCATGTCATAATGGCACCTGGAGACAACAGATTGTCAGGGAGCCTGCAAAAGCCACATTTGGAGCACAAATCCAAACTGCTGTCAGTCCCAGTGTTTTCGAAATGGTGGGCCCCAGGAACTTTGAGGGTGGGTTGTCAGGCTGTTGGCAGTCAGCAATGAGGACAGTAAGCTACAAAGGACTGAGGCTGCGCATAGCAGCTAGCTTTTCAAAGAGCTGGAGGCGGTGTTGTAGAGGTGTCATTGCCCACGGCACACATGCTCATTTTTTGTGTGTCCTCCCATGATCTTTGGTCAAATCAGTTCTGTTGGTTTTCTGCGCTGCTTCAAGCTGTCCTTTGAAAAAGCTGGCCTTCAGCTGATGTTGTAGCAGGCCTGTATACATTTCACTGTGAGGGTCGTCCACTTGGATAGTGCCCATCACAAGTTCTAAAAATATATATGCCCTGTCCTGAGAGGGTTGGTTTTAACAGTTGCTGCTTTAAAAAAAGAACAAGAAGAAAAAGATGGGTGCTTATCTTTTCTAAAAGGGTGGTGGGGTGATGAATCACTGCAAGGTTATTTGCAACTTCTCTGCAATCTTCTACCATGCAAAAACATTCTTGTCTCTTCCTCCTCCCCGTTAGCCAGGCTATTGGCCTAATATTGGGGAGAGGTATCTCATGATTTTCCAGTAGGCATGCAAGTTTCTTATGCATCTCTTCCGTTCTCCTCAACCCTGGCATGTCCCCAGGCCTCCAAGTCCATCTAAGGTCATGCTTTCATTTTGCATTGGGAGGAAAAAATATTTTTGTATGCTGTTTTCAGTCTGGCAGACACCCCTGTCGAAGTTTGGGGCACCTGGGTACTCCCAGGGACCTTTGGGCACATTTTAAATTCACAGTGTGGGATAACCACCCTCGTATAACCAACATGCTTGTCAAATTAATGTATGAAGGGGTTAAGACCATAGAGTAAGCTGTCCTGCCAGACTTACCTCACCTCCCGAGGAACTAGGTAATCAGACCTATTGTTATTCCTCTTTGGTCTATCTGAGAAGCTCAGCATGTAAAGAAGTCTGAATTGGTTGCTCCAAGCTCAGACTGCATGGCTCTAACAAGCTTTCTTGTGTTCCTATCCCAATAATTTAGGAACCTTTACCACTGTTACTAAGCCAGGTTTCACTGTCTATGTTACCTGACTGGTGTATTTTAAAGCACATGAACCTGCCTTTGAAGAGTTTGTAAGTAAACTAATGTTGAACTTACCAAATGTGTGGGCTTTTTCTGTGCTAGGGAAGCTTTGGAAGGAACTTAGAAGGCCAATTTTAAATGCCTGACAGTCTATATTTCCATGCTTTACTTTGCTGCATATTTTGCGATTTTAAATCTCTGCTAGGGTTCTGTCATCAAATAGTGCTTGCCACAAACCTGGATCTCTCCAGTGTGGTGTAGTGGTTAAGAATGGCAGACTCGTAATCTGGTGAACCGGGTTCGCGTCTCCGCTCCTCCACATGCAGCTGCTGGGTGACCTTGGGCTAGTCACACTTCTTTGAAGTCTCTCATCCTCACTCACCTCACAGAGTGTTTGTTGTGGGGGAGGAAGGGAACGGAGAATGTTAGCCGCTTTGAGACTCCTTTGGGTAGTGATAAAGCGGGATATCAAATCCAAACTCCTCCCTCCCCCTCTGAAGAGTTGGGACACCTGGGTACCCCCAGAGGCCTTTGGGCAACTTTTTACTTCACAACCCCCTTGCTCTGCACAGCTCCTTTGCTTAGGATTGCCAACATCTGATACCTTGTAACATCCTCAGACCACGGGGACAGAGCAAGGAGTAGACTTGCGGCCCAAGGACCACATTTCCATCTGGACAACCTTCTGGGGTCCACATGCCAATGGCAGGTGGGGCCAGAGGCAAAATTGGGCAGAGCTACAAATGCAAATTTTACCTCTGTTCAGTTGGCTAGACACCCCTCTCCTCCATCCGGACAAGCAAGAGGCATATTCCAGGACATGTTCCAGCCAGGCAAAAACACTTGAGGTGTAAAGCAGAGCCAGTGAGTGGCATGGCCTGGGGAGACTTTCAAGGGCCAATGGAGGCCTGGAGGGCCATAATTGGTCCCCAGGCCTGTGGTTCCCCAACCCTGCCCTAGCAGATACAGTGAGCTGAGCATGTGTGTGTTGCATGGTAGAGTTGTGTAGGGAAGTATGTGCATCAGCAATCCCTATGGTTGCCATTGCCAAGTTGCTGTTTGGTATGCCACCATCCCCTGGTCCTGCTTTGTTCCAGAGAGTCTGTGGGGTCAGTTATGGAGGAAGCACACTCATATGTTCTGCCGTCTGTCATGTGAAGTGGTGTGCTTGGGCTTGAGCTCAGCTGTCTATCTCCTTAGTGCTCATACTCGGGTCACTCCATTCAAGCATGCACGCTAAATGCAATCCTGCTGGTTTTTATTCAAAATATTCTGGCAGTGAACCCAAACTTCTGGCTTTTGCACAAAAAATTCTGGCAGCTGGCCCACAGACAAAAAAAGAAAAAGGAAAAAAAGAAGCAGCTGATAGTTTGATATTCCTGGTTGGCAGCCCTACCCTCACTGGTGGGTCTTCCTGGTTTGGATCCGAAATGGCTGTTGTTTCTGGTTGACCTCTCTTGGGAAACTGCACCCTTTAGGGAGAAATGGACTACACCAGTGATCCTATGGGTTAGTCAATTTCACCAGTCCATTGGCTTGTAGCCGTAGGAAATGACCGCTCCCCACATCAAATGGGGGGCGATGTTTGTGTGGTCACGCGCAGCCCCACTGAATTCCTGGGCGACACCTGGAAGTTCGGCTGGCTGTGCCCTCTCCCAGTCTCCACCTACCCCAGTTAACCATCCAATCCCGCCTGGGGGAGGCATTGCTAAAGGACTGGGCAGGTAAGGGGAGGGACTGGGAGGGACTACCCAGCCCACACAATAGAGGGTTAAGCCTAACTGAGAAGCAGCAGTCGGCTAAAGCATTTTTAAACTGCACAATATTTTTAAAAATCTAAGCAGTGTACAATATGTTATTAAAATTTGTTAGTGACCTTATCTTGCCCAGGGCAACCCAAAGCGACTTAGAACCAGACAACCAACCAGACAATAAACCCCACATAGATACATTAAAACCAAGAGGAAATAAATACATTAAAACATCCCTCCCACTTCTAAAAGGCTGCAGATAGTTAAAGGACAAACAATATCATTCAAACAAAAAAGACAGCCTAAAGCAAATAAAGCAGCAGTATAAAAGGCATATAAAAACAAATAAAAGAGGAGTTCAGGGCATTAAAACACATCAAAGAGGGTCGGATCTTATGGGTCAGGAAAAGTCCAGGTAAAAATACCTTTACAAGGCAGTTGAAGAAACTGATGGTTGCTGCTTTATTATATATATGGCAGAGTATTCCATAATACAGGGGCAATACCAGAAAATGCCCGTATTCGGGTCACCCACCCTATGATGTTCTGTATGTTCCCCAGACGATCTAAGTGATCTTACAGGTCTATACAGGGGCAGATGATCTTTCAGCTCTGAGTTATTCAGGGCTTTATATGTTAACAAGACCTTTAACATGGCCCAGTAACCATGCTATGCTATTTAGATTGCTATGCTGTGCTGGCTCTGTTATTTGGCTGGTGACATATGCTACAGACATTTTGAAAGAGAAAATGGAACAAAGTTCTGGAGACAAAGAAGTGAGAAAAGAACTTGGTCTTTCATCACAGATACTTCTTGGAAATCTCAGAAACCTTAGTACTTTCCAAAGAATCAGCCAAGCCCATCCAGCAAATTTGTGCCAGCAAATGTCAGATTGTGCAACAAAATGGGCAAAAGTGTTTCCCATTAGTAGTGTTTACATGGACAATAGTGAACTTCTGGTCTTATTGACAACATTGTATCACCTCTGTAAGAATTATTTAGGAACGAGCACCTGCCTAATTTCTGTAGCTGTCATAGTCACTACGTACATTACATGTCCTGCTTTCTCTCAAGAAAGGATCAAGTTTGCTATAGCCATGTGTGGGCCACCAATTGGCAACCACTGCTCTATTGCATTTTACTATAATTCCTTGTCAGCCCTCAGTGTGGAGGAGAGTTTCAACATAGGACTTACTGGCATTTCTGGTACTGAATTGAACCGGGAGTCACTCTCATTGCCAATGCCAGGTGTGTAGAACTCTAATACTATTATTATTACTAATTCAATTTATATCCTACCCAAAGGAGCCCATGAGAGATGCAAGGGCAGAGTAATGACTCTGTGGTCATACAGTTTAATGGTTTAATGGCCAGTGGCTGTTGCAGTCCTTTCCCCCACCAGTCTGTATTTCCCTTACCTAAAGAAATACCAACAATTATCTTTCCACTACTTCATGTGTCCTTTGAGTTTTTTGGTTGTTAACTAGTGGTTTCAAACCTCTCTGTCTCTTTCTCTCCCACTCTCATGCACACACCTGGCAACATTGTGCCTCTTTTAGATTCCCACCAAAAATAAAAATTGCTCCTCACAAAACACACCTCAGGTTTTAGCAAATTGCCCCTTCAAAGGGCTTTTGAAGCTCCCCCACAGAATCCAAATCCAGCAGACACTGCATGCACCATTCGCTGGCAGGCAGGTGTCTTGCACTTTTGCCTTTTACAAAGTGAAAAAATGAACATTCCAAATCAAGCCGGAAGCTGGGAACTGTGTGTGACTGTTGTCTTCCTAGTTCTGTGACCACACTAGAGTAAGAGGTCCCCTCTGAGCCCAGTCTGGGTAAAAATATTGTCTGTGTGAAGCAAGTGCAAGGAGCCCACTTCCACAGCAGGTTCATAAATGTTGTACTGTATATCTGCAAACACCCTAACACACACACCCCAGAAAAGGAAGGAAAGCAGACTCTAAGGTTTCCTTAAAGTAAAGTGATTTATTTGTTCATGCGAAGCTGGCTGCAGATTCTTGCTGATTCCAGAATTAGTGGAATTCTGGAAGGTGGAAGGTCTTTGTCAGTCCAGAAAAGAGTTCTGATGAAGTAGGTGGAAGGAATACAGGGACAGATACTTTCCCCTGCTCGCTTGTGACTGTGGTTTGCCTGGGACCCGAATAAAAAATATATATTAAAGAGATGACCCCATTTAAGGGTGAGCTGTCAGGCAGTCCTGCCCTGTCTTGTCCTGGGACTCTTGGCAGAGACAACAGATTTCAGACTCACCCTATGCTTTGGCAGCAGTTCATATTAGCAATAATCACCTGCTTACCCTTTTATTGTATAAAAAAAAACCTGTTTACATATTGTATCAGATCCCTTTGCTTTATACTTTTTGTTCATTTTTGTTACATACATAAATGCTTAGATGAAGAACAGTTTAAGATTAAAACAACAATCAATGATTTACATAATTTGATAGTATCTCGTCTATCTGACTTTAAAAAAAGAACCTTTCCCAAATTCTGA
Source organism: Lacerta agilis (assembly GCF_009819535.1). Classification (NCBI taxonomy): domain Eukaryota; kingdom Metazoa; phylum Chordata; class Lepidosauria; order Squamata; family Lacertidae; genus Lacerta; species Lacerta agilis. Next base: position 40,198,506 of record NC_046313.1, on the reverse strand, counting down.
TTGCCTAACTGCCTATGTAACTTCATTACAGCATCCACAGCCTGTATTTTTACAAGCTGCAAATGTATAAGGGACAACTGAGTTTCTTTCCGGTATTTTGGCATCTCGTGTTTTTGCAGCTGCCAGTAAACAAAAGACAGTTTCTCTTGAGTTCGCCTTTCTTGAAGTAACAGACATAAAAGGGTTACTTGCAGATCCAAAACAGAAGCAAAATGTTTGACAGCTTATTAATATGAGTATTCTTTGCCAAACCCTTCTGAAACAGGTGAGGGTGAGCTCATCTCTACCTACCCCTGGCAGTGGGCTGGAGCAATGACAGGGCCGCATCACGGGTTAGGGATGAGCATCCCTGGCTGAGTCAGCTCTGCCTCTCCTGCAGGCATGATGGAAGGAGGAAAGGTCTTTGGCAAGTCTCTCCCACAGCAACCATCTGTCCCCTTGAGGCATGACCCTCGCTCCCTCTGGGGATGGAAGAACTGCATTGCTCACAAGGCAAAGGAGGCAGGGTCTGTAAACTCCCCGTCTTTACACACACACACACACACACACACAAACAAGCATACATCCTCTCGCGTGTCAAGCTGCTTGTGGCAGATGCCCCTCCTTCACTGTTCTCAGCACACATTGCCCAGGAACAGAGTGAGATCATTGCATCACTGTCAGAGTCATTTGTTTGCAGTGTCGCCACGCGGCGTCTTCCGAGTGTTGTGCTTGCTCCCAGATGCAAGGAGCATGGCACATGGCTGGCCTCTGTCTGACCTCACACACAGCTGACACTCTCAACAGCTGGCTAGTGGGCTACCCTGAGCATAGCAGAGAGGGAGTTGCAAAGGAGGGGTTGGGAGGAAAGAGACTGTGGCATCAACTTTCTCCCTCCCTCCCTCTCCCTCTCTCTGTATTATATTAGGTGGGAAGGGTGGGGGATATGAAGCCGAAGACCCAAGCTCTGAGAGGGCTATCTCTTGATTAGGAGAGGGTCCAAGACCCAGGAGTCTGCACTTGGTGACAGTGGTGGAGGAAGACGCTTGGTGCCTGGGGTGGGGTGAGGGCGGGGTGAGCCACCCATAGGAACAGGGCACACCATGGAGCCTCCGGAGTCTGCCTGCCTCCTCCCACCCAGCCACCCTACAGCTTGGGGGGAGAGGCCGCAAACGGACCGTTTGGGCAGCGTGGAGCCTGCACACACCTAAGCCACCATGTCTCTCCCAGGAGAGACACATGGCTTGGGTGTGCTGCAGGCCCTGCAGTGAGTGCTGCCCGGCATTTTGTCACACACACCCCAGTGGTGACACCTGGGGCAGTCCACACCCACCACACACCCCTTCCTCCATCCCTGCTTGGTGATGCTCCCAGCAGATATACATAACTCTTGGGTTTGGGGTGCTCACCTTGGAACCATTTGACCCCTAGCTCTCCACCCACCTCCTTTTCTCTTGTCCTGGAGCCCACTCATAGGTTGCTTCCAGATGACTTGTTTATTGAGCACCCAGCCTGGTTTGTTTGCAAGGAGGTTAGATGACACCAGTTATGTATTGAGAATTTGTTCTGATTTGATTGCAGAGGGGTTAGATGAAGTTCTGTCAAGCCACACTTCCCAGTGCATTTTCCTGTCACTGTTCATATTGCTAAAAGTCCAATCTTCTGGGGAAGTAGCTTTCATTGTTTAAGCTGAATTTACTGGGATATGATTGAATCCCACCCTGAAATAGCAAAGGAGTCTGCACCAGAGTCACCAATTTTCTCCACTTTCTCCCCTTCCTCCGCTGCCTCCGACCCCACAGAATGTGCTGGCGGTTAGCTATTCACAGTCAAGGCTGGTTCCTAGGACAAACGTTTTTATAAGAATCTGGGCAGCATTAGCTGGCAGGAGTCTCTCTCCAATCTCCCCCCCTTCACCGCTTCTTTACAGAGCAGCACCCTACCAGCCACATGCCAAGTGCTGATTGTTACAGGTCTGGGGCCCTGGCTGATCTGGAACAGTCATGATTAGTGGGCTGGAAAATTGAGAGGGGTGACTCTCTGAGAAGAGGTCAATTGGCTGTGGCCTGTTATAGGATTGGCTAAGTCCTGTATATAGCGGGGTGGGGAAGGGAGTCAGTGAAGAGAGAAGGAGACAAACAGGAAAAGCAATATTTATCCAGGACTGGCTTCTTTTCCCTTTAGAGGAACTTAGAGAGAACAGGGCTCAGCTCCCCTCTTTCCCTTCGGAGCTCTCTCCCATAGCCAAGCAGATGTATGTCTGAAATCCTCAAGACCATTTGGGACTCTCTGCTCTATGCACTGTAGCCCTTTGAAAGCAGAACTGACCCTTCTATTTCTCTAGAACTCCTGCACTATTCCCTGATGGTCTCCTACTTCTCTCAGTCCATGGACAGGATTCTATGCAAGAAGCTAGATGATTTTCAGGCTCTCAGTTTATTGAGAATGTGAGGTTTTCCCTCCACTACCGGTCTCTGAGTAGAGATTCATGTGGGTCTCCTTTTTGTTACTAGTACAACACACATGTAGACTAACACAATAAACCCACAATCCAAGAGCACTGAAACATTGATTAACCTACTGACCCATTTTTTGGGGGGGGGGTGATTCAACAACTACTTGTTTGCATCACAAGTGATTCTTGTAATCACCTTGTGGTTCTGGTTGAGGTCTTTCCATTAGACCGCAAAAAGTCACACATGGTAAACAAATGGTTGTGTAAATCTACCCAGAAAAAACCAAGCATGAAGTCATGTGTGAAATAGTTTTGACCCTGCTGAGGGGCAGAAGGAGAGAAGGAGATGAGATTACCTTTCCCACTGCTTGTGCATGCGCAAACACACAAAGAGTAAATGCAACCCTTGCAGAAAAAAAAAGGTTCACCACTCCTAGAAATCTCTTACCTTGCCCATCTCCCGGATCTAAGATTACCTGGAAATAACCATTATGTAGAAGGGAATCCTTCAGACCTTTTCTTTTCAGAACAGAAGCAAGCTAAATGACATCTTGGAAACAAATTTCCAAGAGTCAAGTAGGGAGTGGAGGAGAGAGTGGGCTTCAAGTCATAACCCTTGGAATGGTGGTTTAGTGTACAGTGTGTGTGTGTGTGTGTGTGTGAGAGAGAGAGAGAGAGAGAGAGAGAGAGAGAGAGAGAGAGAGAGAGAGAGAGAGAGAGAGAGAGAGAGAATGCACCGCAAGCCAGGGATGGTAATCCCTGGCAGTCACCAGAGGGAGACAGGGCATGCCCTAACAGCGGAGAGTCCCCTCTAGGCCAGTTCTCTAAGGGATTAATAACATGGCACAGCAGGAGGGCAGCGTTTTTTAGCCCCAGCCCTGTGCTAATATGTCTAATTGATGCATTAATGAGGGTTCTAATTCCTTGCTAACAGGATGAGATCACCCGCAATGAAGGGTTACAACAGCCCAGTGTCCCACCCACTCCCACCTCCTCTCACTCCACGGTTGCCTCTGTCTCCACTCTTTTCACTCCTTGCCCATCCATCTGCATTTGCCTCTCTCCACTCCGCCCTCCTGAACAGGCTGGCGCCTGGGGCTTCCTTGGCAGCCCATTAACTCAGCAGGCCCCTGCACACTGACAGCTACCCTGTCTGTGATTCAATGGGATTAACACAGCCTTTATATCCTAATCATCCATGCTGGCATTGTGCAGCCTCACCACTCAGAGCCATGTGCCATAGGCTTGTTACTGACAGAATGGCTATGTGTTTGCCATATTGGCCTCCTCTTTCCCAGCCTCTGAGAGACGAGTGAACCCAGGAATCCTGGTTGGTACCCTCTTCCAGTTTAATCTATCCCTCCTAATTATCCTTTGTTGGTGACCTATCACCAACATGACACATACGGGCACCAGTGTACCCACCAGTGCCTCCTAAGGTGTCCATGAAAAAGCTCAGCAAATATCCCCTAAAATTCCAGACTGCATGAGTGACTGTTTGCTTTTCCTGCCCATTTCCTGGTTGCATTGGCTCAGCCTCTCCTACACTGATTTTACCCCCTTAAACTTGCACAGATTTCATTGGATGACAGGACCAGATACCCTTCCTCCCTTCTGATAAGAGGTGAAAATACATCTCTCTGAGAGGGCACAGAGGTAGTTGATATAGGTGTCTTGTTTATTGATGGGAGGGCATGGCCACACCATTCTGTGGTGCTCTCTCTTTTTCTGCTATTTTTAAAGCGGCAGCCATTTTATGTTATGTAGCACCCCCACAGCAGCCATTTTCTGACAAGTGCTACTGCACCTTGTCAAAATCCCAAAGTATCCATTGACTCCTGAACTCGGGGAGGCAGAGTGAAATCCCTGGAATTCTGTCTTAGAATTTATAGATATTGACCTTCAGTTGTGGATTTGGATCCACAAGTGTGGTTTCTGTCAACATCTAAGGTGGGTTGGTGGTACACAGCATTGCTATCAACCCCACCACTAAGGCAACAGTAAATTAAATGGGGAGGGGGTAGGTTCCAAATTGCAAGCTGGGTTGAAGGTGTGTCCCATGTCAGACAGACTGGAAACCATTGCAATAGATTATGGGTGCAAGGAGCTGAACTTCAGTCAGAGAAGACTTTGCCCATTTTTGAATCTGTCTGTTTATACTTTGACACTGATGGCATAATATTATCTGACATGTTTATTTAAACCTGGCTTCCAGCATCTCCCACCCACCAAGCCTTTTATGACCCTCTCAGAATGACATGCCCTTTACAGCATTTCACCCATCTCATCTCTTGAAACTGTGACACCCAGAAAGCCCGGCCTTGTATATTTGGATGCAGGCAAGAGACCTGTGTGATCTGCTCCCAGTTTATCGAGGAAACCCTGCTGTATTCCCTTCATTAGCTGGGCAGTTGTACATTCTGATCGCAACAACACAAGTAGACTTCCCTGCCTATCCCATTGAAAGGGCTGCTGGTGCCCACTCTAGCATCAGCTAGCATCCTGAGGGATGATCTGAACCCATAACCTCAGAACCCAGAGGCTCCTGGGCTGCCAGCTGAGCCACATCACCAGGGCATGAGGCATTCTGAAAAAAATGAGAGATTGGACAGTCAAAGCACATAAATCCCACCCTTGGGCATGATGCATTGTTCAAGCACAACCCCTCTGCCTTCTGCATTCCAGCCAACCTAACCTAAAGTCTCATTTGCTGCTAGGAAAGGGCTATGTAAAAATGTCCTTCGTCCAGGGCATTAAAGGAAAATGTCATGCCCTTTCCCTTCCCAGGAGGCACTGTTGCCTTGAGCAGCTCTGGCTGGGTGAACATTTGTCCCCTTTTCCCTTTCCTCCTCCTATAATATTTGGTTTCACACTGATTTTGTTTCCCTAACTAGATATTACTGAGCAATACTTTACCTAGCATGCAGCAAATTCAAGATGATGGAAGGGTGTGTGCACTGTTGGGGGTCAGAGGGACTGGGAATTAAAAGTTGTTGATGTGAGGTGGAGTCATGCAAATAACTCTGCAGTCAAAAACGTAGGAAGGGTGCAAGCAAGCAATACTAATTTACAAATAAGTGCACATAATTAGTGTTTGTCGCAGGACTGCAAGGATGGCCAATCTTTAAGTATTAGGGCAGTGCTTTTAATAGTTGTGTGGAAGAGGGAACGTAGGAAGCTGCCTCAGTGTTTAGCTCATTGTCGTCTACACTGAGTAGCAGGGCTGCAGGCAGGGAGTCTCTCCCAACCCAACTGGAGATGCCAGGGATTATTATGAAGGTTTATTAATTGCCTACCATACGTGTCTCAAGGTGATGTACAAAATACAATAAGAACAGCTAAAAATAAAACAGATAATAGCAGCTCCCCCCCTAAATCAAGTAAATAAATAAAAATACTTTACAAACTGACCAATCGTGTCACAGAGAGCTCTGTTCTGCCCCACCCCCACCCCAAATCCAGGGAAAAAGCAAGCTCACACCTCTCATTAAGTTCATATACATACTTAAGGTACATACGTAAGAGGTTCATTTTTAATTATATTTTGGGAATGATTCATGTCCTTTTGTAGCTACATTTTTTATACTTTCTGGATGTCCCATGATCATATTATAAAATAGTTGTGTTCTGTGTTATAAATCAAGCAATGCTAGGAGTTGTTTCTTTTTCTTTCCCAACATATTTCATATCAATAAAAACATTCAGTGTGTTACAAGCAAATTTTTATTCTGAAAGTGTGGCTCAGAGAAAAAAGTTTGAGAACCACTGGTCTAGATGGACTTTTGGCCTGATCCAGCAGGACTTGTCATATATTCCTCTAGATCCAATCTGCACACTATCCAATTGGAAGAGTAAGACGAGTGGAGGCTGCTACCCCTTCTCCTTGGTCTTGTCACTGCTCACTCACTGAGAGAGGGCAGGTGATCCGGCAGCAACAGTAAGGAGTAGCAGCAGCAAGGTTGGGAGATTCTGGGGATGGATCCGCTCATGGTGAGTGGGTCTCATCAGGTGGCTGATGATGCTGACCTCTGAGAACAGCCCTGATCCCCTATAGGTGCAAACCACAAAAAGCAAGCTGCATCAACCATTCAGTTATGTTGTTGGGGTGCAGACTGTATGCTCAGTTGTTAAATTCCTGTATCAGTACGATTGCAGGCTATCGTACATGGAAGTTTTAACATGAGTGATATGGTGATAATGCAATCCTGTGTACGGTGGCACTTGTACAGAATGAGCTGATCATAATCAGGTTGCCAGTGTTCATGGCCATTTCAGGTAGGTTTCCATCTGCCCAGTGGGGGTCTAAACTGGCCTTAAGATCTTGGTTGTGCAGCCAAATTCTAGTCATTTCTAATCTCCACAAGGGCTGCTGAAAAGCATGGGTCAGAACTGTGGCATGGGGGGGGGGGGAGATGGGTTGCTAAATAAAGTACCACCAACGTGCTGCAGCTTCACGGACGGGGCATAAGAGTCCTTTCAAAGCTCCACAATATTGCTGCCTGTGCATTTGGGAAGGGAATAAAGAAGGCCCCAGTGCTGCAAGTCAGCCTTCCAGTCCTCTTTACAAAGCCTCTAGCCTCAGGCTGCGAGGACCGCTTCTAACTGAAAGTAGAAAAATCTTTAGCACATCATTTCCCCCGCTAGAAGTCTGAAGAGGGAGGCACAATCAGACCTTGGCGTGCGCAAGCAGCACTGCCTAATGAGACCATATGCAATTACTGCAATATGCCGCCATCACTTTCTGTCACACACAGCCGGGTATCACAGCCTCCTGAAACCCAGTCCGGCAGACAGACCAAACAATGAACAAGTGGTGTAACCACAAACTGCACACCAATTGAGTAGGCAAGGGTGGGGATGAGAGGCTGGGAGTGCAGGAAGGAGGAGGGCAAGTCAAGTGCATGCATGGGGAAAGCAGCTCTTTAGCAGGAATGAAAAACAATATGCACACAAATGCATACAGTATTATCCATCGGCAAACACAAGGCCAATTTTAGTACAATGTTTTCAAATTGTAACAGCTCACACAGAGGAAAAACATTACATCAGAGACACCTAGATTAGAATAAAAAAATCTATATTACGATGTAATCAAGATAAGTCTATTGCCTGTTTGGATTTCTGCCCACTCCTGCTCACAGATTTTTTTTTTTCCTGGGGGGAGCTAGGGAAATCCATGGTGTGTTTTGTCTTCAAATACAATGTTGTTCGTACACATTTCTCCACAGATATATATGTTCATCATCCTTAGCATCATTTATTGTTTCGAGAGCACTTAACATGTACTAAGCATTTTACAATAAATCAAAAATATTGGCCAGTAAATGGAGGGAGGAGGGAAGCTACACTTCTCTGGGTTATGGCATGATCAAAATTAAAACCATTAAGGCAAAACCTTCATCTCCTGTGCCTCTGCATAACCCATATGAGTTTTTAGCATGTCGGTGTAAAGTTCTTCATGTGTATTTGTCAAATGGAAGAAAAGTGCTATGTCAGAATCGCCACACAGAGCCATTCACAGCCTGCCTGTTCACACTTGGTGAAAACACATTTTTGGTTGAATGTGCTTGTTGTGACTGCTAACGAAGGAGCCCTATTTCTTGATTTTTAAATTTTATTTAAGATGTATTCATTTGTTCTCTCTCTCACCTCCTCGCCCACAAATACCTCTTCGCAAACGCCCAATTGTGAGACTGCTGCATGAGAGGATTAGACCACAAAAGGGGTCGAGAAGGCTCCTTCCCCTTTTTTGCAGCGTCTGCCCGGATCCTGGCCGCGAGGTGCAAACAGTTGCATCGATTTACGTTCCCTAACCCTAATCTATATATTCCGGGCAAGAAAGGCATATAATTCCACCCTTTGCATCCATCCCTTTGCATCCGTTTCGGTGAAATGTTTGTCATCCTCCCCAGCCCCTCCCCGCGACCGAAATACAGCTGTGGGGAGCGCAGGACGGGGGGGGGGGGGACACACACACGAGGAGGCAGCTCCAAAGCCCCTGGGCTTGGCGTGCGCCCACACACCACCCGCCAGCCGTCATGCTCCTGCTGATGATGGATGAGACACAGTGAACGACACCTCCTGGAGGGGGTGGGGGGAGGCGGGAAGAGGAGCTGAAATTCATTTCCAAAGAGAAATAAATAAACTTGCCCACCCTGGGGCTGCCGTCACCGCTGTATTAGCCAGCTTTAATTTTTTTGTTTTTGATTTGATATGATTTCATTGCAACTCAGTTTTTTTGTGTGTGGAGGGGGGGGGGGCGGGAGGTTGTGTGTGTGTATTTTTGACTGCGTGAGGGGGGGGAGAGAGAGAAGAAATATCCTTGGGAGAAACGCAATTGGATCTGGTTGTGTTGAATGTGAGAAGAGCGGCAAGTCCCGGACTCTCTGGGAGGGAAGAGGCTGCAGCAGGAGAGGCGAGGGAGGAGCCAGGAGGAGTCCGGCGTTGCGCCGCCAGTTCTGGGAGGGAAGCCGAGAGGCAAGAAGCCTGGAAATCTAGAAGCTTCTTTTCACTGCTGTGCAACATTAGGCCTTCCTTCACTCTTGACCTCGTGCACCCATCCTCAGTGGGTTAGGAGAGCTGACCTACAAGTAGTGAATCCACTTACTTGCTTTCTCTGGTTAAAACAGAGGAAAGCGCCTTGACACTGTCCTATATGTGAGTGATGAAGTGCCTCAGGCCATCATGGATGAATATTAGGGCCAGCCTGCTTTCCTGGTGGAATTTTCCAGCTCTGCTTCCCGTCTACTCCTCTAAGGGCCCTTGAGGTCCCAAGACTTACTCTATATTTTATGCAAAGAGCTTTTTTTAAAAAAACCTTCTCTCCTGGTTTTAATAAATCGAGGGATTGAATGTCGGAAGATTCAGGACTGATAAAAGAAAGCACACAGCATATAGTTAAACTTTGGAACAATGGAGGAGGCAATGTTGGCTGCCAGCCTAGATGGCTTTAAAAGAGGATTAGACCAATTCATGGAGGAAAGGGCCTTTAAAGGTGATGGCTATGCTCTCTCCCCACAGTTTGAGGCAGCCATGCTTCCGAATACCAGTTGCTGGAAATCACAGGAGTGCTGTCATGCTCAAATTCCGCTTGTGGGTTTCCCACAGGTGTCTGGTTGGCAACTTGTGAGAATAAGATCAGAGGTTGATTTAGGAGAGCGTGCACTGGGCACTGAGCCAAGGGGGCGCCGCTTGCAACCGTTGTTGGGGTGTCCCATCTTTTCCCCTGGCAAACATCCTGTGCCATCAACAGCTGGGCAGATGGGGAACAAGCACAGCTTTTCTGGCACAGAGATACAGCTGCTAAAAGCAGTGATCCTTGGAAATGTGTGTGTGTGTAGTCAGAGTGGCAACTGACGCTCACGGAGAGTGGAAGGGTTTGGTGTGGTCCACAGTCACCCATGGAGCTCTCTTCGGTTAAGCAAAAAATAGAACTTTGTGAAAGTGTGCAAGGAAAGAAGGAACTCTGAGCTATGTCAATTCCATTGTTCTCCAGGTGATGAGCTTTGGTTGCAAAAAGTCAAACCTGACTATGACTGCTTCAGTTCCAACTTCTGACCAGTAGTGGGAATAGTAGGAATCCAGTGGCAGCATCTGATATGAGTTGATTTCAAACACTAATCTCTGGCTCACGTCCTTTCTATGGGAGGATTTTCTGAGCTAACAACCCAGAAAGTCCACTTCCCCCTGCTGTCATCAACAAGCCACTATATAAAGAGTTTTCAAAGAGAATAGAGGGGATCATAGGGATGGAATTACCAGAGAACTACAGAGTATCCTTATTTGTGTGTAGCAGAGGGGGGTCGGGAGAGAGACATCAGAGTCCTTCACACCAATGATTGATTTCATTTATTTATTTGTAAAAGTATTTGTATACCGCAGTTTCATAAAATATCAAAGAAATGTACAACAATGTACGATGTACGATAAAAACCACACAAAAATTAAAACAGATCACTAGCTGAATATTTCAGAAAATGTTTTTCTTAATTGTCTGCATAAGCTTGGTGGCAAGGGAAATTTTTCAACCAATGTTCAAAGGCTCAAACAGAATGTGCCTGCTGAAGAGCATTCCATAGGAGTGGGCCAATAACACAGAGGGCTCAGTTTTGTGTCAATGTCAGATAAGCTTCACCAACATTTCTGAGCACAATTCAAAGTGTTGGTGCTGACCTTTAAAGCCCTAAACGGCTTCGGTCCAGTATACATGAAGGAGCATCTCCACCCCCATTGTTCTGCCCGGACACTGAGGTCCAGTGCCGAGAGCCTTCTGGCAGTTCCCTTGCTGCGAGAAGCCAAATTACAGGGAACCAGGCAGAGGGCCTTCTCGGTAGTGGCACCCACCCTGTGGAACGCCCTCCCACCAGATGTCAAAGAGAAAAACAACTACAGTGGTACCCCGCTAGACGAATGCCTCGCAAGACGAAAAACTCGCTAGACGAAGGCATTCGTCTAGCGGAAGGCTGCCCCGCAAGACGAAAAAGTCTATGGGGCTGCCTCGCAAGACGAAAAATTTTCGTCTTTTTTTTTTCGTTTTGCGGAGCGCGGCTGTCATTGCCGCTCCGCAAGACGAAAAACCCGCTAGACGAAAATTTTCGCAGAACGAATTATTTTCGTCTAGCGGGGCACCACTGTACCAGACTTTTAGAAGACGTCTGAAGGCAGGCCTATTTAGGGAAGCTTTTAATGTTAATAGACCACTGTATTTCAATATTCTGTTGGAAGCCGCCCAGCGTGGCTGGGGAAACCCAGCTGGATGGGCGGGGTATAAATAATAAATTATTATTATTATTATTGTTATTATTATTATTACTTGGGCGACAAACAGGGACATTCCCACAGATAATCTCATTGATCAAGCTGGGATATGAGGGTTCAGGTGGTCCCTAAGGCACCCTGGATATAAATTGTTTGGGCTTTGTAATTTCATACAAGGACCTTTATCCATGGGGTCACGAAGAGTCGGACACGACTGAACGACTGAACAACAACAACAACAACAACATGCTGTGGTATCAGTGGTGCCATCAATGCACAACTTTGTGGCAGAAATCTAAGGTACCATTCAGCAAGTTATTGTTATTAGAGAGGGCCTGGAGTATTTTGCAGCAGGTCCCAGATGTGCCCCTTCCTCTCCTTTAAAAAGTTTTTATTTTTACTTTGCTTAAAAGCAACTGGGTGCAGTTCTCATGAGACTCCAGCTTCCCACCTTTTTAATTTCCTAGAGGCATTCACAAAGATTTAAAAGCATATCCAAATTCATTCAAGTTTGTTTCATGGGCCTGTGCCTTGAGTCCCTTAAATACCTAGTAATGTTACTGAGCAAGGGGATCCCTCTAATGGAGCAGGGTTGGCTTTCCATATTTTAAATACACATTAACATGTAAAGAGCACTCCCACGAGCACCCCCTGCCATACACGGTAAAAGCAGGCCTAATTATCTAACAGCACTACTGTACTCTGCAGGGGAAAGATTCCCACTGTAAGCTCACCTCAGCATGGTTGTGTGAACATTTCCTAGCATTCTAAAGGCCTGTCTACAAAGGACTTGCCACTCCTTAGTCCTTGGCTCATTTGTGCACAGAAATCTTTGCAGCCTCCCAGCAACCGTGCATTGATTGCTCCAATCTCCTGCCCATCCACAAGACAGATGCAGAGAACTGTGATCTCTGGACAGGTGGCACAGCCCATGTGTGGGAATGAATGATATTGATGTGCCAAATCCTCAAAGACAACATGCCTTCTTTTCTGACACCCTGGGCGCTTCCAGACTGTTGCTATTTTTGGGTGGGATTTAATCACATCCCAGCACATTCAGGTCGAGCAATTATAGTTGTTTGGGATGTCTTGCACAGCGAAACCCACCCCCCTTCCAATTTGGACTTTTTGCCTTAAGGAAAGTGATGGGGAAATGCACAGGAAAGTGTGAGATATCACTTGCTTTGATACAACACACGTAACTTCTTCACAAATCAGAAAGAATGCTAATTAAATAGCTAATATCTTCTAATCTTCCTGCAACCAAATCAGGATAAATGCTCAATAAGGAGGTCATCTGAAAGGGTTGAATTTCCTACACCTGGATATGCACTTAAGCGCCAAACTGAGAGCACAGGAAGACTATGTGCAGGTGTACCTACAATTATTCTAGTACACACTGAGGACAGGCTGGATGAGGATGATGGGGCAGTGCCCCATTCACCCTAAAGGACCTATCTCTGCTGATTTACTCATTGAATGTGTGGGAGGGGGTCCTGAATGATTTTGGGGAAGGAAGAAAACTTCAACATACCAAGCCATAACTCAGTAAGGCCCTGATGTTTCACAGTATGATCCATTGAGAAAGGCAGCCATGCCCTTCACATCATTACACAGTATGCTGCTCTGCCAAGGAGTCTGGATCTCCCTGGTTCAGAGGGAAACAATGAGGAGCTAGTAAGGGACTAGACACAGGCAGCAGCAGCAGCAGCAACAGGATGCCTCATCCCGCCTTGTCCCGGTGTCTGTCTGTGTTTCCCTCTTGGTGATGTCTTCATGAAGCTGCCAGCTGCACAGCTGTCAGGGCCAAGGGGCTGCATTCAACTCCCACTATTCAGTGCTTTTAAAAAAAAGAGGAGGCCTGCCAGGCTCAGTTGAAGCCCCTTGAGCCCCCGCCCTTGGCACCTGATCGATGGGTTGAGTGACGGGTTTGTGGGGCTGGTGTGAGAAAACCTCCCATAGCTGTTCAAGCATGCAGCTGCTGTACCTGGCCCTCACCCCATCTATCAGCAAGGGTGGCAGGCAGCCAATCCTTTCCCCTCTCACACACATCCCACACCCGACACACACACACACATGCAGAATCATAAGACAAGACAGACGCAGTCACTCTGGGGCTCCCCATATAAGTATGAAGATGCAGTATGTAGCGGGGGGAAAGAGTGACATAGTTAGATAATTTTAGACCCTGGATTTAATGGACTTATTTCAAAATGTGGTCATCCAGCCTTGCTACATTTCACACACACACACACACACACACACTCACACTCACACACACACACACACACACACCATTCCCCTCCTCATTCTGCTGAACTTGGCCCTAGACTCCTGCCCCAAAGTCCTTCCTGCCCTGATGGCACCACTGGGTAAAAAGGTGGGGATCTGGGTCATGCTCATCAATGCACAGCACTCTTCAGATTAATTAAACCAGAATAACTGGCACCTTCTTGCCCTGCTGTCACAGTCACTAATGTGGGTTAGAATCACCATTGCACATGTTTGTTCAATGCAACAGCAGGCAGAGGGCTCACCCTTTTGTGACTTTTCCTGTTTATGTTGACCAAAAAAGGGCTAACAACTCAACCCAAATGGTTCCTGACAATATGCTCCAATGTGCTTTCAAGCATCAAGAAGATCCCATCAAACTGTCACAGGTCTCATCACAGAGCAAAAGAAAGCAGCTCTGGAAAATCCTCAGCAATGCAGATATATGTGGCATTATCACGTTACAGAGCCTTCTGCTTCTGTGTATGGAGGGTGCTGGTAAGGAACAAGAATAGAAAGCAAGGGATCCCAAACTTACAGGGAGTGGTGATCATTTATCGTAAGACAAGGCAAGCCAAGAATAAATCAGGGAAGATAATCACTAAACAAATTAAACTAATAATAAACATGTATTTAAATACACAATGATCAGGAAACCATCTAGAGGCAATAGAATCCTTGGAAGATAAAGGTGTAAGAGGAATATTATTATTATTATTAAATAGATTTTATTAAATTTTCCACAATATATCACAACACAACAATAACAAACCAACAAGAGTTATATAAAATACAAAAATACATAAAAAACAAAACAATACAAAGATACAAAACAAATCAACAACAAACACAACAATAACACTATAATCATTCTCTTCCTTAACATTGTTAATTGACTTCCTCACGTCCCCTCCTTCTGCTTTCATTGTATAACATCGTTAGTAAATTCTTAACATTATATAATCATCAATCTATCCTAATCTTATTCTAAATCTAATTTCCTTATCAAACTTCTATCTTTATTCATCTTATCTACCGGTATTTTCCATACTGTAGCCTAGTATGTCTTCTAGTCACTTCCTAAATACTAATCTCAGCATAAGTTTTTAAATAGTCTTTAAAATTTATTCCAATCTTTCTGTACCGCTTCGTCCCTCTGGTCTCGGAGTTCCCGGTCAGTTCTGCGAGTTCCATATACCGGTATTCGATCATTTTCATTTGCCATTCTTTCACCGTTGGTATCTCTTTGGTTTTCCAGTTTTTAGCTAGTAAAATTCTTGCAGCTGTTGTGGCATACATAAAGACTGTCCTGTCCTCTTTAGAGATTTCATAGTTTGGCATGCCCAGTAAGAAGGCCTCTGGTTTCTTACTAAATGTGTTTTCAACACTTTTTCAATTCATTATATATTTTCTCCCAGAAGTCACTTGCTTAGGGCATGTCCACCACATACGAAAGAAGGTACCTTCTACTTGCTTACATTTCCAACATTTATTACATAAACCATGATATATCTTTGCTAGGTTTACAGGTGTTAAATACCATCTATACATCATTTTCATAACATTCTCTCTCAACGTATTACATGCTGTAAATTTAATACCAACTTTCCATAATTTTTCCCAATCCTGTGTAAGAGGAATATTAAAGGAAGATGGGGAAATTGCAGGGAAGCCAAGTGAATTATTTGCATCAGTTTTCATTGCAGAATGTGTTAAAGAGATCCCCACACCTAGAACTTTGTTTTGAAGTATTATGTCAAACAGGTGTGTGAGAAGAGGGTGGTTTAGGCAGGAGTGGGGAACCTGCCACATGCTATTGGACTCCAAATCCAAACAGCCCTAGCCAGTGCTTCTCATTCCATCAGTCACTTTGTTGGAGAGCAGGAAGGATTTAAGTACAGTACTTAAACAGAAGGAATAATCTACTCTGCCTTTATGTTCATTTACTTATTTCATTCCTTCCTTTGCAAAATGATTTGCTAAGTTCTGCAGTGGGGCAATGCTGGCAATGTTTTCATTTTCTGGACTGAACCAAGTCACTGCTCTGCCTAAACATTTGCCTCACAACAAGGTGAAATGGCAAGACATGGTCCTGCACCACAAAGCTCACAGTATGAAATCAAGGGTGGCAGGAGGGAAATTGGAAGACTAGAGGGGACAAGATGATGCAGAAGTTGTCTGGCTCGAGACAAATGCCACTCCAGTGTGGTTTAGCTAGCAAGGCGTTAGCGAGCAGAGCAGTGTGTCTGCACAGAGGGAATTTGAGGACACATTGCCACTGCCTATAGAGGCAAGGATCAGATTGTTCAAGGACTGGGACAGATTCACAGGACACCAACAACGTTGTTGACAAATTCTTTTCCTTCCTTTCCCGCTCCCCTCCTGGACTGAATGGTGATCAGGAGCCATTCTTGTTGTGAAGAATTTTTTTTGCAATGCATATGTCACCCATCTGAAACCTGACCACTCATATAGAAACAATTCACAAATAATTCTATAGACAAAACTGCTAAGCTCAAGGAGAGCCAAGGAATTTTACTTTGGAGATCTCTCCATCCCGCTCACAATGTCAGTTTCAAACCTTCCTATTTGCTCTCTCTTTACCCCACCCAGGTGAGTAAGGAATAAAGATCTTTACAGAAGGCTAAAAATTAAAGGGGGTTGTGCTTTGCAACTTCAAGCGTGATATTGTCAGTCCAGCATGTATCCGTTAGTCTGGTGGCTTTAACCTTTCAAAATGTGTTTTGGGGAACTGCAAGTTTCTGGGCAGCTTATTGGGGGTTCCTCAATGAGAAAGTCCAGTAATGACAGACAAAATTCCTTGAAAGGCAGCATTTGGTTCACACGCAGACCAAGAAAGAAGCTCAGTAAGAATGGCCAGTGACATGTATATTAGGGGGAATGTGTCTACAAATTCATGTATTAATGAAAATGACACGTACAAATGCATTATATTAGGGGAAATTGCATGCTAAAAGGTGTACATTAGGAGCAATGCACTCTAAAAAATGCTGAGGAATTTAGGGATGACATTTTTTAAAAGTTTTTTAAAGTTTGCAGTAGATCAGCAAGAGTTTCTGACTCACTTATTGAACAATAGTTACAGGTAGGAAGCCGTGTTGGTCTGCCATAGTCAAAACAATGAAAGCACATGAAAGCTCATACCAATAACAAACTTAGTTGGTCTCTAAGGTGCTACTGGAAGGATTTTTCTTATTTTTTATTTTTATTGAACAATAGTAACACCACACTGAGAGTCCAACCCACCAACCAAAACAAACAAAGCAAAAGCAAAAGCAAGCTGCTGAAGCCAAAAGGCTTGCAGGGGTAGGGGAAGCACAAAGGCTTTCTGAGGGTGTGTTTATATTCTTGCTTTAGAGCACCATGAAGTTGTCCCCCCCCCATGTGTTTCACATCTCTCCCCCCCTCCAGCTGTTCACATCGCCATGGCTTCAATTCTTTTCTGTTTGTGTACACACCAGGGGACATGAAGGGGCAGAGATGTCTTTACCCTATGCAAAGGTGTTCACACCTTGGTTAGGGATGGATTAGGAATGCCTTAAGGACTCCAATCAGGTTTGAGAAACAATACATCAAACAGTAGTATCCTATAACAAAGTACAGGATATGTATGCATTTTGGAAAATGCATATGATTAACATTAAGAACTTAGCACTAGAAACACCATGAGTGCACAGGAAACGCGAATGCAAACACAAGTGTATGTGAAAGAATTGTGTGAGGCTCAGTTCCAGAACAGGAAACAAATTCCTGGACTTACGTGCTCATACATACTCTGTTCCTTTGTTCGATCTCACCAGCTTGGATTGTGCACACCTTGTAGGGCACATTTTGCATCCCTTCCAGCAAGAAAATAGATGGGAGAGATGGTTAGAGCAGTCCTTTCTCTTGGAACTAGGGAAACTTACAAAAAAGTAGCTATCACACTATCCAGGCAGATTTCAGTTCTGCTGCCACCTCTCATTTCATAGTTTGACAGGTTCTAAAGTGCCCACTTTCATAATCTGGTGCAAAACAGGAAGGAGCAGAAGAGCCAGTATCTGAAAAAAGAAGACACCTTGTTATGCAGAGAGAATGTGTCTCCTTTCCCCATTACAGGTCTGCATGATTCTGAAACTGTGCAATGCAGATGACTGGGGAATCAGGGTCCGTGTGTGTGTGTGTGTGTATGTGCTGCCTATGCAAGGATTGGATGCTATGAATCGGTCACATAAGCACACCCCCACCCTAACCCTGCACTCCTGACATCAAAGAAACGTGGGACAGACACTTTCAGGAAAACCTGCTTGTTCTAGAACTGCCTAAGCAACATGAGCTTGTCAAGAATACATTCTTCCGATTTCCCTCCATGCGTCATTACCAGGAACTGCATTTGCTGCACCACGTGCCATAGATAGCTACACCATCCAAGTCCAATTAATTATGTTCAGTTATAGCAAGTAGCCTTCTTGCTGCTCAAGGATTTTATCCAGTTCAGTGTGAATCCTTAGAAGTCTTTCTGTCATCAGGGATCTAATCTCTCATACATAGCTGCCAGTGGCCATTGGTCACTGCCATTCACCTCTACTCTCCTAGCCTTGGGCCCCTAATCTCCCTCAGATGATTTTACCTCCAAATCCTAATCCCCAGTCCTCTGATCAGAGCCGTCTCATCCATTGGGGCTGGTGGCGCGGCGCACCAGGGCGCAATGGCCTGGAGGGCGCCTCCGCCCTCCAGCCCCGCTGGCAGCGCCTGCCGGCAGCGCCCTCCGACTGCCCAGCGGAGCAAGGGAGCTGGCCGGCCGGCCGCACCGCGCCATCAGGCTGCCCGGCGGAGCGCAAGCTGCCCGGCTTGCCTGCGCCATCCGGCTGCCCGGCTGCCCTCGCCGGCTGCCCTCGCCTCCCGTCCCGGAAGTGCTGGAAGGGCACGCAGAGCCCCGTGCCACTCCAGCGCCACACCCCTCATCCCCCGCTCGCCCACCCCCCTTCCAAGGGGCGGCAAGCGCGGGAGGGAGGCGGCGGAGAGGCAGCATGGCGGGGGCGGCGGAGGGATAGCCGCGCCAGGGCGGCCGATCTCCTTAAGACGGCCCTGCCTCTGATGTTCCATCCTCAGATAGGCAATGAATTACCTAGGTGCTTTCACACATTACATAAGAAGCACCTTTGAGACCCTCTCACACTATTCTGCACATGTGTGTATGTTGTTAATGAGAGGCAGAAAGCAGAGCAGAACCTCTCTTTCAAGCAAATGGACACCTACCCAAATGAGGTTTTACATTCTCATTACCGGAACAGGAAATGCAACCATAATATATGGTTGTGAAAGTAGATCCCACCCCCCTTTTTCTTTTTTTTTTGCTGAAGTACAGGATATTGCTGGGGGCTGGAAAGTCAGAACATGTGACACAGTTTTGCACCAGTGTATTTCCAGACCCAATCCAAAGTGCAAGTATTAACCCTGAATAATCCTACTTTAAGATCAGTTTCTGAGGTCCTGCTGGTATGCCCGTCTGTAAGATCAATTTGGCTGGCAGAGACGAAGGACAGGGCCATCCTGATGGGGGTCCAATGGTTATTGAACTCCCTTATGAATGAATCATAGAAATCATAGAATCATAGAGTTGGAAGAGACCACAAGGGCCATCCAGTCCAACCCCCTGCCAAGCAGGAAACACCATCAAAGCATTCCTGACAGACGGCTGTCAAGCCTCCGCTTAAAGACCTCCAAAGAAGTAGACTCCACCACACTCCTTGGCAGCAAATTCCACTGCCGAACAGCTCTTACTGTAAGGAAGTTCTTCCTAATGTTTAGGTGGAATCTTCTTTCTTGTAGTTTGAATCCATTGCTCTGTGTCCGCTTCTCTGGAGCAGCAGAAAACAACCTTTCTCCCTCCTCTTTATGACATCCTTTTATATATTTGAACATGGCTATCATATCACCCCTTAACCTTCTCTTCTCCAGGCTAAACATACCCAGCTCCCTAAGCCGTTCCTCATAAGGCATCGTTTCCAGGCCTTTGACCATTTTGGTTGCCCTCCTCTGGACACGTTCCAGCTTGTCAGTATCCTTCTTGAACTGTGGTGCCCAGAACTGGACACAGTATTCCAGGTGAGGTCTGACCAGAGCGGAATACAGTGGTACTATTACTTCCCTTGATCTAGATGCTATACTCCTATTGATGCAGCCCAGAATTGCATTGGCTTTTTTAACTGCTGCATCACACTGTTGACTCATGTCAAGTTTATGGTCTACCAAGACTCCTAGATCCTTCTCACATGTACTGCTCTCAAGCCAGGTGTCACCCATCCTGTATTTGTGCCTTTCATTATTTTTTTTGCCCAAGTGTAGTACTTTACATTTCTCCCTGTTAAAATTCTGAATTATTCTTGGCCTCTATGGTATATATAGTCTTACAAATGGGCCACTTCTTGTGCATCTGGCTTTATGATTCTGAATTGTTTATATTTGTTTATTGGCATCCTTATGTTATTATCTAGATCTAAAATAAGGTATTCCACTCTGATGTCTAATGCATCTGTTCTTCTGTGGCAGCTGCTTTGCGAGGCAGCCTGCAAATACATCCAGAAAATAAAGAATACCACCAAGACCTGTTTGACTCCTTGAACTTCCCTAAAAAGCTCACAGGGACACACAGACAGGATTACACTCTTTACTCCAGATTAATTAATCTGCCCAGAGACTTCCCGCTTGTTCTTGACACCCCACATACTATATAGCAAGTGCCATAAGGGTACTAGGAACAAGTTGGCCTTAGGCAGAAGCAGATCCCCACCCCCAGCCCCTTGATGGCAGGCACCAGATAGCAGGAGATTATTCGCTGTGAAATTAGTTGTAGGACAAAGAGGAAACAGATCCTCTTCAGTGCCCCTTAATTTCAACACTTTCCCCATCCTCCACAACTAGATTTACCAGCACATCTTTGGTTCTGTACTGTTACAGTCCCTCACAGCTCCTGCAAATTCTCCTTCTTGCAATCATAGCCCTTGGGCTTTATCCTTCACACACACACACACACACACACACACACACACTTAGTTCATAGCTTTTATAAATGCCATCTGCTAGGGAAACTAATGTTGGGCTGCTGTAATCCCTCCCTATCCACTGAGCAAATGCCAGTGTCAGGCAGCTGCCATGTGTGGCATTCATTGAAGCAGGTTTTGTGCTGGCAGCCCAGTCTGGTCAGCTGTGCCTGCTACACCCACATTAGGGGCAAGAGGCACTGAGGAGAGAAAGGAAGCAGGCACTGTCCCTTTACAGTAGCTCACACCTCAGGAAGTGGTGGATGGAAACTGGAGAAATAATGAACAGGGAGCACGACTCCTTCCTACCCATGAAGCACCTTCCTTTGCTTCTTCCTTCCTGGAAGACCAGGTACAGTACTCTCTACTTGCCTGTTCAGACTTCCCCTAGGCCACACCTCTTCTCTCCTAGCCACACCTCTCCCAGGCCCTACTGTAGGCTCTCAAGTGCTTTTGCCTGGCTGGAACAAATCTTTGAACTGTGAGAATGCCTCTTGCTTGGCTGTTGGAAAGGGTGTGCGTGCATGCAATTGCTGGTTTTTGTCTGACTGGAATATATAGCCCATAAGGTAAGAGTCACATCCAATGTTCAGCCCATGATTCCCTCCTACCACTCCCATGTGCTAGCATGTGGCCATTGGCAGGTTTCTCACAAGGAAATGCAACCCTCAAGCTGAAAAGGAGGAGGAGGAGGAACCGAGGAACAGCTTGCCTGCCTTCTAGACAGGTGGATGGACCATGCTGTTGGGAAGGCAGCAGGATTCAGGGAACACCAACAGGAGTAAGTGGCTTGAGGGTTTGACAAGGATGTTGAGTAGGCATTAGAGTTGCCAAGTGACCAGAGGTTAACAAAAAGCATCCTGGCCTGCTGTGTGCATTAATAGCAACTTGGTGCAGATAAATAAGCAAGCAAAAGTTTGTTTCATGGCACGGGGGGTAAACATTATCGCTCGTTACTGTCTGCGAGTTAAGCTGCTGTTAAAGTCATAGTTGCAGAAGTCAGCTGAAAAGCTGGCAACCCTAGGAGCAATGGAATGTTAGGTGTTGGCAAACAAGCTCTGTTATTCCTTGCCTCCGTGTGTGTGCGTGCGTGCGTGCGTGTGTGCGTCCCAGGCAGTCCAGAAGTAAACCTCTTTAGCTTCACACTCGCACAATCTTGGTTACCACAGTAGCAAGGCCTTAGCTGCCTCTGGCCCTTTAAGTCTAGGCAGAGGGTTATATATATATTTCCCACCTTTTTGTCTCTCCCCCCCCCCTTTTATAAAGGAATCAAGGTATCGAGCGGCGCCTTGGGGGGGCTCACAGCTGCTGTTGCTGTGGCAACCAGCCTTACTAACCTGTAATTGGTACAGAAAAGCAACCTGGTTTAAAGTTATTACAATGAAGGCAGACCAGATTTCTAGCCGATTAGAAACCTCCCCAGGTGCTGGTATAAATAGAAATGGAGAGAGGGGCATTGGGATGACTCCATGCAGGGCAGAGAAGCTCAATAGGGGGCACTCTCCTCTTTCAGTCATTGTTGGTCTTGTCTGGCATAGGAGGAGAGCAGGGGAAGGCTTGGCTACCCCCTAGGAAACTGTTGTGCCACACTTCTAGGGCAGGGGGCATTGTATTGCAGAGAACTCTATAGGTGGCCTCTTCTTAGTCAAATTAAGATGCATCAGGATTCAAATCTAGATTTAGATTGGGGGAGGCTGCAGCAAAATGTTCTTGTTTTATTATTGTTTTAGTGCCAGCTCCTGTCCTTGTGTAGTCTTAGGGTTTTATTCATATCATTAATTTTATAATTGATGCCCCACTTGGAGAATTTTTTTTGACTGAAAACTGGGCTTTAGTTTCATCATCATCATCATCATCAACAACAAAATGTTTCAGTGTGGAATGGTTTTGTTCAGGTTCTAGTCATTCGGCTTCCGCTCCCCTTATTTCTCTCCCCCCACAACTCAGTACAGTGGTACCTCTGGTTACGAACGGGATCCGTTCTGGAGCCCCGTTCGTAACCCGTGACGTGCGTAACCTGAAGCGCCGCGTCTGCACATGTGCGCGATGCAATTCGGTGCTTCTGCACGTGCATGTGACATCATTTGACGCATCTGCGCATGCGCGAACCGCCGAACCTGGAAGCAACGCGTTCCATTATTTCTGGGTTTGGCGCGTTCGTAACCCGTGTTGTATGCATCCTCAAGCACTCGTAACAAGAGGTACAACTGTACTCCATGCCCAGTGAACATGCACATTTGGATGTTTGGGTCTTCTCTCTCCATTTGGTGCTTCTTATCCTTTTCGTTTCTTTTTTCCTTTGGAGGGGTAGAAGGTCTGGCCCCTGTTACATTAAATTATTTGATTTCTCCGTTGATGCCTCTGGGTAGCTTTCTCTTCCATCCCAGGGGACACTGAAAAATAGCTTGTCAGTGTGAATCAGGAACTGACCTATCCAGACAACAATATAGTTCTTTCTGTCACACATCCACGCACTCACACACACCTGTGTTTCTGTTGCAGACATTCCCTTCCATTCCTCCTCTTACCCAGTTCTCAGGGCTTTTTCTCTCTCTCCCAGTCTCCCAAAATTGCATGTCAGCAAGTCACTATGAGGCTGTTTAGGGGTTCCCCTCCCTAGGATTTTCCCTTCAGTTTTTTTAAAACTTATGCATACCTTGATGTCACCCCAAATCTGCTGTTCTCTCTTGGGCATCATTATTATGTTTTGGCTACATAAGCATAAAATACTTGAATTGGCATTATTAGTATATAGATATTTGGCACAGCAAGATATACATGTGCCACTACAGTGTGTGCTAGGGAAAATCCTACATGTTTTTACCATGTGGTGTTGTTTAAAACAGAAGTAGCTGAGGGAGGCACCTCTGAAATGTAAGAAGGGCCTGTTAGAAGTGTGAAATCCATTTTGTATGTCTCTCTGGAAACTTCTCTGGACTTCATGGTCTCTCATTCACTAGTCCCCTGAGTTATTTTCTAGCCACTTTCCTGTATACATTTGAAAAATGCAAGGAGGGGCAGGCATCAGATACAAACCTCGTAGGCCACTGTCACAAGGATCAAATGCACATCTGGTTTGAATTTGAACACACACACCCAAATTATGCTGGTGTTCAGCTTGTGCTGGTCTCCTGGTTAGTCAGCATTACAGAGAAAGGGAAACTGTTGAAAGCTGTAAGGGTGGAGGAAGAGAAAAACAAGAAGATGGAGGCGGCGGCAATACTGATACCGTCTGTTATGTTCTTCAAAATGTCAGCTTGCATTCTTGCATTTTCCTCAATTGCGCCTGGAGCACAATATATCTCTCACCCTCTTTCTTACCATGTGGGCTCTACCCTCATTCCTTTTTGGTGCTTTCTTATTTCAAAGCCCAATTTGTGGCGTGCCTTTGATGATGTTGCAGAGCAGAAGGGGGGCACTAGGGGGCACTGTGCTGCAGGGAGTAAGATAGGTGTCTCCGTTTGAGTATTGTGCCAGGGATATAGGTGCTTCAGGTGGCAGGGAACCCGTATCTGTTAGTGGTTGGTGAGAAACTCCCACCCTCCAAAAGAAAAAGAAAAAAAGGAGTAGGAAGCAAGCTCTGAGACTCTGGAGGACCTCTGCCAGTCAGAGCAGACAATCCTGGGATAGTTGGACATACAGTCTCACTTGCTATAAGGTAGCTTCCTATGTTCCTAACCACATACATACATACCCAGCTGCTCTGTTTCTGAAGAAAAGCAAATTCCATCTTTTTACAGAAAAAGCTCATTTGAATGAGTGAAACACTGGAGGTGGCTGGTATCTTGCTTACAGTTCTTCTGGTTCCTGTTTTCATTCCATCATTTTCTTTTACAAAAGACAAGTCAGGTTTGACTTTTACATTTCAGGCTACATTTCAGTTGGACTAGCACCTCTGATCTACTAGCAGGAGGTGTGATCCTGGTTCCTCTGTTTAGAGAGGTCGTGCCCATCAGTCCTAGCTTGAATGAAGGTCTTGCTCTACGGGGGGGCGGGGGCGGTATGGGCTGTTTCTTTCCTACTTTGCAGAAGGGAGATGTGGCAAAAAAGCCAGAGTGCAGGAAAGAACCATGACATTCAGTGAAATGATTGAGCACAGCCAGCTCATTGGATCAAGCAGTCTAGAATCCTGTCCCTAAGGCTCCCCAGCACTGAATGCATTACTCCATGTGGGTGAAAATCACCCATGTCCTGGCTCTCACTAGTGGACACAGTACTTGGACTCTAAATGCAGTTTTTGCCAAAGGTTTTCATGCATAGAACACTGTGGTACAGAGGTTACACAGCACATCGGTCAGGTTAAGATACATAGCAAACCACAAGCCTAAGACATTGTCCCAACACTTGACATGCCCCAAGGCTCTCCTTTTGAAGAGCAGGGTGGGCACAGTCATTCACCTGGTTGGCATGCAAGTGAGCACTGTTTTGAGTAGGCTGGGTTTGCTGAGTCTTTTTGCATTAGCACAATCATCTCCACATCCTTGGCACTGGAGGTGGAGTTGATGAGGCTGGCTTGCTGTCTGATCTATCTGCAGGCATTGAAATGTGGTGGGTTTTTTTTAATGTTACTATATTTTTGTTTTTCTATGTTATTATGAAATTGTTTTTGTAGTTTTTGCTTGAAATGCAGTCTTGTTTCTTTGTTCTAAGCTGCTTTGAACATGATTTTTTTTGTGGAAAAGTGGCATACAAATAAAATGCATGAATGGATGGCAGTCCATTTGGTCTCTCTCTGGGGTCTGAATCATCATCCCCCAGCCCACTGGGGTCCAATTCCTGCAGGTCCCCATTCCCCCCCTTTTCTCCTTCCCCTCAGACCACTCAAACCAATATGTCTCCACAAGGATTGTGACAATCCACTTAAAGCCAGGCCAAAGAGATCAAAGTGTGGGCAAGTTATTCCTTACGCTGCCTTATATAGCCTATGCTGGGCAAGAAACAGTAAACCTGAGCCATGATGATGCATACAGGTACATGCTCTTTCTAGGGTGGTTGGCCAATCTGTATCTGGTTGAGATTCTACAGAGATGTCTTCCACTCTGCTCTTACAAGGTCCTGATGGGGGTGGAAGGGACACCACACCCAGGACTTCCAGGAAGTTATCTTCTTAGCCCTCATTCTATTCTAGTTACAAGGCTGATTGGAAAGCCAAAAGAATGTGAGGGCCATTGACTCCGCTGGGGATTGGGTATGTTCTTTTCTTGCCAAAATGGAAGCCTGGCGGTGGCGAAACATCCCATCTGAATTGTTCATCTTGAGCATCTTAAAACCAGTGGCAGATAAATAAACTGGGAAAGACTGCAAATGTGTGGGTGGACTTGCGCAGATGATCTTGATGAAGCGGAGAACTGAGCTGAAAATGGCAAAATAAAAGCTCAACAAAGACTAATGTGCAGTGTGTTAACCAGATGCAAGGAAACCCAAATGCACAAATATACAAGGGGGAGAACAGCTGCTAAGAACAGCGAAATAGGATAGGGGACTGCAGTGGTTCTCAGACCATGTGGTCCATAGAATGTAAGAGTCTTGGGAGGTGAGGAATATCTAAGAGGGGCAAGGGAACCTTTTTTTTCAACCCAAGAGCTGCATTCCCTTCTGGGCAACCTTGCAGGGGCTACATCCAGTCATGGGGAGAGGCAGAGGCAAAAGTGAGCAGAACAATGAATGTGGTTTTCAGCTTCCCATAGAAAGATTATAGGTGTCTGCGCACACCCACACCATCCATTTAAAGCACATGGCTTCCCCCAACCACGAGAACTGTAGTTTACCCCCTTACAGAGCTACAGAACTGTCAGCTCATTTGACAAACTTCTGTCCCCCGGATTTTTTTTATTATTTTTGGGTGGAGGAGGGTACGGGACGGGACACCATGTGCTTGACCTGGATGGTGGGCCTGTGATCACAGTCTCTCTATTTTCCAACCAGGCAAGCAAGAGGCATCAGCACACATATCAAGGGCACATTCCAGCCAGGCAAAAGCAGTCCAGGTGTGTGTGGAGCAGGTCTGGTGCAGGATGTAGTCTTTGCATCATTTGCATGCAAAGAATGTATTCTATCTCTGTGCCCATCATGCTTGCTGAACTCAGTTTATTCTTGGCCTCATATTTTGTTTTATGTTGCCTTTCTCCTCTAGAATGGGTCTTATAGGTTCTGACCTCTAGCAGTTCAGTATCATACTGGTTCCTGGAACTTGGCCCTAACCCTACAAGCATGAACCACCTGTAAGCAACAGTGGATGCTGCCTATACCTTTTATGAGTCTAGGTTTATATAACATGGTCTGTTTTCCTATATTATGCCTTGGCAGGGGTCCTTCCCCAAAGTGGCCTATAAATAAATTACCGGTAATTGATAAAACTCAGTCCACAACAGGACCCTCTTTCTGTTTACCAGCCCTTAGTACAGTAATCACTTAGATACATGACATAATGTTTACATGTGCTATATGGGAGATCCCCTACACTACATCTAGGTGCAATGATCCTACAGGACTCTCTGCACAATTTATTTAGCTTTCTGTGGGGTTCATGATTACTGTTGTGGCAGTGCTTAGCACACAGTCTGTCTTGACATATGCAACACTACAAAAACGAAGGGAAAAACCTCCGGCTTCACTCTAATAATGAATCAGCACCTGGAGCCCTACCACAACAGACTGGTCCTTTAAGTCCATGGAAACACAGTGGTGTGCCTTGTCTAATAAATTAATCTTTGCAATCCTCAAATAACAAGCAAGTGTTTGTACCTTAGCCATGGCTGAGCAGTATGCTCAGGTGTATAGGGATCCAAATTCTCTGGCTGACACCTAAGGGTGCACCTGCCTTTGCTGGCTCCTGTTTGGTGGTGGAAATGCACATATTCTTCCTTTTCTGGGGCCAAGGTGGGGGCAGACCCTTGACTTGGCTCAAACAAAGCAGGAAGGTCAGGGACAGGAAAGGAATGGGCAGGGAACAATGGCTCAGAATTGAGAAGCCGAGGCCGTCTCAGTGAATGGTCCATTGTGCCACTGACACCAGCTGTTTGCCTTTCACCAGCAGGCTGCAGGGGACAGAACTTCCTCTTTCTACCAGGGAATTTTTTTTAAATAGCTAAAGCTGGAAGAATTGACTGTCTCCCTGGCTTCCTCCAGAGCTTTTCAGAGACAGGTGTGAATGAGTTTCAAAGCACCCACTGAAGTAGAAGCCAGACAAACAAGAGTACAGAAGGGAAGGGGCACTCTTCTATGAGGAAATTGAGGCAAAGAGAAAAAAAGACCCCCAGGCAGGCAGCAACAGAGCGCCGAGTGGAAATAAGGCATTCCCCTAAGCCTTCTAGGTACAACAAGGGTGACCTGAAATAAATTGTTGGTCTCCTCACCTCCCAGCAGGACGGCTCCTGCTCAAGTTTCCAGACAACCATACCTTCCTCCATAATACTATAAAATGTGAGGAGCTTCGGCAGGATATTTCACTGCCTTCCCCCCGCCCACCATAAGCGCAAATTTCCTCTTTTTGTTTTCCAGCTGATGCTGAATGTCCCATGCTGTTTTTTGCCCCCTTGGTCATGTTTTCGAAAGCACGAGTTTCCCCTTCCCATATTTCTGAAAACCTCAGGGTTTACTTGCTTTACTTGTATGGTGTGGGTGTGACCCCCGGCAGCCAGCTGACTTTCCCAAGAAGGCTTTCAGCCTCTAGCTGGGCCTTCCTTAGGAGCAATACTGCCGCAGGCTTGGGTGCTTACTAATGTGTAGGCCTTTTGGTAGATGGGAGCTGTCAGGGAACTGTCCCCGGCTCAGCGCAGGGTGGTGGAAGGGCTCTCGGGATGCTACAGAGAGCCTCAACCCCACCTGACCAGTAGCAACTCCTCATCCAGCGTCTCCAGTAGGGAGGGGGAGGCAGCTCAGGAACTGGAGAGACGAGGCTCTGGGGATGTTGGAGAGACCCTGCACTCCTCTTGCTCAGCGGGTGAGGAGGGAGACACGCTATTTCCGTTGCCCCAAGTCCGCAGAGGGGTGAAACGAAAAGAGGGGAGGCAGAGATTTCATATACCGAAACTCTTATGTTGGGGTCAGAACCGGAAGGGGCCACTCCTGGATTCTGCAGACGGTTGATACAGACATGAGCTTTTAAGCTCCGCACTGTACATAGTATGCACAATAAAACTACTTAAGAAACGGCTGGAGTTTTGCCTGGTTTCTCATGAGCAACCATCCAAGGAGCTTTGTCACTTGTGCTGATTGGCACCTTCAACATGTGGCTTATGGGTGGCTAGTGCCGTGATTCAGAGTGCCAGTCACTCACAAAATACATTACATCTGTGAGTGTCCTAAAGGGGCAGTTGAAGGGATTTAGGAGGACGACAGGAAACTGCCTTAGAGCAAATGACTGTGTCAGACCAACACGGCTACCTACCTGAATCTAGTGCCTTAGAGCAAGTTCCCGCTCAGCATTGTCTGCACTGGATGTCTGCTGTTCTCCAGGGTCAGGCAAGAATCTCTCCCAGCCCTACCTGAAGATGCCTGGGATGTTTTCCATATAAAACAGCCCTTCCCCAAGGAATTGCCTGGGGTGTTTGAGCTTTAGAGTATACATGCCTGGTGATGATGGAGGAGTGATGCATCCCCTTCCCCTTCTCAATGCAGATTCCATACCACAATCTATGAGTCGGGTGCTCCATGTGGATGCCTCTGTCTTTTTGGAGGAGAGACAGCAAACTATGGAGCTATGAATGTGTTTTCTTTACTGTGCATTTTGAATCCGAGTGGTGCCAAACCTGTCTGAAATGTGTGCAAACTTCCCCTCCCTTCTTCTTCTTCTTGGAACCAAGTGCTGCTGCTGAAAAAAATAGCGTCTTGATCCAACGACAACTGTATGCTGGAAACCAAAGTTGTGTAAATCAAATGTTCATAAGCTGTTTAATTTGCATAAAGTATTTTGCTTATAGCAAGCCTACAGACTTCAGCTTTCCTGAGTGCGCAAATCTTTGATTTTGACCTGCAGTCAACACAGATCACACTGGGTATTTATGTAGTTATGAATCCTGTGCTCTTAAAAGCACTTGACTAGGAGATAGAAGGATTTAATGACTCATGTGGTTGGAATTAAACCCAAGACCCTACAGGAGCTTTTCATGGTTTGTGATGAATGCCGTTCAGACTGTGACTGACCCAGTCTTGGAAAATAGGGAGCTGCCTTATTATACCAGGCAAGTCCAGTGGTCCAACCAGCTCAGTATTGCCTATGCAGTGGCTCTAAATGGTTTCAGACAGGGGTCTTTCCTAGCTCTTCCTGGAGATGCCAGGATTGAACCTGGAACGTTCTGCATGGAAGGTGTGTGTTCTACCACTGAGTTATGACTTGTCTGTCTTTCAAAAGATGGTAAGAGAGCACCAGAGGAGTATGTGTGGGTCTACTATGGGTTATCCACACAAACCCGACTCTCCTTCCATGGTTAGATTCCAGGACCCTTGGCATTCAAATCCCCTAGTGTTAACCATTAGACCCCCCACCTCTCTCTCTCCTTAGAGATGGGGAAACTAGACTTCCCAGCCGTCTCCTCTAAGTCTACAAAACCCAACACTTCTCCAGAAGAGTGAGCTGTTAATGTTTTGTTTTGAACCCAGGCAGTCTCAGAAGCCCCACGTTTTTAGCACTGGAAGGAATCACTGCAGACCCCATATCCTAGCTGTCACTATGACTGTCCCCCTTTGTCTTCTCTCCTTCCCGATCCAGAAGGAGGTTCTCTCAAGACGGCAGATTAATGTTGCAAAATTAAATTTTCTCTGCTTCCTAGCAACGGTCGTCACGGTGCCAGGGTGGGGGTGGGAGGGACACATCAGGGTATCACATCCCTTTTCCCCCCTGCCTCCCTGTGTCTCATGTTATTCATACTGTGTTGACATCATTAGAATCCAATTGCTATTTCCTAGGGGAGCCTCTGCCATCGACAGTCATGCATTCTTGTGTGATGGTTGAGGGTGTGACACACATACCATTCCTGCACATGGAAACAAACTCGGCTCCCTTGTACATATATACACAGAGGAGGCTGCCAGGCAAAGAAGCTTGCCATGTGCACAAGGTTGCATATACAAGCTTGTGAATATGCAAATACAAACCCCATCACAAAGGCAGGTGTGCACACAGTCTTTGAAACAGGCAAATCCATAGATGAACATGCTTCTGCACACAGATGCTCAAGAGCAGCACACAATTATACAAAAAATGAGGGCGCACACATGGATTGCCACATCCACATGCACAAACAGTCGCACACACTCGCCTACTCACACCCATCTGTTTACATGCCAGAGCAGGTGAACACACAGGTGCTATCTTGCTAAGAACATCAGTGCAACTCAAGAACAGCCAGAGTTTGAGAAGATTGGGCTTCTCCATGCAAAAGGGAGTGACGTGTTTGAATGACATGTTAGATGCATGTGCAAGACTCCTTATTTCTCTTGATATCTGTATGGTATCAGGGTGATTAAAAATATATACCTATATATATTCAAAGCCCGCCCATAAATGCTAAAGGCGGCTTACAAAAACATAAAATAGGTGACATAAAATAGTACACAGCATAACAAAAGCAACGGCAACCATAAAACATTAGCAGCACAAATTCCTCTCCTTCTCACAGACAGCACTATTAGATCATTTTCACCTGTTCAATTCCCCCAAGCTTGCCTGAATAAATAAGCTATACAGAGAGCTTTCTAAATCTTAACAGGGAGGCATACTGACTCACCTCCACTTGCAATTCTTTCCAGAGCCTTGGAGCTATTTGGGGAAAGGCCCAGAGTCTTCCTGCCACCATCAAAATCTCTGAGAGTGGAACCCTGAGAGGTGTGAGGATGCCAGGTCTTGAAGGGCCTTTAAAGGTCAAAAACGACACCTTTGGTTTTGAAGCTCAGGATTCTTTGAAACCTATGGATTTCATGCCCTCCCATTGTTATAGCAGGGACTGGTGGGGATTTAGGGTTCCTGGACTTGTAAGGGGCCTGCTGGGCTCCTGCTGTCTTTGAGTGAAGGCAAAAGGACGACACTGAGCTATGGTCAGCTCATTCCCTCTGTTGCTTCTAGCAACGGGGGCAGAAGCCTGGAGTTAATGTGGATTCTAATTCAGGACGGTCTGATCCTGCAAAACAGATGGTTTGCATCTATTTCCAGTTGTGCATTATGCAAACATCACAGGTGCATGTTAAGTTCACCTCAACAGGAGAGCACTGCAAACACCCTAAAGAGCTTAGAGTTATCTAGACTGAGGAATGAGTCGCTAGGCCAAGCAACCCATATGAATCCACTTTATTCTGAGGCAGACTCTTGGTCTACCTAGCAACTACTTGTTGGAACACCTTGCCCCTCAGGGTCTGCACAGCGCTGTTTTTGTTGGTCTTCACTGTGTTTTTTTTCTGCCAAGGGCTATGTTCACTATGGGGTAATTGGTTTGGGAGACACATGCAGATGTTGAGTGGGCCTCTCCACCTGTATAAACTTGGGGTGCACTATAGTCTGAGAGACATTTTGTTGCAGTGAGCCATTGGTCCCCCTTCAGTGAGATTTTTTTTTTTTTAAAAAAAAGTTGCTTTCTTTGATGTACTACTTTATTGATTGCCACTGTTTTGTTGCTTTCGTGATTGCTTTATTGTTTATGTGTTGTTGTTGTTGTCTTTAAAAAGATGTTTGCTCCCTTAAAAAAAAATCCCACAATAAAAACAACATTTGACTGGCTCTGGATTTCAAAGGTCTCAGGCCAAAGGGGGCTTCCCCAGTCCTGGTTCCTGTGGTCCTCCTCCCCACCACAGCTGAAGGTGCTGAGGCTGAAAGTGGGGCCTTGTGTGTGCAAAACGATTACTCTGTCACAGAGCTATGGGGCCTTGTCCATCAACAGCAGCACATTAAGTCAAAGTACTCACACGCAATGCTCTTTTTGTGTGTCAGAGAACGCAGACTTTCTCTTTGAAATAAAAGCATCCTGTTTCCTGATCCCATTTTCTACATTTTTCACAACCCAATTAGATTTTGCTGGGGTGGTTGCATCCTGAAAATAGCTGGCAGTTTTAGAATCATTACAGAACCTCAACACTCCTTTATCCTGCCTTTCTAGCACAGCCAGATACCACTAGTAGCTACCATTTTTGCACTTTGCTCGTGTTTAAAGTACCGGTATATCATCCCCTACATTCTTGTCTGGGCTAGAGATAGTTGCACCTCTGCAAACAATTATTCATTACCTTGTAAATCACATTGAGGTTTTTGTTTTAACAATCAAGCGGTGTAATAAATTTTATTAAAGAAATAAATAAGTAAGTAACTGGATTTCTAAGCAACTTACCTTTCTCTCCCTGAGCAATCCTCCATTTCACCTGCAGTTCTATATTTTTAGGCCCTTGGGCACCTTGGGGTTTGTAAGCAAGTACTGTGGTCACTTTCTCCAGAACAGCCTCCACCCCAAAGACACAGAAAGATCCAGCAGAATTCATCTCAGCCTTGAAAAGGCCCTGGAAGTGAAAAACGAAGTAGGAAAGAGCATCACTCTTCCAAATTCTTCCTTCAGCTCTTATGTACTTCTTGAAGAAAAAAGGTAATCACCCTCACGACCAAGATCGCAGTGAGTGAGGGGGCTTTGTTGACATCAGGGGAAGATCTCAAGGGTGTCACTGCTCCTACATTGCCACATTGGCAACTGTTCCTTTATATAATAATTAATATTGTAGTTCCATATCTTTATGTGATGATGTCATACTATTGTAAGTTCTCTAACCTCTTGAGTATTTGTACTTCATGCTAAAACTCAATGCAAATAGAGTTCTGTATGCGCCATGGGCCTTCCGCATGGCTGCCTCTGTTCATCATATCAGCAAGTTGCAGCCATTGCAAACAATGTATTCCATGGCAGAGCTGCTTGTGTAAACTTGGCCTTTAAACTTGGTATTTCTGCCTCGTAATAGATGTTGTTGGAGGGCTCATTGCTTATTCTGGTGCCTTGAGTGGTGTCCGGTCTTCTTTTCATCAGCAGAGCCACCTGTTTGTGAAATTATCTCAAAATGAAATTGATGAGCTTGAGCTTCCCAAACTATTTTTGCCACCATGCATAATGGTGTGCCTCTAGATACAACAGCTGTGAGTTCCTGAGTTCTCCTTCAGCCTTTATGAAATGATTATTATTTATTTAAAGACTAAAAAAAACCAAAACACCTCACCAGCTGTCATAGCCTCAGCAGATCTCCATGAAAAGTGTTAGTTCACAAGAGGGATGGGGTGGGGGAACCTGTGGCTCTCCAGATGTGGTTGAACTTCAGCTCCCATCAGCCCCAGTCAACATGGCCAACGATTAGGGACGATGGAAGTTGTAGCCTAACAACATCTGGAGGGCCCCATCCCTGGATTATAATACAGTCTAATGGCTCATCATTTCCTTTCATTCCCAGCCTTATTGTCAAAATTCATGTTACACATGAGCCTTCTACGTGTCCTGTGTCCCTGCCTGAATTATATTCTCCAATGAGGTTAGTTATCTATCCAATTTTTGCATCCTTTCCCCCTAATCAAATTGGCTACTTTGTAGCTGTGTCACCAGGAAGATGGCAGCTATAGTGGAACCCCGTGTTACGTACCGTCCCCCTTGCAAACGCTGCGGGTTATGAGCTCTGGTTGCGACCTTTGCCCCAGGATGTGAGCGGAAGTTGCGTGCTGGCAGCGCAGCAGCAGTGGGAGGCGCCATTAGCGAAAGTGCACCTCATGTTACGAGCGGTTTTGGGTTGAGAACGGACCTCCGGAATGAATTAAGTTCATAACCGGAGGTACCACACTCTAGGACTGTAGCTGAATTCAGGGATGGGGAAATGGTGGCCCTCCAGATGCCACTGGACTACAACTCCTGTCAGCCCTGACTTTTGGCCATGCTGCCTAGGGGCTAGTTAGGGTTGGGAATGCCAGATCCCCCACCCCTGGCTTAACCAGACTCTCTGATAATGCTTCGAAAATAACCGTGTGGTATGGCATAATTATGTACATTCAGAGCTTTCCTGCCATTCTCCGATCATTGGATGCAGCTTGTGGGAGATGGGGGAATGCTGGCTGTGATGGTGGCATATCACACACACATTCCTTTTACTACTTGTTATAACAGAGAGGCACAAGAGGAGATAGGCTCCTCCACGCTACAGCCCTGTTGTGGCTCCTGATGAGATGGGTGGTAGTAGTAGACCAGGAACTAAGAGCACTGGCTATGGGTATCCTGGGATACAGCAGCCTGGAGGAGTCGTGATGAGGGGGAACGATGATGTACAGCAGGAGGTCAGAATGTCTCCAGGGAATCAGAATGCCTGAAGCTGCCCTAGATGAAGACTCAGTTGAGTAGTCCAGTTTGAGGAGAGGTGGCGCTTAAGAATAAAGCAGCTCATGTTCTTCTCTTCTGTTCAGTAAGACATTCAGCCTGCCACTGGTTTCTTACAATGCCTTTGTGAACACAGCAGCACAGGGAATGCTCTTTGTGGAATCAAGTGTCCAAAAGAGACCCTTAAGCTCAGAGAATTCTTAGCTGCTCCTGGCCAGCACTGCTTATTGTGCCACTCTTTGTTTGTTTTTAATTTTATTTCAGCTCTTAAAATACCATTTAATCACCAAAGTTTCTAAGCATTAAAATTACAAAAAGCATATGGTGGATAAAATCAATTAAAATTAATCATAAAAGCAGAAAAACAGTCTGGAAAACAGAAAAAAAACTGACTGCTCTAATAGTCATTCCATCTCCCCAGGGAAGTCAGGCAACTGTATTCTGTGATGGGGCTAGAGATCTAAACAAATAATAATTAAAAGATAAAAATAACAAGTGCTCCTCTGCACTCCCTCACCAGACTACCATTCCCAGGATTCTTTGGGGGGTAAGCCTTGATAATTCAACTGATACAAAGCCAATATATATTTGTAGTGTAGTAATGCTCATAGCCTGAAGACTCTTCTCTTAGATTAATTACAATATCTACTTCTTCATGTCTCTTTTCCAGAATACCCAGCAGCTTCTCCTCCAGAACTGACCAGCCGCACAGTTCTGGCGGAACTGGAATTGATTTTTATTTTTATTATTAAATTTAAATACCACCCTTCATCCAAAGATCACAGGGCAGTTTACAACATAAAAATACAAAATGAGAACGCAAAATACATAATAAAACAGAAACCAATAGCCCCCTCCCACAAACAGATTTAAAAGGACAGAAAATGTTAATCAGTCAAAGGCCTGGTTATAGAAAAGCGTTTTCACCTGGCACCTAAATATATGTAATGCAGTTGCGGGCAGGCGATCCTCGAGGGGGAGAGCATTCCACAAATGGGGAGCCACCACAGAAAAGGCCTATTCTTGTGTTGCCACCCTCCAGACCTCTCATGGAGGAGGCACATGAACAAGAGCCTCAGATGATGATCACAGGGTCCAGGTCGGTTTATATGGGCAGAGGCAGTCCTTGAGGTATGGTGGTCCTGAGCCATTTAAGCCATACTGTCTTGTCCCAATGAGCAAGCTAGTCACTGAATTCTGCACCAGCTGAAGATTCCGAATCGTCTTCAGAGGGAGCCCTATATATAACACATTGCAGCAATCTAATTTAGAGGTTACCAGATTCACTCTAGGGAATAATTAAATGTGCACTTTGAATGGTATATTCCACTCATTTGAAAATATCTGAATTCTAAACAACAAAAGAAACACAATCCCCAAATTTGTACTTTTCAAACATTTATGCTGGGTAGCAGTGCTCCAATTGATTTTCAGTTTATTCACATTTGAGTTATTTGCTTTCCATTCAAAATGTTTCCTTTCTTTCATTATTGCCATTTCCCCCCCCGTTGGGTCTCTTAGCTGTAACAATGGTCCGTTCATTTTCATAACTGGTGATGAAACCATTGTTGCTGATAATGGAGGACCATAATAGGCTGCTAGTTCTTTTCCTGCCTCCCTTTGGCTTTAGCTACTAGCCTGGTCTCTTGGGCTGCCAAGATCGAGTGGGAAAGACCTAGCTATGAAAGGCAATGTCCTAGAAACAGAAGATTCCAGTTGTGTTGGGTTGACGGCCATACCTTCTTTGGCTTGATCTTTCCCTAGTTACCACCACCCCTATCAGCATATGCCACTGGAAGCCTTAATCAAGCAGAGGCAGCTGCTGTGCAATGCAGAGAACCCAGGCAGCTTTGTTACAAGGGCATGGGGTACATAGCACTGGCAGGAATCTATTTAGCAATAACCCAGAGGCAATGACAGCTGCTTGGCTCCAATCCTGGCTTCACAGGTGGCTGCCACAGCTCCAGGATGAAGCTGGCAGCAGCATGGACCTCCTTGACTGTAGATCCGTGTGAATTGCTGTTTACCTGGAGACATATCCAAAGGAGATGTGTCCCATTCCTGCTTTCAGGACTTCAGTAATGTTGAGCACCAAGCAATGTTTCACTAAGGAAGGATGGGAAGGTCATATCTGTAAATATTGTGGTGGCAATAACTGGCAACAAATGCCATTCAAATATATTATATATTTATATATCAATGGAAGAGGTGCCTGAATAGTTTCTCCCTCAAGAACTCACATTTCCTCAGCCCTTTAGCAATCTAGGTACAGGACTTATTAACAAACTGAGCTAATTTTAAGCTGCTGAATCCAAATCTCAAAATTAAGTTTACTCTGAGAAAAAGTGCTTGTGTTTGTGTGTGTCTTTGCTGTTAAACTCAGTGGGGAGGAAGGTCAGACCTGATGGGGAATACCTTCTTTCCCCTCCCCTTGAGGATGGGAGTTTTGTTTCAATACTGTAACCTTTCACCTTCACATTTGCCTTGAGAGAAATGGATTTCCTTGAGAAATGATGGTATGAAGAGTAATTAAGAAGGGTGTTGGAGATATGAGGAAAGATGGCGCCTGGTGCTAAGTAATGTGAGATGTGAAAGCTAAGTGCACTGGTGCCTTCCAAAGATGTCCTTGGAATGAAAGAATGTAGGTCAGAGTCTTGGAAGAGTTTGCGGTTCCCTTGAAATCAGGGAGGGTCTCGGTGCATTGCTGGAAGTGCCCTGCAGTGGGAAGAGGAGAGGCCTGTGTCTGGCCCATGGGAGTCTATGAAAATGGAGCTGAAGGAAGGACCTTTGAAGAAATGGATGGACTACATCTTATGAGTCTGTGGAGCTCAGGGTGCCTCTTCTAAGACTCCCCCTCCCCCTGCAAGAGAACATTTATTTGAGGCTAGATGGATTTTTGGCGCAAGTAATCTGAACCGCTATGGAACTGAGGTTTGTCTGTACTGGGGAAGGAGCCACATCCCCTATTTCTCTGCCTGCTTTCCACAAGCAAGGCATCAGCTCAAATATGCTGTTTTCTGAGGGGTTTGGTGCAGCCATGAAGTTGAAGCAGCTGTTTTCTCCGTGCATTTCTTCCTTATGTCCTCTCCTTTCAGCTTCCTTCAAATCACTATTTAGCCAGCATAAATAGTTTGCCATTACAGTGGCCATTGAGTCCTGGCCTCAATAGGTTATTATGGGATTGTTTGGTGAGTTTTGCACAAACACAGTGATTTCTCAGCTTCATTACTTATCATAGAAGTTACTTAAAAAGAGGAGACTGCTTCACTTATTTACAGTTGTGCTAGGGTTAGACTCTGGGGCAGTGAGAATTACCCGCCAGCTAGCAGAGGTAACAATGACAACTGAATCACTGGGTTAATGATTGGGATCCACAGTTAAGTAAGAGGTAGGGGGAGAGAGACTCTGCGGGAGGGGAGAGTCTCTTTTTATATCACAAGAATCTCTCACTCTCTTAATGCTGCAAGGGATCTTTTTTTTTGACGTAAAAAGAGAGAGTTACAACTAAATTCTCAGCATGTTAGAAGTAAGTCCTCCCCACTCCTGCTCAGTTCAGTGGGATGTATCAGGGTGGAGGAAGTTGTTCAGCCCACAGGCTGTTTCCTCATTGACAACCTTTCAGGAGCTGAATATCAGTAGGGTGGGGGGTGGGGGTGGGGGGTGGCAGGAGCAAAAGTGGGTGGAGCAGCGGGTGTGACTAGGCAGATCCACACCATACATTTGAAGCATATCCAATGCACATTGAAAGCACAGTACTTCCCACAAAGCATCCTGGGAGCTGTACTTCCCCCCCCCCCTCACAGAGACAGAACTCCCAGCATCCTTAACAAACTACAGTTTCCAGGATTCTTTGGGGAAAGTAACACGCTTTAAATATGCACTGGATTTGCTTTCAATGCACAGTATGGATCTGCTCTTAGTTTAATTGCCTACATTCCAACCATACAATCCTAGAAATTG
This sequence comes from Lacerta agilis, assembly GCF_009819535.1. Lineage (NCBI taxonomy): Eukaryota > Metazoa > Chordata > Lepidosauria > Squamata > Lacertidae > Lacerta > Lacerta agilis. Next base: position 40,159,723 of record NC_046313.1, on the reverse strand, counting down.
CTAATAAACAAACAGATCCCCACTTCTCCAGGCAGGCCAGCAAGAGCTCAAGGAAACATTTCAGCCAGGCACAAGCACTCAAGGAGGGTGAGGAGCAGGACCTGGAGGAGGGTGTCCTTCTTGCTTGTATCCTCTCCTTTCCACTTACTACAACCCCCGCCACCCCACTGCCCAGGCCAGTTCTTTCCCACCCTTGGGTAATACAACCAGGCAAACATGCCTACAGTTGTGGCAATGGCATTACTGTAGTTGGAGACAAAGAGGGAAGACATTGTGCAGGGAAATAGCGTTAGTTGGTTACAGCAGAAAATAAGGAGGAAATAGGTTTAGTAGCTTAGAACAGGGGTGGGCACAGTTAAGAGTACGAGAAGAACCTGCCACATCACACCAATGGCCCATCTAGTCAAGCATCCTGTTCTCATGGGGGCCAACTAGATGCCTGTGGGAAACCAGCAAGCGGAACCTGAGTTCAAGCAGACTTTCCCCTCCTGCAGTTTCCAGCAACGGGTGTCATATCTCTGGGTAATTTCCAGTAGATTAGCAACAACATAAGAGTGTGTGAGGGACCCAGGTGGCGCTGTGGGTTAAACCACAGAGTCTAGGGCTTGCCGATCAGAAGGTCGGCGGTTCGAATCCCTGCGACGGGGTGAGCTCCTGTTGTTCGGTCCCAGCTCCTGCCCACCTAGCAGTTCGAAAGCACATCAAAGTGCAAGTAGATAAATAGGGACCGCTCCGGCGGGAAGGTAAACGGCGTTTCCGTGCGCTGCTCTGGTTCGCCAGAAAGCGGCTTTGTCATGCTGGCCACATGACCCGGAAGCTGTCTGCGGACAAACGCCGGCTCCCTTGGCCTATAGAGCGAGATGAGCGCCGCAACCCCAGAGTCGGACATGACTGGACCTGATGGTCAGGGGTCCCTTTACCTTTACCTTTTTAAGAGTGTGTGTGTGTGTGTGTGTGTGTGTGTCCTAAATTAGGCTGCTGAAGCAAATAAAGCTTGGGGAGGGGGGCCAGGGGTGGATATTTATGTGAAAAAACTGTGAGCTCAATTCTAGTACTAAAAACAGTGTGCTGGTCTGGGTTCAGAGGCACCCCATTCTTTAATTCTACAGCTCAGTTGGTTAGAGCATGGTGCTGATAACACCAAGGTTGCAGGTTTGAATGCCATATGGGACAGTTGCATATTCCTGAATTGCAGGGGGGTTAGATTAGATCAGGGGTCCCCAGACTAAGGCCCGGGGGCTGGATGCAGCCCAATTGCCTTCTAAATCCGGCCCGCGGACAGTCCGGGAATCAGCATGTTTTTACATGAGTAGAATGTGTCCTTTTATTTAAAATGCATCTTTGGGTTATTTGTGGGGCATATGAATTCTTTCATATGTTTTTTTTCAAAATATAGTCCGGCCCCCCACAAGGTCTGAAGGACAGTGGACTGGCCCCCTGCTGAAAAAGTTTGCTGAGCTCTGGACTAGATGAACCTCGGGGGTCCCTTCCAACTTTACAATTCCATGATTCTATCTGCTCCTTGCCTGCTACACTACTGTAGCCTTGTTTGGATGTAGTACAAAATCAACGGCTGAAGTCTGCTCTTCCCTGGCTTAGGAGAAGGGAGCTTCTGGGGTGGGCAGGCGGCTGGTGCCTTCTTGTTTCTGCCCCCACCTCAGGAAATAAAACTGAGCCGAGCTGGTCTAATCAAAGTGGGACCTGGGACTCCTATTCAGGGCTGGTGCCATTGTGTGTCAGCTGTGAGCCTCTTTGAGAGCTGTGCAGAGAAACGGGGTCAGGAGCCAGGAAGACAGTTCAAACACAGAAACCAATGCAAGAGGGGGAGCCAAAGTCAGAGTCAAGCAGAGCCAAGGTCACAGCCAAGGAGTCTGTCAAGCGGAGCAGAAAGCAGGGAGTAGCAATGAAGCTAGAGACAGGCAGGTCAGAGGAACAGAGAGACCGGGAAGTGGAGATCAGGAATTCAAGCACACACTGACGGATAAAGCCAATGCAAAGCCACTCGGGATTTCAGGCGGCGTTTGTGTTTACCAGGGAGTGCAGGCCTTGCCCTTTCAAAATTATTGTGGCCACCGCCTCTCCGAAACGAGTTTCCCCTAAGAAACAACTGGTTCCTCCTATGGTTCTTAAGGCGGTCACCACACCGGATACCTTTGGCAAACAAATGTTGCCCCCGTTCCAGTAGCCAATGCCATCTGCACCTGCCAGTGGGATTGATACGCCAGAGGAGGTCTTTGGGAAAGGAGGCCACCGTTTCTGTTTGTCTTCTTCTTCATGCTTCTTCCTAACTGCTGGTTCGCGATGTGCATGGGGCATCCGCTACTAATGGATCACCGAGAATGAAAGCGGACTGTTCTTATATTGCACTTCTGGAAAACAGAGGGTGCTATCAAAACACTGATTGAGAAGGATGGGAGACAGGTATGAGCAATGCATGCCACAACCTGGCCAGGGCAGCCAGGAGCTCTTGATCCTTCAGACTTGTAGTTAGAGAAATATATTGCAGGACATTTTCCTACAGCCAGAGGACTTGGAACGGACACAAGCTGAGGATGATGTGTTTGGAGGAGGGGTCTCTGGCACCTGCAAGCCCATTTGCCCCTCTCCTCTTGCCAGAGACAGGGGCAGCGAGATATTCCACAAGTGCAGAAGATCTAGGAAATGTATTCCTTTTCCTTCCACCTCCCCCACCTGCCACGCTCCCCAGGAAGATTAAAGCCCCATTGTTCTCTTGCCAATTTTAGCCCATTAAGTGAGCTAATCACAAGGAAAGGCCATTATTAGCTGAACAACACGGTGTAAATTATTAATGCAAAAAGCAGAATTGCATCCCTGGAGAGACATCCTGGGCTTCAGCCATCAGGGATAGCCCTAGTTCAGGGAGCCCTTCGAAGAGAGAGAGATAGAGAGAGGGAGAGGGAGAGGGAGAAAGAGAGAGAGAGAGAGAAGGCAGTTTTCTGCAGAAGGTAGCGCTCATCACCTGCACCAGCAGGGAAAAGGGAAGGCGTGCAAGACGTCCATATCCAGGAGGAGCAGTGATGCAGCTGTAGCCCTGCATATGAAGGAGACAGTACTGGCTGTCTTAAAAGATGCAGGAGTCTCCAGAGGGAGTCTTGGATCCAGTCCAGACCTCTGTAATCCTTGGGATCAGGTGTGCTGGTTCATTGCTCCCAGTCAGGCTTTCCACTGGGCTGAGAGGGACCTGAGCGTGCTTGCGGTCTCCGCCGTGCATCCCAACAAACCTTATTCAGGATGGGTTTCAGCTTTCAAAGATGCCTGATCTCTAGTCGGCTTAGTATTCAAACACAGGCTACGTGAGCCAGGCCATTGCTTCTCCTTGCCTGCTTACTGGCAGCTGCCTCAGGCAGGGCTTTTTTCCTGCTCTGCTCCCTTTAACTCAGGGATGAGGGACCCTTCTCAGCCTGAGGGCAGCTGCATTCCCTTCTGAGCGACCTTCCAGAGGCCACATGCCAGGGGTGGGCAGGGCCAGGGGCAATAGTGTGTGGAGGAATGACCATTATACAGTAAGCTAGTTTCTACACACCTCTATCCTTCATCCAGGCAAGCAAGAGACATGATCGGAATTCAAGGACACATTCCAGCCAGGCAAAAATACCCAAGGAGTGTGTGAAGTAGGGCAATGAGTGTGGGGGAAGCCTGGGGGGAGGGGGAGTGTCCTGGGAAAGGGGGAGAGTTCTGGGTCAGTTAGAGAAGCCTGGGGAACCACATTCAGCCCCCAAGTCTTAGACCTCCCTACCTTAACTGGAGATGTTGTGGATAAAACCTGGGACCTTCTATGTTTAAAGCCAGTTGTCTGCCACTGACTTATACCTCCCCCCCCCCCCGTGCTTTATAGAGCATTACATTTTTATTTCACTTTTCCTCCAAGGAGTGTAAGGTGGATGCACATGGTCCTCCCACTCTCACCCCCAATTCTGTATTCACAACAAACCTGTGAGGAAGGCTAATCTGAGAGGCTGTGAGCTGAGTGGGTGAGATTTGAACCTGTGTCTACTGGCTGTGCCCTACCTGTGTGCTTCCTCTGGTGGCAAACAATTGATGGATGCATTGTGAGGCAGCAGGGCAGCTCCAGAGGCAGGAGAGAAACAAGAGAATATGAAGGGCTCTCAGCCGAGAAAGGCACACTAGCTCCTCCTCATGCCCATAGGTGGCAGAACCTTGTCTCAAGGATGGACAGTTTCCTGCCCTGCAGTGGGCTGTGTTTGTGCAGAAGTGCAGCGCATTCCCAGGGGCATCGGCTCTCTGAGCTGGAGGGAGCATCATCCTACATGAGAGCAACAGGGAGGGAGCCCTGACGTGAATCTCAGCTCTGCAATGTCTCCTTTATGCTTGCCGAGAGAGGAGGAGTCTCTGTTTGTCACCGTCTGCATCTTTTGCCTCCACTGATGCTTTAAGATAAATGTGTCTCAATGGGAGTGAATGAGCAATTAAGAACGGAGCTGAAGAAACGGGGGCAGCTTGTGAAATCTGTGTCTCTGTCACGGCCTAGCAGCTCAACAGTGCAAGGCACCACCTATATGTTAAGAGTGGCTTTCAGGAGAGAAACATGCACTCGGGGCAGAAGGGAACTTGCCTGCTGCCTTGTTGTCGTGTTTTTTGTTTGTTTGTTTGCGTGCTTGCTTGCTTGCATGCAGGATTCCCCTTCTGCTCCTGTCTCAGACAGATGGGCGGGATGGAAGGAATGCTGGACCTGATGCCATTGCTCAGTTTTCTCTGCTCCTGCAAAGCTTGTGGCTGCTGCTGCTGCTGCTGCGTTTGGCCAACCACAGTCCCCCGCCCTCCGCACTCGACCTTCTTTCTGGGAAGCTGCACCCTCTGGGCTCCCCCCCTGGCCTGGCACCGGCGCCATTCTCTCAGCCAATGTGGTACCCGACTCTCCTGCCAGACTGGAATTGGCGTTGCCTTCTCGTAAATCATGCTCTGAGCAGCGTGGGCTGGGAAATACAGTTGTAGGGGGGGGGGAGAGTGGCAAAACCCAGAGGTGGGGCGGCAGGGAGAGTTATAACAGGGAAGGGCCTGCAAGGCCATTAGTAAGGCAGGGAGGGAAACACTAATGGAAGAGCCTTGGGAATAGGGAAAAGGGAAAAGGGGGGGGTTGATTGAAGAGTTTAATTAAAAAGAAATAAAGGCTGCTTCTCATGGATTTGCTTCCCCTCCCCGAATCTGCAGGGTCTGCAAGGCTGCATTTCTGGCTCTCTGCAAACAGTACATCTGTGTGCGATATTAATTCATTAAAGTCATAAGCAGAAGGCAATACCTGAACTATATACTCTTCTGCAAAGCCTTGCATTTTTTTCCATATCGTTTTATTCAAACATTTGTATCTCATCTTCCTGGTGTAAAAAAAAAAAAAAAAACATAACTCAGGGCACTTTGCCGCATACATGACATTACAGTTGTGTTAAACAATATAAAACAATTACCAAAAAGGAGACAGATCAGCAGTTTTTAAACAAAATAAAAATAAAGAACATTGTCTGCCTCATGAAATAAAAGTCTATTGGAAGGGGAAAATGTTCATAGATATACCTGGTGGAGAATAGCAAGGGAGAGGGTCGTTCTTCTGAAACTGGGTAATGTTATCTAACATACATTGCACCGCCATGGAATGTCATCTACCCACCATCCTGCATCTTTGAGCAATGCAACATTTACATGTACATGCATCTGCACACCAGTGCACAAGGCAACATGTCCCTCCCAGTCATATTGCAGGTTTCCTGGGTAGGTGTTTATTGTGGGATCAGTACTCCTCATAGAATCATAGAGTTTGAAGAGACCACAAGGGCCATCCAGTCCAACCCCCTGCCAAGCAGGAAACACCATCAAAGCATTCCTGACAGATGGCTGTCAAGCCTCCGCTTAAATACCTCCAAAGAAGGAGACTTCATGCCCGCTAGTTTTTGCAGTGTACACATGATGTCATTGACATCAAGACACCAGCCTGTATTCCACCCCCGCCACCCCCACTTTAATCTGGATTTACCCTCTCCAGAGGAAATTCAGCAAGTGGAAACAGTCTGCTGCCAACAAAGCATTTGCAATAGCTCAATGTCTCATTTGCAACTTAAGCCCTCCCCCCACCCCCACCCTGAAGCATCCTATGTCATGTTGCATACCTCTACATCATCAACTTGTAGGTACAACACAAACACAAAGCCGTAAAGTGAGTTCTCATATCCTAATAGTGAGTTGCGATTTCAGTTAAGGAGGTGGAAGCAAATCTTTACTAATTAATCTTTACTGATCTGTTTCAATCTATGCAGGGGAGGTGGGCGTGAGGGAGAAACCAGTGAAACTTAACATTAAGCAACCATGACATATCACCCCCTCCTTTTCCGCCTGAGAGCGGAACTTTTACTCCACAAATATTCTAAACTGTATATTGCGGCGGGTGGGGTGGGGGGGAAATAGACCAGGGATGTGATTGTATTATTAAAATCTCCTCACTTAGGAAAGGTCAAAGCTATTATTTATTTATTTCATTTTTGAGTCACTTCCCATGACGCATCCTGAAGTGATCTACAATATAATTGGTGTATATATAAAACAGTTACATATATAAAAACAGTTAAAACAACCCTTAAAATAAAAAAGCAAGTAGGTCTTTCCATATAAATAGCTGAAAAATAACAACAGCACACATATAAAATCAATTCAAATCCACTGCAGATACTAGCTGAATCATAAATGGTATGCTTTGAGTGCTGAAGGTCTCAGGTTCGATCCTCACCATCTCTAGGTAAGGCTAGGGAAGACTTCTGCTTGAAACCCTGGTCGGATTCAGCATAAGGCGGAACGAGGTTTCAGGGGCAGCACAACAGAATTCCATTTCATTTGGATGAGAGAGTAAAAGAGATTTCTGCTGTCTTTTTTAATATTTGTTTTATCTACAAATAATATTAGCAGCACCTACTGGAAGCAAGCAAACGCCTAAAAATAGGCAGCAGATCCAGAGAAACAGTGGGAAGCTGCACTACAGCCTGTAGAGAGGTGCAGAGAAAGCTCATCTCAGACACCACCTGTGAAATGGAATTGCTTATTCAGGAGACCATCCACAATCATTAAAGAACATTAACATTCCTTTATCAAGGACTTGACCACTCATTCACAGTGCTCAAGCCGGCTGAGCTCACAACAGTATATTTGAGAGTACTGGAGAGAAAAATACACGATAAGCTACTAAGGGCGAATGTGTTTCCCTAATATGTCTCTTAAAGTGAATCATAGCCCATTATTCGCCATGTGGTTTCTCACATTACTGATCTATAAAGGTGCACAACCACTCCCATCACGGCATGTGGGACAGAAGAGAAGGGAAGTGTTCTCTTTCTCCACTACCCTTTTTGCTTGGTCTCAAGCCTCGTGTATCCATTGCAGAACTGGGGGAAGTTCATTTTTAAAAGGAGCTAGTTCTAGTTCAAGGTTGACATGTCCCAAAAGGAACTAATTCCAGTTCACTTCTGTTCCTTTATAAAATAAACTGGTTCAGTTCACATTCAGTTCGCAGTTCGATTCAAATTGTTCCAAGTGATTCTTCGCACCCCTCCTTGCACCCAGACTTCAGAATGTTACAAGCTACTATGCTGAAGTATAAACCATAAACTATATTTAAAGTCTATATTTAAGACTAAGGAAGCATCAAGGGACACACACACAGCAGAATGTGAATTGTTTGGTTTATTTCCCCTACCAATTACTATCTTTAAGCTTAAAGCCCCCAAAGTCAAAAACACGCACGAGAGAATGAACTTGATGATGAACTAGAAATAATTCAATGAACTTCATTCATGCTCAGTGCACTGGACAATTATGGGGACTATTTTTGGGTGTAGTTCAGAGATTTTGAGCTAATTCAGTGAATTTTTCTAAACCAAACCAGTTTATTCCAAGCACGTCCTTTTCTTAAAAATTGATATATTATTGCTGGATCCATCCTGCCCTCAGAGGACTTGGTTTTAATTGTTTAATTCATGCTGTGGAAATGCTCACTTATAACAAAAACACTTTAGTGAGCACTTTAATGTTACGGCAGTGGGGAAAACCCGACGTAGAAGTCAGTTGTCATGAAACCACAAAGGAAAGAAATTAATCTCTGGGTGATGTCTTATAGCCACAAAACAAATGCTGTGCACCATACAAACAACATCCCACCCTGCCCAACAACTCCTAAGAATCCAGCAACTCAGAGCCTTATTTGCCTGCCTTGGTTATCTTTAGCTAAATACAAATGATAATTTGAAAGACTTGTGCTTGAGACTCTGGAGAACTGCTGCCAGTCAGAGGGAATACTGGACTAGATGGGCAAATAGTCTGACATGGTGTAAGGCAGCTTCCTATGAGGGTAATAGTTCTGACAACATGGAGGGAGACAAGGCCCTTGGGGCATGCAGGAGAGCTTGCTGAGGGGGGAGCCTGTTTGCCTCCATCCTAAAATAAAAGTAGGTCATAAAGTGCACATCCAAGAAAGAAAGAAAGAAAGAATAAGGGGGAAAGCTTATTCAGAGTGCAGCACGGAGGCTGGGGTGGTTGATGTTTGCTACTTTTAGAGAGCAAGATGAACTTGCATACAGGACATCACCCTTTCCAAAATTAAATAGGAGCCCTCCTTTCAAATCTTTGAAAATAACGTGATTATTCTAGAGTGGGGAGGGATTCAAAGTTGACATCAGCGATGCACGTGTCAGCTATCCGTTTTAGAAAGGGCAGCCTTGCCATCAGTGGAAGCGGAGGCTGTCTTTCTCACAAGGTGGGGCTGCCACCTTTTTGAGGAGTTTCAAAGGAGCCTATAGACAACCAATTATTTCCTTAAAACCAACATAGAAGTCAGTAGCCATGTGGCCAAGCTCAAATGCTGGTGTGTAGAGCATGGCCGTGTATGCAACTCCAAAAAAGAGGGCAAAGGAGGACAAAGGTTTGCATCAAATTTACATTTGGTCATTTATATCCATTGATTCAAATTCATAAATAATTCTTACAGTTTAAGTAGAAAAACAATAAATCTCACCATTGTGGAGTAAGGCCATGGCCTGTGTGTGGCTGTTCAGTCTGCAGTTCAGGTGTTCGCTGTGGATGGGCCGCATCAAGTCCCTCCCTGATACTCTCCCTCTAGCTCTAAACCAGATTTGGACAGGACCACTCAGAGGGCCTTCGCCTGACAGCCCTTCAGAATTGAGGACCGTCCTCTGTAGAGTAGGTCTAGAAACTGGTAGGATGAGAAACAGTTTTAGTTACATGAGAAGTGTTAGTTTTAAGTTCAGAGGTTTTTGCCTAAACTGAACACATTCCTTAAATAAGGAAACATCTTATGAAAAGGACAGATTTTACAGGTGAGTTTAAAACAGAGAATCAAACCACAAACACCTTGATCTCAATAACTGGCACATTCTTCATAAGAATTAAGGATGTTAACTGTATGCAATGAACAAAAGGCAACAGAAGATTTAAAATAAGCACAAGCTTACTTTGTATCTAAGAAGTGAAAAAATAGCTGCAATATGTTCTTTTTTTAAAAAAAACAAACCACCAGTTTCATCTTGCATTGCACACCGATACAAAAGAAGGGTCAAGAAACAGAGTGAGGATGAAATCCAACCAAAGTCAAGCACTTTCGCATCTTCAAAGGGAGACTGATGCTGAGCACGTGCTTCATTTTCCTGTTGAAATCAATGAGCCTTCTTTCGCAATTTGCAGAGCAGATTTTTTTATTTTCGGTCTGGTAAAGCAAGGACAAGCTTCCTGCTGCTGTGAGCACATTCTGGAAGATCATGAGAGACAATGTTCGGGCAAGTGGGTCACTCTGGGAGTACTCACAACCCCCCACGAAGCCAGGGGATGTGGGGCTCTCCTTGCAGTGGGGTGCCTGCCAGTCAGCCTCCCCCCCCATCCTTCCCTCTCCCTCTTCTGGGCAGGACTCCTCCTTTCTTTCCCTTTATCAAGAGGGTGGCAAAGGAGCAGCACAAAGTTTCCAGCCCTGTGAAAAGGAAGGGGAGGAGCTGCTGACTCCCGCCTGCTGTATCTGCCTACAACAGGTGCATACAATCCAGATCACTCCGAGGGAGACATTGACATTTCCTGATTAACGCAAGGGGCCCACATCGCCACAGTAATTGCCGGGAATTATTTTTGCTACATTTTTAATGTTTTCTTTTTAACCTATTCTCTGTCTCCCCACCACCACTGCCAAGCCCATTTCTTTCTGTACCTCATATTTCCTCTCTTTGTGCTGTTAGAGGTCTCCCTATCCCTTTTGTTATCCCAGGCATAGGTTCTTCTGAACCCTCCTTTTCATCTGCACCCCATAGCATTCTCCTATCCCTGCATCGCCATCACAACTTTGCACCCCCGTATCTCTTACCTTTCCCTTTTCTCTCTCTTGGTCTGTCCTCCCATTTTGCACTTTCTCTGTCACCTCCACTTCTCTGTTTCTGCACCCTACTGGTGTCTGTATACCCCAAATTTCAAGTTATCACTATTTTTCTTCCCTTTGTTCCCTGTCTCTGTCTGTTCTTACTGAGCTCAGCAGCAGCAACAGCACACAAGGCTTTTACTCCCCCAGCAATTCGCAGCGGTAAAGGAGAAACTGGTAGGCCATGCGGTGAGCCTGCTTGGATGTAACAGAGTGGAAAAATACAGAGTACTGTACTGTCCTTAAACATGGAAGTTGCATTTCTATGGAAGGCGTGTTCTCCATGAACAATATGAACGTAGGGATAGCTTGTTTAGAAAATGTGAAAAAAGAACATCTTGAAGCACTTTAAACAAACCAGAACAACAACAAAATGACGATTAAATTGCATATGTGATTCAAATTAAAGTAATGGGGGAAATAACAGATGCCACACTCTTCTGCAGAAAGGGAACGTGCTGACAGGTATGAGCTAACTGTCCATTCTCTGTCTGCACAATGTATGACCTGAATTATTCCACTGGCTCAGTTATCTTGCCAGGTGCCACTATCAATTTGTCCTTAGTAGCATTATGCAGGAGTTTATTGGAGACCAGACTTGATTTTCCTGGCCTTTTTATCATAGCCAGATTTATGTGCTTTATTTCCCGAACCTTCAGGTCACCCAGTTCTGTTCCACATTGTCATGAGCTACAGTGGTAGCTATTAGAAGACTCTAATACATGTACCACATATGTGAGGCTTGTGTTCACTAACAACTCTGCATCATTCTAGTAGTATAATAGTAGTAGTGGTGGTAGTAGTAGTAGTAGTAGTCGTTGTCTACACAGGGATGCTAGGGGCAGAGCTCCCAGGCTCAGGCACCTCCTATATGTGGTTTGTGTGCCCCCCTCACACAGAATCATAGAATCTTAGAGTTGGAAGTGACCCCAAAGGTCATCTAGTCCAACCCCCTGCAATGCTGGAATCTCAGCTAAAGCATCCATGACAGATGGCCATCCAACCTCTGCTTAAAAACCTCCAAGGAAGGAGAGTCCACCACTTCTTGTGGGAGTCTGTTCCACTGCTGAACAGCTCTTACTATCAGAAAGTTTTTCCAAATGTTTAGCCAGAATCTCATTTCTTGTAACTTGAAGCCATGGGTTCAAGTCCTACCTTCCAGAGCAGGAGAAAATAAGTATGCTATCATATCTCCTCTCGGTCTCCTCTTTTCCAGGCTAAACATACCCAGCTCCTTCAAGCGCTCCTCATAAGACTTAGTTTCCAGACCCTTGATAATCTAGGTTGCTCTCCTCTGCACATGTTCCAGCTTGTTAACATCGTTCTTAAATTGTGGTGCCCAGAACTGGACACAGTATTCCAAGTGTGGTCTGACTAAGGCAGAATAAAAAGGTAAAGGTAAAGGACACCTGACAGGTCCAGTCGCGAACGACTCCGGGGTTGCGGCGCTCATCTTGCTTTACTGGCCAATGGAGACCACGTTTGTCAGCAGGCAGGTTTTCCGGGTCATGTGGCCAGCATGACTAAGCTGCTTCTGGTGAAACCAGAGCAGCGCACGGAAATGCTGTTTACCTTCCCACCACAGCAGTAGCCTACCTATTTATCTACTTGCACTTTGACGTGCTTTCGAACTGCTAGGTTGGCAGGAGCTGGGACCGAGCAATGGGAGCTCACCCCATCGCGGGGACTCGAACCGCTGACCCTCCAATCAGGAAGCCCTAGGCTCAGTACTTGCCTTGATCTGGACGCTATAATTCTGTTGATGCAGTCTGGAATAGCATTAGGGTTTTTTTTTGCTGCTGCTGTTTTTTTTGCTGCTGGACAGATCTTTGCCTGTGAAATTAATACAGTGGCTAATTTGCTTCAGGATGTTGGTGGGGGGGGGAGACAAAGGTCAATCCTGATTGACCACTCTGGAGGAAGACAGGAATGAGGACAAGGCAGGAAGGAATACTGAGGTCTGGGTGGAACAAAAGATCAAAACCAATGTCAGAACTCCCTAAAATTCCTAACTTTTAACCGCTGGCTTCTCAGCACTTAAGGGACAGGGGGCATCTCTCCTTCCTGCACCCTGCCTAGCCAGCTTCAACTCAAGGGATCTTCAGACATTAAGAGAAGTAAGGGGGAAAGGAGGCATGTCCTTCTGTTCCAAGTCACACACCCCACATTTCTCTGGAAACTGTAAAGGGCCTTATTGGATCCATGCTTTGGACTTGAGCTTCCACTTTGGCCAGTTCTGTCCAATGTGTTACCCTCACTTTCTCACTTCTCTGTTCCAAGGAAGGAGAGAGAGGGAGAGAGAGAGAGAGAGAGAGAGAGGGAGGGAGGGAGGGAGGGAGAGAGAGAATGAGAATTTAGACATGCAGAGTTGTAAACTATACATTCTGTGTTCTCATTCTAAAAATAACACACACACCCAAAACCCAGAAGGAAGCATGTGCACACACATATATAGTAAAGTGTCTGGTAACTCACAAACCTGTCAGCTGCTATGTGGCAAAATGGCAGCCCCCTTCTAGATACTGGGAACTGCTGATTGGTGTGCAGTTTAGTGTGCTCCAGATAGGACTGCTCGTCTGCTGATGCACTTTTCTTTTAGAGATGGTGAACTGGGGCCAGGGACGAGGTCACTGCCAGGAGGAGCATCTGGCATCAAGCAGTGACTCGTGCATGTGCCCTGGCTGCAGCAGAGTAGCCCTGCTTATTGATGATCATCCCTGTGGACTCAAAAAGTGTGCTGTATCCTGAATTGGAGGGTGAAGAGGTATCTGGGTCACTCTGTCATTGTAAGCCTATTAATGGATTATTATTTTTTTAGAAATAAGCATTTTTATGCATGTGTTGGGGAGGGAGCGGGAACAAGCGAATTGCTCAGTGTGCATTCTAAGAAGGAATGTTGCAAAGCCTACATTTTTGCTGAGGCAGGTGGAGGGTCAGTGTGCCCATTTTATCATCGATTTTTAGAGGGTTCGTTATCATTGATGGAGTGCTCGGGTGAGATTCAGGGAGAGGCTTGTGCATTCCAGTGCAGGTTTGCAACAGAAGATGACCACTGTAGAAGGAGAAGGAGGAAGCCTAGGTTAAGGTACCAGAGTCTGCTCTTTGTGCGTCACATGCAAACTCACAGGATTTCTCCATGGTGCCTTTTCACACTAGATAACCATTTTGTCCATTCTTAAGAGATAACCATTTTGTCCATTCTTAAGAGCAGATGGAAAAGGCATCCTGGGGTTCCAACAACAGACAAGAGTAAATGTGATGAAGAGTTATGCAGACTCTCATGTTCAGCTCTTGTGGAATCCCAACTATACTGTTAAACCCTCATTTATGCTCAGAACTAACATAGTTCCCAGCAGCTTTTGTGGGTATCGATGTTTCTGTAGGATAGGGAAAAAACACCTGTTGAACAAAATTAAGCTTTATTTAGAAAGGAGGGGAAGTAAAGTGGTTTATGAGCCATAAATTAATGGTGCACAGACGGCTACCTAGTTCTTGACTAGTCATCTTGATCCTATCCATGATTACTTTGAAGCAAACGGCGTTAATTTCAGTGCAAATTACTTCAAAGTAAGTGCACACAGGATTACAGCATCTCGGTACAAACTGTTAAATACCACATACTAAGGCAAAACTGGAATTAGAGTTACAGTACCTGACCATTTGTGGGTGGCACTGTGGTCTAAATCACTGAGCCTAGGGCTTGCCAATTGGAAGGTCGGCGCTTTGAATCCCCGCAATGGGGTGAGCTCCTGTTGTCCGGTCCCTGCTCCTGCCAACCTAGCAGTTCGAAAGCACATCAAAGTGCAAGTAGATAAATAGGTACTGCTGTGGTGGAAAGGTAAACAGCATCTGTCTGTGAACAAACGTCGGCTCCCTCGGTCAATAAAGCGAGATGAGTGCTGCAACCCCAGAGTCATTCGTGCCTGGACTTAACTGTCAGGGGTCCTTTACCTTTTTAACCTGATCATTCTCCTAGAAAGAAATATCTGTTCCCTGGAGCCATATGGACATAAAGGTCCTGATCAGTTGGTTGTGCCAAACTTATTTCCTTGTTAAAGGACCTTGTTAATGTATAGTGGTGTGATAAGTCCATCAGTCATTGGCAATAAATATGTGATCAGCCTTACTGAAAACCACTCTTTGAACTGTGTGTTAGAGAATGTAGTTTTGGGCTGTGTGCCTTTTCTTTAGCTTTTATGCACCTGACCTCTTTCAAGCAAATCTATCCTCTAAATAAGCTGCTACAGACAGACATAAACCAGCAGAACAGCAGTACAAGTCAAACAGCAATAGACAGAATGCAGGGCATTGGCATAATATTCTGATAAATGCAGTTCTCCCCCCATATTCATAGTGCCAATTCAAAACAGATAAGACACCCTCAACACTTAAGAGGGGTGTGTGCAAAGTCCCTCCATAGAGCTGAGTTACTGCTCCTATGGCTACTGTCAATTGGTTCAAGCTCAACAAAGGGTATTTTGTGGCACCTTCAGCATACCCTCCAACATTTTTTCTATGAAAATGGTGGCGTTCCATTCCATAATGATCATTTTACTATTTATACCTCACACAACTTACTGGGTTGCCCCAGCCACTCTGGGCAGCTTCCAACATATATAAAAACATAATAAAACATTAAACACTAAAAACAAAACAAAATCCTTTTCTTTACAGGATTGCCTTCAGATGGCTCGGGGTTCGGATAACTCCACACCCTCCAATATTTCTCCAATGAAAAGAGAGGCGTCCGAAGGAAAAGTGGGACATTCTGGGATCAAATCAGAAATTCTGATGGCTTCTCTAAATCAGGTACATCCTTGGAAAATAGGGACACTTGGAGGGGCTGCTTCAGGTGGGATTCTACTAACAATTCCCACTAGCAGAAGTTTGCACAAAGACTTCCACTCATACAACAAGGCTTGCTCTCCTCTGTCCCGCCCTGCCCGTGCCTCTTAAATTGGCTCTGGGGTGGGGTTGGGAGAACCCCCAGAACTACACACAGCATGGAGAAGAGGGGGATTGAACCGTCTGGCAAGCTAAAATGTTTGCACTGACAGAACGATTGCCATAGCTCCATGCTGAAATCCGCCCTCAACAAATAAAGAGTTTTATGATGACATGCAATTTAGTGGACTAGAGTCCAGTACATCAGATGCATCTGATGAACTGGACTCTCATCCATTAAAGCTTGTGCCATAATAAAATTGTTAGTCTTTTGGGTGTCACCAGAATGTTTGTTGATTTAAAAAAAAATATTTTTTTGCAACAGACCAATATGCCTGCCTCTCCGGAAATTGGTTCAAGTTGTTGTTGTTGCCGCCGCCACCACCACCGATTAACTGGTTAACTGAATACTCAATTAAAAACTCAATACTCCATCATTTCAGCACACCCCCTGGCACTCCATCCAAAGAGGAATTGCTTTTCCAGTCCTGGAGGGATTCTGCGTGCTCATAGGGAGACAGTCACCCACCCAACATAAACAGCTCCATCTATACCCGAGAGTTCCTGCTGCGTAACTTATATCCTGTACAGCTTTCTGCACCACAATGCAAGAGAAACCCCAACTGGGAATACAGTCACTTTTGCCTGTAGTTTTGGCCCTCTCCTCTGCCTCCATCCACTTCATGAGCACTCAAGACTGGTAAGAGTGTTTCCCCCTGTATGAATCATCATGGCTGTGACTCAATTTTCGGCGGCAGTTCCCCATTTGTGGAATGCTCTCCCTAGTGGGGTGTGTATGTATCCCTCATTATTAACTTTCAGGAGGGATTTAAAAACATTACTGTTTATTCAGGCATTTGATGGCTGAAAGACACTGTTCCTGGTAACATTGAGGTCACTGGTTGAGATCAAGTTTTTAGCTGTTCTTAGAATGTTTTAAAACTTTTTTAAACTTTTTAGATTATTATTTGGGGCTGCCTCCACCCCCATGTTAATGGGCATGGCAATTCAAATAGTGCATGCACGCCATGTCTTGTGATTGATTATGTGGAGTGGGGCTTACCTGAGTCCCCCCAATATTTTATTGAAGTTGGCACCCCTGGTAGCCAACAATCAAGCTTTTCAAGTCACAATTATACTGGCCAGGTCTCAGCAACGGCAAAGAGCAAGGCTGTGATACACTGTGATGGCATATTTATTCAGGTGATTAATCTAAGTTAATTACAATAGTAGAGCTTTGCTTTCTGTCCTAGTTGATTCTGTTACTGAAGCCACACATGGAGGGTCCCCCCGGCTATATTTCGGGGGCCATCAGATGAGAAAGTAGAGAGCTCCAATTCACCATCCTCCTCCTCCTCCTGTCCACAAGTTCCCTTCTTTCAGGTGGGGATTATGTAATTATGACACTTTTATATTTGGTTCAACTATGAAAATCTGATGTTGTAGCCAGCTAAATCATTGCATCATTGCATGCATGGAACAACTTCCATGAGTGAAACAGAAATTACCGTTCCTCTCTCCTCTGCTTGGATTTCCACCCACCTTCCAGAGCAGATTAGGAGGGGGCATGGGTGGGAGGAGAAGTTCCATTGCACTTGTGGAACTCATTCCGCTTGCACAGGGACTTAATTGAATCCAGCCCCTGGTGTTAACACCAATGAAATAAGAATGGAGGCAATGTTCACACATAACGAACATTCAGATTAAGAATGTGAAAATAGTGCTCATCAGGTCTTCCATAGGTTCATAAGACAATCTTGGCTATTAGATTCACGCCCTTTCTCTGAGACCCCCTTTCTGTTTGGCCCTTCACCCTTATGCAATAATTGCTCTAGTCTCATAAGACCATATCTCACGTGATGCATTTGCTCATTTCCTACCTGAATGTTCTCTCCCCAATTTTCCAGACTGTTGCTTTGTAGTAGCCTTCTCTGGATCTCTTACCAGCACCCTTTCAGTCTCCACATTTCTAAGGCAGGCCACTGTGCCACATCAATACTTTCCAGTGTTTTAAGACTTATAATTAGGGCTGTCAGCCTGTTAGAGAACTGTTAGTTCATTACAATAATCAGACCTTTACCCGATCAGTTAATTAATTGATCGAATTTAAATAAATGTGCATATTACGAAAAAAACCTCAATACAGATGTTTTTGAGATATTGACGGAAGCATGAGAGAGGTAACAATTGAATAAACAAAGATTGCGAGAAGGAAAGGTCATCGTTTACACACACACCCTTTACATTTCCAGAGGGGTAGCCATGTGAGTCCACTGCAGCAAAAAACAACCAGGAGGCTAACATGCAGATCGTGGAACAAGCTTACATCTATTTATTTTTATTTGCAAAAAAATATAAATAAATAAAATCATTCTATGCACCCTCAAGATTAAGAAAATAAATTGTCATGGCAGTGAACAGTATCAGATCAACAATAAAATTACAGTCATAGAACAAATACAAAATATATCACCAATCAGTAGATCAGATTGATATATTCACATAGCTGGATCACCTCCCTCCAGGGTAAACTGACCATACCCTGCAGGCTACATTCAATTAGCCAGGAGGGACAGTCATCAGGAGAGCAAATAGTAGAGCACGTTTAATGCAAGCATCTGATGATGATATCAGGTCACATAAACCAATCCTACATAACAAGGAAAGATGTGATATATTGCATGCCTTGCTAGGAACTGTCAAAGCCATGGTGTCAAGATTGCTCCAAAGGTGAGCCACTGTACTTTCAAATTCTTACATAAATATGTGTCACGGTGCGCCTTCAAGGGTCCAGGGGCGTGTCTTCCAGGGACAACCACCTCCAGAGCACCCTCAAGGATGCAACAGAGGCAGCAAAGTATGGTGTGTCTTCTTTGCCATCCTCACTGTCACATGATGGTGCAGTTACGAGCTCTAACCAGTGTTCGGTCAGTCTCAGAGCAAGATTTCCACCACCTATGCTCTGGTTGCAATCCAGGCTGTTTTATTACCATAATAAATCATACCATAATAAATTTGTTAGCCAAGAGACTCTTATTTTTTCTTTATAAGTTGAGCTAAGACACCAGAACCAATAGCATAACCTCTGTGCTCCCCCTCCCAACCCCCCCGTGCTCTCAACTCACATTCTGTTAATTAAAACTTGCCCCACCAGTTAACCATTTTAAACTTTATACTCTGATCCATGTTTGATAATTCAAATTGCACTGAGGAACCTGCATCAAGTGTTTGATGCTTGGTTGGAAAGGCTAAGCAAAGGTGTGGCTTATGGACAACTAGTATTGTATTGCAGGATTAATAAAGGTAAAGGACCCCTGGATGGTTAAGTCCAGTCAAAGGTGACTATGGGGTGTGGCGCTCATCTTGCTTCAGGGTGAGGGAGTCAGCCTTCGTCCACAGACAACTTTCCGGGTCATGTGGCCAGCATGACTAAACCACTTCTGGCGCAATGGAACACCATGACAGAAGCCAGAGTGCAAGGAAACATCGTTTACCTTCCCTCCGCAGCAGTACCTATTTATCTGCTTGCACTGGTGTGCTTTTGAACTGCTAGGTTGGCAGAAGCTAGAACAAAGCAATGGGATCTCACCCCATCATGTGAATTCAAACTGCCAACCTTCCAATCAGCAGGTCCAAGAGGCTCAGTGGTTTAGACCCCAGTACCACCCGCATCCCCTCAATGATGAATAAAGTGGATGCACCCCAAGAGCCCTCTTAAAAGTCCATGAGAAAACAGTGGGATAATGATCTGCAAAAACAACCCAGCTTAAGCAACACTTAAGCAATACTATGGGATGCTGTTCCTGGTGTTGAAGGTATTTGGTGAAGGAAAAAATTAATGTGCATATTTGCTTGTTTTCAGATTTTAGTTTGATTTTGTGATGAATTTCTGCTGCTTTATTCACCACATGGTTTATGTACACTGCTTAGAAATGCTAATGATTAAGTGTTATATAAATGCCTTAAATAAATAATCAAAATGCTCATTTAACCCATCTGCTTAACATTACTGGAGGACTTGTTTAGAGGGTTGTTCAACAACATGGACTTGGCAGAAGAGCAGCTTGGCCCCTCGGTAGACGCTCAAGTTCAGCAGCCAAGGGCAGAAACCAATCAACAGAAAGATACTAAGTTTGAGAAATGAATGTAGAAGTGTTGAGAAATCCAAATATTTGTTTAAAAACCAAGGAGGACACAAACTCACCCAATCCGTCGGCATTATTCTTAAAAACATTGGGCAAGATTCTCCTAATGAGCCCCATCAGTGGATGCCTTGCACAAGGACTTCCACTTGGGAAACAGGGCTTTCCCTTTCCCCTCTTTTCTTTCCCAGGCATTCCCCCAAACATTGGTTCTGGGGGAGAACCCCCAGAACAGCACACGGGGGGAGGGGGGGAGCAGAGAGATAGGATCATTCTATCTGGCAAGCAGAGATGTTTGTGCAGATGGAAAGTTTAGAAGAACGCAACATTGAACTCCATCCAACATGTTCTTTTGTAACAACATTCTTTGAGTAACTTGAGTGGTAACAGCTGTGACAGAAAGGCGGAGGTCATGCCTTATGCATCTGCAGAGGCAGCCCGCCCCTAGGACAGGGCTGGGGAACCTCAGGCTTAGGGGCCAAATACAGTCATCCAGGCCTCTCTAGCTAGTCCTCCTCTAAGCCCTCCCTGAGTGCTTTTGGTCAAACTGGGATGTGCTTTTGAATCATTTGCCTCTTGCTTGCCCAGATGCAGAGATATCTGACTTTTGCAGGCCTAGAATTTAGCCTACCCTACAAAGGCCCCATCTATTGTTTTGCCCACTTTTGCTGCTGGGAGGAATTCAACATAGCATTCAGGACATTGTCCCTCAGCACAAGCATTTCAGCTTGCCAGACAAAATGATCTCCCCTCTCCCCAACTCACATGCTCTTCTGGGTTTTCCCCTGACACACACACACACACCAGCCAATTGGAGAGGGCCATGAGAGAGGAGGAGAAGGGACAAAAATTCCCATTGCACCAGCAGAAGACATTGGAAGACCTCTGGTTCCACCCACCATAAACATGCAACTCCCATAAGGGAATGTGACCTGTGGTCTCAAAATGTTTCTCCACTCCTGCTCTAGATTGAGGGACGTGTGTGAAGAGGCTGTCCCAAAAGTCAAAGAGAATCCTGGAAGCTGGAGAGAGGTATGTAGGGGGGTGGGAAAGAGACAGAGAGGAGGGAGGAATTATTCTGAGAATGGGTGTGTGACAAGGGTTAGAGAGGCCTTGTGTTAGAGAGGCCTTGCAATCCAGGGTTGACAAAACACTCCTGCTCCTCTCCGACTGGACCACTGCCATCTCTAAGGAGTGATCTGCTTGGCTGAGCCACTGCAGTAGCCTGCAAAGTGATACCACACTTTGTGTGTTGTGTACATGTACTGCCAATAACTTATTCCCTTCAAAGGCTGTGGCATATTTACTCACATTGGCCTTAATCATCAATGCACTCTGCCTGTCGATCTGCAAAATAGGAAAGCCTTTGAGGATCAGGGTAGATTGTCGATAAAGCTCCTGTCCCCTCTTCCCACTACAGAAGATGCTGCAACAGTGTTCCCTCAGCAGAAACCTCACAAGGCTACAGAAGTAATATCTGGATTCCACTGGTGAATTTCCCCTGGAAACTGCCACCAGCTACATCTTGGGAGGGAAAAGGTAAGTTGAAACCGGTGGCACATGCCACAATAGCTCCTTCCTTAGCCAAAGTAGTAGCAGGGCTGGATTTGCTGGGGCTTCCAGGTAACTGCATATACAGTGTTGTGCATTCTCCTTTCCTTCTCCAGATTACACTACAGATGTGTTGCATCTTCCTTTAGCAAACCTGGTATTTATTCTGGGAAATACTAGCATAGAAGAATTGATTCCCCAAGACTACATAACCATGACTTAGCCCAGATCTTTGGAGGACAAAGTGTATTATGTGAGCATCTCGGATTCATTTTTTAAACAAAATGAATTTCTAACCCTTGTGGCAGCAGAGAAAAGCTTGAAAAGGTGAACCCAAATGACACAAAAATGGGATTGGTTTAGGGGGAAACCTGGACTGGATTTGTAAGCACTGGACCATAGAGAGAAAAGGACTTTGCCTCCAGCAAGCAGGAGGGAAAAAATGGTCTGGTTTTATCTTGGTGGGAATGAACGATGATAAAAACTGAATCATTTAGGTTGGCAAGGGAAATACAGGCAGCCCCAGTCCTGTGCATGTTTGCTCAGAAGCAAATCATAGTGAGTTCAATTAGACATACTCCCAAGTAAATGTGCATGGGATTGTAGTCTTAAAGTGGAGAGAATAAATGTTTTCAGACATTTTAGTTTTGGAAAGCATGTAAGAGAGATGGGCTGTCTGATCTTTCATTTATTTGTGCTATTGGATGGAACATTTAAAGAAGGATTTTGTGCCTGTGTGTGTGTGTGTGTGTGACAAGTGCATGTGGGCTGGGTTAAATGGGTTTTACAAACACAAAGAGCTGCCTCAGAAAACCAGATTCATCTTCCATATGCCACTTCTTTGTAGAGGTTTGCTGAGACTTCTAAAGCAGATAAGCCCTGATTAGAAACACAAGTAAAATGCCTCGAAACAATATTGGTGGAGGGGGAAAAAGAGAGATAATTTGTTCATGAGTCGCACCATACAAGACAGGGAGATGGATAGTGGTGTCGATTTTTAAATTCTCCCTATTTTGTCATCTTCTAGTTACAAATAACAATATTTCTTACAACTCATTTATGTGAGATGACGCTTAGCCCTCGGAAACTACCTTGCCCTTTCCATTTCCTTGCTTCTAATTCTGCAACCCTGCAGAGATACACCTGGGAACATACACAGTGAGACTTCTTTCCACATAAATAGGCATAGTGTGGTGGCTTTGTTTTCTAATACAGGGATGGGGAGCCTGTGGCCCTCTAGATCGCGTTGGACTCTCAACTCCTATCAACTCCAGACAGCATGGGCAGTGGTCAGGGATGATGGGAGTTCTAGTCCAACAACATCTGGTGAGTCACACCTCTTCTAATGTTGCTGCTCCCACCACCACTGCATTTGCTCCAGCCAGCTTGAGGCACTTTCCTGGAGTAAATGGCAAGTAAGACATGCCCAGTGGTGGAGCATGTGCCTCAGATGCAGACTCGCTCTTCAACATTGCCAGTTTAAGTAGCCCTGGAAGCAGAACTGGGATAGCTAAGCAATTGCTGCTGGGTATGGCAGATACAGTAGCTCCTGCCTGTCAATTGGACTGGAGCATATTTCCCCACAAAAATTACTAGTTATGTGTCTCTCAAATCTGTGCTTTATCTTGAGAGAGGCAATTTATAAAAGGGCAGGTAAGACACTCATTTCACACTCAGAGGTTAATAACTTCACCTTTCTCAGAGAGCTCCAGGGAGCATCTTGTTTTGTCACTTGGTATCAACAGTATATACAAAATGGCACTGAATATGCCAGGGATTGAACTTTGGGACTCTCTGCATGCTATGAGATACATAGCACCTTCCCATTTCTGTCCAGAGAACTTAAGGTTTGGGGAGCCAGTGCCCCCACAAGCATTGTTTAATGCGAGTTTCCATAAACCCCAGTCAGCATGGACAATGGTCCGGAATGACTGGAAATGAAATCCAACAAGATCTAGAGGGACCACAAATTACCTTCCCCTGATAAAGAGAGATTATCAGGGATGGGCTTGTGAAACATGCAAGCAACCACCAAAACTATTATGTATTACAAAATGGCAAGCTAAGCCACAAGTCTCTGCAGTGGTGATACCTTTGTGCAGGAATTTAGAAGCTGTTAGTTTAGCTTTAGGCCAAACACCTTTGGATTCATGGAGAGAAGTGTGGAACGTGGAATTCTTCCTTTGGTCTGCCAGTGCTCCTGTTCTGCTGACAAGCAGGCACAATATGCATCAACCCTCCACTAGCTGCCATGCAGTACTGCAGCACAAAGCAATTCGGAGAGGGTTTTCCTTTGTCCCACAGCTTGGAATCGGGAACAGGCCTTTCATTCTCTTGTTACAGTACTTACTTGGGTGTTTCAGCCAGGTAAAGGAACAAACCCAGACCATACTTTGAATCTGCCACCTTCCCAGCCAAACACATTTGCCAGAGTGTCCTCTAAGTCTAGTCAGGGTAAACCCAGTTCTTAAGATCTGCTAGAAGTTAGCATTCACCTGGCTGGCTCCGGTCCTAAAGTGAAAGTCCGTTTCTCTCTTTCCCCGCCCCCCATTTAAATCCTGAAAGTCCAGTGTCATAGTGCCAGCCCACTCTGGCTCCTCCGCTTCACACCTGACCTGAGCCACGGTCCCTTCGCTGGCGGCGCGAGGTGGAGGTCCACTTTCCCCTCCCTTCCTTCCCCCGCTCACTTCCCGTTTCCATACGTCTCCAGTGCCGCGTTTTTGGCCTGGCTGGGCTTATCCCTCCTCATCCCTGCAGCGGACCTTCCCTGCTCTCCCCCATTTCTTTGCCCTGTTCTCCAGGCTTCCTCCCCTCCCCGCCGCGCCATTCCCGGCCGGATCTCCTCAAGATCTTTCTTCTCCTCTGAATCCCCCCTCCTCGGTTCCGCTCCAGATTTTCCTCCCTGTGCGATGCGTGCGTGTGCACCTCCCCTCGGCCTCCCAGGTGTATCCGTCCCTTCTGGAACTCGCTCCGCTTTTCCGTTCCTGCCTTCCCTAGCTCGGAGTGGAACTGGCTGGCCCGCCGCCGCCGCCGCCGCCGCTTGCCGGTCCCGGGTGCGCAAAGTAGCAAGCTTCTCCCGCCACCCCCCGGGCATTCTCGCTGGAGGCTCCTGGCTCTGAGGCCCAGCATCTAGCCGAGGGCGCCGGACTAAGGAAGGGGGCTCGCCGCCGCCGCTGCCGCGGAGCGCCTCTAGCCAGGCGCCCCCTATGCGCGCCTTCACCTTCCTTTGCCGAGCGAGTCTGCCGGGAGGGGGCGCCCCAGCCAGAGGAGAGCGAACGGTTCCTTTGGCGAAGGGGAATCCGGCGGCAGCCGAGGCAGCCGAAGCCCTCACGCCGCGGAGAGGCACCGGGGGCCGCTGGGACACTCGAGGGCGCAAGGCGAGGCCCGGCGGCCCGACCTCCTGAGGAGTACCGAGTCCCCCCCCCCTTACCGCCTGGGGTTGGCGGGGAGCGCTTGTGTGCCTGTTTGTGTGCACCGAGGCGGGGGAAGCGCAGGAGAGGAGAGGAGCGACGAGCAGGCAGACGGAGCCCCCACCCCGCCGCCAGCGCGCGCGCGCGCCTGTGTGTGTGTGTGGGAGAGAGAGAGAGAGAGAGAGAGAGAGAGAGAGAGAGAGAGATCGAGGGTGGGGGTGGCTCTCGCTTCGCTTGCCTCCACCGTCTCCAAAATGCCCGGACTGCTTTCCACGGATGGATATATTTTAAGACTTCCTTTCGCATTGCTAGGCGAGGCGGTTCGCCGGCTGGAGGCGTCCGCCAGTGACATCTCATCGGGGGAAGGAGGGCTTTGATTTGGCCCCTTCTCTGCCTGCCTGCCTGACTCCCTCCTCCCCCCCTCCCTTCTGCTATTTTGGGAGGGGGCGGCTGCAAACAAAAAAAAAATTAAACCCCACCAAAAAAAAAAAGCCAACAAAAAGGGACGGCGCTTGATTTATAGCAGAACGCCCCATCTCTCTCCCCTTGTCCCTGCTCTTTAACTCGCCGTCCCTCCAGGGGCAAAACAATCCGAGATCAGGACGCGTCGTGTTTTGTGTGTGTGTATATGTATGTGTGAGTGTGGGGTGTGTGTGTGCGCGCCCCCCCTTTCCACGTTTCTCTGAAATCGACGCCCCAAGGGGGAGCAATCGGAAGAAGATCGAGATCGCGCATCACGCATCCGATCGCCTCGTGTTTCCGAATACCTGAGGGGGCTCAAGCCCTGCCGTCCTGGCGGCGGGATGGATTAGGGATCCCTGAATGGAGGAACCCGACGGGGCTGGATCGCAGAAGGTAAAGACGAGGCTTGTCTTCTCAGGGGATTGCGCGTGGGGTTGGCGTGCTGGTGGCCGGGGTGGGGTGGGGTGGGGGGACGGCTGGCGAGCCTTGCCTATCTCCACCCCCACCCCAGTTTCTCATCGATGACCCTTGTTGGCTTCGGACACCTGGCTAAATCGGACTGATGGCGAGGCTTTATTTGAGAGGCGGGAGGTGTTGGTGGCTTTGGCACAGGTTTCATTTTAAATTGGGGTGGTGTGTGAGAGGAAGTAGGAGGTGCAATCTTTTTTATTATTTGTTTGGAAACCTGAGCTGTCCTCGCCTTGAGATCTGCTCGCTCCCCGGTGGTTTGGGTCTACAGTATGTTGGTGGATCTGACGTTTGGTTAGCGTTTCTCACAGACAGGCTTTCTTTGCGCTACAGAGACTTGGACGGGGGAGGGGGGGATGATGCTGACTGGACTACGAGGCTGGGAGGAAGGGACCATTTCCTCCTCTTCTCCCCCCCCCCCATTTTCTCCGGAGATTTTGTGATCGGACAGGCTCTGCAAATGCGGGGGTCCTTTTTCCGCCCACGGATGAGGCGGCCGCTTGTCCTCCGGTGGGTCTGCGTATTGCTCAAGACAAAGCCATCTGCAAAAATAAAATAATAAAAAACACCCCTTCCCTTCCTCTCGTCGCGGTTACTGCGGTATTCCTCCCCCCGCCACACACACACAACAGCACGCCTTTTGTATATATGTGGCGGGGGTGGAGTTGGGGGGGGGGTTGAGAAAAAGAGCCATTACCCTCCAAATACCGTAATGCACAAAGAGGAGGGAAGGGCTTTTTCCCAGATCTTGTCTCTGTTCTTATCCTTGCCTCCCCACCCCTCCACTCCGGTCAATTTTGCTGCAAGGGTGGGGGGGGGGGAGCCGGAACCAGGACAGGTTCGTGGTTGTAGCTGCCCCTTTTGCCGTCCCCTCTAATGTTTCCCCCCTCCTCCAAATTTCCCTGATACGTGTCTTTATGTAACAGACACGCTTTATAGGAGGCGGAGGCGGCGGACACACATACACACACGTGCGCGCGCGCGCATATCCTTTTTCCCACGTACAATTTCAAGATGGGAGGAGGATGCAGGCGGAATGGTTAATCAGGCGGGGGGGGGCGCATTGGCTTGCTGCGATGGCTCTTGGGCTTTGCCATCCACCCCCCTCGATGCCCACCCCGCCCCCGCAGCCGACGAGCATCTCGCTCTGGGGGCGGGCTGATGTGCCCCTTACTTCACCTCAGGCCAGGCCCTTCTGGAAGCAGCCCACCTTCGGGGTGGCTGGTGGGTCCCCTGAGCTGGGAATTTGTCTGGGAGACCGATTCTGTGGCACCGGGGGGCCTGATCTCATTCTGCTCCTTCTAGTCAGGATGTTCTCTGAATCAATGGGCACCTTGTATAATGTCTCCCCGATTCCCATTGACCCATGTGAAGGAAAGAGCCGGCAGAGAATTCGGGGAGGGAGATAATCGAAAAGAAATGTACCTGATATTCTTAAATTACTGCATCCACAATCATATAACATCCCACCCACCTCAACCATTCTCCACTAGTGTTGGTTATTCACATCTTTGCCTGCCAATAGCTTTCTGGTATAGGCTGCCTCCGATTTCAGAAGGACAGGAGATTAGATTCTTTTAAACTAGCATTATTTCCCAAAACCAGTATGGTGGAAAAAGCAGAATGGTTAGATTGATGATTGCTGCAAACTCAGTTAGATTCCAAATTCTTCCGAAGGGGTGGAAGGTGGAGGGAGGTGAACAGGTCCAGTCTTATTATGATAGGATGCTGGGAGCTCTTCCTTCAGTTGGGAAATAAACAGGCTGGGGAAAGATTTATTTATTTATTTATTTATTTACCATTGGGAAATAAGATGGATCAAGAAGGGTCTCTCTCTCTCTCTGTGTGTAGACACAGAACGATTAGCAAAAGGCGAGTGAGAAGAGATTGACAGATACAGACATGGAAAGGGGGGGAGGGGGGGAAGAGATGAAGGATGAACAGATGGATGGATGAAGGGGGAATGGATGATCAGATAAAGAACCTGTTAGTAATCGCTCCATCCTCCCCTCTTTTCTGCCTCTCCCCAAATTTATTGTCCATAAGGCCCTCCCTCCCGGACCAATTTCCTGTGGTTGCTTTATACTTTCAGCAGTGATTGAATGGTATGCCCCCCCCACCCCACCCCCACCCCGTGAATGTGAATGTCTCTTCACAGTGCTGTCTCTCTTGGCAAAGGTGAGTCAAAACCAGGAGCTGTAAAACATCTTTGGGGATAACAGAATATGAGGGTTGTGTTGAAAGGAAGGAATTGCCAGCAGGAGACAGAAGTTGGCCTGGCTTGATGAAACCCTCTCATCATGGAGAGGAAGAAAGGCAAGGGTGTTAGCAGCCCACTGCTAAGGGTTTTAATTCTGCTCTGATTTTCCACCCCACCCCCTCTTTCTTGCCTGGGTAAGAGCCATAGTTCAGTGGTAGAGCATCTGCCTTGCATGCAGAAGGCCTCTGGTTCAATCTGTGGCATTTCCAGGTAGGAGAAACCCCAGAGAACTCCTGCCAGCCAGTGTAGACAGTACTGAGCAAGATGAACCTCCACCCCACCCCAATGGTCTGTCTCGGTATAAGGCAGCTTGCTCCGTTTCCAATCCTGCTCCTCATCTTTAACCATCTCTTCACAAAACAGGGAAATCATTGCTTGGACCGATAGAGGCAAATCCACCAGCAAGTCTCCAGTTTGAGAGTGTCTCACAACATATTGTATATCAAATACCCACGTAGCTGAACCCCTGAGAATATTGGTAAAGAGAGGCACCAGTTCACTGCTGTTTGAGCATTCCTAGGGTAGTAGAGGCAATGCCGTTCAGGATATGCTTTAGAAGCTTTCAGAACATTTGTGTAGCAAAACAACAAACAAACAAAAAAACCCAGGGGAAAAGGATACTGGAAAACAAAGAAAGACAAACACCCCTTCTAAAACCCTTCTGGAACAAAAATGATCATGGGCTAGGCTTCACTGGTTGGATGACATCTGTCTGTCTCGAAAGACATATTGAGAAAAATTGTGGAATGTTTGTTTGGGTTTGGGAGATTTGGAATCCAGAACACCTGGGCTCCTTTTGAATTTCTTAACAGGCAGGCTGTTGCTATTGCCAATCTTTAATTTCAAACATTAGATGCGCTGGGGTTTAAGTGTACCTGGGAGTTGTGACTCCTAACCTGCAAGTTCTTCTCTCCAGTGCAGGGGTCAGCAACCTTTTTCAGCCGTGGGCCGGTCCACTGTCCCTCAGACCATGTGGTGGGCCAGACTATATTTTGAAAAAAAATATGAACGAATTCCCATGCCCCACAAATAACCCAGAGATGCATTTTAAATAAAAGCACACATTCTACTCATGTAAAAACACCAGGCAGGCCCCACGAATAACCCAGAGATGCATTTTAAATAAAAGGACACATTCTACTCATGTAAAACCACGCCGATTCCTGGACCGTCTGCAAGCTGGATTGAGAAGGCGATTGGGCCGTATCCAGCCCACGGGCCTTAGGTTGCCTACTCCTGCTCTAGTGTGATTCGATTGGCTGTATGGAGTCCCTGTGGGGTGAGAAAAAGTTACTACATTTTTCATAAGATCCAGAGCTTCACCCTGTATTATTAAAAACTGGTTAAACCCTGAGCTATATGATGTTGTATGTGGGGTGGCGGGGCATGTTTTTTGAACAAAGGCTTGGGAAGTACTTTGCAAGCATTGCTCAGAAAGTCCCAAACACTGAGTGAGCATCAAGAGGAAAACTATATTAATGGGTACCAGTTATTGCAGATTCAGAGGCAGCATGCTCTGAAAACTAGGAGCTGGAGTGGGCTGTTGCTCTCATGTCCTCCTTGCGGTTGTTATGGGACACAGGAAGCTGGAGTAGATGGGCCTTTGGTCTGATGCAGCAGGGCTCTCTTCTTATGTTCTTATGGGAATGAGACCTTCATTCTAGGTGCCCCCCCCCCAAATAGTAACAGGGTTTGGTTTTTTTATCTTCCCCTTTGGATGTTAGGCTGCTGAGCTGCTTTTCTTTACCCATGTCTTGCTTGCATTGGCCTTATTTGAGAAAGTGATGGAACAGAGAGGTAGGATCATATTATTTTTGTTATTTATTTAATTTCTAACTGTCCTTCACCACAGGGCAAATTACAATATGAAAACACAAAAATACACATCATATTAATACAAGCATACATACCATAATAACAAACAAAACAACACACACACCCAATTTAAAAGGGCATAATTGTTTAATTAGCCAAAGGCCTAGGAGAAGAGGAATATTTTTGCCTGGCATCTCAAGATTTGCAATGAAAGTGCCAGGCAAGCCTCCCTAGGAAGAACATTCCACAAATGGGGAGACACTGCAGAAAAAAGCTCATTCTCATGTTACCACCTACTGGCCCTCTCATGGAGGGGGTACACAAAGAAGGGCCTCGGATGATAATCACAGGGTCCAGGTTGGTTCATATGGGGATGGGTGGTCCTTGAGGTATTGCGGTTCTGAGCTGATGACTTGTCCTATATACCTGGAGACCTTCTGGGGCAGGAATGCCAATCTGAATTGGGATGGGTAGTTCCAGCCATGAATTCCATGCCATGGGCCTGTAAAGCTCTACAGTGCCTGCCATTATTCATGTTCAGTGACTCCCGATAAGCTAGAGGGGCAAAATTTTAGGTTGGGCCTCATTATGTCAGAAAATATCTGTAATTGATACAAAATTGGTCGTATTTCCTTTCCTTCTTTCCCCCTCTACTCAGGATGTGTATTCCTTGAGATCAAAGATGGTCTCTTGCTGTGATAATATGGCACCAATTGGAAACATAATCTAGGTGCAACTGAAATTCAAGTAATAATCCTAGCCCTTTTCATATCCGCAAACTCATTGAAAGCAGCTGATAAACATCCTAGTATGATGAGAGGAAGGGAGATTGTTTATACCTTTACAGTGTTTTTGGGAGCACTTCCCTGGTTTTTGGAAGCCCCGTGTATTTATCAGCTGCCTACAAAGTACATAGTTCTTTTTACTCACCAGAAATCTAATGGAGGAAGATGAGTGAATCTCTTTTGTCCTGGGATATGCGCAAGCATAGGCCCACCCTACTTACAAAGCACCGAGTGTCGTGTATGACTTTAATTCCTGCATTTGCCATGGCTTAATTGTACCCCAAGTATTGCAGCTACTTTTGAAGGTGCTTTGCTGGGCATAGGCCCCATTCTGTCAAATGAGTCCAGGGGGCTGTGTGTAAAGGGCCCTAAATGCAGGATCCTGTTTGCATGGCGGATGGGGGTATATAGGCCCATATTATAAATTTTCAAATTCAGCTAGGATGTATCCTGCATCTAATGGATAATAAGTGCTTTGGAGACAAACAATAAATACATGAAAAATGATATTTTTTAGATAGACTCTTTCCAGTGGTAAGCATCCAACTTAGCATCCAGACGCCAGGAAGATTTCATTTCCCCCCCTTGAATATTGTAACACTGGAGGGTGTTTCCATGGAAGCTATTTATTTCCCCTGGAGGTGTGCAGTTCCTTTTTGGAATTGAAAATAGTGTTTGGATTGTGGAAATCAAGTCCTTTCCAAAGCCCCTATTTGCTAATTCCCATCTGGAAAGCAGCAGGCTCTTTCACTTTAGTAATATGGTACAAAAATGGATTCCACCAAGATTTCCTTTGTTCTAGTAGGGAGGAGTTCCATAATCCAAGTATATGAATGTATATGTGTGGGTGGGGGGTGGGGGTGAGAAAAAAGTAGGCCTGAAGTAAGTGTCCTCTTCGATCTGATGCATGGATCCATTTTGCCCTCTTCCTTCTGAAAACCATGCCTCCGGGTTTGTTGCAGCTGTGGAGTGTGCTGTATGTGGTAGGTACAGGCATAGTTCGTTTTGTAGCTCGGTGCAAATGGACCCTGGCCCCAGTTTGGTGTGAGTTGGCTTCCCTTTTCAGGAGACAATACAGCTGGGCAATCCCCCTGGCCGATGTAAATCAGCATTGCCTCTCTTAAATGAATGGAAACTGTGCTGATGAACGCCAGCTGGAAGTGTGTAGCTTTTTGCCAAGCACCTTTGTGCTGCAGCCCCTGTGACAGGGCCTTCACTTACGTGAGCCTGTGGCATTTGCCCGGAGCCAGTATCCTGTTATTTTAAAAGAAGGCCATCTTCTGAAACTGACATAGCAGCACAAAAATGCCTCTGAGCAGGGAGCTCTTCAACCAAATCTAAATCAGCATCTCCCTGCATAGGCACAACCTTCCCTGATAAACCTCACCAGCTCCTATAAGCCCAGGGGGTTGTGTGTGTGTGTGTGTGTGTGTGTGTCCGTCCAGAACAACTGATGTGACAAGAAGAATTCCCTTCCATGCCTGATCATGTGGGATGCAGATTCCTACAGAGATGTCAGCCATTTGCAAGCCACCAAGTGTTTCCTTTGAGTTAAGGAGTTTGACTTTCCAAGAGAACGGAGACAGCAGTCTGGCATCTGATGGCTTGTTGTGCAGACAGACCATGGGATGCAGGCAGGGGAGGGGGTAGGGAGCAATTATTTAAATAATAATAAAGTATTTTCTCTTCCTCCGTTCCTACAATGTGTGGGTGGCTTTTTCTTAGATTGTATATATAAGTGGTTTTTATTTTAATGATTATTATTTAGCTAGGGAGTGTGTGGGCGTCTGCAACCAATTTCTGAAGCTGTGCTACCTGTCTCGTGTTCAGCATGGGGGGGGGGATATTTTCCCCCGAGGGCCTTCTGCAGTGGCACTGAATATATTAGTGACTCCTCATCTGCTTACACACACATGCCTACATGATTGTGTGTGAGCGCACACACACACACATAACTGTCCAACTCCACCCATGTTCTCTTCAACATACATGTGCCTGTGTACATGCCCTCCATCACTCACGTGTATACACTGTCTCTTTTGCCATGTACTTTGCTGTGATCAGCACAGCAGAGGAGTCTTTCCTTTTGCCCGGTGTCAGCAAGTGCTTGGGGATTAGAATAGCATGCTGGGGATGATTAAGGGATGGCAATCTGCTTGGAGGTGATGCAGCCAAATGGGAGGGAGGGGATAGCCTCATCCTCCTCTCCTCCCCTGTCCTGTCCTGTCTGTTATCACCAGACAGTATCTAAGACCAACCTATCCATAGCCAGATCATCTGTTCTCATACTCTTCATTTTTAGTCTTCTCTCGTAGTTTTCAACCGTTGCGGTAGCGGGCTCCAAACTCCCATTCCTTGGTTCCACACCCCGGATCTTTCAGCAGGGCTGGTGTTGGCTTCCGGCACCCTCGGGCAGCTGCTGGAGAAGTCCCATGCCCTGGCAGGGCCCACCATGGACCTTTGTACTCCGCAAAAACAATAACAACTCCAAACCTCTTAATTTTTGTTTTTTGCTGGCTTGAGTCAACTATTTTAATTTCCTGCAATGTACCAGTGTAACACCGTGTCGGGGGCATTGTGGGGAATTTAAATGGAAGCAGCTGCCAGCAATGCTTGGGGTGCTGTTCAGAGTATTGTGGGGGCAGAGTATTGTGGGAGCAGAACTGCAGCAAAAGTCTTCTGGAAGGAGAAGTGGTGGCGAGGTCATGGTGCCACCCATGAGCTGTTTCTCACCCATGGCCCCCTCAGACCAGGAGGGGGCCTTCTCAGAGACATTCATAAATGCCTTCCTGAACCTTAAGATGCTCTTTTGACCTCTAGTCTGGGTGCCCCCACCAAGTGAAATGGAGGGGGGCTGTCAGGGAGAGTAGCTCCTCAGCAATAGCCCCCTAGCTATGGAATATTCTCCTCAGAGAGGCTCACCTGATACCTTCTTTATGGTGAAGAATGCCTTTTTATTCACCCAAGGATTTTCATTGCATTTTGAATTTGAACTGTTTTGTGCTGGCCCTATTGCAATGAAAGTTTTTTTAACCCGTCTTTTGTTTTGTAATGTTAATTTTAATTCTTATATATTGTATTTTTAACATTGATTTGTAAGTCACCCAGCGAACATTTATTGACGGGCTGCTATATAAATGCAACAAATAAATGAAAAACAGAGAGAGTCTATCACTTTCCTACAACAATGCATTTCACTGCGTCAGGTACCACTAAAGATATTTATGGGTGGCCATGGAAAGGATAGTGGTTAAGTTAGATCTTCCACTTCACTGCTTGACACGTTGGTTAGGATCTTCATTCAAATGAATAAGGCTTCTGTAGTACTTTCTATCCCATATTTACACTTTTTATCATATTAATGATACTCACACATAAATACAAGGAGCATGAGAGAGTTTCAATATGGGCTT
Source organism: Lacerta agilis (assembly GCF_009819535.1). Taxonomy (NCBI): domain Eukaryota; kingdom Metazoa; phylum Chordata; class Lepidosauria; order Squamata; family Lacertidae; genus Lacerta; species Lacerta agilis. The sequence goes on along the minus strand of NC_046313.1, from coordinate 40,126,044 downwards.
TTGGTGTCAGTTTCCCTTTTGGCAAACACGATCTGCCAATACCTGTGCATCTTTGCATCTCTTCAGGCAAGCAAGAGGTTAACTTCCTGCAAAAGGATGATTAGTTAAGGTTGTTATTGCTCTAAGAAGAAGAAGAAGAAGAAAAGAATTATACTTTTGCTTATTTGCATGTGTTGATTATCATGCATGCAAATGTGAAATTGCTTCTCACCTAACAGTGATATTGAGTTTTAAAATGCACCTGGTTCAGCTGAGTCAAACTGGCCTGGTGGAGGCCCGTAATGATGACTGAGCTGTAGGATATGGGTGAAGCCTATTTAGAGTGGAATTCTAAATTCAGTCCTTCCTGCTTGCTTTGGGATCTCCATCAAAAAGAAGGGGAGAGGGAATAGTGATGGACGCCCTGGAGTTGTAGAAAGGGTTTGATGCAGTCGTTCAAAGGAGAAGAAGAGGCAGAATAGAAGGATATGGTAACTATGGCCATTGCTGATCCAAGATGATCCTAGGAAGTGTTGTGCTACAAGTAGCCTTGGAGGATGCTTGGAGATGGTCTCAAAAGTTGCTATCTGTCACAAGCTGTTTTCAGTCTGTAGGACAGTATGGTGAAGCTACCTTCCTTGTTGTAGGAAGTACTGCAGCCAGTTGGCCCTCTGACATACCAAAGAAATTGAGCATAATAGAAGAGATATTTAAATATAAGGCCAATTAGGAATTAAGCCTACCAAACTTGTGACTCTCATGGTATGGTCTGAAGGCAGATGAGGCTCCCATCTTGCTGAAGCTAAGCAAGCCTGGGTCTAGCCTGTACTTAGGTGGGAGATCACCGAGGAGCTACATGTACACCAAGGAAGAAATGAGGGATATAAAGTGTTAGAAAATCAATACAATGTGATAATGAACATGAGACACCTGGATCAGACCAAAGGCCTCCTGGTCCAGCATTCCTCCCTTGTGGGAAATTAGGAATATCTTTTTGTCTCAACTATTTAGCAGATTTATGCACCATTTTGGGTGGAAATCTCTTGCCACAGTATTGTCCCAACAACACATTTACACTAACTCACATGGATCCACATTTGCCATGTTATTGCCCATTCACTCGTTCTGGAGAGAAACATTTGGAGCTAATCACATCCTAAATGATTTGGTTTCATCAGCAAACTTGGCCACCTTACTGCTCTCTCCTAACTTCAGAACGTTTAGGAACAAGTTGAAAAGCACCAGCTCCAATACAGATCCTTGGGGGACTCTTTATTTCTTGCACTATTCCACGGTGGGAAATAACAATCTATTCCTACTTTCTGCTTCCTGTTCTTTACCCAGTTGCCAGTTTCTAAGAGGACTTCTCTTATTGCACGACTACAGTGGTACCTCAGTTTACGAACTTAATCCGTTCCGGAAATCCGTTCTTAAACCAAAACCGTTCTTAAACCAAGGTGCACTTTCCCTAATGAGGCCTCCCACGTCCCGCCGCCGGTGCCCTTCCATCGTTCGGCTTCTGTTCGTAGACCGAGGTAAAGTTTGCTAACCGGAACACTACTTCCGGTTTTGCGGAGTTCGTATGCCAAATAGTTCGTAAGCAGGGCTGTTCTTAAATCGAGGCACCACTGGATCAGTCCTGTCCTATGAGCCTCCTACGTCACCTCACCATGTGGCACAAAATTGCAATAAGTTGATTTGTTACGTGAAGAAGAATTAATTGTCCATCAAATTTACTGGGTAACCCCAAGCGTGAGACAGTCATGAGGAATAAACATAGTACAGTATATGTAACCCAAAGTTGACTTGGTTACAGTGTTATATAAGTGAACAATATAAATAATTGTCTTAAAAGAGCTTTCCTTTTGGAACTGAACGCTTGTCTGTTCTACCCGGGCTTGCAGACTACAGTCATACCTCTTCTTGCGAACGCTTCATATTGCGTTTTTTTCGGGTTAAGAACACATGCACATGCACATAAGTGCTGCTCTGGATGCAGACTTTTTGGGGTACAAACAGCACCCCGTAACGGATCGTGTTCGCAACCAGAGGTACCACTCTAATCCTATGCATGTTTACTTTCTTAAATCACTGGGTAATGGTTGATTTTGATGGTTGAACGGGGAGGAAAAGAGAGTTGGGCCATGCTGCTCCACCCTTTCACCTTTTCTAACAGATAGGAAAGCAGAGTGAGGAGCTGGCATCAACTTAGCTTTTTTCTGAGTGATAGGAAGCCACTCCAGTTTGTTCAGTCATTTATACCTGGAGCTGCATGCTCAGCAGCACTGTGACTGACAGCAGCTCAAGTCACTTGTGGGTGGGTATGGGGGAGAGAGAGAGAGAGAGAGAGAGTGAGTGCAAAAACTCACTGTCTGTCTGAGACTGGTGGCTCACCTCGCCTAATGGTAGGGCTGGATCTGAAAAAGAGCCCTACAAAGATAGTGGCAACAGGATTAGCTTTTGCAGAAGCCATGCTGATTTTTCTCCAGCATGACTATATGCTTAATAATCTTTCCTTTATTAATGATTTCAACCAATTTACTAGGAGAAGGCATTGAGCTAACTGGCCTATAATTTCAGAGAGTCACATTTTCCCTTTACTTCTCACTAGGCGCACTACCTGCCTGAGTCCCCCCTGTTACATTGATTTTTACAGGTATATTCAGAAAGTGCAAGGTCAGCCTTGTCATTAAGCAGAGTGAATGGCTGCCTCAGGTGATGGACACAGGTGGAGTTGGGAGGTGGCACAACAGATTTGTGAGTGTGGTGTGGCCTTCCCTGCACCCTATAAGTTGGTCTGCTGCCCCGAGGTACAGTGAAGGATGTTATCTCATTGTCAGTGAGTTTCCTCTGCCAGTCTGGTTGACTTCTGTATGTAGAATAGGGGAGGCCATCTTGCCCTTTGCCTCAGGCAGCTAAGTGTCTTGGTATAGGCCTGAGACAGTGAGATCACATTCCCAACTCTTTGCCGTTGTTCCACAATCTGCCTTGGGATGATACAATCTTTGGAGCTCAATGGGCTCATATCATGGTGAAGGGATTGTCTTTCAACATATTGCTCTTTTTTTCTTCAGTGTCTTATGGTGAGTAATGGAAAAAGAGACTTACTATACCCTTAGATGTCCCTTAGCTGAGGAAAGAGGGCTCCCTGCAGAGTGAGGTACCATAGCAGCAGGCAGGAATACTTTTCGGTATTTACATTTTTCTTTCAGCTCTCTTGCTTTCCCCAGGCTTGGGATAGCTCAGCTGAGCAGACATGCATCGCATTTTAGCAAAGAACCTGTTCTGCTGCCAAAGAAATGTTTGAGGACAGTAGCTACATACTTCTAGCCAGTAAACAGTGGCAGCTATGGACCTTACTCAGGTTGGCTTCAGCTGGACAAACTGCACAACGTGGCTAGTAGTTCCACTCTTCAGAACAGAGGTGGGAACCCCATGGCCCACCAGACGTCGTTGAACTCCAGCTCCCATCAGCCCCAGCTAGCATGACCAGTAGTCCGGGCTGATGGTTGTTGAAGTACTGCTTTAGATGTGCCTCGCTTGAACATCTGTAGCTAGCTAAAGTGTGGGCATAGGAAGGCAGCTTTCCATCTTTAAATGAAAACTCCCTTATAGCAATAAGATACTGTACATTGAAGAATTCTTCCTCTGTATCGCTGGCCCTTTCTTAGATGAAGGGAAGATATATTTCAGAAACTGTATTTTTTTAAAATGAGTGAGCTTTCAAGAACTCTTCACGAATAGGCACTGAAAGTAAAATAAAATAAAATAAAAAGGAATACATAAGGTGTTAGGAAAAAGGAACCAATATCTTGATCCTCCCACTGCACCCCAAATTGGCATCTTATAAAAATGTTTAGTATCTTATTTGCAGTTAAAGTGGTAAGTGGATGTGTAACCTTCTACCTTGTGAAGGTTGTGTGCTGGTAATCTTATTAACCAACCATGTATTTAAACAGTCGTTTGATAGCCATAGGAATTACAGGCAAGCAGAAGAGCAAGGCTGGTTGGCAGAGGAGGAATGGAGCTCTCTGTCCCTCCTCTGCATCCAGGATAGAAACCATGCGGGCAGTGAGAGGATGGAAGCCCCCTCCTGCATGCACAGCCCAGTCATAGAGAGGGCCGTTGCAGGAGAGATGGAGCTCTATTCCTCCTTTGCCAGCCTACAGTGTTTCTTTGCAGGCCAGTAACTTCTGGACTTACTCACAAGGCTGTACCTGTAGTTATTTATGCCATGGAGGTGGTGGGAAGGCACATTCCTCCATAGCAGTGTGAAGGGAGATAAAAAGTGCACAGAGCAATAAATGCAACTTTTGCTTTTGCACTGTAGGGTACATTCCAGCCATGCAAAAGTTAGAGGTTTCTACACATACCCTCCATCTCACACAGTATTTTTTATCCAGGCAAGCAACAGGCATTATCTCAGTTAAAGGAAAGCTGCCAGCCAGGCAAAAGCAGTCAAGGAGGGCACAGAGCAGGACCAGTGAAGGATATGGCCTGGGGGTGGTGTGTGTGTCTGTATGGAGAGGCCTTCAGGGCTGCAAATGTCCCCCATGCCTCAAGTTCCCCCCCTCCTGAATTAGGCCAACGCATTCCTTTGTTTTAGGGAAGACTCTACTGCTTTTACTCCCTGCCCTTCTTTCAAGCAGCACATATGGTCATTGCCACACTGTGTTATCATTACAACTCTGCAAGTTAATTTAGGCTGAGGAGAGGGGGCAGGCCAGGTCAGTTTGACATCTGAGTGAGGATTTGAACCTGGGTCTCCTTGTTCCTAGTCCAGCACTCTAACCACTACACCACACCACATCCCGAGTTCACTGCATCAACCTCAGCTCAGAGAAGTGACTTAATTCATTCATTTTTTTTCAAGAAATTGCTTTGAGTCAAAGCTCTGCCCCCAAAAGAGCTCTGCCTAGCTCAAAATCTTATATCCAGCACTCTGGTCATTAGTTAGCACAAGAAACATGTTCTTCTAAAAGGTTTAGGTTATCTCTGTATTTTAATATACAAATGAGTCTGACTAGAGAACAAAAGTTGCCAGTATAAATTCCTCCAAGACAGATAGATGTCCATCAGGATAGTGGCATCTTAGCAGCGATGCTGACAATTGTAAAACCAATCTGATAGCTAATTATTGAAAAACTCAAACAATTGCTTCTCATTTACCTTCCCCCCCCCATTCTCTTCCCCCTCTCCACCTAACTTTTCCACCTTCCAATCCATCCCTTTCTCTTCCTCAGCAATCTTGCCATCTATAGCTCCCACCCGCTTCTCTGCAAAGGCTTCGGCTAATTGATAGGCTAACTGGGCGCAGACGTGATTATGGCGATAATTGGTTGGAGCCAAGCTGGGGAGAAGAGCTCCAGTTTAATTTGGTCAGGGGCTCAGAGCGTTTGGTGGGGGGGAAGTGTCCTAATTGAGTTTCCGACAAAGCAGCACATTCCCTTCCTGCTGCTGGGGGCGGGAAGACAAGGAAGAGCACACTTGTTGTGGGATGTACACCAACTTTCTTTTGTCCTAGAAGGGTGTAAGTTGGAACGAGAACAACAGAGCTGGAAACTCAGCTCTTTGTGATGCAACTGTAGGTGTGTGTGGTTTTTTTTTGCAAGGTTTGCCAATATTTTGCTCCTCAGATTGTGCTGGACTCTGGCTCCCATCAGCGAATAGGAGGATGGGAGCCGTAGCACAAAATACACCTGGAAGGCCTAACCTATGGATCAACAGTTTACAGCTGGCACCATTAGTTGCCAGCCTATAAACAAGAGAGCCACTATTTTCCTGCAGGCCTACTTTTGAGAAACGGGGGCGAGGGATCGACCTGCCATCCTGAAAGTGGCCCGTCCATGAAGCCATTTGCTGTATGGGGGAGCTTGCCCCCCCCACAGTACTCCCGTGCCACATGGCATCATGGGTCTTAAGACCCAGGAGCCTTGGCTTCCTTGCCCATAGCCCCTCAGTGCTGGCCCGTCAGTGAACAGAGTCTCGCCTCCTGATCACCAGGACTGCAGGTGACACGTACACATTTCACTCCACTCGCACATGTGAGACTGAGAGGGTCATTGACTGAAAACTGTAAAGCCAAGCTGTAAACATTGACTAAGTGCTCCCAGGACCGGTCCCTGCAGGAGCCATGTGGATTAATGAGCATTAATTAGCTCCTGCTTGCCTGTCACCAGGGGATCCCAACTCACCTTGCAGACAGGGCTGAATGTGCTCAGAGAGGCAGAGCGGAGAAGAGAACCTTTCAGCTGAGGCTCCAAGTCCTTTGCTTTCCTAGCCCCCCCCCCCCCGCATCCCCCCACTGCTAACCTCCCACAGAGTGGCCTTGGCTTTCAGGACTTCTTAACTCCCTTGCCCCAGCTGCTATCTGTGGTTAGGAATTTGCTCCAGAGCAATAGGTTCTGTTTCAAGCACACTATTTGATCTACTCTTAATTACAGTAGCTACCCAGCTTCAACTTTGACTTTTCACTAATTTTGTCGTACAGCAAGCTTCTGATCATGGAAAGATTTCTGGGAACATACTAAGTGGTAAACATTTTTCTGCAGTTGGTTTCTCCTAACTCCACTTTGTTGGGCTGTCACCGAAGAATAATCTCTAATGCAAACTACCTCAAATGTGTGAGCGCAGCAAGAAATCACAGGCTGCTTTGGCAAGTAATGCTCTCTCTTTTTCGTTAGTATGTTATTTAGAAGAGGAGGAGAAGGAGATGGGACCTTGAGTCAGCATGTGCTCCTTTGCATGCAGGTTCAGTCATTGGCATCTCTGGTTAGAAGCATCAAGAAGCTCCTGATACGCAAGCCCTGGAGAGCTGCTGCTGCTACTCAAGAATGGAGAAGGTTGGTCTAGGGCAGGTGTTGGAAACCTTTGACCCTCCAAATGCTGCTGAGCGATAACTCCCATCAGTCCCACCAGCAAGCATAGCCCATGGCTGTGGATGATGGGAGCTGTAGTTCAGCAACACATAGAGGGCCAAAGTTTCCCCACACCTGGGATGGTGAATAAATCATCCATCTTGCTGTGTCCAGCTCCCTGTTTTGAATGAGAGTTTTCATTCTTGAGGCATGGTCTTAAACTACAAAAGGATGCCAGACCTTTTCTGATAGGGAAAGTTTTTGGTCTTTGTCATCCTAGCCTTCTGTCTTCAAACAAGACTTGCAAACGTAACTCTGGTTGCATATGTATGTTTGTGTGGGAGGGGAATCTTGTGACTAGCGTAAAGTCCTTACCAAAAGACACAGTGAGCTAATGTCCTTCATATCTGAAGTTTGCAAACATATAACGTAAATGGGGAGGTGAGCCTTGAGGAAGCAATGGTGCTAGCAGTGTAAGAGCTTCAAGCTTCCACATGTGTGCCTCTGACTCCTCCCAGCAACAGGGGAAAGGGATGGAAAGCCATGTGCTTGCAGGACTGCATGCTCACATAGATTCAAGACGGTCTAAGACATTGCTCTCACACCACTTCTTCCCATCTCAGTCCTGTGCCGAGATGTGCTGCCTCTTTCCAATTCTTCTCCTGAGTGGTTTGCCAGTTGAGCTGACCCTGAAAAAGGGTGCCTTTGGGCACGCAACAGAAGCTGCCCCCCCCAATTGAGACTGGGGTTTGAGCAAGCCAATTACATAATGTTGTCGTTTCCCTGGTGTAAGGTGCAGATCTTGCAGTGAATATCAGTTTTCTCATCCTTGGGTTAACCTTTCCAGAGATGGACACTGTCCAAGGCTTGGGTTTTGCAAACTGATTTAGCCTGTTGGGCCACAGTGCCAGCCTCTTTGGCTGTTTCTATCACAAAAGGCTGGAACTCTGCAGATGTGCAGCTATTTTCCAGCTTGCTTGGACTTTGGCTGGATGTCAGAGAGGGCAGTTCTGGGAAGAGTTAGAGGGGGCAATTCTGGGAAGAGTCTGTTGCAATGTGTTTCTGACTTTCAATGGGATCCTTTCACTCTTAATAAGATCACCCCCTTACTGTCAATAATATCACTGCTGAGGCACAAGCAGAAGCAGAGATGTCATCTCTTGCAGCCCACTCACCAGCGAAAGATCTCTGTTCAGTCCCCAGCACCTCCAGGTAGGGCTTGGGAGGAAAACCTTCCTGGAATGCCATTACCATACAGTACATGGCAGTACAGAGCTACATGGACCAGTGGTATGACTCTGTATAAGGCAGTTTCCTATGCTCCTTTGTAAGTTGAGAGAAAAAAATGGGTATCGGCAGAGGCATAGCGTGTGCAGGGCCATTGGCCTGGATGCAAAAAAACTGCCATCCCAGCTGGAGGTGTTCCCCATCCCCCATGCCTCACCTGAGCTGCATGCTAAGCAGCAGCTGGGAGAGGGCAAGCTCTTACATTGGCCGTGCAGCATCCCCCACCAGTGGGAGAGGCGGGTAGACAGCAAGCCTTGTGGTGGAGCCCCAGCCCAAGGAGGTGCACACGGAGGTCCTGCCGCTCTTCCGCAGTTCTGTCCAGCAGCATGGAGTCAGGGGCTGCAATACTTGCCTTAGGGGGCAGAATACTTTCCTTGCCCTGGGTGCTGGCATCCCATGCTATGCCACTGGGTCTCAGGAACAGGGGTATACAGGGGAGAAACAGCTGTAGGTTGTAGCTTGGAGGCAGTCCCCAGGGTGCTCAGTGAAAGCAGCTGGGTTAGTTAAATCTTCCCAGTCTGATGATGGTTGGAGGGCGTTACACTTTGCTGTTGTTTACTTTCTCACATATACCAACAATCCACAAAAAATTAATTACTTTTAAATTAAATTATACCCTGCTGTTGCCCCACTGCAAAGGAGTTGCTTAAAGCAGCTTACAAATGCAAACATAGGCCAGACTAATGATACTTTTGAGGACTTGGGTGGCGCTGTGGGTTAAACCACAGAGCATAGGGCTTGTCATTCAGAAGATCGGTGGTTCGAATCCCCGCCATGGGGTGAGCTCCCGTTGCTCGGTCCCTGCTCCTGCCAACCTAGCAGTTCGAAAGCACGTCAAAGTGCAAGTAGATAAATAGGTACTACTCAAGCGGGAAGATAAACGGCGTTTACGTGCGCTGCTCTGGTTCGCCAGAAGCGGCTTAGTCATGCTGGCCACATGACCCGGAAGCTGTATGCCAGCTCCCTCGGCCAGTAAAGCGCACAACCCCAGAGTCATCCGCAACTGGACCTAATGGTCAGGGGCCCCTTTACCTTTTAAAAGATACTTTAGCCATGCATTGTTTGGGCAGCTTGTGCAAGATGCTGGGTAGTGACAGAGCTTTCACACACACTTTTGATGCCCTGTGCATGATGTAAGGCCCATGGCTTCCTCCTTCCTAGTTGGACTGCCAACCCATCCTCCCCAAGCATGCAGGGCAGCTTTAAATTAAAAGTGTCTCCTTCTGTCCATTGCGGAGCTTTCAAACAGTATTGACCTTCCGTTTCACTTTATTGACACTTTACTCCTGCTCTTTGGGGGCCAGGCGCTATGCAGGTTAAAGAAGCAACTGCCTCTGGCCCCAAATCAACTGGATTATAAAAGAAGGAAGGGGGATGGTTTTTGTGCATGGTTACGGCTGGAGCGTGGAACAGAATCACAGATCATTAAAATACGCTGTATGCTCTGTGAAGTTTACAAGCAATGCTCTGCAATGTGTGCCAATGGGCTCTTGGGTCATTTATAGCTACCAGTCGCCCGCCTCAATCCCCAACTGGTTTTCGATGAATCAGAGCACCCAACAACCATCGCCTTTCATTCTGACACAAAGCAGTGAGCAAGAAGTGCATCTCTGGCAAAAGTCATGGTTGGAAAGCCAGTGGCAACAAAGGAAATTCTCATACGTTCTGTGTCATGAAATTCCTGATAAAAGGGCCTTCGTTAGATTGTGAGCTGCTTCAGCAGAGACCTGCTATTTTTATTTTTATTTTAAAAGGGGTTGGTAGAGTAGGAGGTTTGGTGCTACATAAATCATAAATGACCCTAACTCTCCCCCAAGTGAAAACGCTCCGATAGTTACAACAAGCCAGCGCTTGCAGCTTTCCACTACAGAGAGATGTAAACAAGGTTTGTAGTTAAGCTTGTCAATCAGTCTGTAGTGGTCTTTACTTGAGCATAAAAAAGGACATTTGTCACAAAGCTAGGAATGCTGTGTGTGTGAGAGAGAGAGAGAGAGTGAGAGAGAGAGAGTGAGAGAGAGAGAGAGAGAGAGAGAGAGAGAGAGAGAGAGAATGAGAGAGTGGATAACACTCTCTCTGCCCCTTTTCATCATGTACCCCATAGGCCAGAGTTACAAATCATGTGACTGTGCATTAATGTAGAGCGACACAGAACTGGAAAACAACCTACTGCTGTTGGCAATTGGTACAGCAGCTCCTGAAGCTAGCTAGCGGGCAAAGAGTTTGAATCTTACCATTGACCTAAATATGCCAGGGCAGTTGTGGTTACAGTGCCTTCAGATATGATGGCACCATTCACTAATTAGAGTTTCCTCAACAAGCAACAAAGGAACAAGAACCCAAAGCTCTGGATGTTTCCCCATTGCAACCCCCCACCCCACCCCCAATAATGAATTCGTTATTTAAAAGCAAGAAAGCAACCCTCATTATCATATCTAGAAAATTACCCCCGCTCCCCTGAACCGGCAATTTGCCTGCCATGCCGCTCCGCTCCGACTTGCCCATTAATTACAGGGATGAAAAATCATTTAGAAGCCAGGAAAGGAAACTAATTGGATCTTCCCCCCAGTAAGAATTAATGAGAGGCAGAGAAGATATAACAAGGTGGGATCCAGAATCCATAGTCATTGGAGAGGTTCAAGGTCTGGTTTACCCTGGATTCTTGCCTCCCTCCCATCCTTTTTTTGTGTGCTTCCTCTCTTACCAGACTTTGGGCTATAATTTCCCTGCCCATACATTTCTAACAATGATTTCCCCTCCTTCTGTCCTGTGATCTTTACTAGCTGGGTCTCTCTCTCTCTCTCTCCCCTCTCCTGTGCATTCTCCATGTAGCTACACCTGACACAAGTGTGGTTCTAGTTGTGTTCTCTCTGGAAAAGTGGAGTGTGTAGGAACCTCAGAAACATATCTGGAAGCCGTTTCATGAAGGAGTCTGGGCTCCTGGTTTGACCCCCCCCCCAATGCTAGGAGGAGGAGGGAGTCTGCTCCAGTGGGGTGGAGTGCCACGCTGTCAGAGTCTCATTGTATGCACGTGCAGCTAATCCTGCTCCTCACCCTGCTGAGATGACGCCTTGCTTACTCTGGGTATCTGGGTCTGTCATTTGTCTGCACTCTCACTACCAGAAGGAAATGGCTCCAGAGAGCCAGGTTATTCCCATTGTCTTCTCGGGGGCTTTGTTAGCCTCGTCCCCACACAAAAAGCCAGTGTAGCATGATGGGTAAAATGCCTGAATGGTGAACTGGCAGGCCCCCCAGTTCAAATCTCACCCCTGCTATTAACTCGGCAGGGTGCTCTTAGGCAAGCCATTCTCTCTCTCCTGCTCCTGTCAGCCCCATCTGCAGTAAGTGGATAACTATACTGACCTGCCTTATAGGGCTGGTGCAAGATAATGCTCTCTGAAGTCCTTTGAACATTTGAAAGTGCTATATAAAGCATGTGAAGCACTGTTATTACTATAGGCTAGGCTGGAGATGCATCATCAGACCTCAGAGCAAAGCAACCTTCATGAGAATGTGACTGGGTGGCATCGGATAACTTTTGCTGCTTTGGAGCCCTGAGACCAAGGCATCACTATGAAAAGGCTGTTATTCTGGGCCATGCTGCCCGTGGATCTGTGAGCAGATTTTTCTTTTAGATCAGCCTTCCTCAACATGGCTCCCTCCACTTGTTTTCAAACCCAGCCCCAGATGGCAGGACCATTGGCCACAATGGCTAGGAATTGTGGGAGTTCTCAAAATTATATTGGAGAAGGTTGGTGAAGTGTGTATTGGATCTAAGCAACTCAGAAGCAGCTCGGTTACAATTGGAGGTGCAGTGCCATGGCTCAGGGTATTGTTGCTAAGGCATCATACCTGTTCATTTGTCTTAGAGGGAGCGATTTAAGTTGGCATTGCGGAAGGGTTGCCTCTTCCAGTTCTGCAGCCCTGAGCCAAACTGGGGCCCCCATGGCTGCGTCTAAGTTTCAAACCAAAGGCTCAGTAGGTCTCCCTGCTCTCGGATATCTCACGTGATGCCCAATTTGGCCCGCCGGATGGAGTTGGGATAGGAGATGGTTGACCAAGATTTGGGCAGGGAACCATTACCTGCGAGGAGATCTGCCACCTCTCCCTCTGTTCTGATTGCTTCCCTGTGCCCAGATCAGGTCAATGCATTAGAGGTGGCGTAGCTCCCAGCTGTGTTCTGACCTTCATTGACAGGAAAGTGCTGATGAGTGGGAATCTGACACTGGGATCTCGGGGTGGGGGACAAGATTCATTTCACAGCCCATGCAGCCAGGCTATCTAATTTCCTTTGCCCTGTGCATCTCTTAAGTCGCTCCTTGGGGACCACTGGTTCCATGAGCCTGCAAGTCTGGGGCTTTTGGCTACCAGGCACCATGGCCGGGCCTATGGACAGGTAGGCCGTGGCAGAGAATAATCCAGCTCCTACAAAAAACAGCAGTGACTCAATCACGGAAGAGGCAGTGTATGTGTGTGTGCACATGTAATGCTATGAATAGTGTTCTGATTCAGCTAGACGGACACAGGCCTCCCACATACAAAGGCAGGCAGGCATGTGACCATGCTCACAAATTAAAACACACACAGACTTTGCGAGCACTTCAGTTAATTTCAAAATGGATGCACTCGCCTGTATTGTTTGTGTCTGATCTGGAGATATTTCTGTGTGAGCATGCTTGCTATTTGATTTTCTCTGCTTGGGTGCACGTGTGATGATATCTGGGTGATGTGGTAATTTGCGCACTTGCCAGCTTACGAGGTGTGTGCGCGTGTATGGGGTGGGGGCGGGGAACGCAAACTTCTTTATATGTCTGTTGCTGATCAGAACATAGGAAGCGGCCTTATACCAAGTCAGACTCTTGATCTACCTAGCTCACTGTTGACTACCCTGACTGGCAGTGGCTCAGCAGGGTTTCAGATATGGAACATTCCCATCCCATCCCTACCTGGAGATGCCAGGGGTTGAACCTAGAACCTTCTGCACTCCAAGCAGATGCTCTGCCACTGAGGTGTGGCTCTTTCCCTAAAGGATGGATGTGAGAAGTAGAAACTGTCAGCCCAAAGGTGTATAAATGTGTGTCTGTGTAAGATTATGATAGGATCCTAAGTGTGACAAGCTGCATGAAGATGGATACAGGCACTTACCAGGTGTGTGGCTGAAGTATATTAGTATCTTTGGGGGCTGTACATACAAAAAACAAACAAGGAGCATATGAGAAACTTACTTTGTGTCTAGTTGCATATGTGAAGGTGTGTGTGAGAAACTGAAGGTGTGCCCAGTGGTCAGGGCATGCGTTAATGGAGTCAGAGCAAGGCAAATTTATACTAAGCACACACATATGTGTGCTTTATGAAGCAGCTCATCGACCTGTGGGTTGTTCTTCCAGCGTGAAACCGTTCCATCATTACAACCTCTGTAAATCTCTTATGATGGCAGCTGACACCTACCCTGTCACATTAGGGTGATCAGAAGTGAACTACAAGGCCCAAACCAGAAGACCTGGGTGGGGAGAAAAAGATAATGCGGCAAAGGCCTTGTCTTGGTCTCTGAGGTTGTGTTCATAGCCCCTGTTTGTGTCCTGGCAGCTATATCTGCCCTGGTTTGGAGAACCTGGAGAACCTCTATGGCACAGATCACCACATAGTGTCATTCCAGCAGATGACCACTAAACTAGGCAGATTTTTTTCTGCTTGGAATCCAAATCAATCCATTCCAGACCTTTGTAGAAGAAGAAGAGTTTGGATTTGATATCCCGCTTTATCACTACCCGAAAGAGTCTCAAAGCGGCTAACATTCTCCTTTCCCTTCCTCCCCCACAACCAACACTGTGAGGTGAGTGGGGCTGAGAGACTTCAGAGAAGTGTGACTAGCCCAAGGTCACCCAGCAGCTGCATGTGGAGGAGCAGAGATGCGAACCCGGTTCCCCAGATTACGAATCTACCACTCTTAAACACTACACCACACTGGCTCTCAATTGTAGAATTTGGAACATAGGAAGCTGCCTTGTACCAAACCAGGCCTCTGATCCATCTAGGTGAGTCCTGTCTGCATTGATCAGCAGCAACTTTGCAGGAATTGAGGCACAGTATGTTCCCCATCCTACCCGGAGATCAAACCTGGGACCTTCTGCATGCAGATACTCTACCACTGAGCTACAGTTCTTCCCCTTGCTCCTTGTCACAATAATGGTCTAAAGCTCAAAGCAAGGTAAATGTAAGTCCTAGCCAAAACCTTCTCCCCTTGGGGCTCTTACCTGGAAGAGCTGCTAGCTGAATGCATCTGTTTTGCCTGCCTGTGGGTTTTGAGGTGGCAAGGAGTGAAGACTATAAGCAAAATGCCTCTTCCCTTCTTCTCCAAATACTAGGACTGTTGCCCGCTTAAGGAAACATTAGTTGATTAATCACGGATTGACCAGTTAAATTTGCATGTGAGTAAAGGAATTGCCCCAAAACAAACAAACAAACAAAATGCAAATCCTCGGTGCTTGTTAGACATATATGTATATGTCGTATATGTATATGCTGTATCAGGTGTCAGTTTTTAAAAGAGGCATTCCTTCATGCACTCACGGCTGGTGGCGCAGTGCAGGTGTGGGGCTGTGTTATACTCCTGCTGCTGCACTGTCACCATGCCGTGCTCCCCATTGATTTGTCCCTCCCATTGTCTTGTCAGCTGCTGCTTCCTTCCTGTATGGGGAATGGGGATGATATATATAAATATATAAATGTGTGTTTGTGTGTGTGTGATGCTACCCACCTGCGTGTCTTATAATTACATTCAATTAAAAAGAAATATGTTGGTTGCATGTTGTTTTTTAATTTAACTCCCCCCCCAACTTGCCTGATTAATCAGGGCATCTTTTTAGTCAATCAAAATAGTTTTAAATCAATTAAATGCTGCACCCCTACTGCTAGCATGTCACCACCAGCACCTGCCACAGGTAGAGTCATGGAGAGAGAGAAAGAGGAAGGGCAACTCCCAGGAATGACTGGATAACACACAGGAAAGAAGGGCCTGCACCCAACCAGTTTCCTTTGAGCAGGTGCCGATTCCCATTTCCTTTCCACAGAAAAACCAAAGAACAGCTTGACACTCCACGCAGACAAAAGGAGATCCACATGCAACCTCCCAACTTACCACAAGTGTGTCACTCACATGAAGTTGCCTTACAGGGACTTTGCCCATTTGCCCATCTACTTAGTACTCCACAACAGCAATGGCCAGTGCGGTGCAGGCAAACCTGTGGAACTGCCCTCCTGACACAGGTGTCTACAGCTTACCTGGATGGGGATTTGGGCACGGTGGCGGCCACACAATCCGCTGCTCCCATAATGTATCCATGCTGCCCCAAATGAGGTGCAGTGACACTGGTCTCGGGAGGGCAATTCCGCCTCTCTGCCGCACCGCACCAGCCCCATATGCTCTAGGGACGATGTCCTCCAGATATTGTTGGACTGCATCTCCTGTAAGCCCCAGCCAACATGGCTAGTGGTCAGGGATGATGGGAGCTTTAGCCCAACCACCTTTGGAGGCCACCTTGTTGGCATTCATCTGTCTCGGGAGACGATGGAGGAGTGCACCTTTGACAGTTGAAGTCAAACATTTGGAGAATTACAGCACCTGCTGTGGCTGTAGAGACAGGTACGGGAGAGACATGTTTTGTTGCAACTGGGGCAAGAGAAGACGTCAGGTTGTGCTGCTGCAGGTGTAGCATGGTGTTTTTTCCTCTCTATGCTCCTCCCAGGAGGATGGAGGGCATCGCCCGGGCTGTTTCTGCTCTACTCAGACTGCCAGTTACTCCACAACACCTTAGGCAGGGGTCTTCCCCAGCACTGCTCCTTGAGATCGTTCCGAGGGTGAACCAGGCACCTAAGGCACACAAAAAACCCCTGTGCTGTGCCACTGAACTATAGTTTCCAAGCAGTCACACTTAGAAAAATAATCATCATGCAACTGTTCAGATTATTTCTGTTCCCTTGTTTCTGAGCCTGCAGAATGACAGTATTCCAGCTTTTCTCCACAGCTAGTGGGGCTTGAACACTAAAGTACCAGATGACAAAATTATGAGAATTAACACCCCAGTGGGAGTAAGCTTAGTCCTGCTGATAAAATGCCTTTGAATTTGAGAGTGAAGCACTGAAATCTGTTGCCTTTATTGAGAAGTGAAATTTTATACAAGTGTTTTCAAAGAATGATAGGTTCTATGGGTAAGGTTATATTTGTGCCAGCTATTTTTCAATGCTTACTTGTTTTCGCCGACTCCCACACATGCGTGGCGAGAGCCTTAGAGGGTTTTGCACACACTGTGCTGGTCAGGTAGTCTGATTCTACAGTATTAAATGATGGCACCGATTTGTTTCTTCTTCTTCCAGCGCTTCATTGCTTTCCTTATGGAACAATTATATATTGCTCTTTGCTTCCTCTTTCCTTCTGTAGGTCTGCAAATCAGTGGTGTACTTCAAAAGCCTCACTGGGTCTGCATAAAGGGCAGAATTGTGTGTGCAGCATAATCAGGCAGGTCATTAAAGCAGCTTGACCGGCACAGACAATAGCTATTTTTTTCTGTCTAGGAAATTGAGCCAACAACTGTTTTTCAGAAGTCTTCTTTCACCTTTTCCCCAAAACGAGGACATTCCTCTTCTAGTTTCGGTTGCAGCCCCCATGTATCCAGAGGCTAACTCAATAATAGAGCTCGGAAATAACAAAGCAGTTGTGTGTGTGTGTGTGTGTGTGTGTGTGTGTGTGTGTGTGTGTTTAAAAGGTTCCTAAGTAGCAGCAAAGCTAAAAAAAGATGTAAATTCCTAATAACAGCTAAGGCAAAACAGCTATCAATCACTTTGCTGAAAGAAACCATTCATAGGGCATACTCCCACAGCTGGCAGAGCACTAAGATAGCTATCATCGGATGATACTTTCTGAAGCCTCATTTTGGTGTTTCTTTGAAAAGCGAAGCAGGGGGAGGAATTTGCAAACATATCTAGCTAGATTTTATAACCAGAGTGGCAAAATGAATATGCAAATACACAAGAGTAGTCAATAATTTGCTTCTTTAATACATTTGTAGGTCTTGTGGACATATCCAAGCATTAACAGCATCCCCAGTGCTATGTTACCAGGTAAAAGTCAGCTTGGACCAATAAGTTATTGTGGGTTTCTAAGCCTGTTCACCAGCTGTCCTTATTCTGTTTTCCAGCTCCTCTCCCTGGTAAAACTCTGACCTTCTAAAAAAAATAAAAATCTTTATTTTCCCTTTCAAGAGAGATATTGGTGATGTCTTTAAAAAAGTCAGTTTGTGCATGCAGGTACCATAATCCTGTTAGGTCTCTCAGCTTCCTTCTCTGTGTCTCTAGACATTAAATATCTGAGTGGGGATCAATGTATCTTGATTCTTCTCTTCGTTGAAGTCAATGCACAAAATTCCTCTGCACTGCTTCCCTTCTGTTCTTCGCTGTAATCTCATACCAAGAGAGTAAATGTTGCTCAGTGCATTTGAGTTTTGGGTATTCCATGATAAACACAGGCAAAAGAACCATTGTGAGATTCTTCTTCTTCTTCTTCTTCTTCTTTTTTAAAAAAGGAAGTACTTATTTCTGGTGACTTTACTAACACACCTGCTTCAGAAACCAGGGCCTGGACCTGGGGTTGTTTGGGACATTTTTTATGCTTTAAGCATGAACTCAGCTGGGAAACATTGGACAATCTTAGCCACATAGAATCATAGAACTGTAGAGTTGGAAGGGACATACAGAGTCACCTAGTCCAACCCCCTGCAATGCAGTCAACTCTGTTCTAGTAAACTGGGAGTAAAAGCGCACAATCCTCATATGGTTGCATGCCACCTATTGTATGCTACTCTGGAATCAATTTGGAAGAAGGGCAATTCAGAAATATTATAAGTAAATAAATGAAATGGTTTTTGTGAGAATGAGCTTTTTAAAGTAGTAATAATAATAATAATAATAATAATAATAATAATAATAATAATGTGCTCTACATGCTTACAGTCAAATAGAAGTGATTACTAATAAATTGATGGTTCTTCCTCCAGGGTTTTGGATTGAGTAATTTTGGCTCCTTCCCAGCCTGTTAGCAAAGGTGTTACAAATAGGAGATTTTCCTTAGCCTCAACTGGTTTCTCATTATGGCACTATTTTTAGCTCCATAATGAGGCATACATGGCATTAAAAATACAATTTCAAAGTTGCCAAGCCAGGATCCCCCACCAAAGACTGACAGTCCTATGATGGCTCCCTCACACTGGGAGAATAATCCACACAAATGTGTCCTTGTGCTATCATACGTACTAACACCTGCTTTATTCTGGCATAATTATTATTCTACATCTTCAAATATAGTTCTCAGGAGATGGGAGCGGATATGGTTTTTTGTTTTTTGTTTTTAGTGAAAGAGCAGCTGGGGGAGGATAGTGTTGACTTCTCCCCACTCCTGTTTCCCTCTGCACCCTCCCCTGTTGCTTTTCTCTAAGCAGAGCACATTTCCAGTCACGAGGACTGTATCCAGTGCTCCATGCGTGTAGTTCTGTTGGCGCAATGAGAATTCCATTTGCCCTGCTCTGGAGGGCCCCCCAAACCCCCAGAGCCATTTTCCAGCTCAAAACAATCATCTCCCACACCTCTTACTTTACATATGTTTGGCAGCAATCTGTATTTTAAGAAATGGATTTGCTGCCATCAGGTCAAGAGTGGATTGTAGGCTGGAGTTGGCCTCCCAAGTGTGGCCACACTGCTGCTTACTGGGATGGTATGGAGGTGCATCAGGATGGCAGTGAGGTAGGAGCAGCATGGGCACACCATTGGGATTGCCGTCTCAGGTGCACCTGTGTCAACTCTTGCCTCGCTGTTGCCATGCTATCCCGGTGAGGAGCAGCGATCCCACAGCACTGCTGTACCTCACCAACAGCTGCTGCATCAAGTGCCATCTTGCCCTAATTCCCAGCAGTAAGTGGTAATGGATTCTATGGAAGGGCCAGCCAGAGATGGATGGGAGACTTCATTGCCATTAGGTACCTTGTTTTTCCAAAGCTGGCAATCATGCATTCAGGAAGCCTGAGCTCATCTGTAACCTCTATGACTGGCTGCCCTTGTGTAAGCTTTCCCAAGAGGCAAGATGGACAGAACCACTTCAGTCAGCAAATGGAGGGGTGGAATATGGGTACTCAACAAAGCACCCAACAATGAGTAAAAACCAAAAACAAAGCAAAATGGAAAAACCCATCCTTTCAGCATGTTAAGCTCCAGCCTTCCTTTGGACACATCAATTTAGCATGTACTGCAAGGATTTATTTACATAAGGGAGGGGGATTCTACTCAATCCCTCACTCGCCGCCTGAAATGGTACAACCCAGAAACAGTGATGTGGCAGAGCTGCCAATGGTTTGTTTTGCCTCTCATGTCTGGTTCAACAAGAAGTTGGGAGCCAGTTTGCGCAAAAGCTTTACTTGCAGGGAGTGGTCTGCTCATTGGAGCTGGTGTGCCATGCCAGTGAAGGTTTTCGAGATCCTGTGCCCCTCCTTCTGTTATCCGATAAATTTCAAGCAGCCATTCTCCATTTCACAGAGTCAACAATCTCATCTCGGTTCATGCATGGCACTGCTCATGCAAACCGATCGCTCATGAGCAGAGCTTTTTTGCATGTTGGCCTCCAGCACCTCACTGGAATTAACTTTAGAGCTGCTGCCCTAAACATGCTTACCTTGGGGAGTAAGCCCCATTAAACTCAGAGGGATTTAATGTTTCAATCAACATTCATAGGATTATGCTGTAAGTCTTTTCTGGACCCTCTTTTAAGAGCTGTTTAGTACATTGCGCCATTGAAGCACCAGCTTTGCCAGAATGTACACTCAGAAGTAAGGAGCTGCAGCCAGTCCTGGCTCGCTGATGAGTGTGCCTGGGTGGTGATATACGAGATCACCATCTTCATCTTTTAAAATTTCAAGTGTCTGTTTGAAACACCATATAATCACATTTTTTTAAAAAGTGCATGAGGTGGCTCTTTCCTCTTCAAAGGGGTTGTTGTGTTCACCTGCCACTCTCCATCGGCACATGCCCTCTTCCTGAGCTTGGAAGCTGTGCTCAGGTCTGATCGCCCCTCCACGATGCAGAGGCTGACTGGGTGTCCTGACACTGTCCGGTGGCAACTGGGCAGAGCAGAATTGAAGGTACCATGGAAACTGCATGGTTGGAATGCCAGATATCTTGAGGAATGTCAGATCAGGAAAGATACTGCTTGGTTACTGCCAAGGGAAAAGCAGGGGCTCTTCAGGGGTGGCAGCTGCATTGTAATGGATGCTAATTTTAAGGTTTGAGAGCAAGCCCTACAGTTTGAAATATTTGCATGCAGCGGCAGGGGACGTAAAAGCAAAATGCATCTTGATTAATCTCTGCGTTGGAAAACCAAGCCACAAATGTGTTGCAGCTGCAAAGAGGGCGCTGGCATCAGTTGGCTATATTTGAGCATGGTCTGCCCAATAGGAATAGCTTAAGGGAATCTTCTGGCCTTCGACAAGGCACTGGGTAAAGCCCACATACAGCATATTGTTTCTTGATCACCTATGTACAAGAAGGGATGAATTCACAGTAGAAAAAGTGCAAAGGTAAGCAATTGCTGTGATTACAGGAATGGATCGTTTATCTTATGTGGGGAGATTAAAGAGCTTGCCCTGTTTGACTTAGAAAAAAGAAAGAAAGGCTCAGTGAATATATAATAGCAACTTTTCTGTAATTATTTGCAAGGCTGCACTGCGAAATTTTGTTGCCATCTAGTTGTTGCTTCAGGTGCGGCTCATGCCTTCTCCCAAGGCCTCCCTTCTTTCCCTGAACATTGCAATTGTAGAACTAGAGCAATGTTTTCAGGAAACTCCCCAAAGTTTCCAGGGAACTAATTCACCGTGTCATATTTGTGGTTAGGAAGAAGCTTTCTCCTAGGCAAGATGGGCATGTGGGTTGGCCCCAGAGAAGCTGCTTCTCCTTGTAGCACATGGCCTGGCTCAGTCACTTGGATCCCACAGACCTGTTTGCATTTCCACAGTCTGTCCTGCAGGGTTCCTGGTTTCTGCTAGTGGTGCACAGCAATCCAGAGTGTGTAGGCTTATTTGTGAGGGTCTGGTGGTTGAGTGGCTATGGTAAGGGAACGTGATATAGGCTTTTGTTTCTTTAAATCTAGGAACATAGATTCTTATATCATGCCAGACTGTTTATTCATCTAGCATAGTATTGTTTTATTCTATTGGCAGCACATCTCCAGGGGCTCAGGCACAGGTCTTGCCCCCTGCTCACATGCTCCCTGCCCCCTTTGGCAAGGATTGAACCTTCTGCATGGAAAGCCACTGAGCTTGTGGCCCCTCTCCTGTCATTCTGTGGTCTGCTGCAGGGATGGGGAATCTGCCAGCACGTCCAAGGGTCAGGAATGATTGGAGTTGTTGTCCGACCACACCTGGAGAGCCCCAGGTTAGCCACCCCTGTTTCAGTCATTAATATTTGTACATTTTTGCTCTTTTTCTGTCTCGGAACATTTTGCCCTTGCCATCCATCACACCTTTCCTGCTGCAGGAGTCTCTCTCACACATGTACTCCGCGCTCCAGTAAACTGGGCATCAGAGGCGAGAACTCTGTGAGTTCTTTCTCATAGCAGCCAGACACAGGAAGTATTTTTCATTCTTTAGTGTCTCTCGAGAGCTGGTGGACTTGGCCTTCCCCATGTTCCCAGGCATGACAGGAATACAATGCACTGCTGAGAATCTAGAGCCCTTTGACTTCAGCCTCCTCTCAAAGACATAATAGTGTGCCGTCAACCCAGACTCAGACTCACACTCAAAGAACAGCAGACCTTGAAATAACCTAACAATGTAGAAAGGTCTGTGTTGAGGCTTAAGGAGGACTGTACACAAGGTTGGGAGAACATCAGCTGAGCTGAGGGAAACCACCTCCTCCTCCTCCTCCTCCTCCTCCTCCTCCTCCTCCTCCTCCTTCTTCCCTGCCCATCTGACTGGGTTGCCCCAGCAACAACATATCAGAGCACCACACATTAAAAAGTGTACCAATACAGGGCTGCCTTCAGTTGTCTATGAAAGGTTGTATAATTATCTCTTTGACATCTGACTGGAGGACATTTCATAAGGCGGGCATGACTACCAAGAAGGCCCTTCCTTTGCTTGGTTCCCTGTAACTTCACTTCCCACAGTGAAGGCCTTCGGAGCTGCGCCTCAGTGTCCAGGCTGAATGATGGGGGCAGAGACGCTCCTTCAGGCATACTGAGCCAAAGCTGTTCAGGGCTTTAAAGGTCAGCACCAACACTTTGAATTGTGCTTGGAAGCCAATGTAGGGAGCCAATGTAGGTCTTTTAGGAACAAAAGAAGCTGCCTGGTCCACCTAGCTCGGCCTTTCTTAAACTTGCGTCCCCAGATGTTGTTGGACCAAAACTCCCATCTTCCCTGACGACTGACCCTGCTAGTTAGCAATGAAGGGAGTTGTAGTCCAATGACATCTGGGATTGAGAAAGGCTGATCTAGCTCAATATTGTCTGTACTGACTGACAGCAGCTCTCCAGGGTTTCAGACATTCTGCATGCATTGAGCTATGGCCCTTCCCCTTGGAGAGAGAGCTCTGTAACGAGGATATTATAAGAACTGGAAAAATGAGCATGGTAAGCATGATTGTATCTGGAGTGACACAAGCACTTTAAGAAATGCGTTATTATGCTGCTGCTTCCTACCTGGCCCTCACTCTGTATGCAGAGTATGCTTCAAGCAAACAGAATACTATCCCCCCACCCTGCCTTCCCCCAGCCACCCCTTTCCCAGACAGTGCCAGATCACTCAGTTCCAGCTTTCAGGGAGCTGTAGGTCTTCTGTGGATTTACGATTCTAGTGCCTCCATGCAAATGAGCTATGAGCAAATGCCTTTTCTTGGCGCAAGAACTAATCTGCGGTAGCACCATATCACCCACAACAATGGTACCACCGAGCTGACAAGGAAATTTAGCATCTGTTGTGTCCCAGCTCCATTTCGGCCTGTTAGTGAGAAACGCTCCTTCAGGCAGTGGTTCCAGCAAACATAAAATCAGCCTTCATGAGTGCCACAGAAAATGGAGAGGCTGCAGAACTGAAACGTGCAAGGAAATAGACCTGGCCTTGCCTTATTTTAATCCTGAGCCCCTCGTTTCTAGTGCCCTCCTGCTATTACCAGTGAACAACATTTTTTTTTAAGTGTCTTCAGTGAGCCGAGGGTGTAAGCAGTCATAATCTTTGCGTTTATAACCTTTGTGAGGCAGGATAGTGGGATGCGAGAGAAAAGTAAGGGATATGATAAATACTGTAAATAAGCTTCTTTCAGGTGTTCAGTTCCCCCCCTCTCCCCATGTGATTCACACTGTATGAGGGAGAGAGCATGGATGTGCTGGCTGCCCCTCCCTCCATCATGTCCCCATGCCTGGCCATGCTGCCCTCCACACGTTGGAAGACAAATGCCTGCAGTGAAGAGCCTTGCTGCATCTGGGGACGCTCCCGATGTAATTTAGGTTTCCAGTGCATGGAGGTCAGCAGGGCTAGGCAGCAGGGCATCCATGGAAGGGAAGGGGCCATCCCTACTCTGTCCCTACTCTCCCTCATGCAATTCTAATTGTTGAGGGGACTGACTGCCCCAATAGGCCTGTTGTGGAAATGGGGTTAAGCAGAGGAGAGGCACTGGAGTGTGCAAGCGGCAGGAGTCTGAAGGCGGTTCAGTAAAAAAGGCATTGCTGGGTTTTGAGGAGCTACTTGATAGAGGATGGGGAAGTGGACTGATGAAGAGGAAAAGGGAAGGTGGAGGTGGCCTGTTTCTGGCA
This sequence comes from Lacerta agilis, assembly GCF_009819535.1. Taxonomy (NCBI): domain Eukaryota; kingdom Metazoa; phylum Chordata; class Lepidosauria; order Squamata; family Lacertidae; genus Lacerta; species Lacerta agilis. The sequence continues at coordinate 40,102,083 of NC_046313.1, read as the reverse complement.
GAGGAAGCAATGTGGGCAGGAAGACGCCCAGCGCCCCTATGTAAAGTGTTGCCACAGTGTGTGCAGTTCTGGTCACTCCATCTTGAAAAGGAAAACAGAGAGCTGGGAAAGTGGCAGTTCAATAAATCAGTCAAGGCTTTGGAATACCTTTTCTCTGAGGAAAGGCTAAAGAGTCTGGGGCTTTTTAGTTTTTGCATTAAAAAAAAAAAAGATGACTGAGCATGGGCTTGACATTATATAGTTGTGAATGGTGTGGAGAGAGTAGCCCCCATCTCCCTCTCTCATAATATTAGGACAGACAAAATGAAGTACTTCACCCAGTGCATAATTAACATACGAAATCCACTACACAAGATGTGATGGTGGTCATTATCTTAGATGGTTTTATAAAAAAAATAAAAACAGACAAATCCACCAATGATGGTTCTTTCAACACCTTTTACCTATGCTATTTAAACCAAACCTCTTGTGCATTATTTATTTATTTATTTATTTATTATTGCTATTATTATTTCTAGTGTTCTTTGGGAGTATAGCTTTGGGCACTGGTTGCTGGGGATGAACAACATTACATTAAGTTATCCATCCCCTTCATGACTGATCCCACGGTCCTAGGCATGCATACTCAGAGGTAAGCCCTACGTCATTCAGTTGGGTTTACTCCCATGTAAAGGGTGTTTAGGACTGCACCCTTACAGAGCAATCCTAACCAGCGCCAGAGAAGATGGGAGCGCTGAAGTCGCTGCCACATCCTAAGACCTGCTGGCTCTTGCTAGTCAGGAAGAAGGAGATGGGGCAGAGTTGTTGTTTTATTTACCATTTTGCACTCTGCCATCTCCAGGGCCAGCACAGCAGAAGGTCTCAGGAGATCTACAGGGCATTGGATCCCCTGGATCCAAGGCCTCAGTGCCAGTGTTAGAAATTCAGATATATAAGCTAGGCGCCAAATGTCTCCTTAAACCAAGGATACAGTTGCCAAAACAGTATGTTCAGTTGCCATTTTTGATCAAGACAGCAATAAAGTCTTATTTTTCAAATGTTCAGATGACAACCTTCAGCTGCGTTAAGAACTTTGAGAACTTAAAGAAGAAAAGTCATCACTCTATCCAGGGAAAGTCTATATGTGTGTGTGTGTGTGTGTGTGTGTGTGTGTGGCCTATTCCTACAGCATGTGGTATTAGTGTGTGAAAACAGTCCAGATCCAAGGATCCCCAGGCATGCATGGTGGAGATGACAGGCACCGCCTTGGCACCGAGACATCTTCACTTGGTTGCAAGTGGCCGATAGCCAGGTGCAAAATGCGCCTTGTGTTTGGCTAATTTTTGAACACTCTCAGTGCCCTACCCTGAAATGCTGTCTTTCAAGACTTTAAAGCCAGTGGGAAGCCCACTGGGAGTAGCTTCCCACTCGCTTAGACAGAGCTTGGGTCTCTGTCAAAGTGAAGATCACCTGCCCTCCCTCAGTGGTGCTCTTCTCTGCTAGCTGCGGCCAGAGCTCCTGGAGGTGTCTGGGTGTCCGCTGCTGGAAGCAAAATCCCAAAGGAGGTGGACTTCCATTTTTGTAGAAATGGAAAGCAGAAAAAGAGTTAAAATGGGCTTGGAAACATCTGGGGTTTGTACAGAGAGTGTACTTTGGGAGAGAGTATAGACAGCAGTGGAGGCTTGGACAGCTTTCAGCATAAGGACTAGAAATGTGGGGGTTCATGCAGAGAGTTACAGAGACTCTAAAGAAGTGGTAGAGGCAAACAGCAATAAGTTTTACCCTCACTTTGAAACTTTGCAAGCATCCTGTCCTGTCCCCGCCCAGTCCCACCTAACCACCTACTGCCTCTGCCCCCCAATTTCTACCAGCAGTTCCACTGTCGTCTTAGCTCCCATACCGGCACTCCTAAATCCTGACCTGCTGGAGCCATTTTTAAGCCTGGGGTTAATTGATTTGAGACCATCCCTCTCTTTTGTCCTTTATTTACTACCTAAAATCTCATTAAAAATAAACACAATGGAAGCGGAAAGGAAAAGCTCAAGGGGCAAAGTAGCAACACCAGGCATTATGTATGAAGCAGTGGATTAAAAAGAACACAGCAAAACAATTTCCTGATTCTTATGTAGCAGAGCAGAGCTGCAAAGCTTCCACCTAGGAGGGGAACCATCCCAGTGTGAGACGCTGTTGCAGTGACACCACAGCCTGCACTTGCAGAGGGACCGAGACAATGGCGACTTCAAACCTTGCCCACAGACTGCAATTAAATCTCCAGATTCCCTTTCTGGATCTCAGTGTGTGTGAATTTCCCAACGCAAATGTCTGCCAGGAAGGGCCCTTCATGTATCTCGGAGGGACGGTGAGTCACTCAGCTCCCATGCATGTGGGCAAGATTACTTTTATCTCCTGGGCTGCCTTTAAACAAAATCCCATTCTGCTGGCTGCAGGGAGGCAGCCATTTGTTATATTTTATTTATTTTAAACCACTTCTGCACCGCCTTTCTCCTTTAACAAAAGCACTCACGGGAGCTAACAAAATTAAAAGTCAGATATAAACATAAAATCAACAATTGAACCACTAACATTAAACCAACAACTACGATAGCAGCAAGAGCTTAAATACCAAAAAATCAGCAAGGAGGCACGGGGGGGGGGGAGGAGGAGGAGGAGGAGGAGGAAAAAACTAACAGCATCAGAATCCGACTACGAGCCCCACCCCAAATGCAAAAAGAGGAGAGGAGAGGCAATGAGGTGACATTACTTTCTTGAGGAAGAACCTCCAGAGCAGGGATGGGGAATGTATATCCACACACAGTCCCATAGCATCTGGAGAGCCACAAGTCACCCATCTCTACTCCGGAGGCTGGGTACCATGATTGAAAAGGCTGTGGTTCACTTCACGTCAGATGGCGGGTGAATATACCAAGCAGGACCTCAGCAGAAGGCCACAAGGGCCATCCAGTCCAACCCCCTGCCAAGCAGGAAACACCATCAAAGCATTCCCGATAGATGGCTGTCAAGCCTCCGCTTAAAGACCTCCAAAGAAGGAGACTCCACCACACTCCTTGGCAGCAAATTCCACTGCCGAACAGCTCTTACTGTCAGGAAGTTCTTCCTAATGTTTAGGTGGAATCTTCTTTCTTGTAGTTTGAATCCATTGCCCCGTGTCCGCTTCTCTGGAGCAGCAGAAAACAACCTTTCTCCCTCCTCTATATGACATCCTTTTATATATTTGAACATGGCTATCATATTACCCCTTACCTTCTCTTCTCCAAGCTAAACATACCCAGCTCCCTAAGCCATTCCTCATAAGGCATCGTTTCCAGGCCTTTGACCATTTTAGTTGCCCTCGTCTGGACACATTCCAGCTTGTCAGTATCCTTCTTGAACTGTGGTGCCCAGAACTGGACACAGTATTCCAGGTGAGGTCTGACCAGAGTGGAATACAGTGGTATTATTACTTCTCTTGATCTAGACGCTATACTCCTATTGATGCAGCCCAGAATTGCATTGGCTTTTTTAGCTGCTGCATCACACTGTTGACTCATGTCAAGTTTATGGTCTACCAAGACTCCTAGATCCTTTTCACATGTACTGCTCTCAAGCCAGGTGTCACCCATCCTGTATTTGTGCCTTTCATTTTTTTGCCCAAGTGTAGTACTTTACATTTCTCCCTGTTGAAATTCATCTTGTTTGCTTTGGCCCAGTTCTCTATAATCTGTTAAGGTCATTTTGAAGTGTGATCCTGTACTCTGGGGTATTAGCCACCCCTCCCAATTTGGTGTCATCTGCAAACTTGATCAGGATGCCCTCAAGCCCATCATCCAAGTCATTGATGAAGATGTTGAATAAGACTGGGCCCAAGACAGAACCCTGTGGCACCCCACTAGTCACTTCTCTCCAGGATGAAGAGGAGCCGTTAATGAGTACCCTTTGGATTCGGTCAGTAACACACTACATGCAAAGGCTAAGAATCCAGCCTCCCTTCTCCACTAGCCCTCAAATATTTTCCCCAACCCACCTGCCCACCTACAGAAAATTCAGGGGAAATCCTGACTCTCGGTCTCATCGTGCTCAGCCAGATTGTGCCTCTCCCACTCTGATCCAGTCCTTGAGACGGTTTTTAACATGCCAGTAGGCTAATCGGTGTTTATGCTGTCATCTCAGTCATCGCTGGAGTCGCAGCTACTGTTTACGCCACCAGCTCTGTCAGTAGACCTACTACTCAGTTGCCCCATGCTTAATTTTAATTTCAGGTAGGAATAGCTGGTTGATGCAAACATGGCACCTGCAAGCAAGATGAAGACTACATAAAGGTAAAGGGACCCCTGACCATTAGGTCCAGTCGCAAACGACTCTGGGGTTGCGGCGCTCATCTCACTTTACTGGCCGAGGGAGCCGGCGTACAGCTTCTGGGTCATGTGGCCAGCATGACTAAGCCGCTTCTGGCAAACCAAAGCAGTGCACGGAAACGCCGTTTACCTTCCCGCCGGAGCGGTACCTATTTATCTACTTGCACTTTGATATGCTTTCGAACTGCTAGGTTGGCAGGAGCTGGTACTGAGCAATGGGAGCTCACTCCGTCACAGGGATTCAAACCGCCGAACTTCTGATCAGCAAGCCCTAGGCTCTATGGTTTAGACCACAGCGTCACCCGCATCCCGAAGACTACATAGCTGACTTCTAATTTTACATGTTGTGGCTCTCCAATGTCCATCTTCCCAATGGCTTATTATTTAAGTAAAACAGAACCAAGTAGTTTGAGTTTTATTTTGGTTTAGGCCCAAGCTTCTGAGTAACAAATGGCAAATATTTTTTATATTTAAAAATGGATTTTTTTAAAAAAGAGAAAAGGGAACAGAACACAGAGTCAAGCATATATGAAGAATATAAAACAGCAAGATTGCTTAGCTGAAGCTCTGATTTAGCTGCAGATGGAAAGTGCTATTGAATCAAAGCAAGGTACTTGCATGACAATGTTTTTATTTGTTTGGTTTTTTGTGCAATCCGTTCTTATGGAGCAGTAGTTCCTCTCCAAGAAAAAGTTACAGTTTCTTTGAGGGGGGATACTGCATCAGCCTCCCAAGCTGCTGCCATCAGCAAGAAAAACGACAACCCATAACCTAGATAGTGGAGTTTGTGTATGTATATATAGCCTCTTTGTGCACTTGATTGTAGTTCTGTTGTTGATGTGGCTGTTCATACTTCGCATCTTGCACTTTCATTATTTTGCCATGAAATGAAATGAGTATCTCATTTACTGCTCTTCCTTTATCACACAATCAAAAGAAAACACGAAGAGCAACAATTGGAGGAGCCCATATTTTACGCTATGTTTTCCTCTCCCCATTCCTCTAGCCACTTGTGGCTTGCAAAAATTGCGTATTGCTGCTCTGTGATTCTCACCCTTTCGGTTGTTCTCAATGTACGTTACTACCAGCATTAAAATGCTGCACTTTACACTTATTTCTGACCAGATTAATACATCCACTTATGAGTTGGCAAAGCTTCTCCGGAACTTGGCTACACATCCTGCTTTCTGGGATTACATCTTTCCCACTCATCTATCTTTTTATTTTTGTGCTCCTCGTACACATAGACCGTTCCTGGGCTGTTGTAATGAAGATGTTATTTGTTCTAGAATTAGAATTAGCACATTTTGATAGCTGTATTTGCACAGCGCATGCCAAACCTGTGCTTAAGGTTTGGCTTATATTGTGCCAGGGAGCCGTCAAAATGAGATGTGAACAACACCAAACAGCGCACTTGCGTTCCAATCCTTGGCCATTGCCAGTCAGGCATGTTTCTCTTGATGTCTAAGCTGTTTGTTCAAATGAGCTGTTAGCACTGGTTCAACAACTTTTAAGTCCCTTGCAGGGGAGTAATACCCTCACTGCTGTCCTCTTTCTTCGTGTGAACATTCATATGGAAGGAGGGTCCATTCTCCCCTCTCACAGAAGTGCCTCTGTTCTTTGTAAAGAGAGTATGCCTACTTCCTCTGAGGGAATCTCTGGGATATCACCATGTGACTTCACTGAAAGCTGTCCTACTTAGGAAAAAAATACCATAGCCCCTAATACTGTGTATAGCTATTCTTTTTTGCCATATCATTTTTTATTCATTTTATAATAATACAATAATATTTTTCATTACATTTTCTCTTCACATCTTATACGTTTTGGCTTTTTAGGGCCAAGACTTCCATCAAACCCTCCTTATGATTCCCTAATATTCATTACTGATTTCTGTACTTCACAACTTTATCACTGCAAAAAAATCATAACACTAAAATTTATCACTAAAATTCCATATTACACTGACTTTTGAATTTTAACTTACAAAGCTTATTCAAGTCCTACCAACGTATTCAATTGAATACAATTGTCTTTCAAGTAATCTGCAAATTTAGTCCAGTCTTTGATGAACTTCTGGTCCCACTGTTCTCGGATCCTTCCCGTCATGTTATCCAGTTCTGCATACTCCATTAATTTCACTGTCCACTCTTCCTTTGTCGGTGATTCTTCTTGCTTCCATTTTTGTGCAATTAAGATTCTCGCCGCAACCGTGTACAGCTATTCTTAAAACATGTATGAGCAGTACCATAGTAACATATCCATCCCTGTTCGATAGCCTCAAGGGCAGAGATGGCCAGTGTGGTGCCCTCAGTCCCATCAGTCCCACCCAGCATGGTCAGTGGTCAAGGATGATGGAAACTGCAGTCCAGCAAGATCTGAAGGGCACCATAAGGAGAATTACTTGACACCATTTGGGCTATATTATTGTGACTGCATTCACAGGAGGCAATGGCTATTGTTTTCTCAGGTGTTTAGTTTAAGGTGCATTGTGTATGTTTGCACTCCTGTCTCAGTGACGCCTATGCTGACTTGGTCATGTTGGCAGGATGGAAGATTGCAGGATCCCCAAGGACATGCTCTGCAGGGAGCTGGTTTCTGGCACCAGGCCCATTGGCGCACCAACTCTGTGTTACAAAGATGTCTGAAAATGTCACGTGAAGGCTGGCAACATCAACCATGCCATGTGGGAATGCCTTGCAGATAATTGCAGTGCCTAGAGGCAGACAGTCATGTCATGCATCCACAACAGTGACCAGAAGAGGAATGACCACTGGAAGGAGTGCAGAGATGCAGGAGTGCAGACACACCATGATACATCTGCAGCAGCAGAACCAGATGCCTTCCTCTGCCCCAGCTGCAACGAAACATGTCTCTCCCGTATTGGTCTCTGCAGCCACAACAGGCATTGCAACCTTCAAACACTTTGACTTCACCCGCAAAGGCACATTCCTTCATTGTCCCTTGAGACAGACGGATGCCAACCCAACCGTCCAACCTAGCTTTGCAACAAGAAGTTTCAGGAGTATATCATGGCAGCTCAAACCATGCCTGTATTCCCACAACAACCTCGTTTTGAAGGCTTGGCTTTGCTTGACCTTGTTCCAGCATGTCTTTCCTCAGCACCAAGAATCAAACAAGTGCCTCTCGTGTGATCACAATGCTCTGTGTGAATGGGCTGCTGAATGAAGACGTCTCCATACGAACTACTAATGTAGTTTCCTTATCAGTAAAAATAAAAACAATTTGCAGATAGTTTTGGCAGGAAATAAATTTGGTGAGAAAATAGGAGGAAAAACTCCAGGTGTTTGGGGAAAGGGGTTTATTATAGGCCCCAAGCATTTCAGAATGATCCTTCCTCCAGGGTAGGTTTTAAGTAGCAATTCTCACCAAGTTCATAAACCATTATAGCAACTAATTTACCAAATAAGTTACTGTAGTGGTTTATGTACTTGGTGAGAATTCCTACTTAAAATCTACCCCCGAGGAAGGATCATTATGAAAGACATAGAACCTGTAATATCCCCTTTTTCAAACACCTGGGGTTTTTGTTCTCTTTTCCTCCCTGTTAGTGGTGTCTTCCTGGCGTACAGGTGGTTTTTCTATAATTTTTTGGGACCTGGACACATTTCTGTATTAAAGCTGAGTATGCAACAAGCCATCGTTAAAGTTGATGTCAGAGCAGATAGCGTTTCTAGAGGATAAACGATGATCTCTCTCCCCAACATGCCAAGACAGGATCAGCTTGACTGCTGTTGTACAAATGCCTAAATCCTACACTCAGTTAGGCATGTTTAAGCCCACTGAATATAATGAGCTTAAGCGTGCCTAAGATGGCGTTGGATCAGGGCCAATGACTCCAGGACAATGTCCGTATCCAAACTTGCTGAGTTTGTTACACTTGTGCCATCTCGCCTTGCAGTTCTTCTGTCATCACAAGCAAGACCCTGAAGGGCTGGCAGAAATCTTGAGTCAGAAACAAAAGCCAGGCATTTTCCACCTAGTACCTCTTAGAAATTCCTTCTGTATTGCTGGCATGAGCCGTAGCCTGTTGGCTCTCTTGCTGCAAAATCTGCGAGCTAATAAAACACATTGACAAGATTTTTCCACCTGTTCTAAACAAAAGATGGAAGAGTAGACGTGCTGAGCACAACAGGTATCCATCCTTGATGTGGCTGCCCTATCAGTTTGTGCTTGTATAAACACAAACACACACGCTTCTTGGTGTCAGCATGTGTAAACATTGGAATTATGGCAGGACCTGCCTGCTTATCAAAAAAGCCCTTGAGGAGCTATATGGATAGATTGGATATGCCTCCTGCATTGCACGCAAGATCTAACTATCATGACATGTAGTGCTACTGGTGTAATTAAGTAAATCTTCGTACGCTAAAGGGGTTGTTGCAACTGCAAGGAACTGGAGCAGTGATTTGGTTCTACCTCCAGTGCAGTCCATAGGTGAAGAAGAAGGAGGTCTAGTAGCCCCATGGAGGAACACTCCGAGCCTGAGAGGAAACTGGTCGCTCATCACAGCATCTCGCATCGGGTGGCTTACCTTACTGAGAACACTCCTCTATTTGAAGAACTGAGAGTCCTCTTTTGAATGCATCCTCTGTCTGGAGGGCAGTCCAGCCCCAGTCCATTTTAAAGAACTCTAAAGAAGAGAGAGCAACAGGGCCCTAAAAGAGTCATATCAGCAGTTAGGACATGAGCAGCAGACTGTGGTCATCTGGTCACAAACTCCTGCACTAGGGTGAGATGTGGGTTTCTGTTTACGGTAGATTATGGTAATTAGTTTTGCGTTTGCATCAATAGAAACCAGCCTGTGGACATTTAATGTAAGTCATGCTTCAGTGATGCATTTTCTCTTTTCTGGCAATGCATAAGTAAGTGGCCACCCTAAATCTCACAGTCAAGAGATCACCTGCTCTACAGTGACTGTGTGAATTCCTCCGTGTTCATTGGAGTCACCAAAGACCATAAAAAAACCACACAATGCACACCTTGGCAGACGATCTGATCAGGTGACCATATAAAGTGACCTTCACTCCTTTTAATTTCCGTAAGGAGCCTGCTTTCACAGGGAGTGTGTCTAGCTTCCAGGAGGAATCAGCAGTGTGCATGTGAGCAAATGAATTATCCAGGGACAGAATAATTCATGCTGATGAATCCTGAGCACAGTGATAAATCATCATGCTTGAGGGCACAGATGGTAATTGACGGTCAAAGGCCCTCTATCCCATACAAAAACTCATGCTCAAACCAATTAGGGTCACTTCACAAATAACTTAAAAAAAAAACAAAAAACAGAGAGAGAACTCATTGTCTGGAAACAAGTTTATACCTGTGTAAACTACTGTGTGAGTTGCACAACTGTATGTCTTCTCTGATTATATATTTTTGGAAGCTACATTGCTTTCCACATGTGCATAATTGTGCTTAGCTAAATTGTATTTAGTTATTTAGACAATTGCTATAGTTCTCCAGGGCAGTGTATATGGAGGTTCTGGGCTGCCCAGACAACAGAATCACCCCTCTTGGCTGCAGGAATTGCCGGAAGGAGGCATACAAAACATAATTCTTCTCCCAGATGAGCTACCTTTCCACGTTGATGAGCCCCATCTGCTCCTCATTTCCCTCTACAGCGCATGCAGTGACTGCCTTATTGACTGTTGGTCCCACTATTGGTCTCATCTGTACCACCCTCTATCATACAAGTGATCACAAGGTGGTTTCCAACATGATATTAAAACAGTATAAACAAAAATTAAAACACAATCAGCAATAGAACCAGTCATCATGAAACAGAGCAGCATCAAATAAGACAGGGTCTTTGACAATCTCAATTAGTTTCCTCCAAAAGCCCAGGAGAACAGATAGTGTTTTATTTGGCAATGGAATGCCAACAAAAATGTCATCTTCCTGAGGGAGAAAATTCCACAGGTGGAGCACCACAACAGTAGGCCTTGCCCCATATCATTGCACAGAAAGCTATGCTCACTGGAGGAACAATGAGCAGGGCCCCAGGATCTGGGCAAGCAGATGTGGGAGGGGGCGCTCTGACAAATAGTTGGGCCTCAGACCTTTTAGGTCTTTAAAAATTAACACTGACTTCTTAAATTGCTCCCATAAAATGACTTCCTGCTGAAGCACCTGTCATTACTCAAGCAACAGCAATCTCTACTGGATGCAGTTTCTGGGCTGTCTTCTAGGGAAACCCCATGTAGAGCACATTACAATTATATAGTCCCTAGGTGCGAAGACTGTCCTGTACCAGGAATAACCAAAGCTAGTGCACCAGCTAGAGATGGTCACAGACTCTTTGACAGCAAAACCACCTCTGCAGGAGTATCCCTAGACTATGAATCCATTCCTTCAAGCCATACACCCAGTTTCTAAATATGAGAGCCACTCATTAACATGCCACCATTTTGTTAGCAGACCTTGTAGCCTGGGTGAATTAGATTGGAATAATGATTTACAGTTTCTGGAGTTCAAAGGCTTTATTCATGCAGAAACTACTTACAGGGTATTGGGAGTTTAGTCCAACAACATTTGGAGGGGACCACACTAGTCTGAATTCAGGATTAGGAATGTAATATAAGTGTTAAATCTAAGTGTTAAACTAGGAGTTACATTTTCCTTGTGTGTGTTTTGCAGACCCTTTGCTTTCCTTTTGCTCCAGCATATTCCACGTCTTTTTTTTGTAAACAGCATCCTTATTTTGCAGTAAATTAGTTTCTTAAAATGCTTCATTTGAAGCGAGCAAGCTATTCCTAAGGGCCCTGAGTACTCAGAGTGAATGAATCCTAAATACTTTGGATGGATCTCAAGAAGTTCAGTGTTTAAGGTGCATTCCTCATTTCATCTGTCAGGCAACTCCAGTAGTGGCAAAAGAGAAGCCTGATGGGCAGATTGGCTGGATCAGAGTTCTGGCAGCCAGGTTTAATTGCATGGGTTTCAAAGATCAAGAAAGCCACACTTTGGGTTCTGATTTCTCAAGAAATATAAATTGCCACATAAGGGATCTTTATAGTCTTGCCCCTAAAGATTTTGGGTCCAGTGTACATGTAGGTGCATGTGTGAGCCAGTCTGCCACCATTTCACATTATCTCTTTCAGGGTGGATTACAAAGTGAGAACAATTAAAAGAATAAAATCAATAATACAACTAACCACAATAAAATTGCAGAGCTGTAAAAACATAAACCTGCAGCACATAGCAGATAAAAGCCAAATTCAGCAGAGATGTTAAAAGGCATGGCTTATCTTTGACTTGTGCCAAAAAGACATAAGAGTTGATGCTTAGGAAACAGTTGTGCCCACTGAGACTGGTAGGACAGAAGGCAGGGCAGGCAACAGTAGGTGGAGCCAATGACAGGTGGAGCCAACAAATTCTCATTTTGTCCCATTCCCTGCTGAGTTCTACAAGGGCAAACCTGAGACTGGAGCAAGAAGCTGGCAGTGCCCTGTTGGCTCTAATGAACTGGCCTCCACTACCAGGCAAGCACCACAACCGAGAAGGTCCTCTCCCTGTTAGTTCACTAGCAGACCCCACCTAATAATCACTGAAGGTCAGTCAGTCAGAAAAGAGCCACCTAATGTGATCTTAGCATGTGGGCAGATTGATGTGGTCCCCATATCCTAAGACATATAAATCTAGGTAAGAACCAGGATTTTGTATTTAGCTTGGAAATGGACCATCAGCCAGTGGAGTGGGTGTACAACTTCTGCGGTCCCAGTTGGTAACCTGACTATTGCATTCTGCACTAAGTGCCATTTTTGAGTAATCTTCAAAAGCATCCCCACAAACAACACATTGCAGAAAACTAATGTGGAGGTTACCAGAGCAAGAAGAAACCGAGGCCAGACTACCTGTGTCCACCGTGTACATTAACATAGCCATCAATGTTCACAGTCCTTGCTCCACCACGTCTAAATTTCAACCAAGGAAGTGAGAACTGTGGGAGGAGATAGTGACAGAGCCAAGCGTAACTGGAGGAAATGTGCAAGGGCAGTTGCACTTGCTTAGGGTTAGTTTTATTGGGAGACGAAAGCTAAAGGGATGAACTAACACTGGCTTCCCCTAAACTGATGCCCTCCAGCCCCAGCCACTGACAGGAATTTGTACTCCAAAACATCTGAAGTTTGGGAAATGCTGAGCTAATGACTTCTATGGAAGAGGAATGTTTTAAAGAGGGATTTGAATCCATGGTGTGTGGAGGGAGAGAGGCATTAAATAATTGGGTGCTAGGATAAGTGAACCAAAGCACTCCCAGATGTTATAGGGTGTATGTAGGGAACCATGTGGGGCAGTTGGGGACTCTCTTGATGTCAGAGTACCCTGTAATGATAACCACAAACCTAGAAGTGAACCTGTTAAGACCTATTTTTTAAAAAAAGAATACCTGTGATCATGAGTTTTTTGGGCTGCTGTAGGTTGTTATTCTTACATTTTATAATTCTCTGTGATGGCTAGAAAAGTTATTTTCTAGGGCGCCTCATAAATATATTGGACAAATGAATAAATTGCTCTTCCATTAGGCTTTGTTTTCTCCACAATTGATAGGATAGAGCCTGAAGGAAAAGGGTTAAGCAACTCTCCTTCTCTCTCTCCACTCCTTTGTCTCCTGATCACAGCCTCAGAGGCTCCTCTTCCTTTTTTTAAAAATAAATAAATAAATCCAATCCATTAGGGGAAAGAGAAGTGCAACTTCATTTCATGTCTAGTTTGGTCCTTACAAGACTTGAGTCCCAGTGTGTAAAGTTAGGAACAACAAGAACAAATTATCTCCCACCCTATTGGGCTTCTTAATGAGCTATCGGTATTCAATGAATAGATCTTGGAATAATTTCCATAACGTGGTAGCATTGCACAATGTGTTTTTGTCACCAAAATGGGAAATAGAGTGTTAGGGCTTGTGTTAATAAAAATGGGCTAGAAAACAATACAGAAAATATCCTTATTGCTCCGATCCAGCTCTGGCCATTAGCCTCACTCAAAACTTAGTGATCCGGGATATGGATGTCTATTCCTGTCCACATCCATTGGGGCCCAACTGAGCACTGCAGTAGATTTTAAAATATGCATCCAAATGTGGATCTGTGCCGGCATCAGCTGTATAGATGTGTCCCTGCTGTGCTATGTGGTTATTTCTTGCTGAATTGGAGTATTTTGAGATGGTGCACAACTCAGCTGCTCTGCTTAAAAAAATGAAAGAAAAAGGGTGTAACAGAATTGGGAAAAGATCAGGCAAGAGCAACAAATATATATGCTCACACCAAGAAGTGAAAGCTTAAAGGACACCCCTTTTGTTTAAAATAGAGACAACTAAGATTGTAGGAGATTTTTGTGACATACAACATTATGCATGGAACTGAGTGGTTTCCTTTTTCATTTAATATCTATCCACCAGATATGGTGACAGGCAATTGTATAATTGGTTAAAAATGGGCCAAGACAGAGTTGTGGAAGATGGTATCAGCAGCTGTTAACTACGATGGTTAGGCCACTCATTTTGTTGCAGATGCTGACCCTAAACATTAGGCTGTCAGAAGCTGCCATTGATTGATAAGGACTAAACAATTCTGTTAGTATCCTTTGCTGTCAGGGGTGCCAGCTGGGTTCTCTGGAACCAGTACACTGAATGTGGATTGGGCCCTCTGACCCACTCACAAAAGAGGACACAAAAGCTTTGCATAACATTTGCATGTGCTGTGTCATATGCAAATTTGTATTCTCTTTTGCAGGTGAGTGGAGGGTCCAAAAATAAATCAGTGGCCATGCACATAATAAAATGTCTTGACAAGCAGAATGAGGATAGGGGAGGCTTTCCCCCATAATTATATTCCCATAGTAGAAAAGTCTTAAGCTGTTGAATTTCTGCCTGGCACACAGCTGTTAAGGTCACAAGAACCCTGCTTTCCCCCAATGCCAACCCAAAGCCTAGGCTGCAGTTCTGTAACCACTTACCTGGAAGCAAGCCCCACCTAACACGAAGCTTCTGTGTAGACATGTATGTTAACTGCACAGTGAATTCTTAATGGATGTCTGGCTTTAAGTCCTGCACAGCAGGAAATATGCCTAAGCCTCTATGCAAAGTTTTCACATTTTGCATTTGCTATTTATTGGAAAGGGCTATTATTTTAACACCCACACCCACCCATTGTGCAGTAGTATTTGCGGATAATAACTTATAGGGAGTCCTTGATCTCAGACGAACCCATCACAGGAAAGATGCATCCTGGTTGCTAGGGGGGAAAGAAGGGCAAACTATGGAGATATGGACTACTTGAATATAAGAATGGAACAGGAAAAGTGCACTAAACAGGAGGGGGAAACAGTAGCTCTTGAGGACCCCAAGAATTCCTATGGCCTGCTGTCCAAACAACTCACTTGTCAATCACAGTTCTGATTTCACTCATTGGCTTTCACTCATTGGCCATTGACTGGCACGAGCAGCCAAACCAACTTATGTCACAAGAATTGTTTAGAAGGTTACCTGCACATTTTGCTTCATAACTTTCTTTCTAGGAGGGCTAGAGAATTGCCTTTAAAAAAAGAAAGAAAGCTCAGAGTCTTATCTTTCTATTGGCTGGGAGTCCAGTACATCAGTACCCCTTGTACCAGATTATTGGAAACCCCATTTGCTGCTATACACCTGTTTAAGTATGAGGCATGTTAGAGATAAAAATAAGGCTAGAGAGACCATTATCCTGACACAGTAAGTGTGTGTGTATTCCAGCAATAATTATTCATGAATGGTCCAAGAGAAGACCCAGCCTGAACACTTAACTTTTGCCAATGTATTTCAGTCCGTCAGTTGACTGGCAAAATGCAAGAATGGGATTCAGGGTGATCCATACTATGGGTGGTTTGCCCAAGTGATCTTAAAAGAAATCTTAAAACCATAAGAATGTAGGGAATCTTGTTATTTGCATTCTGATTTCTAAGCCCCCTCACCTTCATATTGGCATCAAATCTTCTAGCTTTCCTCCAGAACAATGATGATTTTAACCAAGCTGCATGTTGATTCTGCTCTCTGATCAAGTTTAGGCAGCAGAGCACACATTGTGTACATACTTGCGCATTCTGTGGAATCCTAGTAAAAATAAAAACACACAGCTCTCATTGACACACATTGCAGTGGGTGGGTGGGGGAGACCTTTCTCCATATGACCCCGATGTCAGTGTCCGTATTCTGTCGTCAGGTAACAACTAAGAGCTAAGCTCTGGCCTGCTTGTTTTCCTCTTGCTCCCTTGTATTGCCCAATGAAATCCAGCAAGGATGGAAAGCACAGCTTGAGGAAACCCAGTACTCTGTGGATGACAACTGTTGGTGGTTGATTCTGTGATCTGCCTTTACTTTGAAGCCTTATCTCCTTGCTAAAGGCTTGATGACCTGCATCCAATTTAAGACCTACATGCCAGGTAGATAAAGGGTTACACCTTAGCCGTGGCTCTAAGCTGTGTGAGGATAATTTATCAGCTGGCAAGTGCATTGGCTTATATTGATCCACGCACAGCCCCGTGCAAATAGAGTCAGAAGGAGCGAGAATTAGTCCCAGCATGATGGTGACATTACTGTTTCTATTACAGAGCAACCCTGTTTGTGCTCAGGGCCCTGCTGTGCTAGGCAGTGAGCAAATGCAGAACCAAAAGTAGTCTCTGCCCCAAAGTTCTCCCAATCCAGGTAGTCGAGCACAAAAACACTTTCTTAGGGTTACCGTGTCTGCACTGTGGCAGAGAATGGAGAGATACTAGAGTTTTTCAGCAACACAGACATCTCTCTGAATTGGGTGTGTGTGTGGTTATCTCTTGGAGAGACAGTCCAATTAGTTCCTGGTGCAGACTATCCCAAATGCCATTCTGAATCTGTATTTCCCCCCTCAGCTAAGCTTCTGTGAAGAGTCCCCTCAATAGATTTTATATAAAATTATATTCAAACATCTTCAAATGTGGATTTTAGCTTCCTCTCTGCCCCCCTCCTCGGTTGTCACATTTCTTTCTATTCCCTTCTGTGCTTTGTGCTTCTCAATTACAATTTTTAAATACTGAATCTGGTAGGAGCCTGCCTTAATTGCTTATTTCAGGGATGAGGAACCTGAGACCCCTCAGATGTTAGAGGGCCTCCATTGGCTCGGTATGGCCAATGGTCAGGGATGATGGGACTTGTGGTCCAGCAACTAGAGAACCACAGATTCCTTGCTCCTGTCTTACTGTTCTGAAGCCAAAATACTCTTAAATATTCAGGAGGCACCCATATTGTTCCTAGATCTGTCCCCAAACACAGTTTGTTAAAATTGGCTCCAGGGCAGGACATGCTTTCAGGGAATGAATGAAAGGCTGGGGGCAGGGTGAGATACTTTTCTAGTAATCACTCTAGTTTAAGATAAAAAGGCAGCTTTATATCCTTCCATCAAGTGTGAGACACATGTCCCATTGGTGAGACTCTGGGGGCAATCCAGGGTCCCATTGTGGGGGAGACAAAACTGTAATCAAGTGAGAGGAAATATAGAGAAGTTGCCAAAAATGATTAAAAGGTTTTAGAGGATTTAAATAAGTGTGATTAAAAGAGCTCAGTTTGTCTAGAGCAGGAAGACTGGATATGCACAGAGGCAGCCTGGGATCATTGTAGTGTTGTTGTTCAGTCGTTCAGTCGTGTCCGACTCTTCGGGACCCCATGGACCAGAGCACGCCAGGCACGCCTATCTTTCACTGCCTTCCGCAGTTTGGCCCAACTCATGCTAGTCGCTTCGAGAACACTGTCCAACCATCTCATCCTCTGTCGTCCCCTTCTGCTTGTGCCCTCCATCTTCCCCAACATCAGGGTCTTTTCTAGGGAGTCTTCTCTTAAAAGGTTTTAGAGGATTCAAATAAGTGTGATTAAAAGAGCTCAGTTTGTCTAGAGCAGGAAGACCGGATATACACAGAGGCAGCCTGGGATCATTGTAGTATCATTAGATCCTGCCCATCTAAGAAGTTTGGGCTGAGTACATGCCTGCCCCACAGTTTTATCCTCATAGCTAAGTGGAGATGTGAGCTTACGCTTCCTTGGTCCTCATCCCAGTGTTCTACCCACTGCAGTCATTATGTGAGCTTAGTGAAGAATGAGGTTGCCTGAAAATCATGGGCACCTGCTGGGTTCAGGTTGTGACATGTGTCCTGACTCTCTACCTCACAGCTGAAATTATTTCCCTTTTTTAATTATTATTATTCTTTAGGCTGAACATTCTCCAACTACTCCCATGGCCTGGGAGCTTTTCTGTTACTCCTGAAAAGCAAAGCACAAATTTGTGCTGACCATCAACGTTATCCTTTATTGCAATGTCCTCCTATTTGGAAATACAGCTTTGTCTTAATCCTGATTTTGTTGTCAGTCACCCTATTCTGTGCTGAAGCGTGTATCTCCCTTTGCTTGGGGGGGGGAGAAGATTCCCACAATTATCTTGCCACCTACACTATGTCTGTAGTGGATAAAGCACTACTGTTGCTGGAACAATAGCACTTGGGTTGGTGCCGGCCAACGCAGTGATGTGCTGGGCAGGAGGCAAGAGTCAGGAAGAGGCTTCCATTGGGAGAGGAGCCAGTGCTCTTTCTGGCAAGAGATGAAGCAAGATGGCCATGGAGTCAGGGGGAGGCCAAAGTCACAGTGTGCAGGACTTCGGACTGGCTAAGAGCATCCAGGCTGGTGGTCATGGGCACTGACAGCAGCTGGTGCAGTGCACTGCTATCCAGCTGGCAACTATTTCCATTTTAAAAATAGTTTTAAATAATGAATGAGTAAGTAAAGCATGTGGAGTGCTGCCCCACCCCTGCAGCCTTGCATTTCGCACGTGATGGTGGGTCCTCGCAAGTCGCAGTGGCCTCTTACCTCCCAGCGCACCTCTGCACCAGCTGCTGTTGGCAGCAGTAAGTATAAAATGTAGGGGTTTCAATCATCTTGAAAGGCCCCTGGTGTCATTTCAGAAAGTGGCCTCAGATGCTGAACGGCGAGGTGAATTGAATGAGTTGCAAGCTGAGGAAATAGCCACGTATTGCAGCAAGAATACACGCTCCGTACTGTACCGGTTTCTCCTGTTTCTCTTCTGCAGCTGGAAATGGAATGCATAAACCTTGAGTTCTGTGCCAGCCTCTGTCCGTGAGGGCTCTGTATTTCCTCCTAATAAAAACTGTGATTCTCCTTATACAAAGCACAGGACACACTGTGGGGGAAGCAGCTTAATGCCAGGAGTTGCCAGGGCACCTTTGTATCTGGAAGAGGAATCCAGACCTCTGAATGCCAATAAATCCACTGGAGCTGGCCTCAGTTAGTGTTCCAGAAGACTGTCTTTTTCTTTTTTTGCAGCTCTTTGCTCGGGCCATTGTGAGTTGCTGTTGTTCTAAAGTAGGGGGAGGTGGGACTTGACAGAATGGGGAAAATATTGTCCCCCTGTCAAATGACTTTGAGGGTGCTTAATAATTAGTTTGTTGTATCTTTCCCCATTTCCCCCAATCTAGAAACATGTAATGCAGCCATTTGAAGAATCGAATATGACAGCTGAGTTAACTTGCTGCTTCTAAGCATAGTCCTAAAACAATGCTAGCCACAGAACCACAATGTATCAGTACTTTTATGGTAGCAGGTTGATATTTAAAACACGGATATCCCCTACTGCCAGGTTTTGCTTTAAAAATGGAGCCATTCTGTGCACGAAATACCGGTAGTTTCCAGCTTGAATAAATAGGTTGAAAGTAGGACTTTGATCAGTTTATTCCACAACCAATGTGCAGTGGTAGTTCATTTGATACATGGAATGCAACTATCTTCCTACTGGGAAGCACCTTTCTTTCAAGGATAATACATTTTATTGCAGCTCCATTTGCAGGGAAACCAAAATGCTTGTTTACAAAGCTATTGTACTACCAACCTTCCTGTACGCTTGTGAAACACGGGCCACTTATAAACGCCATCTCCAACTCCTCAAAAGATTCCATCAATGGTGTCTCTGAATTTTTTTTATATATCACTTGGGAAGACAAGCGAACAAATGTCAGTGTACTGGAAGAAGCAAAGATCACTAGTGTTGATGCAATGATTCTTCAACATCAACTTCGTTGGACTGGTCATATTTTTCGGATGCCTGATTATCATCTTCCAAAGCAACTACTCTATTCCAAACTTAATGTTGGTGCTCAACAAAAGAGGTTTAAAGACTCCCTCAAGGCAAATCTTTAAAAATGTAGTATAAACACCAACAATTTGGAAACACTGACCTGCGAGTACTCCAATTGGAGAACAGCCTTTACCAAAGCTGACATGGACTTTGAAGAAGCATGAACTCAGGATGAAAGGGAGAAACAAGCTAAGAGGAAGGCAAACACTCACCATGATCAACTCCCGACCGGAAACCTAAGTCTCCACTGTGGAAGGACGTGTGGATCCATAATTGGTCCCCACAGTCACTTACAGACTCACTGTTATGACCGTGTTCATGGAAGACAATCTTATTCATCTATGAGTGGTCGCCAAAGAAGAAGATTTTCTTGCAGCTCCAAAGTTGCTGGGGAAATGCAATTCTTTACTTGGGTTGTGAGTCACTGCTGCAGTTTGGAGCAATGAAATGTGATTGCACCTATGGCTAGCCCGTGTGATATTTATCTCCTGCTTTTCTTCCATGATGGAATACCCGGTACATCAAGGCAGTGTGCACAGGCACCAAAGTACTGAACAGTTTCAAGAGCTGCTTAGCTTCAGCAAGGTAACTGTATCACAAGCCTTGGGATCTACTCCTGATAAGCAGCGCAACTCAACTCCCCCACATTGACTGCACCATATTGTGACTCTAGCATGGCCTACATAGGAGATTTTTCATTAAAATGGAAATTGATTGGCCTCAAGGCAAAGTGTGGAGAAGCCACCCAGCAGTTGTGCATTATCACCACCCTTTTACTTAGACACGTGGGCAATTGACGTAACAGGTGATCAGCGGTAGGCTCATGACTAGATTGCAGAAGCACCACGTCACATAGAATTATAGTGCTGGAAGAAGCTGGGGAGGACATCTACTCCAACCCATTGCTCAGCACAGGACCTGCAGTGCAGCGAGCTGCTACAGTATCCATGACAGGTGGCTGTCCAGCCTCTGCTTAAATGCCCCCACTGAATTTAGATTTGATAAGGGATGTAAAAAGAGAGGATGCTAATCCTGTGTGGAAATAGGTGTTGGGCTAGACAGGTGCTCCAAACATGGTAGCTGAGGTTAAGCTGCCAGCCAAGCTGGAGAGAGAGGCCAACTGAATTCCTGTTCTGGGACCCTTTGCTGCCTACAGAGCTGCCTAAGAACGTGAGACTTGAAAGCAAAGAGGTCTCTTCACATGCTGCTGCCTTTTCAGTCATGCTTAGGAACATACCGTAAGCCCCTGCCTTTTAAAATGTCAGTATATTTGCCCCTCTAGGCCAGCATTGTCAGCTTTGAACGGCAGCAGCTCTGCGGGGTCTTGGTCAAAGGCATTTTTGATCATCTGCTACCTAGTCTTCTTTACTTTGTTCTTTGCCTGGGATTGGGACCTTCTATGTGCAAAGCATGTGCTCTGTCACTGAGCTACGGTTTCTCCCTCTCCTCCCAGAGACTTCCTTGCAAGGGCTGTATCATGGAAAGCAAATGGCTTGAGCCTGCTGTCTGCAAGATGGGGAGAGAGAAGGCTTCCCTATGGTCATGCAGTAAATAAACAGGCATCTCATCCATGGATCCATCTTCCTACCTAGCCTTTTTATGCTTTCGCCATCCAGGCCCTACTCGTCTCCCAAACCTGAGAATTAAAAGCCCATTGTTTTTGTTCCAACTTGTGTTCAGTCACTGGATCACACTGCACCAGCTACAGACACGCTACAAATGCCCTTTTGCTTCCCTTGTGTAATAATCTCTTCCAGGCCTACATCTGGCTGCTGTCTCACCCTGGTGTACATTACAGAGATATGTACATCGCCGCCCTCTTGGGGGTAATGCAATAATTTGGCAGTTTTAGATGTAATTAGGCAGTTTCTTAAGAAGCGGCGTCTTTTCCCAAGAGAGAAAGAGTGAGAGAGCAGCCTTGTGGAGAGATGATAAATCCATAATTAGGGAGGGTTTTTGAAGTGTCTTTAATGCACACAGCCCTGCCTGGGGAAGCATACTCCTGGCCCTGCTTCACAAAGCCCAGAGCAAACAAGGTGAAGTGCTGCAGGACAAAGACTTGGGACCCTGCTGAGGCTGGAGTTGGACAGCATTCTCTCAGTAGTGGGAAGGGGCAGCATGGGGGCAGCTTTCAGCCTGCTTGTTAAATCTCTAGCTTAAGCTGGGATGCTTTGGGTCAGTTTGCATGGTGAAGCAGGAAATTAACATGAAAGGCTCTGCAGGGGATAATCTCTCCCATCAGTTTGTGCTGACACAATTGCTGGGGAGTATTGTGTTGCAAGAAGCAAGGGAATGATGATGTGAAGTAGGGAAAAGGGGGACCAGGCCTGAGAGAGCTGCAGGTATTTTCCTTATTGATTGTATATTCAAATGGGAGTGAACAAAAAAGAAAGTTTATAAAGTGCTCTGCACTTTAATAAAAGTGCTGCACAAATTGTAGCCATCATGATGATCAATAATACTTCTTTCCAGAGTAGTAAATCGGGTGAGTGCTAGCTCCACATGGTACATGGTCATAAGAATGCTAACAGTTATTGAATACTGATGACAATCAGAGTCACTGGTTGGTTGTGGACACACTCCCTTACAGGAATAAATACCAGTAAGCATGGTTACATGGTGCTCTTCTGTCAACAGTGATAGTATGTGAACCTCTTTGGTCACAGAAACACTGTTGTACGCCATGCAGCTAACCTTTTTTTGTAGCCTGAGGGCCACATTCATCCTTGACCAGACCTCCTGGAGGCTGCACACCAATGGTTGGTGTGGCCCCCTCACACCTCATATGTAGTTCAGTTTGTATCTTCTCTGCCTATCAGAGTTCTGTGTACTCTTTAATTGTCTCCCCCTTTTTTTGCCACTGCCAAAATTTGTGCAGAAGTTGACCAACTCTGCAATACAGGTTATAACTATTGTGCCTACAATCCTGATAAGAAGGTAGCCCCACCCACTGTGTCTTACCAGTCTTACAGAGTAAAAATATATATGAGTATATGAGGCCTCAGTCAAGAGACTGCTTTGCTTTAGGAAATAGGGAGTGGTGGGCGCTGCCATCCACTGCATGGTTTTAAAGAGATGTAGTCTCCTGTGGGCAAGGTTTAGTAGAATACATTGTGCTGCAAAAGTTTAGCTTGAACTTCTTTATTGTATATTTTGCACAGTTGTTGTTGTTGTTGTTGTTGTTGTTGTTGTTGTTGTTAATGAATACTTGTTTTTGTATGGTCCTGCCTCCTTGAGACTCAGTTGTGCCCCTTCATAGCAGGTGTTCTCAGGCTGGAGACCCATTTGCAGTTTTATTAGTCCAAGATGTTATTAGTCACTGCAATGGAGTATGGAAGATGGCACTGAAGTGGGGATTATTTCTGCATCAGCCGTTGTTCTGCCTGCATCCCATATTAAATTTGGGTGGTGTAGGGAACGTGGAGAGAATGGCTCTTGTTCAGGACACAGTGTTCCCTGGCTGTGATATATATGGTCCTATTTCACCCCATCTCTTGTCCTGCTCTGAGCTAAGCCATACTCTTTTATTCTATGAGGAAATTTACAACTGCTTGCTCATGTTGTGCCCTCAGCTTCCATGGGGAATCACTGTCTCGTTGCCAGAGAACCAGGCAAGTAAGCCAAGAGTGGGACAGTTGTATCTCTCTTCCCTCTGTGCAGTAGCTGTCAGCATCCCCTTCCAAGTTGGGGAAACTTGCAGGAGTCAAAATGCTCAGGAGGAAACACTCCTCCTGCTGTGATTGCAAGCACCCATCTGCAGCACTGGGGAGAATTCAACAGCAGGGGGCATGGGAGGCAGGGACCACTGCAAAAAGCACATTTATTTTGTTTTCTTGTTCCCCAGCATTTCATTAAAAATTCATTGTGGCTCCCTCTGGAAAAGTGACATGTTTTTTCATATCACATGTACAGAACTCAAAACACAGAGGGTGTGTGCAAACAACTTGTGATGGGCCTGGTCTGGTATATAGACCCCAGGAGTCCTGACAGCTCCTATCCCCACTTCTCTAAAATCTGGTTCCCAAGGCTTTTCCCTGACCCCCCCACAAGATGTCATTCCTCTTTCAGGTCAAGCTGTGCAAACCAAAAATTCCTGTACAAGGCAGTGGATATTTTCCTTCGCTTGGCAATACAGTGTACACATTCCCATTATGAGTGGACATTTCCTTGTCCTTAACCTACAAATGAGATTGGCATTGTGGGTCAGAGCACAGGGGGTGGGCCAGAAGATGGAGAAGCTATTGTGTTTAATTCAGCAAAGGCCCCATTGTAGCTCAGCTGGGGGGCGAGTAGCAGCTGTCAGAGCATCTGTCTGCCAGCAGGGGCCTGTTATCAGGCTTGGCTATGGGGATTATGGCTGGGGAGTGGGTTGTTGTTTCTTCTGTGTCAAAAATACTTAATCCCATGTTTACACCCTTCTTTTGTTGAATAGAGACTACAGGACGGCCCAATAATGGAGCAAAACATCTCTCTATATCCCACTCCCCCCCAGAGCTGCAACACGCCTGGTTCCGGCCCTCTGTTATCACCACACATTAAATTTCAGATCCCAGGGGTGTACGGGGCAGGAGAAATATATGAGCCTTGGGTAGGCACTGATCAAGTGTCACTTTAATATTTCCCTTTGACTGAAACAGCACCAGAAAGGCCTTCTGGCTATGGGCACACTCTGGATTTCAGGCCCGTTTCCATGGCAACTTGGGTAGCCTACTGGCCAGAGCAATATCCACCTCACATGAGATTGAGACTCACAGCCTTTGATGAAAGAGGACCACTGTTCAGTATTCATGCAAGAAAGTGTGAGCTGGGACTTCTGATTTCTGTCCCCAATTTATTAGTGTGGAGGGTGATCAACATTTCTTCCTTTATTTCAGTATGACCTCAGTACTTCCAAGAATAATGCATGCTAGGCTCAATCTATACTCAGTGCTCTCCAGTGCTGACTTATCGCACTGGGTTATGTGCTAGTTATGAGGGGGAAGATAACTGTGCATAGTAAGTTTAAAGTCTTTGCTGCCTGTTACTGAATTCTATATTGAGTTTGGGCCTGCAGAACATAAGGCCACAAGGCCAGAACGTGGCTCTGAGGGAGATTCCAAAGGCCTGCTTGAGAAGCAACCATGGCCTATGCAGGCCCTACCACTGGTGGTGCTGGGAGAATGCAGAGAGCATATTTTGTGTTGTTGTTCTCCTCCCTGGATTCAGAGCCATATGATGGAATTGGTACCACTTTTCCCATCATGTTGCAGTCATGCATGGCTCAGCCTGCCTGCACAGAGTTTTTTGTGGGGTAGGAAGGGAAAGGAGATTGTTAGCCGCTTTGAGACTACTTAGGGTAGTGATAAAGTGGGATATCAAATCCAAACTCCTCCTCCTCCTCTTCTTCTTCTTCTTCCCTCAGTGTGTGTATTGCTAGCAGTGTATATTGCTATAGAAAAACTCACCAGGGAGTAGAAAAGTAGGGGAAGTTGACAGAAACACAACAACAGATGCTCAATGAAAAAAGGAGTTACAGATATGGTGCAGAATGAGTACTTTGGGGTGCGTGGGGGGGGGGAGATTTTGACCTTCGTAGCAACCATGGAATATACCAAATTATTCAGGACGGTAGGATCCCAGGCAGACTGAAGGGGGGGGATCTAAAAGGATGTCTCTAAACTGAGTGGATGGACATTGGCATGTAACATTCAGTGTAAGTTAATGAAAAGTTATGCACAATGGGATTAAAAAAAATCCTAGTCCTTTACAACACATGAACTAACCATGACTTTGCAGGAAAGAGAAACATAAATTTAGGCTGCACCAATTGTGAAAAAGGCAAATTCCATATTGGAAATTACAAGGAAAAGAGATTGAAAATAAAATAGCAAGTATCATGTCTAAATCTGTGGTACTGTCAAACTTGAAATACTGTGCTTAGTTCTGGTCATTCATCTCAAACAAAGATAATGGAACTGAAAATGAGAGGCCAAATGACCAAGGGATCGGAACTTCTTTCCTATGATAGCTCAAGTGTCTGGGGTTGTTCGGGGGGGTTTTCTGTTTAGAAAAAAGAAAAAAGATGGTGAAGGGGGACCTTATAGAAGTTTAGAAAATTATGGTGTGGAGAAAGTAATAGGTTTCCTCATCATAGTTGAATTTGGGAGTCGCCCAATGAAATTGATTGGCAGGAGATTCAGAACAGATAAAAGGAAGTGTTTGTTCAATTAACCTGTGAGGTTCACGGCCACAAGTTGTAATGGGCGTCATTATCTTAGATAGCTTTAAAAAGAATTTAGACATATTTCATAGAGGATGATAGAAGCCCCCCCCCCCAAAAAAAAGTTATTTAAAAATGGGTACTGTGATTTCCGAGTTTGGACCCATCACACCAAAAATCAGGCGAAGTCATGCCCAAGTCACATTTTGTTCCACCATCTTAATTCAAAATGGCCCCCGGCATACAAACTATGATGAAGACAGCCGCTCTCATCTTGGGAACCCTCATGCCAAGTTTTGCAACGATACCTTGAGAGGCAGCCAAACTTCTGGCAAAAAATGGGCAAAAACCATGCCAAAGTCACATTTTGTTCCATCATCTTGATTCAAAATGGTTGAGTCCAAATGGCAATGGAACCTGCCCTCACCCCCTTTTGGGAACCCTTGTGCCAAGTTTGGTGGTGATATCTCGAGAGGTGTCCAAACACATAAGATAACAAACAAACAGGCAGACAAACCATTTCTAAAATCTAGAATAGATGAACAACAGTTATAATGTAAGTCTCTTTGGGTCACCTTTGTGAGGAAAGTGACTAACAAATAGTAATAGAAGTAATAATAACAAATGAAGCTTCTGCAAACAGAAGAAGTGTACCTCCATATTCCATATACATTATGTTGTGGATGAACAACAAGGCAGAGACCTGTTGCCTTTGTACCCTGGGGGGGGGACGCTTCCTGGAAGCACTGTTGTTTTGTCCAGGGAGGCAAATTTTCAGGAGTGCAGAGAGATCTCTGGGTTGAGGAACAAGAGGACTGAGCATAGCTTTGAGAGGGAGCTGCAGAGAGACAGGCAAGCAGACAGAGACAAAGTCATGCTATGGGTTCTAGAGGAAAAAGAAAGCACTATTGGGCACAAAAAGAAGGGCTATAGGGTTCCAAGAGAAAACAAGTTGACAGAGAATTTTGCATGTTCACTCCAAGTATTTGTGCTTCCCCTTCTTGGACTGAAAGGGTTGTACTGTATGTAGGCTTGTGTAACCTTTGCTGCAAGGCTGGCTTTAATACAAAGTTTTTGAAGCCATCACTTTGGAAGATTCCAGAAAGGACATCATATTTCTGTCTCCATCTCTATGTTGTTGTGGTTTAAATGAGCCCCAGTTCATAGTGAACGTCATTTTTGCTTGTGTGGGAAAGTGTGCATGGCTTTGCAAACATTGCAAGCATAGAGAGGCGGACTGCAGCTGCAGGGTAAGTGGGGCTCTGAGAAAAGTAGGGTAGGATTAGAGTGGAGGATGCCTTCACATGTATATGGTTGGGATCCATTTCAGCAAGGGCACTGAGAAAGATGCACCACCCAAGTGGTTGTACTTTTCACGCATGATGAAACAGCTGCTACTATGCTGCAGTGTGTGTGTGTGCAGGGCCGTCTTAACCATTGAGCCTACTAGCGCGAGGCGCCAGGGCGCAATGGCCTGGAGGGCGCCTCCGCCCTCCAGCCCTGCTGGCAGCGCCCGCCGGTAGCGCCCACCAGCTGCCCGGTAGAGTGCGAGCTGGCCAGCCGCGCCACACCCTCCAGCTGCCCGGCAGAGCACGGGAGCGCAAGCCGGCCAGCCGTGCCACGCCCTCCGGCTGCCCGGCGGAGCACGAGCTGCCCGGCTGCACAGCGCCCTCCGGTTGCCCGGCAGAGCGCGAGCTGGCCAGCCGCGCCGCACCCTCCGGCTGCCCGGCGGAGCGCGGGAGCACGAGTTCGCTGGCCGCGGCAGAGCACCTGATATGCTTAAGATGGCCGTGTGTGTGTGTTTACCAGCTCCTAAAATTAGTGGGGGTAAGGGGAGTACCTGAAGAGAGCCTGTGTATGGAGGACTCTGGGTTTTAAGGTACAGTGCAGAACAGGAATACAGACACAGCTTTGGGCAGGTCTGTTTTGCAGCTCCTGTTGCATGCCGAAAATGAACCTCTTTACCCTGGCCTTTGACAGTTAAAAGTATTTTGTTTTGTGGGACCCACCTCTTTTGGTTTTGGCTGGAACAGTTTTACTTAGTTGCAATTCTTTTCATAGAAAAAAAAACTTTTGTTTTTATAACTGTATATTTATAACTGTATATTCTGTTGTCTCCTGTCCCGGGGCCTTACAGTGAAGGGCAGATAATAACAGATATATAAATAATTCCCTTCCTTTAAAATTTAAATGATTTATACTTTGTGATGGAAGTGGCAGCTTCAGCACCTTATGCCCCCTTTCTGTTAGAACCCCCTCTTCTAGAGAAAAGGCTTTCATGATTGTATGGGCATGGGTAGATGTGTTGAGCTGTAGGGGCTTCCTAGGAAATACAGTGGTACCTCGACTTACATACGCTTCAGGTTGCATACTCCGCTAACCCAGAAATAACGTTTCGGGTTAAGAACTTTGCTTCAGGATAAGAACAGAAATCATGCTCTGGCAGCGGGAGGTCCCATTAGCTAAAGTGGTGCTTCAGGTTAAGAACAGTTTCAGGTTAAGAACGGACCTCCGGAACGAATTAAGTACGTAACCAGAGGTACCACTGTACACTGAGTGGTGGTGGGCTGATTGGGACAACAACGTATGGGCCTTAGAGCAGGGAAGAGAATGCAGAAGAGTTGTGACTTTTACCTGGGGCAAAATAAGGGGTAAACACTGCTTCTGCTGCTAACCAGACTCAAGACTCCTCTTCTTTCTTTTACCAGGCCTGCTGTTGTGTCCTCCACTCTGGGATGACCAGAGTGGCTCCAGGTTGCTGACAGCTCCAGCATCGAGTGCAGCATGGCCCGGCTCATCCATGCCCTCTGGAGTCTCTGCATCACCACTGTCCTTGTCACTTCAGCCACCCAAGGTAAGGGGAGTTCAAGAGAGGCAGCCCTTGGAAGGCAAGACTTCTTCCTGAGTGAGTCCAGGCCTTGTGATTAATTCAGTCATAAGCTTTTGTCTTGCTGCCACAGGAAGGCCAGGAGAAAACAAAATGGAATTCTCATTTGATACAAAATAGAAGAAGTGAGCAATCCTGCAGTTCCCAGAATAAAACTTTTATTTTATTTTTCCAGAATAAGCAGTAAGATAATTTTTAGAACAGTATTTAACTGCTTCTGTTGAGCATGTCAAAATATTTTCTAATTAAGTACTGGAAACAGAAGTACTTTATTTAGAAATGTACGGTGCTTTGCAATTACAATTCCTGGCCTTGTCATAGATATATATTGGTGCATAACCAAAAAGCGCTTCATGTTAAACTTTCCCAATAAGTGGAGGGCAATGCCCCTGAAAGTGCAGAAGGAACCCTGGGATTACGACTGGCTATATTTTGGTGTGCTTGTGAATCTTGATCGGATTCTTCCTGAACTTTTGGAGTAGGACATGATATGAACAAGTTAAAATTAGGAACCATGTAAAACAGGGGGTCGAATGTGGCCCTCCAGCAATCTCTATGCCCCTCAAGACTCTCCTCAGGCCTCAGCCCCTCCTCAAGCCACACCTGCATTGCATCCTCCTTGAGGGCCTTTTCCTGGCTGGAATGCATCCTTGAAAGGTGAAATTGCCTCTTCCTTGTCTGGATGGAGAGCAATGTGGGAGGTATAGAAGTCTCAGACTTTTATGTGGCAGGAATATGGCCTACTGTACATAGGTAAAGAGACATATCCTTTGCCCCGCCCACTTTTTGCCTCTGTCCCAGCCCACCAGTGGGCACAGTGGCGGAGCTTCATGCTGCAGCACTGGGGGGGGAGAGCAGGTGGGGGCAGGGCAGGACGCGTCGCCTGCGGGGGCGTAGCACCCAGCGCAGGCGGGGGGCAGCTGCGATGGCACCCCACCGGGATCGCGCTGCCGGGGGAGGTGCGCTCCCCCCGCACTCCTCTTCCTTCGCCACTGAGTGGGCATGTTTCTCCCAAGAAGGTTGCCTATGAAGGAAGGCAGCCCTCAGGCTGAAAAAGGTTCACCACCTGACACACATAATCTGAAGCTGCTACAGCTTTTGTCGGTAGGGAGAGAAATTTCATACGCATATTAAATGCAGATTTCAAAATATCTGTCATAATTTATGAAATACAATGCATCTCACTAGTGTGAGAGCCAGTGTGGTGTAGTGGTTAAGAGTGGTAGACTCGTAATCTGGGGAACCGGGTTCGTGTTTCCGCTCCTCCACATGCAGCTGCTGGGTGACCTTGGGCCAGTCACACTTCTTTGAAGTCTCTCAGCCCCACTCACCTCACAGAGTGTTTGTTGTGGGGGAGGAAGGGAAAGGAGAATGTTAGCCGCTTTGAGATTCCTTCGGGTAGTGAAAAGCGGGATATCAAATCCAAACTCTTCTTCTTCTTCTTCTTCTTCTTCTTCTTCTTCTTCTTCTTCTTCTTCTTCACTAAAGGTGACCCACCTGTCTGCTCTGTTCAGCTAAATGTCGATAAGCAGCATCTCAGCAAATAGTGCCTCTCCCTTTTCCCCAAGTCAAGGGTCATAGTATCTTGGAACATCACCTGAATTGCCTTTTAGGGAACATTTTATTTCTGATCATCAGGTGGATCAAACATAATCCACACTACTAAGCCATCTGCCTCCAAAGGGCCAAATATATGGGCCTCCAAAACACAAACTAAGGCAAATGTAAATATAAGTGGAAGTGGGGTTATTGATCGGTTTTATTATGTATTTTGTGTTTACGTTTTGTATTTTTATCTTGTGAACCACCCTGTGATCTTCAGATGAAGGGCTGTATACAAATTTAATTTTTTTTAAAAAAAAAAAATATTTGCCATAAGCTACTGTCTGTCCTGTGGGGCTTGGCCCTCCCTGCACTTTGCTTTTTTGTTGCATTTACCCATAAGCAATTACTTGTGCATCCTGATCCTGAATGCATCTTACTGGTGCTGCCATCTTGACTTGTAAGTGGTACATATAGTAATAAATAATAATAAAATTCATCATCATCCTATCCATGCTGTTTCCTCAAAAGCAAGTGCCACCAATTTCAATATGGCTTGCTGTCCAGCTGTGTCTCAAGTACAAAGCAAGAACGCTTGGGGTTGCAAAGCAAGTCAATTCCCCGGACCAAATAAATCTGTAGTTTCCACTCCCACCCCAATTTTCTTCATTTCCTTCAACAATATCCCACATAACTCCTACCTTCAAAAGCCTCCCCCAGTTACTTAGTAATATACGTACATTTTCAAGCAATCTTACCCCCAATCAGAAACATAGTGAGCCACTTCTTCCTTTCATTTCATTTCCCTTGCATTATTCAGTGCATAGCTTGGCTTACTTGCTTGAATTGTCATGAGCTATTTGTTCTGCAATCACATGGTTCGTGATAGGAGTGGGGAGCCTTTGCAGGGCAACTTTGACAGGGGCAACCCACCTGTCAATCACATCACATAATTATAACATCATATAAAGCCCACCTGTCAAAACCTGAAGATTGAGAACCTCTGCGCAAGGGGTGTTGCCAGCCATATGCTTTGCAAGCCTCCTTGTGCTTCTCCTTTCTACCTCAGATGTTGGAGGTGGAAAGAAGCTGCTGCACAGAGAAGTGTTGGGAGGGATATGACCTCCAGCAAAGGAACTATCAGGAAGCTTCTTTAAGCTCCCAGTTGTTCCTTTGCCTGCGGGCTAGAGGTTCCCCAACCCTGGTCTGTGGGGTTCACTAGCTTTTGCTTTGTAGGACACCATTCAGAGCAGAATGATAGGAGTGAGACTGGGGCACATAGATAGAAGTTCCTGCATTTGGTCAGAATGTTGGAACTACGGGTAGATAGCCTTTTTTACCTTTGTAGCTTTCTGTTTTCATATATCTTTCTTAAAAAAAAAAGATTTTATTATTTTCTACATTAAACAGCAAATACACAATACATCATACAAAAAACAATTGACAAAAAACACAACAAACATTAAAACAACGAAAAATAACAAAAGAAAACTTATACATACCTACACAGGAACACTAAATGAATAATTGTTTAATTCTAATTTCAAATCTTATCTGGGGACTTCCCCCGTTCTCTCGACTGCGTTCAGTACTAATATACTTTGGTAACTTTGTAACTATTTTCTTATCATTCACCATTATTCTTAATAAACTTTCAAAATACTAACTAATCATATATATTTCATTACTTAAACAACATAACCTTAAACATTTCTAAACCATTCATAACATTACTTCTACTATACTATTTTTATCTAACATCATCTAGCTAAAGCCACTTAAACAAACTGATTCTGCTTCAAATATCTAACTTTTCACGATTTTTTAAATAGTCCTTAAATTTCTTCCATTCATCTTGCACCTTCTCCTCCCTCTGGTCTCGGAGTCTTGCGGTCAGTTCAGCGAGTTCCATAAAGTCCATCAGCTTCATCTGCCATTCTTCCACTGTCGCTGTTTTCATATATCTTTCGGTCATGGACACTCAGCCACAGCATTCCATGCAGTGAAACCACTTGCCTCTTAGCCCTTTTGGTATATGGTTGCATTCCTGGCATCAATTTGTCAGCCTCAGCTTGTCCTATATAGTTTTGCTGGACAGGAAATGTTGACTGTAGGTGCAGCCCAGGAGGAAGAAGAATTTGTTAACAGGGACTGGTCACATGTGAATTAGCATTGAAGGTGGTCAGTTCATTTTTTTGAAACAGAATGTTCATCATTTTCTTTGCGAATGGAATACCCCAGAATCACAGATGTGCCTTTAAAAAAGGGACTCTTGGAGATTAAAAAACCCCACAGAAACAGAGGCAACGTACTTTAGTGAATCGCAGAAGTCATGGTCGAGGATAGATTATATCTGGATCTCGAATGAATTGGCTCCAAAATTACAAAAAGCAGAAATCGGTCCCAAAACGCTTTCAGACCATAATCCGGTGCAGGTAAACCTAAAAATGATTTCCAAGGATTCTTTCAGGTGGAGAATGGATGATGCATTGATGAGAGATACCAAGCTAGTAGAAAGAGCGGCGAAAAAGATGAAAGAATATTTTCAAATTAATTGGAACTCAGAAGTGGAGAAAAGGATTGCTTGGGATGCAAGTAAAGCAGTAATGAGAGGATTCCTCATTAGTGAGAAGGTAAAAAAGAAGAAACAACAAAATGCAGAAATGGAGAGATTGTTGAAATTAATTAAAGGAAAGGAAAAAGAATTAAGAGGACATCCCAGATGTGTCAAAATCCAAAAAGAAATTAAATACTTGCAATCTCAATATGCGAACATTATGAATCAAGATATCGAATGGAAAGTGAAAATGATGAAACAAAGAACATTTGAATCTGCAAATAAATGTGGAAAACTACTAGCTTGGCAATTAAAGAAAAGACAAAAGGCAAATGTCATCAGTAAATTGGTAGTAAATGGAAAAAATGTAGAGAAACCGGAGGAAATCAGATGGTGTTTTCAGAGATTCTATAAGCAACTGTACAAGGAGGAGAAGATAGATGAAGCAGAGATAGACCGATTTCTGGAAAAGAATGGATTGCAAAAGGTCCCAGAGGAAAAATTAATAACTCTCAACCACCCAATAACGACACAAGAAATAGAAGATGCAATAAACAACATGCAATTGGGGAAGGCTCCAGGACCGGATGGATTAACAGCAAAATACTATAAGACATTGAAAGACTGGCTATCACAGCCGTTAAGAGAAATTTGCAATGGAATACTAGAAGGAAATAGGGCACCAGAAACGTGGAAAGAAGCCTTTATCACACTGATTTTAAAACCAGATACTGATAAGACTCTAATGAAAAACTACCGTCCAATATCCCTTTTGAACGTGGATTATAAAATTTTTGCAAATGTTCTGGCTACAAGGTTGAAAAAAGTGCTGAAAGATCATATTCATAGAGACCAAGCAGGTTTCTTACCAGGAAGACAAATAAGTAATAATACGAGAATCATTGTGGACATTCTAGAAAAACTGGAGAGAGACATAAATACAGATGCAGCACTATTGTTTGTTGATGCAGAGAAAGCTTTTGATAAAGTATCTTGGATATTTATGAAAAAGAATTTGGAAAAAATGGGAGTTGGAGAAAAATTCTTAAATGGCATCAAGGCCATTTATACAGAACAAAGAGCAAAAGTCATTGTGAACAGTGTGATATCGGAGGAGATTGAAGTAGAGAAAGGAACAAGACAAGGGTGCCCTATTTCCCCTTTACTTTTCATTACGGTCCTGGAAGTCCTTCTAAATATGATTCGGAAAGATAAACAGACAAAAGGAATTAAAGTGGGAGAGAAGGAATACAAATTACGCGCCTTCGCGGACGATTTGATGCTATCCCTGCAAGAACCAGAAAGCAGTGTCCCCAGAGCTTTGGAATTAATTGAACAATTTGGACTTGTAGCTGGCTTCAAATTAAATAAGCAGAAAACCAAAGTTTTAGGTAAAAATATGAGTGCAGAACAGATTCAAAGAATTCAAGAAGCCACAGGCCTCAATTTTGTCAAATCTGTAAAATATCTAGGTATCAATCTCACAAATAAGAACTTGAACCTGTATAAGGATAACTATGAAAAATTGTGGATGGAGATAAAAAAAGACATGGAGATCTGGACAAGACTTAAATTATCGTTAATGGGAAGAATAGCAGTGGTTAAAATGAATGTCCTACCAAGGATGCTGTTTTTATTCCAAGCCATACCAATTTTGGATAAACTGGATTGCTTCAAGAAATGGCAAAAGGACTTATCAAAGTTTATATGGCAGGGCAAAAAGCCAAGAATCAAGTTTAAGATCCTAACAGACTCTAAAGAGAGAGGAGGCTTTGCCCTGCCGGACTTAAGACTTTATTTTGAAGCAGCGGCCTTTTGCTGGCTAAAGGATTGGTTTAAACTAGAGAACGTTGATGTATTGGACTTGGAAGGACATGATAATATGTTTGGGTGGCACGCATACCTTTGGTACGACAAGGTTAAGATCCACAGAACTTTCAAGACTCATATAGTTAGAAAATCCTTGTATCAGGTTTGGACTAGATATAAAGACTTGTTAGAGAGAAAGACCCCTAGATGGATCTCTCCAGTGGAGGCCAAGGCCTATAAGAGACCGAACATGTCTGCAAACTGGTTAAGATATATGGACATATTGCAGCAGGAAGGGGACTCTTTTAAGCTAAAAAGTTATGATCAGGTGAAAAGCCAGGTCCCCGACTGGCTGCACTATCATCAGGTATTTGAAACATTTAAGATGGACAAAAAAGTTGGTTTTCAAGTAGAAAAATCAAAACTGGAAACAGAACTGATAGAATCGAACTTTAAGAACCTTTCCAAAATGTATAATCTTTTGCTAGAGTGGCATACGAAAGATGAACTGGTTAAATCATCAATGATAGATTGGGCGAAAGATATAGGACATAATATCATGATGGATGACTGGGAGAGATTGTGGCAAAAAGGTATCAAATTTACTGCTTGTCATAGTTTAAGAGAAAACATAATGAAAATGGTTTATAGATGGTACTTGACACCAGTTAAGATAGCTAAGATGAATACCAAAATGTCAGATGTATGTTGGAAATGTAAACATGCGAAAGGTACCTTTTATCATATGTGGTGGCTGTGCCCAGCGGTAAATGCTTTCTGGGATAAGATTTACAATGAGTTGAAGAAGGTAATGAAAGTTACCTTTTGTAAGAAACCAGAGGCATTTCTTCTGAGCATGACCAACGAAGAGATACCCAGTCAGGACAGAGTGTTTTTTATGTATGCCACAACAGCAGCTAGAATATTATTGGCAAGAACATGGAAAGGGGAAGAGATACCAACGGTGGAAGAATGGCAGATGAAGATGATGGAATACATGGAACTCGCAGAACTGACCGGCAGAATCCGAGACCAGAGGGAGGAGACGGTGTCACGAGAGTGGAAAAAATTTAAAGACTATTTAGTTAAATCAGTAAAATTGAATATTTGAGCAGAGATAAATTGGAGGCTTTAGTAGGGTTATATTTGATAAAACTGGCAAAAGAAAATTTTTGAATGAATGATTTATTTGTTAAATAGGAGTTAAGTTTTGATATTAAGATAAGATTTATAGCTGATTAAGATCATGACTGTGTAAAGCTAAGCATATCAAAAATTCGAGCAATTGTTAAATGAACAAGATATAAAGCTACCTTTAAGATGTTTTTGACTTTGAAGACAGTGGAGGGAATGGGGGAAGTCCCCAAATTAAGAAGTTAGTAACAAGGAAAGTAGAAAGATAGGTGTAACGGTTAAGGTTTGTATGTGTTCTTTTTTCTCTTTATGTTTATTGGTATTGTTATTGTTATTGTTTTTATTGTTGTGTTTATACCTTGTGTTGTTGTTTAATTTTGTTTTTTGGTGTTTTATTGGAAAATAATAAAATCTTATAAAAAAATAAAAATAAAAAAGGGACAAGTTGCAACCGTCTTTGGAGATCTTGCAGATGTAATGCTAGTTCTAAGAAACCATTTCCAGCCAGTGTACGAGATGTTAATACCAATTTTATACAATGCCAGAAACTTATGACTTATCCCCACCCCCTTGAGAGCAGATGTCTCCCAAATACTCTGCCACCTCTAAGGGTTTTTTTTTGGGGGGGGGTGAGGGGATGGAAGATTTTTTAAAAAAAATCAGATCCATACAGCGCTATCTGTCCCACATTCTAATTTTAGTCTGGGTGAATCTGACTTGGAGGAAAATGGTTTTGGTTGGAGGTCTTGAGTCTCTTGCAGGAGAGGCAATTTTGATATGAAATGAAAGGGTGTGCTTAGCTTTGGCCTTTCAGATCCAAGCATGTCCTTTCCCAAGGAAAAACACTGTGGTTTCATAGACTGTTAGCCTACCAGGCTGCATCCCAAGGGAAGATACAAAACTGCCAGCTTCCTTTTCGGTTTGTCCTGAGATTTTGGTTGACAGGCAGATGGGCAACTGAGTACTGCCTGTTGTACCCACTAGAAGGCAGCTGTACTTAGGCACAGCTACCTGCACTCATGTGAGAATTGCACGTGGCCACACCCATAATCTCTCAACTAACCTATGTATCCTACCATAGGCCACCTTAAACTCAGATGCGCAAAGCCCCACCACATATAAACAGTGCTTAAAAATGCAAAGAAATGTAAAGAAGTCTTTCTGAAGATGCTCAAACTAATGCTGTGACAAAGGTACAGGCAAGAGTTTAAAATTTTGTGTGGGGGGGAGCCCAACATTTTTTATATTCTTTGCTTTTAAAAAAAAGACAAGCTTGCAAAAAATGCACAAATAAAATCTGAATATGGATTGTGCAAATTTGCACATATTTGCTTGCTCTGCATTCTTTTCTTCTGCTCCTCATGACTTACATAAATTGCCTTTGCCACCTAGCCTTGCACAACAGTGCATTTGGATGTAGTAAAGAAATGAAGAAGATTGTGGGAAGTGAAATGACCTTGTTTCCTGTAACTAAGGTGATTGCCTATAGTTCTGTGGCCTGGATCCTAGATCACACTAAGCTCTTGGGCCTCTGTTCAACCTGAATGTTATAAGTTTATCAGTGGTGGGAGCTCATACACATAAATCAACAATTTGATTTAGACTCAGCTTCCTTATTCATGCCTGTGTGCATTTATCTTACCACCCCTGGGTTTGGCGAGAGTAGACTCTGCTAAAATAGCTCTTGATCTCTGTGACTTGGAGATTGTGAACATGCTGGCATTTGAGTTCAGCAGCAATATCTGTGCCTGGACAGTGCAGTTGCAAAATGTGGAATACTCACAGGTCTGCTTTTCTACATGCCTTTGCTGTCTAGCCTCAGCCTTTTGATGGTGAACTCAAGGAAGCATTATTTTTTAATCTTAATGCCCATTGTAGAGAATGTGGCCTTTTACATATGATAGGCACAATTTGTTAAGGCCCTTCCAAGATCTAATGATGTCTTTAAGATCACGTTGTTGTTGTTGTTGTTGTTGTTGTTGTTGTTGTTGTTGTTGATGATGATGATCTATCGATCTTCCCCAAAAATGAAAGCACTTCAGTTTGAGGTCTCTGTATATTTATAATTTCTACCTACCTTGAGCCTTCCAGGCACAGGTAACTAAATATTGAAATCATAAACATGTAGAAAAATCCTTCTGAAGCACTGTAAGACCGCAGAGAACATGGGAACACTGGTACATTTAATACCCAGGGTTCCTGCTCCTCACATTCATCCCCACATTTTCTACCCATGCCCACATCATACCTGGCCATGCTATTGGAGATTGCTGTATGAGAGGAGTGTTTGATCTCCCTCCTCCTTTCAGGAGGAAGCTCTAGCAGTCAAAGTCACTGGTGAATCTCCCATAATGCACCTGGCCTCTCTTTAATCAGTGCTTTTCTGTCCCATGCTTCCCACTTCAAGGCACTACTGTGGCTGCTGCTTCTGGCGTTTCATCTCTCAGGCCCCTTTGTGTTCCCTTCCTAGGGCAACTGCATAGCACTTGGGTCCAGCTTCAAAGCATCAGCCACATGGGTTTCAATAGGCAGGGGGTGGCTTTAAACAAAGCCAGTTTTCTGCACTAACCCAGTGTTTTTCAACCACTGTTCCGCGGCACACTAGTGTGCCGCGAGATGTTGCCTGGTGTGCCGTGGGAAAAAATTGTTTATTTGATTCCTATTCAAGAGAATTACTTTATATATAGTCAATATAGGCACAGAGTTAAATTTTTTAACATTTTCTAATGGTGGTGTGCCTCGTGATTTTTTTCATGAAACAAGTGTGCCTTTGCCCAAAAAAGGTTGAAAAACACTGCACTAACCCATGGTTCATTGTATGGCTGAGCTTGACAGTTTGGGTAGGGAGGGCCTAACACCCATCATGATGCCCATCAGTAGACAGCCATATATTCATGTTCCTGTTTATGTGGTTAGAGCCAGGGTGAAGAGGCTACTGGTACCCCAGGAGGAGCACTGGGCTGGTCATTCTGAAACATATTGAAAAGAAATATTTTCATTCCCATTATTTTCTCCTTTTATCCTGCTAAATTCCAAATTGCTTCTGCCATCCAGTGCTGCCTGTCTGGTATACCTGTTTGCAAGATTCCTATAATCCCCCATTGAGAATCAGTGGGCATAGATAATTGCCCATTTAAGAGCATCTCCTTCAGTCTGAGCAAGAGGTTTATGCTTTATGTATTAAATATTTTACCCCTGATAATTGCAGCTTCTCCACCATCCCCTCTGCCAGCCCAGTTCCACTAGGGAGACATGTCCCTTGGTCCCTTCCTTCATGTGTCCACATACAAGGAATCTGTCTTGGTACTTTCCAAAGTAAACTTACCTCCTCAGTCCCAAGAATAGCCAGCTGCTAAAGTGGAGTGGTGTGTCGAGGAGCAGACAGACCGACAACTGATGAAAGGGCATAGAGGGGATATAATGTCATTGTCCTCTTCAGGCCCTATTGAGAAGAAGCAAGAGGTTGGTAGCTGTGGCAGCTAATAAAATAAGGAGCTGGAAGCATAGCTTTCCCCACAACACTGTGCCCCTGTGAATTACTCAATATGTTTAGGAAAGTCTCGGATCACACCTACAATTAGCTGCAACCAGCTGTCTGCCCTGAAACCAAATAGGTGCCATAGCCCCAGCTCATTGCAAACACATCCAGATGCAGCTGGGAGACTCTTGGGGCTTTGTTCATGAGCCTATCCTGAGGCTGGCAGCCGTATTTTGGTTTCTACAATACTTACTGCCAAGGTCTGCTGTCCCTTCTTCATTTATTGTCCTCCATTCATGTATCCACTCTCGACTGCCCTTTCTTGCTCTATCAGCTCGTACCTTCTGTTGTCTGCTGGGCTCCCCCACCAACACCGCCTGAAACAACCACCAGCACTCGGGCTGTTACTAGTTAGTTACTCAGCTAATGGTTTAATTACAGACTCCCTCCACAGGGTCTTTCCATTAACCCAGCAAGGGGGAAGGAAAAATTACACAAAGAGCAGCTATGACATGCTTGCTTCCCAGTCCCCTCTCTAGCCTGCCTTTAAAGCCCTGAGTGCCACTAATGTATGTTCCCCACTAGGGGCTCTGACTCTTGCCCTTTGCAGCTGAAGGTACAGGTCTCTTGGCTGATTAGTTGCGACAAGCTAAGAGGCTATGTGAAGCCTGCAAGGAAGGCTTAGGTGCCGCTATGTGGGGGGCCATAGTGTACCCACACATACAACCGAGCGACTCCCCTTGCAGTTTTCTTCTAGCAGTGTACCAGCTCCTTCCCACTGTCCCCATTTGGGAGAGGCAAAGCTGATGTGCTACCCAATGTCACACAGATTATAACGGCAGAAAGAACACGTCAAAGCAAATGGAGCACAGGCCAAATCGAACGTTTGTTTCAGGGCATTGGCCCTGAAAGGCATGCCAGACAGCCTGAACATAGTTGCCAGTTCACACCTATGCTGTCCAGGTATGTGGGTGCTGTTTCACTGCCATCCTGGCCCTTCTGCCAGGTTCCAGGCCCTGCTCTTCAACCCCTTAGTTAATAGTGAATGAGGGGTGTGATGCTGCTTCTTCTATTGCAGGCATTGCTCCTAGAAAATGAAGGGGGCATTTCTTCCCAGTTTAGCACGAGGAGGGAGCCATGCAGATAGAGAAATACAGCGGGGGGGGGGGCAGAGGCCGCAGTAGGCCAT
This sequence comes from Lacerta agilis, assembly GCF_009819535.1. Classification (NCBI taxonomy): domain Eukaryota; kingdom Metazoa; phylum Chordata; class Lepidosauria; order Squamata; family Lacertidae; genus Lacerta; species Lacerta agilis. Next base: position 40,061,802 of record NC_046313.1, on the reverse strand, counting down.
TAAGTATGCATTTTTCAGCCAGCTCAAATTTTAGCTGGGGAACATACTACTAGGGTTGTAGGAAACCATAATGCAGTCATTGCAGGTAGCTGTCCTTCCCAAACTGATGTTTGTAGCATGCAGTGACGATAAACAGTCACATCACTATTCTTCAATCTCAAAAGACCCAGCTGTAGGGAAGCCTGGCCCCAAGACTTATTTGTCTCAGGTGGCGAATCATCAAAGGCAGCTGATTGGCACACACGTCCCACCATCTCCTCCTGCTCGCTCCTGCCACTGGGTTCGCTGCCCCTGTTTTCTTTCTGCCTAGTTTTCTGTTTCCTACCATTCCCTCCAACTCACTTGCTGGTACTCCTGCTGCTCCCCCCACAGTAGAAAGCTTAGTCCAGGATGGGGCAGGATCCTTCATAGGAGGCGGAGCATGTGGAAGTCCCACTCCATGTAAGCGGGCAATGAGGAGAGGCCAGGATACAGCACAGAGCACCTTCCTGATTCCCTTCAACCTCCTTTACAGTCACTCCCCTCACAGCTGTGCTCAGTTAACCACTCTGAGCTTTTGAGCATTGGCCTATAAGAGCATTTGCCAGGGAAACAAGCCCCTATCCATGCCTTGACTTTGCCAACATGGAGCTGCCAACACTGAGGTGGAAAAGCTGAGGGAGATGAAGCCCTGCCCCTTCTATGGCCAGTGTGTTAAGAGGTTTGAGGGAACTTTTCTTTTGGAATAGCATCATTTTTAATTGAAGGAGTGGAAAGAGTGTGTTTTCTTTAGTGAGGTGTGAGATTTCTGAGGAGACACCAAGCACACTGCAGCTCAGTCTTTATGCTAGTTGGAAAGGAGAAGGAGGATCCTCTTGGACTGTTAGAGCAACTATTTTTAAAAATGAGACAATTTAGGCTGCAGCTGAGACAATTTAGGCTCAATTGAATTCAACAGGGTTTACATCTGAGTAGAGGATTGTGTTATGCCACAATCTTAAATAAATGCACAGACCAGGGTTGCAACCCAGCACCTCCTTACCTAGGAGTAAGCTCCATTGAACTCTTGAGTGGGCATGTAAAGTATTGTGCTGTAACTTCCATTGAGTTCAGTGGGATTTGCTTCTGGTTAAACATGCTTAGATTTGCACTGCTAAAGACGGATAGGTTAATTTGTACCCACAGTACTGACTCTACCATTAGACAGAATGAGGGGGCTGTCTCAGGCTGCTGATTTAGAATGTCATGAAAAGGCAGCAAATTGTTAGTTATTTATTGCATTATTATAATATTATTATTTTTTTACTGCTAGGGAGGAGGACAGGGAGATGTGCTTGTGGAATTTTCTGCCTCAGATGCCAAAATGCCCTTGACTAGGCGGGGGTGGGGCATTTGCTGCTTTGCCTCAGGCAGTAAAATGTTGTGGGCTGGCCCTGGGTGTGCGGATGGATCCCAGTTGTCCTTGTTCTCCTTCTCTTCCTTGTTCAGAGGGATCCAGGAGCCTGAACTCTCAGCCCGGCAATCGTGCAATATCCTTCCCATAATAGAAATGAGCAGAAAGCTCTACCATGAATCTTTCTAGAAGCCTCCCTGATATCCATGTTCAGATCTCAGTTGGTTTCCCCCCTTGTTTACTTCCCATCTCCACCTCTCCAGTCTTGCAAAACCTTGCAGGATTCAAAAGGATTGCAAAGAATTTTTCTCAGCACATTTCCCAGACCCTTTCCTCAGCTGCTGTCTCTAAAGTGGGTCACGGGTGGTGCAGGGAGCCAAGAGCTTTATGAAAAACATGTCTGGGTTTTTAAAGGCACATCTGCCTAAGTCTGTAGAGCTTACTCTGAATATGCAGTTCAGCTCAGCAAATTAGGGGGGGGGACGCTGATCTCTCTCTCTCTCCACCCCCCTCTCTTGGGTAGTGTCCGGACAAGCACTCTTCCACATACAAAACATACACCAGACATGCCACAATGGAGGTAGAAGGGAATGCAGAACCCCTGCTGTTGTTCTCCAAAGACTGACATGGAAAACAGAGACTCAGAAGTAGATAAGCATGTTATAGGTATTGCAGCATGTGTTGGAAAATGCAACAGAAAAATAAGAAATCCTGATTTACTAGGTTCTCTTTGTACAAGACTGCAGAGTTGGAAAAACAACCCTGGAGTCCTGCTTTCCATGCTTTAGTCTCATGGTGTGTGCTGTGCATACCTAAGGATTGGTAGGAAATTGCAGTAGTCCATCAGGAGATGAACTGGAATTGCTTGATCGAGTGGCATAATAAGCCTGTAGCCCTGACCCTCTCATCTCCTATCTCAGCAGGTCTAAGCCGTGCTGGCTTACCCTTTGGTCTGGTTCGGCGGGAACTAGCATGTGAGGGCTACCCCATTGAGCTGCGCTGCCCAGGCAGTGATGTTATCATGGTGGAAAATGCCAACTATGGGCGTACGGACGACAAAATCTGTGATGCTGATCCCTTCCAGATGGAGAATGTCCAGTGCTATCTTCCAGATGCCTTCAAAATCATGTCCCAAAGGTAAGAGAGACTGTATTGCAGTGGGGGGGGGGGGTTGAGAAGGCATTTCCCTTCCCTAACTTCCTTCACCTTCAAATTGCTCCCAGGCCTGTTGTGTTCCTCCAAAGTCACTCTTGTTGTTTTTTTTTAAATATGGGGTTGTGGCCACTGAGCTCCAGTAAGTTTCTTAGCCCATTATGTTGTCTTTGAGCTGCCATTTCGGATTGAACATGGGGAGGGCAGGATATAAAGGCCTGTAACTATAAAACAATAATAGTAATAAGAACAACAACAATAATTAATTACTAGCTGTCCCAATCTGCATCTGGCCCAGATTACCATCCAGCAGTTTACAGTCTGGTTCGTTCTTTCCTCATCAACAACTCCCTTGAGACTTCCAGAAGCAGCTTGCCTGGTGGGGCAGAGCCACAGCAGTGGCCTCCCCTTTACCGCAGGGGGGAGGGATAAGAAAGCAGCATATCACGGCCATGTGGGTGCATTGGCAGGAGTGCGGCATTCACTCTGCCAGTATGCCCATGCAGCCCTGGCCTCGCTGCTGCCTCATCCCTCCCAGTAAGCAGCATCCATGTTGCTGTCAGGCAGGTAATGCCAGCACTCTGCTCCATTGGATGAGCATATATTCTGAAGTTTTTTTTTTAGAGTGTGCAAACCACACTGACATCCAGGGGAGTCTTTCCATCTAAAGATTTGCACTGGAATGCATAGGGAATGTATTTCCCAATATAACATTCATGTCACAGCCTGAGCTTAATGTTATGTCACAGAACTGAGAAGCTTAGACTTATTCTTCAAACCTTTTCACAGCGGTCATCCCTGAGTCTAGAAAATCTCTCTCTGTCCCTTACCAAATACTACTAAAACAGAGGCACCATTTACCTAACCGAGTTGCCATATTTTGCTGGTCTCCAGGCCATTTACTGCTGTGTTACAGACAGGAATTCAAAAGGCGAAGTTTTTTCCAAACATGAAAGAAATAGTGTTGAAACCCTTACCCAAGAATCTTTTGGTTAAGCAGTATAATATCTGAGATTTAACATGAATCATACTTCAACCAACCCAGCAAAAATACATTTGCTGAATAAACTCCACCCAGGAAAGGTTGGGTTGTTGTTGTTACTTTGTGCTAAAGTCACCTTGAAAGAAGGCAGGCTTGGTTCCTTGGTAGTCCATCCCACCCATAGGATTCATCCCTCACTTTTGCTTAGTGTGTCGTGCGCTCCTGCGAATTTTACTTCCCTGCTGAGCAGGATTGGTTACCTGAATTATTTAAAGTTCTAATAGCAGTACTGTCACTAGCCATTTAAAAAATGATTTCATTTATTGTTAGTTAGTAGGATATAGTAAATAATGTTACTCAAGCACTTAGGATACAATTAAGTGCATCTACAGGCAGTTTTTCAGGCACTCTACCGCTGTGACACCCCAGCGAGGAGGTGCCACTGTTTGCGGTGAATTCCATGACTGTTTAATGCAGCTGAAATGCAAGGCTGGCAACTTGTCATGAGACAAGTGAGAAACGAATTGGGCTGGATTTGTCATTCATTTTGCCTCCACATAAACAAAGGGTGGTTTGGAACTGGTTGCAAAGTATTTAAGTGTAGCCTTCAGTGTAGACTCACTTACTGTGGAACTCTGAGAACCTGCTCTTTTATTTTATTTCTTTTACATGGTTTTACTGAAGTCCTCATGTTGTTGTTGTTGGTGTTTTTTTTAAAAAAAACCTTGCATGTGGAGCATTTCTGCTAAATATGGATGCTGCTTCCATCAGGGCAGCAACAGGTGCATCCTTCATTTGGTACGATTCTTAGCTTCTCGTTTTGAGTGGGAAGCCATTTGTGGCTTATGTGTTGGTCCTGCCTAAGGGAAACTGTTACCAGTGCACATGCAAAAGAAACATGCATGTCCCTTAAAACAGTTCCTTGCACCAGTCCACCAAAGTGCTTTCTAAGCCGAGAATTTAGGATGCAGTTTAGGCGTTCTGGTGGGCCACCCATAGAAACCCTCCAAAAATTGGGGTAGCAGTGTGGATGTTGTGCTCTTGTCTGACCCTCTGGGATTGCAGCCTAAGTGCAGACAAACTCCATGGGAAATGTGCATGTAGAGACTTGGTAAGTATGTAAAACAGAAGAATAACAGAGAATAGGGTGTGATATAAACCAGATTGTTACCTTTGAAGGGGGTGGGGTTAGAAGTTGCAATAAACACACATAATTCTACAATGACATGATAATGGAATCTATTCATTTCCCCCTCCCCTCTTGTAAAAACTTACTGGGGACATTTGCCAAAAACAAAAGACTAGAGCTAGTGAAAGCACACTACATTCCTCAGGTACTGATTCATACAATGCTTTTAGAGGGCTTGCTTCATAGTGGCATGAATAATAATAATAATAATAATAATAATAATAATAATAATAATAATAATAATAATAATTTTATACATACATACACACATACACACATATTCTGGGCGGCTCCCAACAGAAAATTAAAAGCACAATAAAATGTCAAACATTAAAAACTTCCCTAAACAGGGCAGCCTTCAGATGTCTTCTAAAAGTCAGATTGTTGTTTATTTCCTTGACATCTGATGGGAGGGCGTTCCACAGGGTGGGCGCCACTACTGAGAAGGTTTTTGTTTTGCTTAGCCTGCTTTGAATTAACAAGTTGTGACTGCTCATGCGCACAGGTTTGCCACTCACTTAGTGTAACATTTTGCACAGAATTACATATAGACAATCTGGGCATGTGGTAAACTGGTCTGCAAAACCAGTCAATTAATACATAGGTTTTTCTCCACAAAGGGTTTTCCATGCTTAATCTAAGCCATATTTCATTAGGGTTCAGTTCCAGAAAACATGTTTTTGGAGCCAGGGCTCAGCAGTGGAGCAAATATAGTTATTATAACATGGAAAACTGTGACTCTGAGCATGTGCTCTCTACACATTTGGGAGTATGGGCCTGGCTTTCGGGCAGCTTGATGCCTGGCACCTCTGTATTTAGAAAGTAAACACTGGGGTGGTCTTCATGGTTTTGGAATGAAGAACTATGATGCTAGATTCTTTATCCCCACATTAATCACCAGTTCTGGTGCAGTATCTGGATTGATTTTTACCTGTATGCCTTATACAGAAACATCTGCCTCTCTCTCAAACACATACATTATTTGACTTAAGCAGCTGTGGCCTCTTGAACATCCCACTCCAAAAATTCCATCTCACCTATTTTCACACAGCTCTTCACCTTTCTAGATTGACGGAGACCCTGTAGGCTGGTGAGTGGCTTCCTTCACTCCTACTCACTTTTGGTAGTGACTGGCTGCTCACTAAGTTATTTCTCCTTTTTTGTGCTTCTATCAAAATCCATTGGTGAGTTTCTTCAACAGCAGCAGCAGCAGTGGGCAATCAAGAATCCCCGAGAGCTTTGAGGATTGCTAGCAGATTTTTTAAATGCAAGCTAAATCTAATTGCCCTTAGCAGCAAAACTCACTAATGTTTTAAACAATATTCAATGTTTAATTTGTTACCAATAACATTAGCAAGGCATTTACATGCTGTTTGGATTTTCATTTCTGTTACCAAATATTATCTACTAATTATACATACAAGCAGAGTTTCTGCTGCTAAGCAGCTATATCTGCTGCCTAAACACCCATCTACAATCCATTTACACCACAGAGGAGACCTGCTGAAGTCAACAAATGAGTTGTACATGGGGGAGGGGCTCATAGGTGGTGGTGAGGGGCTCATAGTTGGGGGGGTTATAGGTAGTGCAGACCTGAACCCAGGGCATTTTAACCCCTGACTGAAACAAGGCCCTCAAACGATGCCTGGTGGATCAGACAGCTGTTCCATCCAGACCAGCACTCTTCCCCCCCTGTGGCCAACAAGATGCCTCTGGGAAGCCCCAAAGCAACCTGTTGTCCTTGTGTTCTGCTTGTGAGCTTCCCAGTGACATCTAGTTGGCCACTCTAGGAAACAGGAAGTTGGATTAGATGGACTGTCACTCTGATCCAGCAGGGCTCTTCTTAAGAATTTATATCAAGAGTTTATGTCGAGATAAACCACCCATTTGTTGTGGTCTACAAGGTGCTTGTATGTCAGTCCTATAGCTTTTGTTCCCAGGAAAGCAGCAAAAGTGGGGAATTTAATGAGCCTCCCTGATAGGTTGTCATGTATGGCTGGGGAGTCATGTTTTCTTTGACAGGCTAATAGTTGTCCAGGCCTGGCTTAGTCCTATAAATTCCTTTCAGTGCCTTGGAACAAGTGGAGTAATAAGAAAAATATTTGAATATGTACCTTTTTGCTATCCCTAATTATGGAGCAACCACAACCAGGGACCATGCAGCTAAGATTCAAAACCAAACTAATTGTTCAGAATTACCATATGATAGGTTTCTTCCTAGCCTGTACCACTTCAAATTGTGGGTTGGCAATTACATGCCTGAATGCTCCAGCATTATTATTTTTTAAAACCCTTTCACATAGAAAATAAATGCATAAGGCAAAAGCCTGGCCTGGAATTCTTTTCCTTGGTGTGCCATCCTTCTCCATGTGGAATTTTTGTTACGGGGAAACTGCCAAACTTGCAGTTCCTCTTCCCCTTTCCTCTCCCTGCATTCTGAAATGGCACAGTCCAAGGGGTGCTGTCACAAGTAGTACAGTCCATGCTAGATGAACTTTTGTAGGAAGGTCTTGCAGGTCAGAGGGTGTGACTTCTAAGCAGGTTTAAGCCTTTGCACAAAAATGAATAAATGCATGGTTATACAATAAAAGGTTGGAAAACCCCCAGTTATGTTTAACACAATGAAGATTTGATCTAGTAGATGCCATGTTCCTAAATTACTAGCATTTTGAGGTTTCCATGTTGATATTGAACTACCATATTTACTTGAATGGGACGCGGGTGGCGCTGTGGGTTAAACCACTGAGCCTAGGGCTTGCTGATCAGAAGGTCGGCAGTTCGAATCCCCGTGACGGGGTGAGCTCCCGTTGTTCGGTCCCAGCTCCTGCTAGCAGTTCAAAAGCATGTCAAAGTGCAAGTAGATAAATAGGTACCGCTCCAGCGGGAAGGTAAACAGTGTTTCCGGGTGCTGCTCTGGTTCACCAGAAGCGGCTTAGTCATGCTGGCCACGTGGAAGCTGTACGCCGGCTCCCTTGGCCAGTAAAGCGAGATGAGCGCCACAACCCCAGAGTCGTCCGTGACTGGACCTAATGGTCAGGGGTCCCTTTCCCTTTATTTACTTGAATACAATGCTCACCTTTCTTGGCCAAATTACATTGCAAAAATTAAGGTGCACATTAGATTTGATGGAACATTTACATTCACCAGCAAATACTTTTTGTTTGTTTGTTTCAAGGTTCTGAAAATTGAGGTGTGCATTTGATTCAATGGCGCATTAGAGTGGAGTAAATACGGTAATTGATATATGGATTAAACAATGAGAAAGTGGCAGAAAAGAGTGTGGCAAAAGAGTGTGCTAAAATCTTTTTAGCACAATTAGCCAAGTCTCTGTTTTTGGATGTGATATTTGCCATGAAGCCAGCTAAGTTTGAAGGGAGAGTTATGGAACAGGTTACAAGGACAGCTCAGGCAGGTTAGCATAAACTTTGATCTAGTGCAGGTTTGGCAAGATAACTTAATTTATAGTCCAAACATAATAAACATGTTCATCTTATGCTGCAGTTATTTTACTTTCTCTTTTCAGAAGCTGAGTCATACTAAGTTGATAGGCAGTTTTTCTGCCATTTCCAGTGCTAAGGAGAATACACTCTTTGCAGTGCAGTAGAAGTGAAAATTCCCAATTGGGATTGGTTTGATATGGTTAGCTTCATTCCTCTAATCTTGCCTCAAATTCTATCACACATTGGGTTAGTTGAGGAGTGATAATGGCCATTCATGCCGGACACTGTCCGTAAGCACAACCCATGCTTAAAAAACATTTATTTTTTGTTCACTGTTCCCCATGTACAGTAATGTTGGTGTTTAGACAGCTGAAGTTTCCTTGTTTTTGAGGACCCGTAGTCTTCTGTTTCATGGGCGGAACTTTCTGTGAGCCAAAAGATGAACCCAAAGTATTTATATTACTGCTTAAGATTTCAAAAACCTTTAAGTGGTGCCAAAGGTACTATATATTTTAATGAAGGTGCTGGATGCACAGTAGGTAAATGCCAAAAAGAAGGTTAGGTAGATGTCACAGGTGCTGCTAGACAAAACACCAAACAAATGTAGCTTGGATAAGACTTCAAGATAGGACCTGTTTTGTTCAGATCAATATATGAAACCTCCCACTCCTGAGCTTTTTGGCCTTTCCTGCCTGACAGTTTCCCAGTCTCCAATGTTCCCTCCCTTTCATTTTTTAACCTGCCAACAGCATGATGTTTTGCCTGTCTTTAAATCCTGGTGCAGTTTTCTCCTTTGTTCATTTCGTTTCCCTTTGTATCTCCTCCGCCTCTTACCTGCATTAGTCTCTGTGTGTGCCTCCCCTGACCCGTTTCTCTCCCATTCTTGCTTGTCTGCCCGCTGCCTGCTTTGTCTCCCTCATCCTTCAGCCACTGTACTTTAGGGCTCTCTTAACTTCCCAAACCTCAGCCTCCCTGCCTGCCCAATACCGCCTGCTTTTCCTTTCCTGTCAACAGCATGTGTTCATTTGTTTTTGTTTTTTTACCAGATTGTACCCAAAGTTGCTTGCATTAAAGCAAATGAATAATAATAAATATAAGAATTCAAAATATAATGGGTGGTGTTTGCGCATAATGCTAAGCCAAACTATGGCTCCTCTCCCAGTCTTCTTGCTACTGTGAGCAAAGTTATGGTTTGGCTTAGTGTGCTGAATGAACATGAGCACGTGCCACAAATTCAAGAGCAAACCTTGGTTGCAGCTCCTGGTTTGTTTGGAGTGAGACAAGCCCCAAGCCCAGGCTCAGATAGCATGCTAAGCCAAACCATAGCTTTGTTCACAGCACAGCAGCAGGGGGACCTGGCAAGCAGCACAGCAGCCACAACTTTCTTTGAGCGCATAGCTCAAAGATAAGCCATGCAGCGGATGGGCATTCTGCACAGCGCCATCTGAGAAAGTGACTAGCTATTGGGTGGGGCTACACAGAGCTGGAAGCGCCAGCACCTCAACTCTCATCCATCCCACTTTGCTGACAAACTCCGCTTCAGTGAAGCAGGTGGTGGCTGTCCTGCCCCAGGGGCCTGAGTTGATACCGGCTCCAGTTGCTTTGGCAGCCGACAGCCCCTGGGAGTCCCCCTTCCAACCTCCCTTGCCTGTTGCATCAGCCTTTCAAGGGAGAGCAGGTGGCAGGAGCTAACGAAGTGGGAAATGGGGGGCAGTGCTTCTTAGCTCTACTTCTGGACCTAAGCAAGGGTGAGAGGCTAACAATTCTGCAACTGGCTGTTGAGAGGACTGTCTGCTTAAACTGCCAGTTGTGATCTGGGTCAGTATACTAAGAGAACATAAAAATAACCACCACATAGGGATTTCTGATCATGCAGGGGCCAGGTTATAATATTCTCTCCTCCCCCCCCCCCCCGCCACACACCCAAGGATTGACTTGCAGTGGTGTGCAAGTACAGGGTTTTCTTCCAGGATGGGGTGTTCCTGGGCTGGAGAGACCCATTACCTGGTGCCAGGGGAGGGAGTGGCAGAACCACGTCTCACTGCTGCAAGACCACATCCAGGTCTGAAGGTCTGTAAATCCTCAGTGATTGTACGGGAGTTGTCACCTTGGGCGCTTGCACAGAAATATATTTGATGTCGTCTTTGAACAAACAGAGGAATATGGTTAGCACTCACATTGGTGTCTGCAGACACCCATAAGGTTATGGACATGTACAAAAACTGCAGGTTGTGAGTTTAGTTTGAATTTGAGGAGTCATGTTTGCACATAAATAAGTCTGTAAGGTTAAAAGTCCCTAGGTTAAAAGAGTACTATAAAAATAATACAATATAATAATAAAAAATACTGATACTGATATATACTGATACTGTAATATAATACAGAATCACAACAATCAAATGTTGGTGACAGTCTCTGGCCCCATAACCAGAGCTAACACAGGCACAGAGCTGTGTCTGACATCCAGCAAGTCTTCTGTGGACAAATCCTGGAATGGGGTTAATAAAGGGCTTTTCTGACTAGTAGTTGTGCCTGCTCACTGCTTGCATCAGCTTCATACCTGAGATTATAATCTGCATCCCAAACAAAATAGTGGTGCAGCAGTTTTTCAAAGATTCTAGGAAGTATTTGCAATACTAAGTATCAATCAGTGCCACCTAGTGGTTTCCTTTAAAACTGCAGTTTGTGTCAGTAGCTTAACAACCTGCCCTTCTTTCTTCTCTTTCAGGTGCAATAATCGGACACAGTGTGTCGTAGTGGCTGGCTCAGATGCTTTTCCAGACCCTTGCCCTGGCACCTACAAGTACCTGGAGGTCCAGTATGACTGTGTCCCCTACAGTGAGTCCATTTCTCATTGAACTCTGATGCTTCATCTTATTTCAGTTATTGCTCCAAATAAGATTCCCACCTGACCCAGGAAGGAGAGAGACTCCACAGGCTGGCCCCCTAATACACACCCAGACATGGGAATAGGATGCACTTAGAGGAGACACCTGCTAGACCGGGAACTAACAGAGAACCCTGACATTTTTGTCTGTTGTGCTGGACAGGGGTTTCCAATGGCTAGAGTAGAAGTGGACTAAAATGCCAGGGTTCTGAGAAAAGAATTAATTCAAGTGGTTTGGACCTTGATAACCGGGCAAAATGATTCCTGGTTTGCAGATCTGCCACTAACTCGCCATGTTCAGCTGATCACTGCCTTAGTTTCTCTTTCTTTTCTTTCTGTACCTGAGCCCTAAGGAAAGAGGACGCCAAAAAGGCACAAGCTGGACCATCCATAACCTTCCTCCATTTCAGCACCTGATGCTGATTTTAGCTAGCATAGCTGCACCAGTAACAGGACTATTTCAGCATCTCTCCTCAACAACAACCCAAATCCTTGAAATTTTGAGAAATACAAAACCTCCACAGTAGCACAGACCCTCAGGAGAGATACTATCAACAGTGTGTTTGAACCCCCACATGATTGCATATGCAAGGTGTCGCTGCTTGAAATACATGCTGTTTGTGTGCACTGTATGTTTGCTTGTTTGTGATTGATGAGGATATAGCATTTGGCTCATCCTTAGTATATGTACATACTCGGTGCATCAAATGTGGACAATAGATATGTATATTAGTACTTAACATGTCCTGGGTATATATGCATTGTGTCTGTGCATATATGGTTGGTATACCCATATGAACGGCAGAGTGTATTTGTATGCACACTCAAATGTATGACCATCTTCATGCTTGTGTGCAGTGCATATGCACAAGCTTTTGTGTGTGTGTGTACACATGCATGTTTCAGTGTCCTGAAATGTGCTTTGGGGTGGTTCTGTGAGCCTTTGCATCAGGCAGTTGGTAGCAGAGTTGATATCTCTTCCCAGCAAAAAGCACAGCATACTAAAAGCTGTGGCTATTTTTATGGGGCTAGGGCAACAATTCATGTTTTGAATATTTGTGGGTAGGTCTTGTATGTAGACTGGTATGAGTGTGTGTGTGTGTGTGTGTGTGTGTGTGTGTGTACACCTCTGTTATAGAAGTATCTTTATGAATGCTCACATGGTGTGGATGAATTAATGAGCACAGGGATATTGATGGCTCTGTCCTTAAGTGTGTGCATGTTTTTTTGAGTGTGGGCATGTGCGTTCTGAATGTGCTTGTGCCACAATTCCCATGTTTTTAAGCACAAACCCATCTGCATCCATACCAAGGCACCTGAAATGGAGTTTAGCACCAGCATTATTCCTTGGAAAGAAGGAAAATGGCATGTGGTGGGAGACAGTCCTAAGAAAACTTCTCCGAAGAAAGCAGTTGATATGCAATTATTTTTCTCAAAACAATATGTGAATTTTGTTTGTTCAAGTCTTCTGTTCATAAACTGAGTGCAGCACTGAATTTGATTTTTCTGGCTTCTGAGATGAACACTAGGAGTTGGTCACTACAGAGTGCAAGTAGCAGGAAAATTGTTAACATGGTGAAGGCCCTTTATCTCTTGGAGCCAATCTGCTTCATTCCTATTGCTGGAACAAGCCTGGTGCTATGGCTGCCACTCCCTAATCTGGTTTTGTATGTTAGCAAACTGCCATGTTAGGGGCATTGCAAAGGTGTCTGTTATTTACAATTACAGCCTTTATTCGAAAAATAAATCCCCATTTCCAAACAGCCCCACAAATCATACGGTAACTGAAATCCGTTTCTCCTTATTGATGGCACCCCTTATCAATAGCATTTTGATCTGGCAAGCCTAAATGCAATCTACTGAAGGGCTAGGTTTGTGGTGTCTCTCCTCCCTGGGTCAGCAGCTCATATGCCCTCCTTTCCTTCTCTTGTGTTGCGTGGAATGTTTGGGAGGTTTGTTCCTTGCCTTTGGTGTCTTGCACACTCTCCGCTGGGTGTAGGGTCCATGTGGGTGGGTCAGCCTCACAGGGTGTCTCCCCTTTCCCTCTCCGCTAATGCCCCTTTGGTTTCTCCTCACAGACGAAGTGGAGCAGAGCAGAGCAGGGCAGGCGTGGCCTCTTAACCTTTTAACCTTCATTCCTGCCCCTTTTCCTTCTAGCTACCAGGTGGCTTCGAAACAAATCAACACTCATCTCAGGGTGCAACCAGTCCTGACCCCTCACAGTTTAACAGCACTGGGGATACCCCAAACCAGCAAAGGGCACTAAAAGGCTGACCAGGATATCGCCTGCATCGTGAAAGTGTCTGGGGGGAGCGGGAGGCAGGAGGATGTTGGGATCAGCTATCATGGCAAATGGCCAGGAAGTGTAACTGACTATGGCAGAGCTGTTGACACTGAGGGTGCCCCTCTCAGAACAGGTTGCATATCAGCACATTGGCAAGCTCCTCCTTATGTTCCCATAGACATACACATGAACATGCTGATCCCCAGAACCATGTGACTTCCATGTCTGCATGTTTGACTAGTTTTGCAGGTGGGCATACTCCTGCACCTGCGCATTCTCTCTCTTCCTCTCACACACAATTATATATACATGTGTGGATGTATGTGTGCATGTACATATATTACTCACATGCACATATATATGGTTGCAGTCAAACATAGCTGAACAAAACACCGCTCATGCAATGTGGCTTTCTTGGCACTCTCCCCCCCCCTTTCATCTCTTGAAAAGCTGCTCCTGAGGAATGAGGGACCTTCTGGAAGCTTCTGGAAGGGTACACTCTGGAGTATTGTTATGGATGTGGAAATGAGAAGAATTTAACAGGGCTGCCTTGCACAAGCAGAAATGCCTTTTCTGTTCTCAACAGGAAATCTCTGGATCCAAGCCGAGAGGACATTTGTATACATTGCCAGATATGTAAGCCGAGTTTGTGCTTGCTTGCATACTCTGTATTAACATACCCAGCTATATTTGTTCATATATATGCAGTCATATATGTAAACCCTCTTTCCTGGACTCATAAGGACTTTCATTGGTCACATCCTGCCATTCACCCATGGTTTCATAAGCCATAGTTTGTGAATCTATGGATGGGTGCTATGGTCACTCACTCGTACCGTACCCTACCCTTGTCTCTTCAAGTAATGGCTTTGGTGTGGGAATCCTGGCTTGCATTAAGCCGTAATTCTCGGTTATGTCCAATACAGGGAACTCTGGCTTAATGTTCAGCAAACAACAAGGCTAATAAGCCAGGATGGAGAAGTGCTTGTCCACAGTGAAGAAGCAGGACACATTCACAGTGCTTGTGTGCAGCTTTGTAAACCATGAAACTGTGGACAAATGTCTGAGCAAAGCCATTGTGTCTTCACTTAAAAACCAGGATCATTTTCCACTATTCATTATATGCATAGCTGAGATAAGAATGCTTTTCTGTCAGTGTGATAGGATAGTTAAGCCCACAGTGTGCTCCTATATCCTTTTGATTCAAATCTACTAAGGCTACATTCCCTTTCCAGCTTATTTGCATAGATTCTTTCTTCTCCAAAAGAGACAGAAACCTTCTTTCTAGTTTTACCACACATTACCACACATTATTTCCTCAACACTAGTAAATATTTGACATCAGTCTTAGTTACATCAAATGCTCTCCCTGCCCCTCGAGTCAGGACTCCTGGGTTTCAGTATGCAGGTGAAATGGAGCCAGAAACAGGAAACAGTTAGCCCATTCTCAAATTGGCAATGATTGAACTGAGGAGGAATTTTGCAGTAGTTCTCACTTTTAATTAGCAGAGACATGTTCCCAACTCACATCAGATAGGAGAAAGCATCATCCATCCTGGATGTATCCTGCTTTAATGCTGAACCAGGGTGGCAGTCATGACAACCATGGTTGGACCTCTTTCATTGAAAAGTATCACTGCTGGGCATTTCATCCACAATGGTTTGTGCTGCATATGTAGCAGACCCTGAACTCAGCTCTTGCTACAGTCATACCTCACTCTGCCTTTGTGTTTCTGCTGCTCCCTGTTGGCTGCCCTACCATGCTTCTTTAAGCAGGAGAGTGGTTTGATCCAGTGCTGTTGTCATTGGGGGTCAGGGCTGGGGCAGGTGATGGAAGGGGAAAGCACAGGAAGCTGGAGACCCATGGGGAGAGGGGTGGATCACAGAGGGATGACTGAGATGGGAGGGGCCTATGTTGCCAGACCCTTTTGCTTCCTTCCTTTGCAGCTGCCTTCACTCTAACCAGACACTGATCTTCCTTCCTCAGGGTCCAATCTGACATGTGGAAAAACAAAACAATTCATTTAATGTGTCTGATTTTTGGTTTTGGATTTTTTAAAGTGAATTGTTATTATAGTGTCAATATTTTTCAAAACGCAACCTCCCTCTCCCCCCTCTCTTCTGCCAGCTCCTTTCCCCAGCTTTCCCTTCTCTTCTTTCACTCTGTTTTCTGCTGCTTGCTCTTTTTGCTTTTTCTTAGGCCAGGGTTGTTCTTGTTACCAGGGGTATCACCACTCACACTGGGAAATGGTTGCTTTTAGTGCCTGGATTCTCTCCTAAGAGTGAGTGGAGTTTAATGGGCTTTGCCAGGCAAACACTTCTGGAAATTAGGCCAAGTAGTGGGGACATAGTCAGACAAGTCACTTGATGAATCTGGGTGTAGGTGCGTGAATGGAAATTCCAAGATCCAAACAGATATTTGGGGGCCAAGTCTTAGCCAGTTCCCCAAGCCTGACTGCAGCCTAAATAGATCTTACTAACTGTATCCATGCTGTGCAGATTTAGATTGTACAGATTTAGAAAAGGCCCACACTGTCAACACTTACACACTATGAGGTTGGAAACAGACAGATCATTTTTAGGGTGAAGCTAAGATATAATTTTTAAAGAGAAGTCATAGGGGGTTCTTTATCCTTGAGGTGAGCTCAGGTTCCTCCTCATTTTTCAGTTTACATAAGAGACATATATTCTATCAAGCCAAATGGTGTATCCTGACCCTCTTGTCATGCTTTAGACAGATTGCCCATGTTTTTAAAAAGTACCACAAGCACATGTATGTGTTTGGTTTGCTTGAAAAAACCACAGTTGTTTTTTTTTAACTTGCAAAACTTCCCTGAGGGGTAGGAGGAGAAGCCTTGGTGAAATTATGCCAATCAGTACTGTCCACCACTGACTTTGGCAGGGTGGTTTGAGACGGTCATTGCTTCCTCTGTTGTGCACATATTTTTTTTTTGTCCACTTGTGCCACTAGTCAGGCAGGTTTTGCGGGTCTTCAAAACAATAGAAAAGTGCAAAACCTTTAATATAACTGTCAGAGGGGGAAACTGTTGGCTGCTGTCTAGCCCAGTGCAAACTGGTTTGGGATCAGATTCTTAAACAGTTTTAATCATCATGATTTCTCTCACAGTGACTTTGTGAAATGTCATCATTTTATAAGGTTGCTGAGAATGCCTTGTTAGAAGCTCCCCATCATTTTGGAGAGCTGCATTTCTGAAGATTTCTTGGTTGGAAGCCATGAAGTTTGAACAGGCTTGAAATTGGTTTAAATACAGAGGTGTAGATAGAGATGCCCATAGACATCGCTGGGCACAGCTAGGGGGAAACAGCAAGTCATTAGTGCTGCAAAACCATACTGAGGCATAGTATAGTTTGGCAGTGATTAGGCTACGGCAAGAAATCTGTGTTCCATTTTGGGTGCTACTTTGAAAGGAAGATGAGAAAAAACGAGAAGCTGTTCAGCAACCAAGGAGAATAATAAAGAGTGGAAAGATATAAGGAAGTGCGAAGGAGCTGCATATAGCAGCCGCAAGAAGAAAAGATTAAATGGAACATTATTAACAGTCTTCAAATATTTAAATTCAAGATGTCAAATAGCAGTTGCTACTGCCAGTGAGGGTAGGCCAAAAATGAATGGTTTTAAGGAGGGCAGTAAGCGTTGGAATAAATTTCAAAAGGAAGACATAGAGTCTCTTTCCTTGGGAGTGTTACAAAGTGGCTACATAAACATATATGGGCAACAATTTGGCACTCAATGAACACTAGACTCTATTTAAAGAGTTTTTGTCTTTGTTTATATGATAAATATTTATTCAAACTTCAGTATTTTTTCCTCTGCCCACCTTCAGGGTTGGCATAATTGGAGGCCCTAGCTGTTCCTGCCCACGTTGCTGTGGCCCTGTTTCCTTGACTACATTCATCATCTTTTGTGGATGTGGTCCCTCTTTTCCCTTGGTTTCCTCCCCACTCTTTCTCCTCCATCTCCTCTTCTGACTACGCTTCCAACTAGGGAGCCAGGGTGGCGTATGGCCTGCTGGGAAGTGGCTCTCACAGAGCAGCCTCTGGGCCCAGCTAGCTTGAAAATTCTCTTGCTGACAGGGCCAGCAAACTGTCTGGGGCTTCGTCACTGATTCTGCAACTCACATAAGACATGATGCATATGTGGACCTCAGTCCCCCCCCCCAATTCTAAATGAAGAGAGCCTCTCGTGCACAACCAGCCTACAGGAGACTGGTCTGTTTGTTCATTTGTATGAATTTGTGTGCTTCATATGCAGCTAATTCCAGATATACAGAGTTGTTCACTCATTTGGGGGAAGAATGCTTTAAAATGCAGTAGAATTTTTTCCCCCTTTTCTTTTTGCTTGGATTAAATTTGTGCATAGTTTGTTTCACCCTTATCCTAGGTTTGCATGGTGGGTCAGGCCCCATTCTTTAACTGGGGCATCCAGTTAAAGAAGGTTAGGATTCTGAAACCTATTTTCTCTTTGATGATTTAAGAGACCACAAACCTAGCCAAACATCAACTGAAGTGCAGCGGATTCCTTTCTTTTTAAACAGGCCTTTCTTTTATTTCCCACTTGTTTCCTAGGCCCTTGTGATATACAGGCCTGACATGGACAATCTGTTTTCATATTAGTCCAGAAAACAGCCTGTCTGGCATCCATGACCCTGCTTGCTTCCGTATCTCAATAAATCATAGTCCTATAAAGATTCATTTTTATACATACCCCCTAAAGCAATCCAGAGCCATTATCTCCTTTACATACATGGAGAGCTCAAGTCCACATATGCTCATAAATGATGGTTATATGGTGACACTCTGGTAAATCATGAAATGAAGTTCTGGTCTTCTGAGCCACAAAACGGCTTGTCTATTTAATTTTTCATTCCTTTACTCAGTCCAAATTATGTACAAGTCAGCACAAATCTGGTATCACTTGTATGTTTATTCTGACTCCTGGCATCAACCCCTTTTCTAACTTTCCAGGGCCTCACTGACCCGAACAACTGAATAAAATCCTCAAATCACGAATTTGTTTAAAACATGGATTTTAAATAATACATTTTATTTTTTAACTGCTGGGTATCATTTAATGGTAACCCTGAATGTGAGAAATCCTCTGCTTCCCTGCAAATAGAAGATGAGGTTAACCCTTCATAATGAATACACACAGCACCCTCAAAAGAGGATTAGGGAGGCAGAGTTTGAAGATACTATGAGAGTCTATCCTCTTTATATCTCTTTTCCAGTCATCTGGGGCCATGCAGTGTTCCCTGAAGTTTCCAATATAAAACACCACATATAAAATCCTGAGTTTTCTTCAATGTTTTAAGATGGACTCATCAATGAACCACAACAGGAAATTGTCAATAGCAAAATAATAGTAAGGATGTTGATTGCTTTGCTTACCTCTGACGACTGGTTGGTGGACTTTATGCACGCAGTAAAATTTGTATTAATTTACAAGGAATTTATTGGAATGCTCTTTTGTGCAATGGGCAATCATTCCATTTCCTCCCTGGGCTCTGCCAATTTTTCTGATCTTATCAAAGTTTGCTTTTTTCATGAATTCTGAGGAAAATTTCAACTAGGATCCTATGATTCTCTTCTGAATCAGCCTCCAACAATCCTGCCCACTTGTACTACTATTGTTAACACTTCATCTTCCCAAATCAGCAGGAGCTCCACTATAATCTTCTTACATAAGAGCAGGGACCTGAAGGAATATAGGGAGGAATTCAGCACTGTGCTTTTCTGACCATCCATCAGTGCAAGCGCTTATGCTTTCCAAATGAAATGATTCCCCCCTCTACTCCTCCCATGTGGTGCTCTGAGGGTTCTCCTGATACACACACACCCCGAGCAGATTGGGGGGAAAGTGTAGAGGGATTAATAATAATAATAATAATAATAATACCCTGCCAATCTGGCTGGACTTCCCCAGCCACTCTGGGCGGCTTCCCACAAAATATTAAAAATACAATAAAACATCAAACAGGAGAGGAGGGAAGCCTCATTGCACTAGCAGAATCCCTTATGTTGCTTTCTGCTAGTATGCCAGGTATGCCATTCAGTCTACCATCCTAAAGCGTTTTCTACTTAGGCCGGATGCTACCAGAATGCCCATAAGAAACGCTTGAAGGCAACAGCTCTTTGCCTAGCAACTTGTGCTTGGTGGCTCACCACCACTGAACCTGGAGATTTATTGTAGTTATGATGACTAATAGCCATTTATTTATCCTCCATGAATTTCTATAATCTTCAGTCATATTTACATCTGACATACTTTTATACCCCTTCTCAGGCTAGCAAACCCACGTTACCCGTTCTACACACCAGTGCACAGCTGTTCCATACAATCTGGATTGCAGTATGAGCCAGTTGTGTGTTGGCAACCCATAGATCACTGGTGGTTAGTGTGATTGTTGTGCCTGCAGCTACACAGGTTTGGGAACAGTATGCTTTCACATCCTTCATTTTGCTTCTTACTTTGTGTTGGAACAATTGCTGCAGAGAGTGGAGACATGTTGTTTCTTGTGCCTCTGCCAAATTTTGTTCATACAGTATTACCGTGACACAATGTGGAGGACTGTGGAAGAACATTCAGAGTTACTGGAATCAGCAGCGCTTCTGTTTAAATTATCAATCAGTCCATCCCTCAGTCTCTACCACTTTTGGCCAGTTCTAGTAGCTCTGTCTAGTCCCACCAAAGCTTGATTTTTGCTCATAGAAAGCATCCTGATCCTTCCAATCACATATATGACATGAATCCTGATCATGTCTGATCCCTAGAAAGTTCCTAAGAGTTGCCTGGAAGATTTCATTTTTGCTTCTCTAAATTCCACTAGAATTCCAATAATGTAGCCAGTGTGGTGCTCTTCAGATATTTGTTGGACTACAGCTCCCATCATCCCTGACCATTGGCCATGCTGACTGGGGCTGATGAGAGTTATTCAACAGCATCTAGAAGACACAGTATTGGCCACCCCTGCAGCAAGATACAGGCTTAGAAGTGCAATTTGTTGAGGAAAGTAGAGTCTGCCTTCTATCTTGGGCTCCTTGAGACAACTGGTATACTGGACCCTATAATGGATAATGAAGGAGAATACCTGCTCCAATTTTATCAACAAAATTGTGCAGTACCAAGCTAGACTGGAGTGATGAGATCGGAGGGTTGTTGTGGTTCAGCAGAGTTTATTCTCCATTACAAAAAAAACCCAACCCTCTTCTTTGGAGCAGAAGAATTTGGAGAGGCCTGAATTTGGTGCTGGGACAAAAAGGCAGACCAGGGATGGTGTTATTTTGGCACTCCCCTGCTGCCCAGCAGCCTCCCTGACTGGGCTGGCCAATGTGGTCATTGGTGACTTCAACATTAGGATTGCCATATTTCAACAAGTGAAAATCCGGACTGGGTTTTCCCTGACATTTTAACAGGCTTTCAAAAATTCCTCCCAGACACCATTTTTTAAGGGCAAATCCTGGCTATGTCCAGGAAATTCCTATAACATCCATGCTGAGGATGCCTTGGGTCTAGCTCAGGATTTTGTGGTCTTCATGGCAACCATGGAACTGTCTCCAATAGTCATAAGTCCAACACACAGCAGGACATACCCTTGATGTGTTCTTTCCTCCAAATTGGGAGGGAGGTTGTCTGGAAGTGGAGTGGATATTATCCCATTGCCATGATCCAACCACTATCTAGTGAAGTTTGGTCTTGCAGCAAGTATTCCTGTCTGCAATGATGAGGGACCAATTCATATGATCTGTCCTCAGAAGCTGGTGGATCCTGATTGATTTTTTTATGGCTCTGGGGGATTTGCCAATGGATAGCACATTGCTTCACTGTGGAATGGTGGAAAGACTTGGGTAATCAACATGGTCACTCCCAATACCTTCCCACTCCCTAGCGATGTACAGATTTTAGCTGTTAAAAAACTTGTAGGCAGTGTTGCAGAGCTGTATACGTCGGTTTTTGTGCTTCACCACAGTCCCTAGTCAAACCAGCTTTGCAGATTTTTAAAGCACTTTAAAATGTATCCTAAAATAATAAAGATAACCATAACAACACCCACAACAATAAGTAATAATAATGGGGGGAGAGACTAATCTAGCCCTTTAAAAAAGAATAAAACGACAAATTTACCTTAGGGGTAAAATTGACTAGACCAAAAACTTTGCAACATATTCTAGTTGATTTCACTATTTGGGATTTGAATGGGATGTAGGGGAAATTGCTGGAAGAATTAGGAAAATTGACTCACGCTCCGCTTCTCTTCATGGTATTTGTATAGTTGTAAAGATACAGTTGTTGGAACAGGACTAGTAGCATAGTAAAGGAAAAGACTCTCATTTTGTTCCATATAAATAATTGTACACACCCAGAGAGAGCAAAGCAAAGGACTACTTCCAGTGTAGTGGCATATTTTATTTTTGAAGAAGACGATGTGATTTGAAAAGCTATCTAATTGGGGTCATAATCTGCATGTAAAAGCAGCAGGGTCAGAGTTCATTATTTGTTCTGTATTCATAAAGTTCTAGGTCCAGTCCTTGAAGTCCCTAGTTTTTAGGACTCAATTTGACTCCCCCCCCCCTAAGCGGCCCTGCAGAGCTGCTGCTAGTCAGTGTTGGACTGGCTCTGTTTAAGGCAGCACCTTGTACATCAGCATTGACATCAACAGCTGCAAGTTACGTAACTACTAGGGTAAAAGAAGGTAGTGAGGTGAGGATATGTGTATTATGAATATAGTACACAGTAATTATGAGTTGGAGCAAAGGAACAGAAGCATGGGAGGATTTACAGATAGATAAATAGGCTGATTGATGTGGCAGTGAACTGGATAGGCAATGCATTTATGGTCATGATAGGCCTTGCTTAGGGGAAAAAGGTATTCCGGGATATTTTTCTTTTCAAACTCTTGCTCTTTTCCTTTCTCCCTTTTCTGCTTGCTCTCCCTTGATCCTACCTTTCCCCCAACCCCACCTTCCTCCCCGCCAAAATGCTTTGAGCCAGCAACCAACCCCCTTTTGTGTT
Source organism: Lacerta agilis (assembly GCF_009819535.1). Taxonomy (NCBI): domain Eukaryota; kingdom Metazoa; phylum Chordata; class Lepidosauria; order Squamata; family Lacertidae; genus Lacerta; species Lacerta agilis. The sequence goes on along the minus strand of NC_046313.1, from coordinate 40,039,465 downwards.
TTGTTCCTTTGTCGTCCTTTCTGGTTGGTTTTGATTTCTGACTTTTCTTCTGAAGGGCAATGTCGCCAGCACAAAATTTAAAAACAAAAAACCCTCCAAAAACTGTAAACCTCAAACTGATCAGACGAAAAAGAAATGAAAAAGTACAACTACCACCACCAAACCCAACACGCTCTCTGCCTTGAAATGATTCCAAAGCGGGAGGGGCTGGTGTTTGTTGGGCTGGTGGGGGGAGGGGAGGGGAGATTTACAGTTTAAGAAAGAAAGAAAAATGGTTTCTTTAGGGTGCGGGGAGAAACAAAAGCAATTTAATCTCTTTTCTCTTTTTTTTCCTTCTTGCACCTTTTTTTTTCAATATATTTTTCTTCTCTCCCTTCCGATGCATAAAGTAGAAGTGGAACAGAAAGGTAAACAACAACATTACCACTGACCCCACCCCTAACCCAGCACCTTGTTTTTTCTCTGTGGCCATATTTAATGTGACCTTCCTTTACCTTTTCTCCTCAATCCCCCTTCTCCTAACCTCCCACCTCCCCTCCCCTTGGTTTTCCCACCTCTTCTCTCTTTGGTCTCACTAATTCCAATTGGCATCCCCCTCCCTGTCCAGAAACAAAGCTTCCAATAACTAAACAACACTCAGCAAATAAAGGATATAAAGTAACCCATCTAACAACTGCCCTTCCAAACCTTTTCCATTTTTCCTTGCTCACATGTGGAGTGGAAGCACCATTAATGTCTGGGTCCTCTCTCTGGTTTTGCTTCCTTCAGGGGAAATACACTTTTTTCCAACCCGTTCTCTGCGTCTTTTATCATTCAACTGATTCTCTCTGCTCCTTTCTTCGTGTTTCCATGGCAACCAACTGGGTACCTTGGCCTACCTCAACCACAACTTCTCTCTTTCTTTTTCTTTTTCTTTTTTTTCTAATCCCAATTCCTGATTTTTTAAAAAATAAATGCTTGAAATTTTATGGGATTTACATATAAAAATTTGCCACATTACAGAAGAACAATGGGGGGGGTGTGTTTTTATTTTAATAGTTTTTTATTTTATTTTGGGCACTTTCAAATGATACTTCCAGGCCTTCCTGCACATTTTTCGAGATTGTTACATACTTAGAACTATGTTTTAATTTTTATCAAGGCGCCATTCTGGCTTTAAGCAGCCTGTAAGATTGCAGTGGAAATGTACATCTTAGATCCTATACACTGCAATCAGTGGGGCTCCCCTCCCCCACCACTTCCAAAGCTATGTGTTCAGGATCAGGATGTAAGGCACAGAACAAAACACCTTTTTATCAGTTATTGAATAGAGCAGGGGTCCTCTTTTGAGCCTCTCACCATATTTAATACATTATTGTTTGTGGTCTCACTTTTATGTGAGGAGCATTCAATTGTACATGCTGAGTGGTGCCACTTTTAACCAGGGTAGCTTTGTTATCTACTACTGTCTGAAAATCAAAGTGAAACAAATGTGTGGATAAAACTGAGCATCAGTTATTCCACTTGTGATCCATCTGTTAGTGGGAATTTTACCCTAAGCTTAGGCAGTTCTTTGGAGAGAATCCTCCAGTTAATTTTTCAATTGAGTCATTCCACACACACCCAACCTCCAAGTAATGTTCTGACATGTCTTGAAGGGCCTATTTCTCTTTTCTTAACTCTTTTTCTCTGCTCTACTATCATGATAATGTGAGAATCAGATAAACCCATAGAAAATAACATTTTCTAGAATACATATACATTAATTATACCAATATACTAACCACTTTGATGTGGGGATTTTTAATTTTCTTGCTTACTGTTTCTTTTTCTTTCTTTTTTTTAAAATTCCTGATCAATCCTGGGTGATTTTATTTGTGGATCTTTACCCCCTTTTCTGCCTGTTTTTTTCCCTTCCTTTTTTTTTTAAAAGAAAGCTGCAGTCATGATCATTGACTATCTGTCTGTTATTGGGGGAAGATGGGGGTGGTGCATGAAAGAAGTGGGGGTCAGTCAATGTATTTTTAATTTGAATGTCTTGGCTAGATCTGGAGGTTATATACCTAATGTAAGTATCAGGACTCACAACTGCAATGAGCCTGTCTTAACAAGGGACAAGCTGTCAGGTTAGCTCTAGGAATCGAGCAAATTAATTAATTTCAAAGTAGTAAAACTCAAAAGCCAGGCTTGATTCCACCCAACCCATGTCTCTCTCTTTTTCTTTCTTTCTTTTGCTCTCTCTCTCTCTCTCTTTCTCTCTGTTTAGTTTGTTCTAAAAGCACTGTTGGTTTTTTCCCCCTGCATTGGTTTGGAATTTTTTCCCAAGATTGGGGATGGAGGCATATACTTATACTTTTCTTTTCCACAGGTTTCCATGGTTTTGGATGTGGATTTTTACTGATTGTTTCCTTCTCTGTTTCTGACATCTTCTCCCCCAACCCCAGAGCACAGTTGCCCCCATCCCGACTTAGAAGGCTGAGTCGACACTGCCCCATCCATGAGGGATCGGAACCAGTTAACGCTTTGTGCTGTCCCCCCCTCGCCAGCGCTTCATTCTTTAATGGTGTGTTTCTCCTCCCCGCTGCCAGGAGTCATCCATCCCACCCCACCAACCCAGATGGGAAGCTGGGCTGAGCCGAACCTGTGAGACTCCATGAAGCTGCTTTGTAGCAACATTGTCAGGCAAGGTGTTCATAGCAGGCAGGCAATAGGCAGGATTAGAAATCTGAAATCTCTTGGATTTTGCTCCTATCCACCTGCCCATCTTTGTCCTCAGTTTGTCATACGTAGGCAAGAGAGGGTGGCATGTACATAAAAATAGCACAGAGGTGTATGTGTGCAATGTAAACCATAGAGACACACAAATCACACAGCAGTAACAGTCACCCAAGGAACCAAAAGTAATGCATAGAAAAGTCCACATGAGCACAGCCATATTGATAGCTCTACATTCAGAAAAAGATAGAGATATATGATTAAACACATGCACTTGATAGTACAAACACAGATGCATTTAACACACATTCAGGAGCAAACAAATGCCATCTACACACATACAAATCCATAAGACAACACTAGCCACCTTGAGTGCTTCAGCAGTCTGGTAGATAGTACCATTTAAAACAAAGTTCACATGCTCCTGAAAGCATCTACAGAAAAAGGAATGTGGATGCATCTCCATGAGCACATCCTGGGTGTCCACTGACTAGGCCTTCACCCTTTGGCAACTCTACATGCAGCCTCTGGGCACATGCATTGAATCATGGCAAACATTGTTGTTTCCATTCTGGAGACTTCCTCTCTCTTGCCAAGCCACTGCTGTCATTAACTGGTCCTAAGAGTACACTTTGAGGAAGCTAATCAGAGAGTGGCTCCAGACAGCCTATTCACTCTAATGCTGCTCCTTCCCAACCAAAGCAATAGACAGCTTGACCTTGAGAGAGAAATGAGAAAACTCTGCAATTCATGGCACAGTATTTAGGTGAGCTACTTCTAGGTTACAAGGATGGTGGTTGCATCCCCTGGGAGGCCCAGCCAGATGGGCGGGGTATAAATAATATTTATTAATTATTATTATTACCACTCAGGTGGATATCTATAGATAGAGAAGCCTGTGAGATTAGATAGGAAGAACCATAGAGGGCTTTAGGAAATGAAATAATAAGCTGACAAACCATGATTCTAGATTCAGGTAGGTAGCCGTGTTGGTCTGACGCAGTTGAAATAAATAAATAATGAAAAATTGTCCAGTGGCACCTTAGATACCAACTAAGTTTGTTCTGGGTATAAGCTTTCATGTGCATGCACACTTCTTCAGATACCCAGCTTATACCCAGAACAAACTTAGTTGGTCTCTAAGGAGCTACTGGCCAATTTTTTATTTTATTTTTACTGACAAACCATGACTGCCGGAGCTCACAGGTTCAGGCTCCACACCCTGGCTTGATGATGACTTTTTCAGTTCTGAGTTGTTTCCCTGAAGCATGACCATCATTTTGCAGGGAGAATTGGATGTGTATGGGCATGATATAAGATGGGTCCCTGACCATGTGGGAAATAGGGAGGGGAGCTCTACTGACCTGGGGATTCAAACACTTCCTCTTCCCAATAAGGAAAAGGAATGACCTTCCTTTCTGAAGGAAAAGAAATCAGGGGTCATGATAAGAGAGTGATAAAGTTAACAGGCCAGCTACTTTGACCAACTTGGCCATGAAATCCTCTTTTTTCCGTGCTTTGATCTGGAGGTTCCTTCATACCCATGGGCAGCTTGTTCAACAGTACTGTATTTCACATTACACTCCAGCCATAGACCATCTTCTGGCCTCAGGTGCCACAAAAGCCAACAACTTTGCCCTGTTATTGGCTTGTGGAATGTGGCCTTTGGAAAGGTGCAGAAAAGTGTGTTGTGTGTGAGGGAGGATACAGGTGTCACAAACATGAAAGTGACATGTGCATCCCAGCCACTGTGAAGTGACACTGGCACAGTCTTAAGAGCTACAGCTTGAGACCGGTGCCAATAAAATAAAACCTTTGAGACGGCCACTTAGAGAGTCTTGAACGCTTTTGATTTTGACTTAAAAGAGACTACTATGACAAAGTTTGAGAACTATGGACTAGACAGAGATAAATAGCTAACACAAGGGACATCTTGCAGCACTACAAAATCCAACTACTCCACGTTAAGCTGTTCTTGTTTGATGAGTCACACCAGAAAACACTACAGGGATCTTTAACAGACCTTGTCATTAACATTTAGGCTAGGCAGCTCCCCTTCCCCCTGACTCACTGTCATTCACTAGTGAACCCATCCATCACTTTACATCCCTCTGCACCACAGACCATATCAGATAGCCGTACTGTTTTCTGCAAGGGGACTAAATAGATGATCTCTGCACACCTAGTATACTAGGATTGATAAGCTCTCTTTCTTCCTAATTAAGGGGGGAAAGACAAGTAATTTACAACCCGTCCTCCTTGGCCTATTTCATCCATACATTCTTGAAAACAAGTTAAAGGAGGGAAGGCTAGGCAGCTCCTTGCATAGTGGAACATACGAGGACAAAAAAAAGACTTCCAAGCTTTTCAAAGGTTGGGGTTTTATGAGATATTCAGTTTGGATCTGTAAGGTGCACCACTAAAATTGTAATGTGTAATGCAAGCCTCAAAGGACTTCTGTCTCTCTGAGCCAGGATTCCTGAGTTCTGCCTCTAGCTCTCAAGAGGACAAATAATGTCCATTAGTTAGAAGATGTTTGGAAGCAAAGAACTCCTGGCTTCTAGACCAACAATTGTCCATCTCTGTGAATCATCTCTTATCCCTTCCATATGCCAGTACTCCCCCATCACCACAAAAGTTAGAATGCAGAATTCTCCAACAATGACAATGATAATAAATCAGTCGTTTATTATTACTAAGAAGGATGCAACATGCCATCTCCATGGAGACCAAAACACTGTGAATAAGAGTGAACTCCTCAGGTTGCTGACTCAGCCCTGCTTTCTCCCTCTGAAGTTACCCAAGGACTGTGACCATTGGAAACAGTGGGAGCAATCTAGCATACACTTAAGCCCACATAAATCTCACTGGTTTCTATGGGATTTAAGTTTGCTTAACTGTAGTGTAGATTGTGCCAGAGTCATGACACCCAAGTTTGCATTGTCCTCTCCCTTCACTTAAGCAAAAGTGGATGAGAAACACATCTCTGGCCACTTGTACTGGCATGGCAGCATAAAGGTTCTGTCTGGATCTGGGAGAGCAGGGGGGGGGTTATTAATAAATGCTCCGTGGGGGCTTGGCATTGCAAAAAGTGCTGTTCTCCTCCCCCATGGCTGGTGCCAGACAATTCCCGTCCTCCTGATTCACCATTAATTTTGGAACCCTTGGCACACCCCATCCACTTCCAGGTGTGTTGTGACAGGGTTTGATGGTACTGACCCCAGCCCAAGGGAGCAGTCTCTAAATTATGCCCAACCCCAATAAGCTTCAGTGCAAGCTGTGTCCAGAGTCATGTGGCACATCATAGCAACTGTGCGTTATTTAGTAAAGCCAGAGCAGAGAATTCACTTCTGCATTCACAGAATATCCCAGACATTCTGGAGTTGATACAAGGCCCAAGTAAAACCCTGCTGACACTTCAGTGCGAAGTATATTTGATCCCACGCGCAGAAGCAGTAAGCCAGTCCCCAGCAGAAACTGGGTTGCTTGGGATCAGGTTCCACCCCACCCCGCTGGCCCCATGTACTATGACAGCAAACCCAATTTACTGGCCTCTATATCATGAGGTGCGGATAACAAGCACACTGTGCAGCCTTTTAAAGCCCACAGCCTGGATTTAGTATGATGGCTCCTATGGCTCCTCTATGGCCACTCAGTGACACTGTTCTGTAATAGACAAGGTGAATTCTCTGCTATGATGCTGCTCTCCTCACCCCACCCCACCTGCTCCTTCCACCACTAAATGCTTTTTTTCTCCCAGCCTTGCTCCAGCTAACCGGAGGCAGACACTTGCAGAATGCCTAGCCTGATTTGTCTTCCTTTCAAACTTTTTCCTCCCGGCTTTTCCCAAGATTCCAGGCTGCCAACTGGGTGGTTGTGGGTGGAAGGGAGGGCTTTCCTTTCCCATCTGCCCAGGTCTCCCTCCCACTGTCACATCACTCCTTCCACCCCCTGCCATGTGCACTAGTCTCATGTCCTTTGCTGATGTGAATCAAACCTGGCTGATAAGTTGCTCCAGTGGCACTCAGGATATGGGGGAAGCAGAAGCTGTTGGTTACTTCATCCTTCTGCTACAATACCTTTAGTTCTTCTTTTCAGAAGGGAGCCAGTCCCTCAGCTAATCTACAGCTCTCTGTCCCCAGGGATTGAAAAATAGTCTCTTTCAGCAGGAAGAGGAAACACCCAGTCTTTCATATTCAGGGGGATTTTAACTGGCCAAACATTGGATCTTTCTTATGCTTGTTTTTCATTCCCCGATGTCCCGTTGAACAGTGTTTTGATACCAGTAGAGGAAATTTAGGGCTGGAAGCCCCTCACCTTTTCCACACACACCCCATAGGAAGGCATTCCCACGAAGCTGTTCTAAAGTTGCAAAAAAAAAAGTCTAATCCATTCCATGAAAGTTGGAAGGGTTGAAACAGCTATTTCAAGAACACTTTTAAGTTTCTAAAATTGAATTAGAAATCCCTGAGAGAAATTAGAACTATAAGAGTCAGATGCAAAAATAGGGACCAATTTCCATCTGTCTCAGTGCTAACACAACTGGAATTTAAGTGTTGCATGGCGGCTGGCATAAATTAGCCTTGATCCATAGTGAAACAGTAATTCCATTTGAACATGGAACAGGATAGCTTTTGGATCATCTTACCAGCCTTAAAGGTACTCCTTTGCAGCTCTAAAGGAGCTCCATAGGATAAGCAACCCCAGCTGCTTCTAGATCAAGTAGAACAGAAACCTGTAGGAGTCCAGTTGAGTAAATAACAAACATGTCCCTCCTCTAGAGAGACTCATAGAATACTCGGTTCCACCAGCCCCTCAGACCAGATAAGCATACACTACTCGATGGATCCCATAGGACAAACAGCCTCACAGCTCCATACTGAGCCCTTCATTTTTGAAAATCTGATTTCCATACCATTAGGTGGTATTGCCCCATTAGCTCCAATGTAGAGCATCTGATTTAGATCATGCAGGGTTTAGCTGGTGCCAATTGCTTTCCCATAGCTGTTAAACTGTTGCTGTGTTGACTTCTAGAAGGTGATGCAGAACATGCAACCAGAGAGTAGGGGCTAGAATTGTCAGTTCAGCAACACTCCTGCTCAGATTCATGGGTTTCCCAGATGCTGCCACTCAGATCTCTGCAGGGAAACAATCTGACATCCTCTGCTTAATGCCAGGGAATGTAGCAAAAGGAAGGGAGGGAAGGTTTGGAACCCCTAAATTCCCTTTTTAATTTGATCCAGAGAAATTGTTTCTTTCCTCTGATGCTCCCCTGCCCCCAGTATTTATTTAACTTGTCACTGAGCCGTCTCTGCTCAATAACAGATAAAAGTCTCATGATTGCAGCTGCTCTCAAAACTCAGCGCGGATTTCACTTCTCCTGCCAACAGCCTTTTACAAATTTATCCTTTCTTCTCTCTTTCTCTTTCTCTCTCTTTCTTTTTTTTCCTCTTGCTCTATCACATTCTTTCTGGATTTCCCCCCTTTTACCCAATCACCCTTTCCTCCCTTACATCCCCTCCCTAGTATTCGTTTGCCCGGGGACACTGCACAAGATCCTGGAACCTACCTCGGCCCATGAATCAGAGCACCAGTCTGGAGCCTGGTGCAAGGACCCTCTGCAAGCCGGAGACAGAATATATGTCATGCCATGGATCCCATACCGGACAGACACACTGACAGAGTATGCCTCGTGGGAGGATTATGTGGGTGCCCGGCACACCACCACTTACCGCCTGCCCAACAGGGTTGATGGCACAGGTTTTGTGGTATATGATGGAGCAGTCTTCTACAACAAGGAGCGGACACGCAACATTATCAAGTATGATCTGCGGACGCGCATTAAGAGTGGAGAGACAGTCATCAACACAGCCAACTACCATGACACCTCACCTTACCGTTGGGGTGGCAAGACTGACATTGACCTGGCAGTGGATGAAAATGGGCTATGGGTCATCTATGCCACTGAAGGCAACAATGGCCGGTTAGTGGTGAGCCAACTGAATCCTTACACGCTACGCTTTGAGGGCACATGGGAGACCGGCTATGACAAACGCTCAGCATCCAATGCCTTCATGGTGTGCGGAGTCCTCTATGTGGTGCGGACAGTTTACGTGGATGATGACAGTGAAGCAGCTGGTAACCGTGTTGACTATGCGTTCAACACCAATATGAACCGGGAGGAACCCATCTCGTTGACCTTCCCAAACCCCTACCAGTTCATCTCCTCCATTGACTACAACCCCCGTGACAACCAACTTTATGTGTGGAACAACTACTTTGTCCTGCGCTACTCACTTGAGTTTGGCCCACCTGACCCAAGTACTGGTGAGACATAATTCTTGCACCTGAACATAGGGTGGGGTAGAGAAATCATCGCTGACTTGAAATCATGGGCCCTTGGCTTCTCCTCCCATTTTCCATTGGGTTGTCAAATACATTAGGGGACAAAAAAAAGCAGTGTTCATTTGCATAATGCCCATTTTTAATTGTACATTTCTGCAAATATAGCATTCACTTGAAATTACTTCTTAAATACATGTATATTTAAAATATATACATTATACTAAAGATTATATATAGGCAATCCAAATGTACTGCTTAAAACTGATGCATTTTCACTTGAGCTAACCACCAACACACACACTCTTAAGGTACTCTGCAAGCAATCTCAAGTTATTGAGCCATTGTCTCTCTCAACTTCTACTGTTCAATATCTCTGCCATCCATCACATTTCAGGAAACATCCAACTATATAATGGCAAGTTCATCTTACAAAGCAAGGCTTCAGTCCCAAAGCTGGCTTTTGAAAATATATTTCATTTTTGCCATTTTGCCACAAGAAGGTCTTTTAGTTCCAGTCATACAGTAAGCATCAGAGAATCTGCTCAGTTCAATTCAAACTCTCTGTGACCCCAAAAGAATTAATGTGTGCCTGAAATTCTGACAGTTAGCATCACGTGGAGTTTAAATTGACAGAGATGGATTGTCTGATGTGCAATATTTGGCAGAAGCCTGGGGTCTACGAAAACTTAATTCCTTGAAGCTGGACCGAAGGGGGGGGGAAATCTGTGCTTATTTTGAATACAGGAAATTCAAGATCAGTCATGCCCAGGTGCGGTGGCAGATTCAGATTTGTTTAATGCAATATGCAGCTAATTTGTTTCTCCGTTCGCCCCCATTGCACAGCTGCTGCTGTGCAACACTAACAGTTAAACTTGAATAAGGTTACATTTGCATGTTCAGGTTACTTGCAGGGTTGGAGTGGGGAAGAGCAAAATGTAAGCTAGCCTTCTTTAACCTTGGTCACCAGAGGTTGCCCTTTAAACCTGGGGTTGAAACAAAAGAAAGGCAGTCACAGCTCCTGCCACCCACCCCCTCCTTAGACCTGCTGCCTGCCCCCTCCAAATGGGTCTCCAGGTGTGCCAGGAAGCACAACTGATGCTGGAGTGTGTATGCACAACAGGGCTCTGGAGTGGAATAGTTAGGAGAACCTGTATCTGCCTTTTCTTCCACTTTATCTGGAGATTTAAGAGTTTGGCCAAGGTACCAACCCTGGTCAGGTTAAAGAGAACAAAAGGTGATTAATATCAGAGTGAACATAATTTTGCTAAACTTCCCAGATAGAAATAATTCCATTGAAATTGAGCATTTGATTACGGTAGTTAAAAATATTTGGTTCTGAGGAAGTGTCATTCAGTGTCATGCTCATGAAATACTTCTTTTAACATTTGAAATGGCAAGTGAGGATTTAGCCCTTTGTGTCCCATCCCTTCAGGAAGGACCTGACAGATATATACTTTCAGAGATGTGAAGAATTTAGTAGGGACTTGTCAAGCTAACTGGTTAGAGACCTTTGCTTTAATGCAAATCAAAAACCAATGCTGCCTAAGAGCATAGGAACCTGCCTTATAGTGAGTTTGACTTTTTGGTTTTTCTACCTTGGATAAGAAAAGGTAATTTTACTTTGTGTGCAGCATGTGGTGGCTGAACCTGTGGGGATATTTTGTATGTGGGTGGAAATCAAATTGCCTTTCTACCCACAGGCCCTGTCACCTCGACACCACTCAGCACTACAACCACCGTTCGTCCCACCACCATCACCAGCACAGTCTCACCTGCCGCTACAACAACAACACGGCAGGTGCCCCTCACCACCCACCCCATAGGTGCCATAAACCAGAAGGGTACAGAGCTTCACCCAGTCACCGCCATAATCCCCAGCACTCGGCGTCCACCAGCAAATAATCAGCACGTCTCTCCAGAGCTCTTCTGCGAGGCCAAGGAGGTGCGGCGTGTCCAGTGGCCAGCCACACAGCAAGGCATGCTGGTCGAAAGGCCTTGCCCTAAGGGCACACGAGGTAATGAGGCCTTTACTCTAGAGCTGGCTTCATTTGAGTCCTAGAGGCATCAAGATGTGCCCAGTTTCAAATGGGTGAAGCCGGGACTCTGACAGAGTGTATTCTCCCCAATGGTGCAAATGGGGCTTACAAGATATTGCCTGTGACCCCACAGCACTCAGCTCAATGAAAGTGGGACAGCTTGAACTGTTGCTGATTTAATTCATTCACACAACTTTCTGCAATGTGAACTCAGAGCTGGCAGTTTTCAGGGGATGAATTGGACCTGCCATCCCCTGCTAACAGAACTCATCTTGTTATTGCCACAGTACTAAGCCATTTATCCCCGCTCTGCACCCCTTGCTATATTAGTTAGATGTGACAACTGGGCTGTCTAGGAAGAGAGCCCTTCATTCACTACTAAGCTTATGATTGCTCTCCGAGACCCTTAATCTCTGGTCTAGTGTTGGGATAGGGTGTGGGTGGGGATGGAAGGGGAAAACCAAGCAGCTGGAAGCTGACTGAATTCTCCCCCTGCTTTCCCATGCACAGGTATTGCTTCCTTCCAGTGTCTTGCTTCGGAGGGAAACTGGAACCCACGGGGGCCTGATCTCAGCAACTGCACAAGTCCTTGGGTCAACCAAGTGGCACAGAAGGTATTGTTTTCCCCTTCCCATTACAGTGGTCTTCACTCAGACAGTTCACATTTGGGCTTCATGCATGCACAACTCCTTTTACCTGACTGAGGCCAGTCTGCATTCCTTTCCCCTCCTTTGGCAGATCAAGAGTGGAGAGAATGCAGCCAATATTGCCAGTGAACTAGCCCGGCATACACGTGGTGCCATCTATGCTGGAGATGTCAGCTCCTCTGTCAAACTAATGGAGCAGCTCCTGGACATTCTGGATGCACAACTTCAAGCGCTACGCCCTATTGAGAGAGAGTCAGCTGGCAAGAACTACAACAAGGTGCATAGTAGTTTAATGGCTTAGATCAGAGGTTTCCAACCTTTTGGAGTCCCACTGGCCAGCCCCAAAGGAACCATTCGCCTGGGGAACTTGTAGCCAGGGCTGCTGCAACAAACAGCTGTGCAAGACTTTGAGAGGCAGAGATGCAAGAGGGTATCAGAGGAGGGAGGGAAGGAAAGAGGGGCAGAGGCCAGTGTTGCCTACGACATCCCTGACCATCATTCAAGGCACCCCAAGGTGCCACGGCACACTGGTTGAAATCCACTGGCTTAGATAGTGGTTCTAGGGCTGGCAGGCAGGGAGCCTGACCCCAGTTCAAGCAAAAAAAAAAATTGGTCTTGGGAGGGGGGATAGAAATTCATCAAGTAAAGCTTTTTGCATGGTGAAGGCGTCACTGGTTGGATTTCTGCTTGTTGTGCAGCTGTTAAAAGTACAAGAGTCCGATAGGAAAAAAGATGGCAACCATGGTGTTGGGGAACAAGGAGTGGTAAAGGAAGATTGGTGCTTATGGGCATTGGGAGCAATGCATGCCGAGGCAGAAGGATGCCACCGAGAGTGAAGGGTTGGAGCTAGAAACCATGAACCTGCATTCAGGTTTTACAATAACCATGGGAGCTAGAAATGAAAACTGAGATCTTTGAGCTTAGTGAAAGATTCTAGTTCTGTAATGGATGCCCATTTTATGCTGTGTGATGCAATCCTAATAACATAGTTCCCTATATGCACTTCTTGATAGTCTGATGTGAAACTATTCAGCTTATGCTGAAAATGATTACTGTTGAGGTGCAGTCCACCAAATGCTGCTGCTGCTGTACAGCCACTCAAACTGTCTTTCTAGCAAATGTAAATAAATCTTATCTGAATGTCCAATAAGATGTTGCTTTGGATCCACACTTTCATTCAGGTTATGCCTTCGTTATCTCTTTGCCTGTTGATGGGTGACTTCATGGTCAGAGCAAATGTGCTTAAGATCCCCATTGAACCTATCCCTGTGGACCCTTCTTGCAGAAATTATGTTCTAATCATTTTCTCTCTCTTTGTCCACCTGAACCATTGCTCACTTTGGGCATGGATGTATCACCCTGCAGATGCACAAGAGAGAAAGGACATGTAAGGACTATATTAAGGTGAGTGTGATTAACAGGTCCTGTGGTTGAAACCCAGATAGGAGCTGCTGCCCAAGAAGCAGTTTTTCACAGTTTTGAATCTCAGAGTAATCCAGGTCCTCAGTCAAACATGCTTGAGTGGAGCAGAGCTGTGCTATCCCTCTGCCCAGACCTGCCTGGCTCCAATGGGGAAGCCCCATGGGCAAGGCATGTCTCAGAGCCCCTGTCCAGATGATGGGTGGGCTGGTATTAACCAGTGGAAACTCTCCAAACACAGATGGGGCAGGACCTCAACGTCAATGGGCCCAATCTGGGCCTCTTTAATGCATCAGCATGGGAGCTGTCGCAACAAAGGGCCATTTTAGAGTATGGGCTCATCCAGACTTCCTTTTGTGCTGTATTATTAGGAACAGGTCTGCACTTTAAAGCTCTGTGTCTGAGCATTATTTTGTTTTATTTTTTGGTCCTAACACTTTCCCTTGGAAAACCCACCTCCACCTTCCTTTAAACATCATGACAGATGCGCATTCCATAACTGGAGGCGGGGGAGGAAGCGAAAACACATAGATTCAAAGAACATAACAAAACAATATTTTTTATTTTACTCTAAGAACACCACGTAAAGACAACTCTCATAATACTAAAGGAAATCATGGTACATTATCATTATATTTCTGGTTCCAATAATGTACGAATAATAGCAGTTTTTCAACAGTACTATCCATTTGTTGTTGATTTTCTTTTACTCTGATATAATTGGATAACTTCATCATTTCAGCTGTTTTCCATAACTTCCCTAAATAGTCATCGTACATAATAAATTCAGCTACATTTTAAAAAGGAAAAACAAGAAAGACCAGGGCTTTTCTGTGGGCACATGGGCGATAAATACATACTCTAGTGAAGAAATAATACAATGAAGAAGTGTTCAGACTCTAAAATGTGAAGGGAGAAAAGCAACCTAAAACAGTTATAAATGGCATAGACATTTAGATACGGGATTGTTCTGCTCATCATTGAGCTCAACAAAGGCAATTTCTAGTAGGTGCAGGTGCAATACACATAACTGCATTACCAAAGGCAGTTGATTGCAATGGCTGTGCTGTTCAGGGGAAGAATTGCTTTTTCCCAGCTATGGAATATTTGGAAAATACCATACCCCCTTACAACGGAAGGGCTGCTTAGAGGGAGAATGTCTAATACCTATACAACAAAGGAGTAACAAATATGTGATTCATGCACAAAATTTTGTTTTTTTTTTAAAAAATCCCAATACTACCTGTAAAATTATACTCAAAGCAGCCTGGAAAGAATTGTTAGGTGGTGACAGCAATGCCACCACACAAAGACACATGAATGTTTTCTCTCTGTGAGAGGAGGCATCTGTAGCTGGTTTATTATACAGTGGGAAGCTAGAGGAAGGGGGGCGTGCTTCCATCCTCTCTCATAGCTCTATGTCATTCTAGGCTGTGGTGGAAACGGTGGACAACCTGCTGCGACCTGAAGCTCTAGAGTCATGGAAGGACATGAATGCCACAGAGCAGGTGCACACAGCCACAATGCTCCTTGACATCCTAGAGGAGGGAGCCTTCCTACTGGCTGACAATGTCAAAGAGCCAGCCCGTTTTGTCACTGCCAAGAATAATGTGGGTAAGTCTTTGATGCCGGGCTCACATAGAAGAACTAAAGGGGGAGGAAATGAATAGAGGGGATGGGGGGGGGGGCAAGGAGAGGCTGCTGTCCCCTACTCAGAGACTTCAAATTTTTGCATTGAATGGGAGCAGACATGGTGCCTGAGCCTTCTAAATGTAGAGAGGGAGAAATATCAAATACTGGTAGTAAAGGGAAGAGCTGTCATTTAAGAATGAAAAAAGCCCTTATTTATAAGCACTGGGATTTTCCTTAAAGCACGTCTACTGCTACCATGCAAATGTACCATGGAAATCTGTTGTGTAGTGCATTGGACAAATTTCTTACCTAAGCATTGCTGCCATTTAGAAAGTTGCAGATTCTGATTCCTTATGAGTTCCTATATGTCCAGTAAGAGGTATGTGTGCATTAGTTATTCAGGACAATGTATATGCCGGTTGCACACACCATTTCCCTTGTGAAAACAATGTCTTTAAGAGAAATTAATCTTGTGTAAAGTGGTTCTTTGGACTGCAGTTTCAAAAATCCCGCACCTATGGAGGCATTCCAAACAAAATTTTATCGTTCCTTATTGGGAGTCCCTCCCTGTGTATCTAACGCAGCTGTCCGCCTTGAAGTCGGACAATTACCTATTGATGCGCGGATGTGGATCATGAGGATACACTATTGGTTAAAACTCATCTTTTTCCCGGCTGGGTTGGCACCTTTAACACTAGTAGACACCTTTCATTCCAACTGGAAAGCTTCCCTTTTTGGCAAGATAAGAAGCCTGGGACTTTCCCCGCAGATTCTGATAGCAGCGGGTTATGAGAGAGCCAAAAGTCAAGTGCTCCAACGCATTAGGGACACAGAGCTGCAGTGTCACATGAGCAAAATGGAAAAACATACCTCAATAAGAGACTTCGGGAGAGGGTTTTCACCCGCAGACTATCTGACCAAACTACAAATACCCAAGTATAGACATGCCTTCACTTTGGTCAGATTCAATGTGTTGCCCTCTGCCCTGTTGCTAGGTAGGTATGAAGGCAAACCGTATGAGTCACGTGTTTGCCCATGTGGCTCCTTGGAGGTGGAAACAAACCTGCATATACTGCTGCACTGCAGTTTCTACGAGGATCTACGACAGACTTTTATTACCCCAGTTCTTCACAAGTTTAAAAATGAATCAGAATCCCAACGCTTGAGAGCCCTAGTAGAAGACAGGGTCTCCGAGACTACGATTAATGTTGCCAAATTCTGCGTTTCTGCTATTAGACGCAGGAAATATAAGCTATCCATTGACAATGTGCAGGCAAAGGCAAACGTTTAATTTTATTAAGATCTTAATTTCAAAATGCTGTTTTTTCGTGTGTTTGTCTTGTGTGTGCTTCGTTGGACGATTTGGTCTGTGACCGTTTAATAAAATTTGATTTGATTTGGTTCTTTGGACATGAAGCTTACTCAAACAAGTCAGCTTCAGCCAACCTACTTGACTAGATTGTTATCATGAGAAGCTGATGAGAACTGGAAGGTGCTATAGAAATAACAATCAAAACATAATAGATCCAGTTCCCTGAGTTCCATCTCTTTGTTGTGCTCTAGTGACCAAGAAATATACAGGTATACCTCGTTTTATTGCGCTTCGTAGATATTGCTTCTTAAAAGGATGTGGAGGCCTGGCCACTTCCAGGGGAAGGAAGCCCTCTGCCACCACTGCCCGTCTTCTGGCCACAGGAGTAGAGCTGGCTAGGACTGGAGCAGGGTTCTTCCCCTCTTGCCTGTGAAGCAAGGAGGGCCGGGCTTAATAGACTACAGTGTAGTGTAAACATAGCTTTTATATACACTGGGAAACAACAACAACAACAACAAAATTGTGTGATTCGCTTTATTTTGGTGGCGTGGAAACGAACCCACAGTATCTCCAAGGTATGCCTATATTGCAAGCACTAGCTTTCTTTTAAAAAAAATATTATTATTTTCTTTGTTTATAAACTCAATAAAGATAAGAAAGAAAATGCAAATAGCAAAGAATTTCCCATAAAGGAAAAAGGTAGCATTTAAGTTTACAAACTGCTCGTATCTGTGTTCCATTTCAATTAATTGTTGCTACCTAAATATAATTTAATATGCCTATACACAATGTAACAAACAGAAATAAAAAGAAATGTGAATACTTCCGATTAAGTCCATAATACTCTTCCTGCTGTAACCATTGGATCCAAACATCGTCTTCTTACTTATATCCATTATTTAATTTCATCATTATTGTTTTTTTAATTAATACCGTATGTTGTTACTCATTCTTCTAACGTCAGAAAGTCTCAACTATTTATTGCAGTACCCTTGGAGATATTCTCTCACCATTTTCCATTCCTTGTCTACCTCCTTTTCCGAGGCTCCTCTCACTGGTTCAATTTTTTTCGCTAACATTAGATATTCTACCAGCTTAGCTTGCCATTCTATCTTGGTTGGAGCACTAGCTTTCGGGGGATGGAAAGAGGCATTGTATTGAAGATGCATAGTCTCTGCACCCCAACCCAGGAACTAGCTTCGAGTGGGAAAGCAGTTGAAAATGCATTGCCTTGAAACCTGTGAGAGTTTGGGGAGGCAGAGTGTCTAAGGCAACAATAGGAAACTCGTGGCTCTCCAAATATTGTTAGAGTACAACTCCCATCATCCCTGACTGCTGGCTGTGGTGGCCACAGATGATAGAAGCTGGAGTCCAATAACATCAGGAGAGCCATATATCCCAATCCTTTCTCCTTGCCTGCTGTGACAACACCAAACCATACTGTTGTACCTGGGGAACCTTCAAGATGGCAGAGCTTCACTGAAGAAATCCAACCTGATGCCCTATATCCCTAGTGCTACATTGAAGACAGTTCTCCTGGGCAGTGAAGAGGTGCAGTTGAGGTGCTGAAGCAAGTAGAGAAGAACAGGGCAGGAAGAGTTGGAGCACATGGAGGGAAGAGAAGGCTGGAATTAGGGGGAGGCAAAAAGGGATAGACAGGTAGAAGGACGAATAATGCGAGGAGGGAGAAATGGATGCCCTCCCCCACACACACCCATTAAATTCCTAGTGCATTTCCCTGCACACATTTATATAAGCACCGGTCTTGTGTGGGTCTCTTGTTCCTGCTGGATTTCCAATGCAGCTCTCTTCTATGGCTGTGCACACACTGAAAGTCCCACATACTGACAGGCACTGTACTGCTTAATAATACATGTCAGTATCTGTTGAGGTTCACTCTAAATTGTTTGGCTCTTGCACAAGAAGAAGGAACTGCTTATGGCAGAAGGTAAGGCTGAGGCAAAAACTATAAAATTACATCAGGGAACCAATTAAGCACGTTAGCCTGCACTATTGAAGGAGGAAAAACCCACCCATGTTTTATGCCTTGGATAACCACTAATGAGATATAATCCATTAGTACAACTATTGCCAAACCTTTCAACAGCATCATCCAAACCATTTTATTACAAGTGAGCATCCTACCAGGTGTTAGTAGCTTGGTCAGAACTGTCAAAGAATCTAGACAATTATGGTTGTGCAAGCTAATTCTCTTTTGTGCGGACAATTCTAGTAGTCATGTTCTACAGCACTATAAACTGACAGCTTTCTCAAGCATCTTCTAGGGGAGGGGGGAGTCTTTCATTTCTGGTAGGAAACCTAACCCAAAGCTCTTGAAACAAAACATTAAAGCCTAGTCTTCTGAAAATCCTCTCCTGTATGTCACTGCTGCTTGGATTCAGTGACCCCAGAGCAGCAGTGCAAGCAATAAAACTCCAAAATAGCTCAGGCTGTTTAGACAAAGAATGAGAACAGCAATTCATAAGTGAGTGGAAATAACAAATCAAAGCAAGAAGCAGGCAGGATTGGTACAGATGCCTGCACAGAATTTTTGCATTTAGCACATTCCTTCACCATAGAGATGTGGGCAAAAAAAACCAAATATAGTGTTAGCAGCCACAAAATAGGGATGGCAATTTGGTGTGCACAGAGCATTTGGAGGACAGGTGTATAATTTGAAACAGGCTCACTCAATGTCTGCTCAGGTAGTCCAGAAGTGAAGGTAACATGTGAAAGTTATATGCTCTGCTTATTTGGGGGGGGGGGGGGGAGAGAATCAAATTAAAAAGAGGATAATTAAAAATTGTTCAGAATATTGTGCCTATGTTTCCTGCTTGTATTAATCTCGCTCTTCCTCCACATTGCAGTGCTGGAGGTGTCAGTGTTGAATACAGAGGGTCAAGTGCCAGATATTGTTTTCCCACATGAGTATACCACCAGGAATTCCATCCAACTGTCAGCCAACACTATCAAGCAAAACAGTCGTAATGGTGAGCAGGGAACGAAATTTGGGGAGGGAAAGGGACGCCAGGATCTCAAAGACCTTTTCTCTAATGTGATGAGAACCACATTTGCCTCTTTTTGTGGTCCAATATCATGGCCCCGATTCCCTTTCTTCTCTCTTCAGGGGTGGTCAAGGTTGTCTTCATTCTCTACAACAATTTGGGGTTTTTCCTCTCTACCGAGAATGCCACCATCAAGCTGGGTAGTGAGGTTGGTTCAATTAGCCCCTCACTTGTTGTCAACTCACAAGTTATTGCTGCCTCCATCAACAAGGAATCTAGCCGCGTCTTCCTGATGGACCCCGTCATCTTTACCCTCTCCCACCTGGAGGTGAGACTTGCGTGACATCTGGAACCAATGTGCTCATTCCCACATTTTTGCCACATCCTAGGGCATGCCCCACTCTGGTACTTGGTGGTCTGTATCCCATTTCTGCACACATAGTCCCAACATTGGAAACACTATGCTTTGTAAGTGCATTGACGCTAATGTTTTGATTGTGTACCAATTCACTCCCATTCTCTCTAGAACAAACCATTTTCCTGTATCCCATCTTCTCAAAGCCTAGGGCCCCTCTACTGCTCTGGCTTCCAACCATGTAATTGACGATTCTTACAGGCATATTTTTTCCATATAGGACAAGAACCACTTCAATGCCAATTGCTCTTTCTGGAACTACTCAGAGCGCTCCATGATGGGTTACTGGTCCACGCAGGGCTGTCGGCTGGTGGAGACCAACAAGACCCACACCACCTGTGCATGCAGCCATCTCACCAACTTTGCTGTGCTCATGGCACACCGTGAAATTGTAAGAATATCATTCCCACAGATGGGGGCTGAGGGAAGATGCTCCAGAATGGTTGGGGGGCAGAGAGAACTGGTTTTCTTTTTTGTTCTTTTTTCTTTTTGTATAATTTTTTATTAAGGAAAATTCAAATCAACACATTTTATCAGCACCACAACTGTTTACATTTCACCCCCTTTTTTTCTCCCTCCCCTCCCTCTCCCACCCTCCCCGGACTTCCTTCAGCTCCCTTATCTGATTTGTTTCTCCATATTATTTCTGCATGTTATACAATTGTACATATCATTCCCCTATTGTTCATATTCTACTAATAAAAAAATTGTGTATGTTTATTCAAAACCTGCCAATGAGTCTAAGTCTCTTTGTTGTTTTTTCAAATATTTTGTATAGAGTTCCCATTCTTCCTTAAAGTCCCGATTGTCCTTTTCACGTAATTTATATGTTAATTTTGCCAGTTCCGCATAGTTCATCATTGTTCCTTCGTTGGTATTTCTTCCTTCTTCCATCCTTGTGCTAGAAAAACTCTTGCCACAGTTGTAGCATACGTAAATAAGTTATTTATTTTCTTCGGCAGTTCTTGGCCTAAAATCCCTAACAGAAATGCTTCCAGTGTTTTTAATAAATGTTATTTTAAACATTTTTTTCAATTCATTATATATCATTTCCCAATATTTTTTAACCTCTCTACACTCCCACCACATATGATAAAAAGGTCCCTTCTTTTTCTTTACATTTCCAACATATACTTGATCCAGTTTTGTACATTTTTACCATTTTGACTGGTGTAATATACCATCTATACATAACTTTAGTATAATTTTCCCTCAACAAAGAACAATCTATAAATTTCAATTTTACTTTCCATAGTTTTTCCCAGTCCTCAAATTGTATGTTATGTCCAAAGTCTTGTGCCCATTTAATCATTACCAATTTAACCTCTTCATCTTTCGTTTCCCATTCTAACAGAATACTGTAAGCTTTCTTCAATAACTTCACATCTTCTTCTACAACCTCTTTTTGAAATCTAGAAATTGTATAACTGAACCCTTTTCTGTTATCTTCCTTATACATCTCATTTAATTGTCTATAGTGTAACCAACTCTGAACGTACTCTTTTATTTCCCCATAGTCTTTTAATTTCCATTTGCCTTCCTGATCTCTCAGTAAGTCTCTGTATGTAGGCCACTTTTGTTTTTTGCCAAGCGGTTTGAGTAGTGAAGCCTCAATTGGTGATAACCACCAAGGTGTTTTTTGCTCTATTAAGTCTTTATATCTTTCCCATACTCTCATCAGTGATCTCCTAATTATGTGATTATAAAATCCTTTATGTACCTTCCCTTTCCCATACCACAAATATGCGTGCCATCCATATCTGTTGTCATGGCCTTCCAAATCCAAAGCTTTTTCCTTTTCCAGTTTTATCCAGTCCCTAATCCATACCAAACACTCAGCCTCGTAATACAATTTGAGGGCGAAGCCTCCTCTTTCTTTTGTATCTGTAAGTATCTTATGCTTAATCCTTGGCTTTTTGCCTTCCCAGACAAATTTGGAAATATCCTTTTGCCATCTTTTGAGGCACTCATCTTTAACCATTACTGGGACTGTCTGGAAAAGAAAGAGCATTTTTGGTAATACATTCATTTTTACCGCCACAATTCTTCCTAGTAGGGAAAGGTTCATTCTACTCCATATTTCTAAGTTCCTTTTTATTTCAGACCACACTTTTTCATAATTATCCTTGTATACAATAATATTTTTTATTGTTAACCATATTCCTAAATATTTTATGAATTTCTATCTGAATGCTTTGCTCCAACTCTTTTTTCTCTTCTTCTTTTAATTTTTTTACTAATAGTTTTTTTTAATTTTTTTAATTTAAATCCTGCTACTTCCCCAAAATTTTTAATTTTTCTTTAACTCTAGGGAGAGAATTTTTTGGCTGTTCTACTGTAATTACTAAATCATCAGCAAATGCTTTCTATTTACATTCATTTCTTCCAGTTTTTGTCCATTCTCTGGCCAGCAACCACAAGGTTATCATCAAAACTCTTTTGAAGTATTGGATCTTTTATTTTCTTATTAACAAATGTTAAGAGGGCATCTCCTGGCTGCTTTCTTTTGTTTCTCTCGTATGAATTCTAAAACAGCTCTCCGTCATTTCACCCACCCATTCATGGCTTTCTCCCATCCAGTCTGCAATTGTCTTGGTGACATGTTTCTAGGTCTTGTTCCTCATCTGAAATCAGTAATCCCCTTAATCTCACTGTCCTTTCTCTCTCTTTTAACTGTAAGAGAAGCACTTGATCCTGCAGGTCACCTTGTTTTTCATGTATACCTCCCATTGCCCCCAACATCACTTGATGTTCATCTTTGAGATGGCCCAGTTCTTCATTACTCTTTTCCAATTTATCAACCTTGGTTCCTAGGTTGTTTACTTTATCCCCCAGTTTCCCAAACTGTTCTGTCAATAATTTAGTAGTATTTTCCAAGTCTGAATGCACTTGCTGCATCAAACTTTTCATTGACTGGGCCATCTCCTGCCTAAACTCAAGAAACTGGTGTGTGAGAAAGTCAGTATAATCCGGCTTCCCTGTCTTTTCTGTTGTTATCTCTTCCTGAGTGCTTTCGCTCCTTCTCTCCATGTAGGCCTTGGTCCTAGTAGTGGCTCCAACATCCTGTTTTCCCCTCTCCATGGCTACACTGGAGAGTTTCCCACCACTTAGATCTTTGTTTTGCTTTATTCAAGGTCACACCTGTACTTTCTCAGCTTGCTCAAAAGTGAAAGTATTCCCACTCCTGAGCAATTTTTTACAGTCCTTACCACAAAGAGGGGAAAAAACTTAAAGAGGAAAGTAAAGAACGAAAAGTAAGACTAAGGAAAATATCCAAATGTTACAAATTATTTCACCCCAGCGTTTCCCAGTCTTCCCACTATACGGCCAGTAATGTACAAAATAATTCCCAATAGAGAGTATCTAAAACCAAAACCAGTCCCCTCCAGAAATCAAAAGTCAGACCAAAAAGAAATACTTCTCCTCCATGCTGCTTCCACTTTCCCCAAAAGCTGGTGGTAAATCGAGAATAATCCAACTCTTTATCTTAATTATAATCCAGTATATGGTAATCCAGTTCTTAATTTGTAATCCAATATGTAAAGGTCCAATAGTCTTCTGTAATCCAAAGTATTGTAGCCCAAGTTGCCCAATTTTAAACTTTAAAAAGAGGTACCTCCAAATCTTAAATTGTAATCCAATATGCAAATATCCAATGATTTTGTAATCCAGGTTACTTTAATCCAATTCATCCAAATTGAAACTTTAAAACAGGAATACTTCCGCAATGTCCAAAGGTGGTAAAAAATTATTTTCTGGCAGGTAGCGTTATCACAATTCCCTGGTCTCCATCAGCATAAGTAATTCAATTCTATTTAACTCCAGCTAGTCCAGGTTCTCCTTCCCTTCTAGAAGATTCCTCTCCCAGTGCAGATAGAGAATTCCCCTGCTTAGCTTTGGTTTTATGCCACCAAGTTCCAGGGTAATTTAGTACAGTTGTACCTCGTGTTGCATTCGCTGTGGGTTGCGAACGGCACGGGTTACGAACGCGCCGAACCTGGAAGTACCGGAACGGGTTACTTCCAGGCTCGGCGATTTGCGCAGACGCGTCAAATGACGTCACACGCATGCGCAGAAGCACTGAATCGGGACCCGCACGTGTGCAGAAGCGGATCCCGTTCGCATCCAGAGGTACCACTGTATTCCAGTCTTTTATTTATGAAAAAGCCTTTTCCTCTTCTACTCTGCCAAAGTCTGCCAAAGTATCACTGCAGATTGTATCACTGTCCAATTCAAAATGTATCACAAAGTTTCCCTATACAGGGCAACCAGACAACATTGTTTCCGATATGTATCCACAAGAAAGAGAGTCACTAAAAAATTAAGATCGCTAAAAAGTTTCCACTGGCTGTCACTGCTGCTCTGCTCCCATTCACAAAAAAAGTCTCCTTGCAGAGCCATGCCTCAGAAATCAGAAGCTGACTTCCTTTTTTAGCTCCCGTTTTACCAAATCACTTATTTTAAGCCTGATTTCTTCTTTTTACAGTTTATTTGGCTTTTACCTCTAATTGGAAAACCCACTTCTTTTGGTGGCAGCTTGTGGCTTTTGGCTGTCAGGTGCATTGAAGCCATGAGTGGATTCAAGCCGCTTTCCCCCCTCCCCCACTTGCTGCAAAGCTGCGACAGGAAGGTCAAGATTGCGTTGAGTTCTCTCGCTCCGCTGGACCCCTAGAATCCCCACTGACCTGTGGGGGGGGTTGGGGGGGTGCTTAGCCTTAGGACTCTCCCCCAATGCCCGGACAGTCAGGACCATGTTGTCTTTAATCGGAAAACACGGAACGCGCCGCCATTCCGCTCCGCAGCAGAATGGAAGTCAATAGAACTTGTTTTATGCCACTGCCAAAGTCCCCCTTCCAGTTCATTATGCACCCGGTATCTTCTAAATTAAGTGCTACCAGAATTACAGTCAACCTAAAATTTCAACTCTACAACAGGGGAGAGTACATAACAGGAGAGGAAAGCTGTGCACATCCAGCCTCATTCCGCTTTTTCCTTTCAGTACCAGGGCCGCATCAATGAGCTGCTGTTGTCTGTCATCACGTGGGTGGGCATTGTGATTTCCCTGGTCTGCTTGGCCATTTGCATCTCCACTTTCTGCTTCCTGCGTGGGCTGCAGACTGACCGCAACACCATCCACAAGAACCTCTGCATAAATCTCTTCATCACTGAACTCCTCTTTCTCATCGGCATTGATAAGACCCAGTATGAGGTGCGTGACAATCTCCCCTCAGAGCAACACCAAAATCACCACGGCATATTCCTCTGCATGGAGGGAGTTGAGAGAGTCACCAAGGGGCACGTGGTACAATAGGATAGGAGGGAGATCCCACTGGGGAACATGTGACTTTGCCAAGTCAGTGCAGCCACAGAGGGGAGGGGGTAACAGGAATGGGATATCTGCAGGAAGTTTCAGTCTCACTCTAGAGCAGACTCCGTTTACCAGGCATGGGCATGTTGTTGTTTCATGACAGAAGCAACACCTGGGAAGTGGACAGTTAACACAATTGTTCCCCTCTGCTTAAGTCACCACTGCTGCTGGGAACAGCCAAGTGTCACAGGCATGGCCAGTTGTCAAGAGGAGGTGCTGCAGACCCAGGGACGAAATTGTGTACGTTTACAGGGTACAAGGGTGGGCATTTCCCCCTTGTCAGTACGCAACTTTTAAAAGTGCAGCACCTTCTCCAATCATCACTGCCTTAAAAAAAAAAAATCTGTATTGTGTGCTAATTTTTATCAGTCAGAAAAACATTATTTTAAATTAATTCAATAACTGCATTACAAAAAAGGCATTGTGCTGATGGGATTTTTTTCTGTCTCCCCCCTTCCATCCCAGATTGCCTGCCCCATCTTTGCAGGGCTGCTGCACTACTTCTTCCTGGCAGCGTTCTCCTGGATGTGCCTGGAAGCCATCCACCTTTACCTCATGCTGGTTGAGGTTTTTGAGAGCGAATACTCCCGCAAGAAGTACTACTACTTGGGGGGCTATTGCTTCCCTGCCCTGGTAGTGGGTATTGCTGCCGCCATTGACTACCGCAGTTATGGCACCGAGAAAGCGTGAGTACATGGAAGGCCAAAGGGAGAGGCTAGCGGAGGATGCATGGCAATGATAAAAACAGGAGGTTGAGGCATAACGGGGCGGGGGGGGGGTGAAGGCTAGTACACTGCACACACAACTCTACACTCACCGTGGAGGGAGGAGTGCCACAGAAGAGGTTGCCAATGTGACACTTAGGGACACACTGGCAATCTTCCCCTGACACCCATGAAGCCTCTGAGCTGCCCTGCCCCCTTGATAGTGAGGTGGTGAGGATGATTACCTTCTTCTCTCTTGAAAAGTACACAGTGGGAAGTTGGAAGAGTGGCAGCCTTTCCCCTTTCCTCTTTTAGTTCTATGCTCTTTTTCAGGCTTATATTTTCTACTATAGCTTACTTACTCAGACTTACTCTCTCTCTCTCTCTCTCTTGGGGGAGGCAGGGCAGGCTGAACCAAGGGAGTGAGGAGAGATGTGGCCAGAAACCCAAATTTGCCCATGAGCCTGAAAAGGTTGGCAACAGAACTGGCAAAACAAGATTAGAGGTGGGTTTGGGTGACTTGAAAGATACGGGATGAGAAGTCCTTTAATGAATGTTATGACAGAGGGGCAGGGCAGAAGAATGAGCAAAGAACAGGCAAGGTTTTGACAGCACATTTCTGGGTGAGTGTCATCTCGTGCCAATAAGCACTCAGGCAATCAAGCCTTGAGGTGTTTTTCCTGCTTCCATCTGACACTTCCCTGCTCTCTTTTGGCAGATGTTGGCTTCGAGTTGATAACTACTTCATCTGGAGCTTCATTGGGCCGGTCTCTTTTGTCATTGTGGTGAGTCACTAGGGATTGTTTGGGAATAGACACTCAAGGGTTTCCCTTATCAGTCAAATAATCAGAGTCCCAAAGTTGAGGAAAGAACCAGAGCCCTTGCTCTACTCCCCAACCAGACCTCCCCTTTTCTTCCCAGAATTAAGAAGAGTGCCTGGGTGTAGGGTGTGTTTTCAGCTTTCAAATTCCAAACATGAGGGGTGCTTAAAAGTTGCAACATAACTTGGGAATTTAAAAGACATTTTGGTTAAATTAATATAATTTAGGTTTTCTTGGTAAGTAGAATTTGTGTAAAATAGTGTAGAAATAATTGACAGTGATTACCAAGTACTTGCAGTATTTATTATTATTATTATTATTATTATTATTATTATTATTATTAAATATTTATTTATATTACCTGACATTTTCAGAAGGTAAAAAAAATCTTTGGTTTTCTGAAAGCAGTTTATTTGCCTCTTCATCAAGTGTACTCTTACCAAGTTGAATATTGTCCAATCACAAAAATAACAGCAGATTTGAATTCCTCACACCCCAAAACTTATTTTTAAGGCCCCTCACTGAAGAAATGTGCAAAAATTAAGTTTCATCTCCTAAAATTGCATGTCCTAGCCTGGGATGTCATGTTGCTCATTCCTTCCCATCACACACAGACACACTGACAAACCCTTCCCCCTGCATCTGGGGAAAGCCACTAGCAGGGGAAAGTGGGAGGTGCTTTGTTGCAAATGACTCCCTTTCCCCTGCTCACATCCATCTGTACACATCCCCCAGATCAACCTGGTGTTCCTCATGATCACTCTGCACAAGATGATCCGCAACACGTCGGTCCTCAAGCCTGACTCCAGCCGACTGGACAACATCAAGTGAGTTTATGTTTGGATTCCTTTTGATCCTCTGGCTTAGATCCAAACTTCTCCCTACCTTAATAGCACACCTCCAGTGCCTTCTGATTCCTGTGGTGCCTTGTATTTGGTTCTTCTAAAACAGCTTAGTGGGACAAAGCCAGAGCAGAGAAAACAGACAACTTAAAGGGACCGACCTCTTGCCCAGACCATGATATAGAGGACCCCATCTGTCTGTCTCAGCAGTATCTCACTCCTGACCTACAGCTGGGAGTAAACAGGCTAGAGGCCAAAGCATAGTGCTTTGGGGGCTCAGATGATCCTTTCAGAATGCTGGGATATGGGTTGACTCACTCAGCTTACACTGGGTAACATTATGAAGCATTTGTTTGATCACTTCACCAAAGGCTTTGGACTGCTGGCCATCTTTATGTTGAGTAGATCTATCTTTCTTTTCCTTTCTCTTTCTCACGACCCACCACGCTGCAAAGGCTCCTGTGAATCCAGCATTCTCTCGTTTTAAGAGAGCGTCCTTATATTCAGGAAAGGAATTGTCACCCTCTCAGATGAATAGAGTGAGGCTGCTTCATTCAGTCAGCACAGTGGAGCTGTCTGAGTCAAGCAGCAAATGAGGTTAGAGTTCTGACACTTTGAGGGAATTTGTCAAGCTCAGTGCTGCAAATAGCCTGCAAATGCCAGTCTGTCAAAAGCCATGGGTTACTCACAAGTTCACATCTTCTTACACTCATTCATACAAAATAATCTAGAGGTGGGGAGGGGGGAGAACACCCTGGTTAATGCTGAGTTAAGGTAAAAAAACACTCCTAGCTTAAAGTCTACTAAGTGGAGAAATGCAGTTCAGCTAATCCTGTCAGCCTTATAAACTACCTTTACCTTGCCCAAGTGACCCAGAACAATACTTAACCCAAGTAGCTGGAGCAAGTGCTGTGGACAGGGGAGGCTGCTGAACCTCTCAAGGATCCAGAAGAGCCCAGTAAAAAATAAAAAAGGGAGCTGGGAATCTCAAACATTAATGAAATCTGAACCAAGAAAGTATGAACCTCATAGAACCAAGGAAGGGGGGGGGGAAAGGGTAGACCACACTTTCTCTGTGCTATTGCCCTGATCCAAATCACACATCCCTCTGTATGCACATGCACACAAACGGTTGCTCTTTGTTAAAAAGAAAAATTAAAGTAACAGAACTCCAAGTCACATGTATTTTGATCCTAATTTGCAGGTTACCTCTTACAAAATTTATTATAGCCTAACTATGTAAACATGGAGTAAGCCTTACTGATTTAAGTTGGCTATATTTCAAAATAACCGTATTTTTGCTTGCAGCCTTAATTTTGCTAATTAACACTGTTACTGGCAATATAACCATTACTTCTATCTACCAGCCCAGTTTTTACATGCTTGCTTGTCCTGCTCTTTTTAGTTAATTTACCAAAGAGTTCCGGTGCATTTGTTTACTGCTGGTGTGGTTTTGCAGCCTGCTTCCTGCCTTCTTTCTGTGTTTATTTTAGTTGCCAAATCTCAGTCAGAAATAAACACAGCAACACTTTGTGGTTTTAGTTTTGCCTTTTTCATCCAAAGTACAAATAGACAGTTGATCACTTCTTTCCACTCAAAGAGCAAAGATTGGGAGAACTGACAGTAAGAGGATACTCCTGAGTCAATCCTAACCATGTTTGCTTGGAAGTAAGTCTAGTGTCCGTCTCTTGGGCACCTACTAGAGAGTGCCTTTGATCTCACAGCTGACGAGTGACAAATATATGGCCATGCCATTTCACAGCCTTTCATTTTGAAAAGCCCCTTTAGAGTCTGAGCACACTCAAGTGTGGAAGTGCTTATGAAGCTTTAAGAGAGAGAAAACAAAAAACAAATAAACGAATGGTCGAGCGACCACCAAACTAACATTTGGGACTATGGTGTGTTGTTAGGAAATGGTAGTATACAAGTCCCATGATTTGTGTTTGTATTCAGTGAATGGAAGCCGTGGGTAACAACAAAGGTTAGATGTAAAGGAGGCAGTTTAGTCAGCATTTCTGGGGCAAGAATAACTGGAGGTCTGTAGTAACAATTTGGCTGGTAGTTCTTAGACACACAACTCCCTCACTAGCAAACTATGGGAGAATCTCCCACATGCTGACTTCCTTGCCCATCTTTCTCCACCCCCCCTAACATTGTCTCACCAAGTTCTGTTTGGTTCATGTCTTGCGCTGTAGACTGTTTCTTTGGTCACAGAAGTTGTACAGAGGCATCTATAGCATAACAGCAGGGAGATGTGAGACTAGTTTTGCTCTGGTGAGGACTTCCAATTCCCTGAACTCACTAGTGTCTCCTTCCACAGGTCTTGGGCACTCGGGGCAATCACTCTCCTTTTTCTCCTGGGCCTCACCTGGGCATTTGGTCTCCTCTTCATCAACAAGGAGTCTATTGTTATGGCCTATCTCTTCACCACCTTCAATGCTTTCCAGGGCATGTTCATCTTTGTGTTTCATTGTGCACTGCAGAAAAAGGTGAGTATCTGTAGTCCAGAACTGAAGGACAACACTTTTTACTTAAAAGTTGTGGAGAAGAATGGGAGCTGGTATTCTAAGGTGCTGGCTGAGGGATTTAGGAGACCCAGGGTCATTGGGTAGAGCTGTCAACCTTGCTTGCATGTTGGGGATGCAGGGGCCTTAAAGAGAAGAGAACCATCGACTCTGCAAAGGGTCCAAATTGAAAGGAGTTGCATAGGACTATTGCCTGATTAAAAAACAAGAGACACTGACTCAATTGAACAAGTTTTAGTCCATTAATTAGTTAATTAATCAATTAGGTTTGCATAGAAGTAAAAAAAAAAGCTTCTGAAGGAAGACGGGTCTTTGTTTGTAAATAACCCATGTATCATAGCAGGCATCATCTTAGAAGAATCATTCCCTCCTGTGCGTGAGAGAAAAGGGGGGAGTGCCCCTTTAAGATGATGCTTGCCACCTGCAGTTTTTAATAAGTATTTGCATCTTTAGAAAATATCTGCCTGATTAATTTTGACCCTTTTTAAGTAAATGTTTTAAACTCATAAATTTAAGTAATTAATTGATGGAACATTGCTGCCCTAGTGAGGGTAAAGATTGTGATGAAAAGGCTTAGCTAAGAGGGCAGGACCAGCCTGAATAACCATGATGTAGCCAAGACAATTCATGTCTTTCCCCCTTCCTTGACTCTCCTCCCTACAATGCGCCAGGTTCACCGGGAATTCAGCAAATGCCTGCGACACGCATCCTGTTGCCTACGGAGCCCACCTGGGGCCACACTGGGCTCCCTCAAGACCTCAGCCATCCGCAGCAACAACCGTTACTACACTGGGACGCAGGTATCATTGGGCAGACCGGGCTGGGGGTGCTGCTGTTACTGGTCTGGAGAACAGGAGAGGCTGGGACATATTCTTAGGCCACAATACCCCTGGGGGGGGGTCTAGTTGCCCTACTGAATCCAGAGTGGGACTGTCTTTTCAGAGCCGAATCCGGAGAATGTGGAATGATACTGTAAGGAAGCAAACTGAGTCCAGCTTTATGGCGGGTGATCTCAACAGCACTCCCACCCTTAATCGAGGTGAGCAGTCACTCTGCATTTTCCATCACTTCCTGCAACTCCTTTGTGAGCCAGAGGGCAGGCCTGTACGCCACACACCTGACTAAGAGGTTCCTGCCCCACCCTTAACCGAGCAGTCACAAAGCTGCTCCCCGACCCCACTCTCTACAACCAAGCAGATGAAAGAGATCCCTACCAAACACCACTCTGTATCAGTTTCTCCCAGTGAGTCACCTTTTCTCCTTGGCTATCTCTGGTGGCCTCCAATGTAGTTCTGCTCACAAGGCCATGACTCTTCCCCCCCCCAAGCCAAGCTACTCAGTCTCCTCCCCATCTCCAGCCTTTCCCCCAGCCCCAGATGTGGAGGCTCAAGTCGCTTGCTACCTCCACAGTGCTAACACCTTTGCCTATACTACTTTTTGCAGGCACAATGGGGAACCACCTACTGACCAACCCCGTGCTGCAGACACGGGGCGGGACCAGTCCTTACAACACACTCATTGCTGAGTCCGTGGGCTTCAACCCTGCCTCACCACCTGTCTTCAACTCCCCAGGTAAGGGCATCGTCACCCAGGATAACATACTTTCCCCTCTAGATTGATGCCCCAGACTGAATTAGGGTTCCATTTGCACACACACACACACACACAACAGAGCTCCACATTTTCCTTATTGAAAGCGAGGGATTGGGTAGGTAGAAAGCAAAAAGAACACCTGATATTTCTGCTTTTGAATCTGGTGAACAAGTAATCCCTCAAGCCTCGGGCGCTGGGAGGAATGGGTCAGGAGGACTTGCAGTGGAGCAGCTCCTCCTTTACTCTCCCAGTGCATAAGAGCCTGCCTTGTACTGAGACAGACCATTGGTCCCTCTTGCTCAGTATTATCTACACTGATTGGCCGTGGCTCCCCAGGGTCCCAGCCCTACCTAGAGATGCCAGGGAGCAAACAGCTGGTGCTGTGCCACTGAGCTATGGCCACAGGGAGGATTTGCGACATGTCTTATTTTGCATTACTGGCCCCAGCCACCTGGATAACACTCTTTCTCTCTTTTCTCTTCCTCTCCCAACTGATGCTGCTTGCAGGGAGCTTCCGAGAGTCCAGTACGTCCCTCCTTTCCAGTTCCATTTCGCAGTAATGTTTCCTTCATTGCTAGTTTGACTGGCAGGCTGGGGGTGGGTGCAGCACAGACGTGAGCCAAGTAGCGGGTGTGTAGGGAGAATAGGAGTGCTGGCTTTTTGGAGGGAACTCCCCCCTTACTCATGTTCCCATTTCTCGGCGGGTGGTGGTGCAGCATGGTTTGCGCAATTCTGGCTGTGGGCACTAGATGGAGCTAAATGCATCTGCAGAGCTCAGCGATACCCAACCTTCCCATCCCTGCATGCTGGGTTGGAACCATGGGCCCGTTGACCTAGTGTGCACCCCGTGCTCTAATGGGCTGACTGTACCATCTCTGACAAATGGTCCTTCCAGACCCAGAGGTCACCCTTTGCTGGGGGGAGACCGCAGGCTTCTTCCATTGGCAGATCAGATAACTTGTGTGCTTCGTGTTATGCATGTGGCTGTGTGTGGCTCAGCAGCCATGCCAACGTGGCTATTCTCTCTCACGTCACCTTAGAGGTTATGCCTTAGTTGCACTCTTGCTATCTAACTCAACAAACCAGTAAGCACACATTCCTCTTTCCCACACGAGTGTCAGTGCTTTCATACATGCATACCTAACTCACATGTAGTTGAATCCTGAGCTTTTTTCCACACTAGACAATAAAAAAGAGAAGTGAACTGCAATCTGATGCTTGTTGAAAAAAATAGGATTATATTTAACAGAAGAGTATCCCAAAGATTATCAACAAATACATCTTATTCAAAGACAATAGGTCTATATGTTCTTTTAAAAACAAACAAACCCCAAAGCACCCCAAACCGAAGCCGCATCTTACCATGTGCATCAGAGTCCTCCTATGCTTGTTTTGGAGACCTGTAGAAAGGAGCAGTGTCTAGTTAACCCTGTGCTGACAAGAACAGGAGAAGGGAGATAAGGGGCTGTTGTTGTTGCTGCTGCTGCACAAGCAGCCCTGCCCCATTCTGGCTGGCTGTGCTATCCTGCTGGCAAAGGCAAATGCTAGAATTCTGTATATAGCTGTGGCACCTTCATCTGCTCCCTGGATAAGAGCTAAAGCTTGAAGAGCAGCTCGGTTAGTGGCCAATTGCTGAAAGCCTGTCTTCTTGATCTGAACTGGCCCTGGTGGAAAAGGCTCTGCCTCCCTTCCCCAGGATTCCGAAAAAAGGAATGATGGGGATTTCTGATGCACGTGGTCATTGCCTTGTTACTGTTATTATTTCATTTTTATTAGATTTCTATACCACCCTTCATCAGATGATAATGGGGTGGTTTACAATATAAAAACACAAAAATACATAACACAGTAGCAAACTGAAATAGCTCATCCCACAGTTATTATTATTTGTGTGTATCGGTCTTAGAGAGTACCTTGTCAATATAGGAACTCTCAGAGAAGACTTATTTGCTTGAAATGTGCACTGACCCTTTCAATTCAGTTACATAAATTACCAACTCATGCAGCCTCAGCTTCAGGTTCATCTCTCTTAGCTTCTACCTCCATTTTTGTTGCTGCCATCATTTCCCATACACACAAGCCAGTTCTCCCCGTGTAACAACCCTACATATTTCGTACACACACTTCTTATCCGCTCTCTTCCTCCACACACACACACACACACCACTTGAGCGGACCATCTGCCCAAGTGGAACTCAGTTCCCAAGTGATGGCTTCTGCTCTGTGGCCTAAACATTAGTTGCTCATGACCTCCCTCCCGCCTCCTCCCACTAATACCCATATATGTGCCCACCTTTACAGAGCACCCCCTGAACAACAGCCGAGACGCCTGTGGCATGGACACCCTCCCGCTCAATGGCAACTTCAATAACAGCTACTCCCTCCGCAGTGGCGACTTCCCGGCCGACGGCACCAAGATGGCCGACTGTCGACGCAACCTGAGTGACGCCGCCGCCTTTGAAAAAATGATCATCTCCGAGTTGGTGCATAACAACTTGAGAGGGGGAGGCAGTGGCGTGGTCAAGGGGGGAGGGGGTTCTGCCGAGACCTCCAACCCCCCTGGCCCCCCTCCCCCTCCCAACGTAGTTGCAGGGGGAGGGGGTACCAACAATGAGGATGACGCCATTGTGCCTGACGCCCCTTCCTTGACCCATGAGGAGAACATGGAAATTGAACTCATGTATAAGGCCTTAGAGGAGCCGCTCTTGCTTCAGAGGGCACAGTCCATCCTCTACCAGAGTGACCTGGAGGAGTCTGAGAGCTGCACAGCTGACCTGACAGAGGGGGGCGATGGCCAAGCCCCTTCCCCCAACAGGGACTCTTTATACACCAGTATGACCAACCTGAGGGACTCCCCATACCCGGACAGCAGCCCTGAGGCAGTTGGGGAAGTGCTTCCTCATGCCCAAGCCATCAATGAAATCTACTATACCAATCGGCCAGCCTTGGTGCCGC
This sequence comes from Lacerta agilis, assembly GCF_009819535.1. Taxonomy (NCBI): domain Eukaryota; kingdom Metazoa; phylum Chordata; class Lepidosauria; order Squamata; family Lacertidae; genus Lacerta; species Lacerta agilis. The sequence goes on along the minus strand of NC_046313.1, from coordinate 40,005,152 downwards.
GCAACCAGCTCCAGGCCTACTACCAAGTCCGGAGACCCAGCAATGATGGCTACTTGGTCCCAGGAAGCTTAGAAAACCCAGCAGTGGAGGGAGATGGCCAAATGCAGCTGGTGACCAGTCTCTGAGGGGCCGAGACGGGACTGAGGGACCATAACACCCCCCCCCCAAAAAAACCCAATGCGGCACTGTTGCCATGACCTGAACATTTTAATTTTTTCCTGGAAGAAAGGGTGGGGAAGAAGAGAATGGCACAGGGCTGGGGAATGAATGGAGGAGAGAAGGTGGAAGAAAGATTTGAGTGAGGCAGAGGGCTTCTCCGAGGAGAAGGGAGGGGCAGCCATTTTGTCCGTCTTTCCTTCCATCCAATTAGATTTCCAGACAGAAAGTGGCACGTGGCCTATCTGGTTATGTCCGTTTTTCTTCTCCAGGCAAATAAATGCAATGGAGGAAAGAGAGCTGAATCTAGGCAAAAGGATCAGACTTATTTTGACAATACCTTCTAGACAATTGGGGGGGGGGAGCGCGGAGGACGAACCAAGAAATTAGGGTGGGAAAGTTAAAAAGTTGACATAATAATTTATTTATTTTTCAATGTTACGAAAATCAAAGCCATGAAAGTTCCACATGCAGAGACTGGGGCACCTGGGGAAATGCCCTGCCCTGCGCCCTGGCTCAGAGCCTGCTCTCCACCCCTCGCCTTCACAAAAAAGAGACAAAAGATAGAGAAAGGTATGAGGGTGGGGGGAGAGGAAGGAGCTGTTCAGATAACGCCATGCTGAGAACCTGCCTTCCAGTATTTGTTGACTGTGACAGTTTATCAACAGGGTTTGCATCAAGTTCTTCAGCTCTTTCAGATTGGCAGGAAAGGTTTGCTTTGATTCTTTCCTCTCTCTCTTTTTATTTTATTTTTTTTAAATTAAAGCCCACATAGGAATGTTTGGAATGCACCATTGCTTCTGGTGAAGGAGGAAGTAGCACTGAGGTGTGGCTGTCTTTACAGTTTTTTTCATTTGTATGGCCACACATGGTGGCCTTTCCCCTCCTAGTTGCTTTAGGGCCACCGAGCCTGACGTAAAATTGCACAATAATTAAGAGATGGTGAGGGGTGGGGTGGGGTGGGGTGGTAGCGGAGGGGGCATTTCTTCCCGTTTCACTCAGTTCCACCAGTCGCCCCCACGGCCTGCTAAGTTCCAGCTCCAAACATTTAGAAAGTGATGCAAGACTGCTCTCACCTTCCCTCTGTCTCATTCCTGCCCACGAAGACGCAAACGTCAGGAGTATCCTGCAATGCAAATATGGCTGCCGTCAGAACACATTTGGGACTACATGGGAGAAAGTAGGAGTGTTGAACTCTTCCCCCCACCCCAGACTGGATGGATTGCCCTTCAGAAAAATGACAAACAGAACAAAACAAAAAACAGCAACAAAAACACTAACCCAGACTGCACTTTTTTTCCACCCAAAGGAAAAAGAAATAGCAAATCTCCCTCTTCAAGCACAACTCCGACTTTTCTCACCAACTCTCGGCCTGGGAGAGTTGGGGAAGCAACCAGTCTCACCTAGAGGCACCATATCTCCGGGGCGGGCGGCGGGCGGGGTCCAAATGGGTTGGGAAGCGGGGGATGTGATACCAATTGAAACGCTGTAAATATGAAATCCTAAAAACAAAACAGAGAATTGATTTACTCACTTGAAAAAAGGAAAAACAAACCAAGGAACTTTTCTGTCTGGGTTTTAAATATATCTGTATCTATATAATATATATAGATATATGGTACTCAGCTCTGCTCTGGCCCCATGTGTGGTATGGGAGCATGGAAGGGGAAATGGGGGGGGGGGATCCCTTCTTTGACAAAGACAACTGGGGGAAACCCGCCAAGAGCAGATTTTTACAATCAAAAAAGAGGAAAAAAACATTTTGGCACAATTTTTATGTAATATATAACATATACTGCGTCATTTCTGTGACCTTGAAGCATTTCCCCTTTCCTGCCGGATGAGGTACCTTTTTCATACATCTCCACATGAAGTCGGTTATTTTCTCATTAACTGCCACTTTGGAATTGTGGGTGGGGGAAAAAAACACTTTTACTGCAAGACCCAAAGATGCTGTAATGCTGTAGGTTACAGAAAAATCCTTCGCTTTTAAGAATTTTAAGGGGGGACAGAGTAGTTTCATTTCATCATCATCATTATTTTTAAGCAGCCACGTCTTATCTATTTAGAAATTTCCAGGCTAGATGTCATGTTATATCAAAAAGGGAAATGGTGTGTGGTTTTGCCACTTGGAGCCTTGAAATGTTTGTTCTCTTGCTTTTATTTTGTTTGCATCTTTTGTCCTCTCCCAGTTAATGGAATTGCTAAGAGACTTGGTCAAAAGCAGAAGGCAAGGGTTTGGCATTCTTAGAAGGGTACCTTCCTTGGAATAGGCAGGGATTTCCTTTCTCTGTGCCATACTGTGGCAGGAAAGAAGAGCCATCATCACTCCTTGTTGCCTGCTTACATCTCTTACCCCAGTGCCACAGCTAAGACCCAAGGAACCAATATTAAATTGCCCTGTACAGTGGCAGCACAATCAATCAAGTCCTCCTTTTCCATCAGGAGACAGCACTAACCCTGATGACAGTGAGCTTTCTTCTTTCTTTCAGTTTCTTGCTCTGTGTCCCCCTGTGTTATCATTGTGCTGGGCCTGTTCATATGGTTGCTTCCCCTGGCAACTGCATGTTTGCAGCATCCAAGAATGCCCCTTGATCATGTTTGGTAAAGAGAAGCTTGTCGTGTGCCCATATTGATATTTTCTGCAAAGAACCCAGTTAAAGGTTGGCCACAAAGAAAGAGAAGAACACGCGTTGTGTAGCCCTAAAACCCAATACAGCTGTAGCTCACCTGACATCATTTAGTATCTAGGGACATGGCATATAATAGGCACAGACTTTTTCACCTAGAGTCATCTCCCCCTCCACCCAACCTAATGTAAATTATACTTGATTCAGCGATAGGGACTAATGGTTTTCAGAAGTATTTTGTTTTATATCCGAGTCATACTTTCAAAGGGAACAGGGAATTGGGTTTTGCCTGCCCTTGTTGCTGTTTCCACAGGTTTGGGTTGTATTCTTCATTAGGATCTCATTGCATGAAAGTTGGAAGGTTAGTGTGAGAATGCTGACGAATCCATGTTGGCTCAAACTCCTTCCTGCCGCTCTTTCGATCTTGGTCCAGAACCAACTTGCTCACCCTCTTAGATGGACACCTTACCCTTGTGAGGACAAGGCCCCACTCCCATTTACCTGATTCCATCACCAAACCATGGTTCTGATCAATCCTCTCCCCAATACCAAATGGCCTTATTCACCCCACTTGCATTTGCTGCATTGGCCCAAGGAAGGCCCTGTGTTCAGGAACTGCCTTGGCATGATCACCAAGAGGTACCTACATTTGGAAACCTCACGTGGAAAACAAAAACAAAAAAACCAAAGACATATCTGCCCTCATCCATCCTGTTGGAGCGAAGCTGTAGAGACTGAGTCTCTAGCAGCCCAACCTCAAGGCTTTGTGCTTTCCAGGTTCATGTTAGCTATGAGTAGTCCACACTGTACTTGAGATTTGGACTTTAATTGAAATGAAAAGATTGACACAATTATGAAGTAATATCAGTGTTACGGCATGTTCTGTCCTGGCACAAGAGGAAGGGGGCGCTAACACTATTGAAGTAACCGCTGTAAGAATAGTCTTGGAAACCAGCCACTAGAATCAACCCAGATGCTCCCAGGTGCTGGGTAGTGGCAGCCAGAATCCATATGCGTTGAAGGCGTGTTCATGCTAGTTGCACTTTGCCATTGCCCTGTTTCTTTTATTACTGCTTATCTTGGTGCAAGGAAAAATCTTGGAGAGAGCTCTGTAGAGGCACACCGCTCTTTTAACTTGGACTACAGGTGTAGGCCAAGAAGAGTCTTGTAGCCATTATTGCCACTGAGGGTAGAGGTATGCTCACTTGTGTGTTGGTATGAAATAAGGCCAGCCATAGATATGAGGTGGCCCTTGGCAGACCACCTTCTGGTGAGGCCCCCCCCCCAACTGGAGACCCCTTACAAGCTCAGCCTCTGGTAGTGGTGCCGGCAAAACTTCTGATCAGAGGTGTGTGGTCCCCAGCTGGGGAGCTCTGAGATCTGCCACAAGGGTTCCCAGCAGCTATCCAAGGATGCTGTGTGTGGATGCTGAGACTGTTCTCTTCTAAATGTGTGCTCCCTCACCTGTTGTCAATTATTGTTCACTGTTATCATACCCACCTCTGAAAAATAGAGAGTGGATCCAGAGTAAGTATAGATGTCCAGCCCAAACTTGAGACGTAAAGCTACCACTGGGATAGAAGGGAGCTGCCCCCTCCAGTTACAAAAATATGTATTTTTTAAAAAAATACCCTGCCTGGGCTATAATTATTTTGAGAGGTTATTTGTGCTCTTCACATACCTTCATGATTTCATAAATCTCTTTCTTCCCCTAACTCATCTTTTTGTTTCCTTTGTGGGGAAGATGCTCCAACCCCCTGTTTTAGCTGCCCATTTTTAACCTATTTTCAACAACTTCCCTTGTTAGATGAGAGTCGCATATTGTATTCTACGTATGGGTGTGCCATAGATATCAAGAATGCTGTAGCTCTAATTGCTGGTTTGTTTTTAATCCTTTTCCTAACATGGAATTTACCTTTCTTCTTTTTAACTCCTATTATATCCTTGCACTTTCCATTTTGACTCCCAAGATTTACATTCTTGTGTCATTTGCTACCCCTTCAACCAGTTTTAGCGTTTCAATATGGAACTGTAAGTTCCCCTCATATCCAGCAGTGATAAAAACAGGCTTTTCTCAATCCACAACTTGAAGGAAATGCCCTATTAGCTTAGAGCAAGAATTCAGAAACTGTGACCCTCCTGATGTTATGGGACAGCCCACAGCCCATCCAAGACTTGGAGGGTAACAGTTTGCTCTGTACATTTTTCTTTGGGTCTGCAGGGTGCAGATGCTCCAAACGCCATCCAGCAGCACCCATATTTTGAACCTAAGTGGCACTGTCATTCTAGGGTGGAATGGTGGGCAAAGCTGCATATGTCTGCTCTAGGCCTTGCACAGATTGACTTCTACTTAACTTTTGTACAGAATTCATCTTGTTTTATATCATTGAAGTCTCAATCTGTGGGTTACAGAAAGGAATGAAAGGTATCCAAAGTTTGAATGTGAAATCTGTAGGATAGTAAAAAAAACCAAGGAGGCATCACATTTATCGTGAAGCTTCAGGAGCCAACAGGTGCCACTCATTTTGTATGGGCAGAGGGGGCTCAAGCTTCCCCATGAGAGACCCTCCTCAGCTTCCTAAACAACACTCGTGCTGACACTTCCAGCCATCCTGGGCATAGCCAGAATCCCTCTTTGCTTGCACCCCCATTAAGCCGAGGCACCTGGCCTGTCATTCTTTTTCTCTACCCATCCATCTAAGACTTATGCAAACCCATGAGCTCAACTCACTTTAGCAAAGTACTCCACTTGACTTCTCCAGAGTTACATCTCCTTGGCCCAATGAGAGCAGTTGGGGAAGCTAGCCCAAGCCTACTCCCTCTTCAGCCTTCAAACCAGAATAGCATGGAGAGCAGGATAAAATCTAGGACAATAAAATGGCCCATGATTCCTGTGCCATGAAGCTAGTTGGGCAAATTAGCCTCTATGCCTCACTTAAGTAAACTGCACTCTGTTCATCTAGGCCATCTTTGTCTTCTCTATAATTGGCTGTCTACAAGCCAACATGAGGGGCATTTATGCATAAGCTAGTTCAGGACAGCACTACCTCTAGGGCAACATTTAAACTCCAAATCTGCTGCTCTAAATGCCACTCTGAGCTTAATCCTCTGAGGCAGCAGCAGACATGCCCTGCTCCCTCCTTGTTGGGGGGGGGGGGGTGAAAGAACTCCCTTCTTTGCCAGGAACACTCTCAGGCTGCCTCCAAACTCCTCAAGCATGGTTCTTTTGCAGAGTCCGTGAAAGGACAGATATATCGCCTGAACTAGCAACCAGCAGAGCTCAGAAGCGGAGAATCGCCCATCTTCCCCAAACTACATGACCAAGGGGTGTGCTCCAATGCAATGGGGCCTCCCAGTTTGTGGGGAGTAAGTTTTTGCATTGGGCTCCCTGCCAGCTAAGGCTGCCATACAGGGACTTCTTTTACCAGCAGCTCCTTGCTTGGCGAAGGCCTCCACAAGGCAGCCCTGTGCCCTAGATTGGGTGTCTCCACTTCTGTGGGCAGTGGTGGCCTTGAAGGGGTTGGAACAACATCTGTAGGGCCACCTAGTACCAACTTGTGGGCCCAGACGCCACTTATTTTCACTCAGTCATTCCAATGAAGGTATGAGCACCAATATGCCACGCCCAGCAAAGGTAGAGAGTGAGTGAGAAAGACTTGTGCTGGAACAGGAAGTGGATGCAAAAAGGGAAAGGGATGCCTAGTGGCGTAACGGGAAATGGCATCCTGCTTTCCAGAGCTGCAGGCTGGTTCCCTGATGAAGCCACACTGCCTCCTTGAAGCTGACCCTCCCTGCTCTCCCATCCTCATTCCCAGCTCCCTCCAGGTTTAGCAGTGAAGCTGTGCCTTTTGAATGGCAGCATGAAGGCCTGAGCCCAGGAACCCAGGGCCTGCTGGGAAGGTTTGTGATTCATTCTCTCCCTTGGCCCCTCAATGTCCCCCTCCTACAGGTTGGTGCTGATCCATTTCAATCTCCACACTGTTGCTTTCTTCCCACTTTGCCTCCCCCCTCCTTCTCTTTTCCATTTCTCTTGTCTTTCAGTCCCCTTCCCTTCCTTTCAACATGCCAAACCAATTTTGGGTCGAGTGCATTAAACAGAAAAAAAATATAATAATGAAAATTTTAAAAATATTTAAAAAAATGGAAACTTGTTGAGTTACAAAAAAAATAAAACAATAAAGAAAATAAAATTTCTTGGAACTGTTGGTAGTTGCGAATATTTCTTTGTGGCCAAGATGTACAGATGTACAATGGGAGATGTTCCTCCCATTTTTTTTGCCATGTGAGCACCAGGCCCAGATCAGGCCCATTACTGGCAGTTGGATCCACTTGGGAACCAGCTAAGATCAATCTCCTCCCTGTCTTAGACAGACCCATTTTAGATACCACTGACAGCTTCCACCCACCTGTGTCTTCAGCAGGTGCAGTGGCAATGTCCACAGTGATGGAGCTCCACCTGCCCACCCCTCTCAGCAGACCTCTGACACTTCCTAATTCCATGCAGACAAAACAGATTGGTTCTGTTTCATGGAGCAATTATAGCTCCTAAAGAAAAATTATGGAAACAAAATTCTGAATCTCTCAGAAAACATAATACCACACTCCTTTAAAAAAAAAAATTCCCATAACATCAGTAGCTACTGATAGAGAAGGTACATTCTTCACAGTTGTGTGTTTTATCTTGTGCACCAGCAGAGAGATTACCATCTCCTAGGTGGGCCTTATTTATGTCTCGTGAAGATATAACCCAAATAATATTCTCTCAGAACTTTACACAAAGGACAGCGTGTAGTAATATGTGCAAGATAGTCGGCTTAAGATGCTTTAAACCACTAGGAAAGGTCCACTCTGAATACGACCTGTCATATCTTCTAAAAAAGCAGAATACATCACACTTAACTGAACTAGTAAAGGCCATCCTATCGCTGAATTTTAGCAAGTCCTTTAAACAACAAAAGGAATGTAAGGGAAATTCTTATATTATGGTGCTCCTTTAGAAACAGATAAGAGTTTTTTTTATCCATCTGGAGGGATAAGTCAAGCAGTCTTTGCCTCAAGCTTCACAGCAAACTAAACTCTTTATATAGGATTCAAAAAAGCCTAATTTCACCACCAGAGATAATACAAACACTTCCCTGGTGGGATTGTTCATTTCCTCAAAGGCTGTCCTAAGAGGGCAGCAAGGCTCACTCAAGATCATTTTAGCCATTAGTTTCACACAATCTTCACACAAACTGTTTGTATTGCTGCTGTAGCCATTTCAGCTCTACATAAAGCAGTCGATGTGGGCGGCGGGGCGTGGGCGTGCACTAATAATAATCACAAAAGTCTGCTGTGAACTATCTCCAGAGGACTTAAAATTCTCTGAGGCCCCACCTGGGCTCCATAAAGACATTGGGGAGCCACCTAACTTCCATAAATAAATAAAAAATAGCAGGACCAGCCCAGGACACCATCCTTGGTGAAGAAGAAGTAGTAACAACCCTTTGTGATCCTGATAGAATCAGATAAATTTTCCATGAATGCCTACCTTGGCTGCTGCCAGTCAGTGTGCAGACAATTGGTCTCACTTATCATAATGCTGCTTTCTACAATACTAAGGTGTGTGGGTAGGAAGGAAGCTGGACTAGTGGAATTACCGGTAATCCAGCAGCAGATGCGCCGAGTTGCATCCAACATGCGCAATGAACGTTGGGAGGAGGCCGATAGTAGGAGGCCACCGCCACTACAAGGCCTGGTGCCACAAGGCCCAGCACCTCAAGACTGGGGGGGGGGGGGGAGACAGGGCTGAAGACACCTCAGCTCTATAGAGTTGGCACCTCTGTCCAGCAAGGCTCTTTCTATGTTCGTAAACAGGCTCAAGCATGCTATGAAAGGAAGAAGAGCAGTATCTAATATCCAGAGAGGTACCAGAAGAACTCAGGCCTGCGTGAGATGCTTGTCACCCGCCTTGCAATTCTCAGAAATAAGTCTCAGTATATTATTTGGACGTTGCTGCCCTGTAAGTATGCCTAGGACTGCAGCTGAATGTGCAGGCTGCAGTTTCTCAGCAACTGTAAGTGACCAGGAGTGTTTGCCTTAAGCAGGAGAAACACAGAGGCTACATGTCAGAGTGCTGCATTTGCATTACCGTATTTTACGCTCCATAAGACGCACTATTTCCCTCCTAAAATGGAAGGGAAAATCGCTGTGCGCCTTATGGAGCGAAGGCTTCGCTCCCACTTCCTCCCCACATCCCCTGCCGCATTCGGCGGGAGGTGGGGGGAGGCAGCAGCGATGTTGCTGGATCATGCCAGCACCTCCGTTCACCGAAAGAAGCTTCTTTCGGCGAGCGGAGCTGCTAGCACGATCCAGCAACATCTCCGCTGCTTCCCCCGACCTCCCGCCGAACGCGACGGGGGATGGGGGGAGGCGGCGGGAAGCGAAGGGGATGTTGGTGGATCGGTGCAAGGCATGGGATGGTGGAGGAAACAGCGGGGATGCTGCTGCTTTCTCCACCACCCTGCGCCCCGACGCCAAAAGCAGGCTTATCCCCTGTTGCTTTAAAGGGACATGGGGAGGAGGGGAGAAACCTTCTCCCCTCGTCCCCATGTCCCTTTAAGGAAGCGGGGATGAGCCGCTGTGAAGGGAGAAGGGGCTTCCCCTCCAGCGCTCCCCTCCGTGTTTTTTAGAGGAGGAAAACCAGGAAAATATTTTTCCCTGGTTTTTCCCCTTTAAAAAACAAGTGCGTCTTGTGGTCCGGAGCGCCTTATGGACCGAAAAATACGGTAATTAGAGGGTGCTATTTGGGTGTACTGTATCTGGTATTGAAGCTGAAACATATAATTGTGCCCTAAACTTGTGGGCAAAAAGTAAATAGCAGTTGTGGGTGAGAGCTGGGAAATACTGCAGGAAGGGGAAGGGAGAGTGTAAAAACATATATTTATTACATTTATATCCTGCCTTGGGTTTATTGGAAGAAAGGCTGTGGTAGAAACGTAATAAATCTACCAGTGAACTCAAGATGGCATGCATGGCTCTCCCCAACCAGCACCTTTTATCCTCGCAACAATCCTGAGAATTAGGTTAGACAGAGATGGCGACTTGCCCAAGGTCACCCAGTAAGCATCATGTCTGAATGGGGATTTGAACCAAGATCTCTCTAGCCCTACACTCTGACCACTACACCACACTAGCTTCCCACTAACTTCCTCTGTGGCACAGAAAGCATTCAGGCTGCCTAAGCTGCTGTTTAGTCTAAATCTTTATGCAGTTGGATATCTGGTCATTATGCTGCTTCCCCCCCCCCCTGGCTTTTGATAAGGAAACCAACTACTCTTTTTCTATATTGAAGAATGTCGAGGAAGCTCAATTCAGGAGGGGAAATGAGCATGTTCATCACCTGGCAAAGTCCAAAGCAGTTGAATCAAATCCATACGCCCTTTCTCCCAATTTGGTTGTAGGCAGTGGGGTGCGGTGACCTGCAGTCGGTCATGTAGAGGAGCATGAACCCACCAGTGGAGACAATCTGGTGCTCCTGCTGGCGTGTTCGCACCACACCAACACCTTGCCCCTCCCCTTCTACCTGTGAGTAAGCAGCAGCAACCGACTGGCAGCCAGGTGAGTGCTGCTGCTCCACCACAGCACCACAACTACTGTTTGTAGACCTACTTTGGCCTGTAATAATTTGGCGTCATCATAATTCAATGAGCTCTGACAGAATAAAAGTCTCAAAAACCAAGAGGGAGATTATATTTTGCTAGGAGAAGAGATGGAAAATGACACACTTGCAGGGAGGTGGAGGAGAGATTTAGAGCAAAGGGGGATTAGAGATGGTTTTATCTTAAAGCTGGCGGGGGGAGGAGACTTGGAGTGTTCTGGAATGAAACAAGAGAACACAGGTCAAAGGATTCTTAGATCCCGAATCTCTGCTTTCAGCTTTGGTAGAATATAGTTTTGAAGGCGCATCTGATTGAACAGTGTGCCTTGTCATCTCATTCTCTGCCTTTCCACTGCCAGTAGAGCAGTTTTAGGCATAGTGAATCAAAGCAACAGCTTACGAAACTAAGGCTGCACACGAGTGGCTTGAAACGCAGCCAGGTCATCCCCTCCCACTGCATTTTACATTGCTGTAATACTGTATACACCAGAGAGGGGCAGGGGGGTGTCTCCACCCAATGCACACTGCCTGAAGTGATTCGCCACGCCTACAACCCCTCCCACTCCAAACTCCTCTTCCATTAAGCTGCACATGTGCAATGGGTGTCTGACATGTACACATCTCCATTTAATCACACTTTAACTCAGATGGAAGCTCATTTGAGGGGAAAGTGCATCAAACAGTGATAGTTCTTTAAAAGCACACACAACCTATTAGATACATACGGATTGTGGCTATTGTCATGTGTGCTTGGCTTCAATCACCAGTGGTGGGAGCACACTGGAGTCAGGGTAAACGGTAATGTGTATTCAATTCATCCTAGGGAATCTGGTTACCACGGCATCTCCAGAGGCTGGAGTTGGAGTGAAAGGAATAAGGTTTACAGTGGAGTTCTGTGCATGTCTGCTTAGAAGTAATCAGTTGCATTGAGCTCAGTGGCTCTTGCCCCAGAGTCCCAGGTAAGAAGAAGAAGAGTTTGGATTTTATATCCCGCTTTATCACTACCCGAAGGAGTCTCAAAGCGGCTAACTTTCTCCTTTCCCTTCCTCCCCCACAACAAACACTCTGTGAGGTGAGTGGGGCTGAGAGACTTCAAAGAAGTGTGACTAGCCCAAGGTCACCCAGCAGCTGCATGTGGAGGAACGGAGACGCGAACCCGGTTCACCAGATTACGAGTCTATCGCTCTTAACCACTACACCACACTGGCTCTGTGCATTGAACCAAGCCTTAACAATGCTCCTGATCTCCACTTCCCCCTTTCATGGCTCCTTGTGAGGAAAATACCAAGTTACAGAAGTGACCAGGCTTGAACAGCTGAAATTGTTTCCCTCTAGAAAACCAAGAGAGTCTTTCTTGTTCATTATTATTTAGAGAAGGCACACAAACATGCTGAATTCCTCTCAGCCTTTGGATTCTATGATAAACATCAGTTACCCTCTCCAGAATGCAAAAACAATGTGGAGCCATGGGGTGAAGCATGCAGTTCACTGAGCACATTTTCTCTGCGACTTCTGCATTGGAACGGGAACTCCTTTCTTAAATTAGCGCCGTCATTTTTCATGGGGTTTAAAAATAAGCAGGTGGCATGTGCTGCGTTGCTGGCCGCACGCATTCAAACACCATGACAGATGGTCTTTGGAAGCAGGAGATGGGCTTGAAGTTATTTTTAATTAGTGAAATTTGGCTCTTTGTTTGGCTGAGCATGTGGGATCTCAGTTCCGCAAAGAGGCTGAGCCATTGAACAACTGCGAAAACTTGTAAGGCTTTGGGGGAGTCTGGAGCCTTGAGAGTCAAGTGATGGCTTTAATTAAGCTTTCTTCCAGATACAAATTACCTACAGGTGCTACTCGGCTGTCTCTCAACAGATGCTTTTTTCGACCTTCATCATGCCTTGGATTTTCTTAGTCAATTTTCTTGTTAAAAAAAATAAATCAAGTGCTGTAAGATGCTCCAATTTTGAGAGAAGCAGTGGTACTTCAGTTGTACTTCAATTGAAGCTGAAGCAGAGAAAGGGATGTTTAACTGGCCCGCCTCTCCCATCACTGTATGTACATTCTGCTTTCCAAATCTAGAATGCACATGCAGCTGAAACTCCCACAAGCCCTTTTCCACTGTGGGGCCAATTGAGCTGGTGGGGGGGGGGGTTAGGTCTAGAAAATAGTGCAGAAGGGAAGGGTTAACCACACTTTCCCCAAGCACCAGAGCTCTAGCCCAGTGTTTTTCAACCACTGTTCCGCGGCACACTAGTGTGCCGCGAGATGTTGCCTGGTGTGCCGTGGGAAAAATTGAAAAATTCAAGAGAATTACTTTATATATAGTCAATATAGGCACAGAGTTAAATTTTTTAACATTTTCTAATGGTGGTGTGCCTCGTGATTTTTTTCATGAAACAAGTGTGCCTTTGCCCAAAAAAGGTTGAAAAACACTGCTCTAGCCAGCACTGGAGCAGTCACATATATTTTTAAGTTGGGGTTTTGTTTTGTTTTAAAGAGGGTATCAGTAGATCTGATTATGAGACTTGGGCATCACATATGGGTTATGCCTCAGATCCTTGCCAAATCTGTATCAAAGAATTATTTCTGGGGCTAGAATTAACTTAAAGGTCATCCAGTCCAATTCTGCATTCAAGGTTGGAAGACTCAGATCATCCTTCCAAACTCCCCATTCTAAGGTGTCAGCTCAGCTTGACACCCTACAAATGTCACAAGTATTCAGAGATCTGAGGACTTGCTCCTCCAGTCTTGCTCTGTGATGTTACATAAATCTGGTTTGTGCCAAGGATAAGGAAGAAAAATGGGGAGGGGAGGGACTCCATCTCTAACCTTTGACTAGGCATGTTAGGATCTAGTTAAAGTGGGTTTCTAAAGGGAGAGGGGTGAGGTTCCAATATCTACTGACCAGCCTCCCTGTGTCAAATTTCATTCCACCCCTACTCTACACTATCATTACAAAGGTGCTCTAGAGTCTTGTGGTTTTTATTTATGCATTACATTTGCATTCAGTAAATCAGGATGAGATACATGGGAGGCTTACCCCATTTTCATACAGCAAACTGTGAAATAGCTTAAGCAGACAAATAATGACTGGCTCAAGCTTTATAAAGGAGCAGGGATCCGAAACAGATGCAGTGTTGCTCAACTACAGCTCCCATCATCCCTGACCATTGGCCATGTTGACTTAGAATCACAGAATTGGAGAGTTGGAAGGGACCACAAGGCTCATCTAGTCCAACTCCCTATAAGTGCAGGAATATTTTATCCAACATGGGGCTCGAACCCACAACCCTGAGATTAAGAGCCTCATGTTCTACCAACTGAACTATCTACTAGGGCTGTTAGGGGTTGGGAGTCCAATAATATCCTCAGCTTCAAAACGAGTTTAGGCAACTTCACTCTCATTGTGACAGCTTTGTAGCCAAAAGCACAAGAGGCAGGAACCTGAAAGGTCAGTCTCAGAAGGATCTGCACCAACGCTTGCATTTGAAAAATCTCTTACTAAAGAGCTGCCTCAACACCACAGATTGAGAAATTGCACTCATCTGTATACGAAGTGTTGTTCTTCTCCATGTGTTTTTTTCTCTCCTGGATCTGTCAGAAATTGCACTATAAATAGCTGGGTCAATTCGTGGCAAAGCCACTGTGAAGGTCCACAGTGTTAGGAAAGTTTGAAGTAAACAAGGCAAACATCACAGCCCATCCTGAGAAATCTAAATGCCACCTAGTTAAATTCCCACTATATAATCAAGCCCTTCTATATTGGCAGGCAGAACACGACAACCATCAAGAGGCCCTGTGCCACAACTGGCATAACTGGATACAAGGACAATTTTTGGAAGCAGGCTGCCTAACCTGTCTGATCAACAGCTTGTACAAGGGCCATAGAATAATAGATTCCTAGAGCTGTAGAGTTGCGAGAGACCATGGGGGTCATATTTTTCTTGCAAAGCATGTGCTCTACCAGTGAGTCACAGCCAAATATTCCCACCTCTTCAAAAAATTGTCTGGAAGTACATTGTGCACTCAGAATGCTGTCACTGGAGGTAAAGGCAATGCTTAATTGGAGGTGTTGCATGGGAGGGCAACCATTTTCCCTGGGGGGAAGGCCCATACCTTGATTCTAAGTGGGTGGGGGCAGGAATGGTACTTTGCATATGCTTGGTATCCCTAATCACCCAGATATTTTTTATATTTGTAAAAATAGAATTTACAGGTTAATTTAAAGTGATAAATAGGCATTGCTAAAGAAAGGAAAGATAGGAATACAACACCGACTGTGCCAGCAGCATTTCCCCCCATCTGCTTACACCACTGCCTTATATAGATTATTAGAGACATTTCAGAGAGCTGCAGTTCCCTTGTAGGAATTCCACGGAAGCTCCTGTTCTTTTGGTATTTTGTTTGTTTGGGGGAATTTTGATCCAACAATCTGAGCCGCAACTGAAGCTCTTCAGAAAGGAAGAACCCGGGTAGTTCCTCCCAGGAGTGTGGCTGCGTTGCTGACTTCGCTGCAAGGCAGATTTTTATAGTGGGCGAGTACAGTAGCATCCCATATGAGGGCAGCAGAGGATAATGCAGCTCCAGGCCAGAGTGCTGTAGCGGTAGAAAGGATTTATGGTGTTAGGAGTGGCATGTTCCCTTCAGGCCCCAAGGAGGCCCTCTGCTCACTAAAATCAGTTTCACTCAGGCTCTGCTGGATTATTTGGCAGCAGTTCCTGTCCTTGGGTGGCTGTGCAATCACTTCGAAATGGGCAAAGCCTATTGGTGCTGCGTGTGTGATTGATCACTCCTCTTTATATGCCACTGGTGGGGATGTGAGCATGAGAATGGCTGCCTCAATGCTCTAAAAGCACAATGCGCATGATAGACAGATGGATAGACAGGCACACAGACAGGATAGACTGAATCAGACCATTGCTCCATCTAACTGAGTAATGCCTGCACTGACTGGCAGCAGCTCTCCAGGACTTCAAGCAGGGAACCTTCCCTAGCTCTACCTGGAGATGCAGGGGATTGAACCAGGTGCCTTTGGCATGCAAAGCAGATTCTCTACCAGTAAGCTATGGTTCAGTTACGTATTCTCTTCTCCATCCCTCCGGTGAAAGATGAATTCGTGATCCCCTTAGACGCCACACGTACAGGCTTAAGCTTTTCCAGCTGGCCTCTCCTCCTTGGGCTCCTCAGTCCTGCCCCGCTTCACAGCCCTACTGCTGTGCACTATCATCATGTCTGAGGGAAAGTTGTCATGATTGGGATCACACTTCGTGAGGGAGAAGAGATGGTTCATGTTTAAAGGAGCAGTGTGATTCTTTCGTTGAATCCGGGATTCCAGTCAGGCATCGCTTTAAGCAAAACTGTATTGACCTGACCCATTTAACTTATTCGAAAGCAATACAGTATTATTCCTTTCAGGTTTCAGGCCTGAGCACTAAGGGAGCCCTTCTAGGCACTACCCAGAGTCTAAAGTAAGAGTGAGGGATAGGAAAGAATAGGAGGCCTTTTGCAAAATTGGCCTCATTGTTGCCTTTCCTGCCTTTCTTCTGTACTTCATGCCATTGGGATGGAAACGAGCCTGGTGTTATTAAACAGGAAATAGTTTGGATTAAGTTCTGACTACTAACAGCTATTAATGGCATAGGGCTCTGCTTTTAATTATAGTGAGGCCCAGCTTAAACCACACGGACCCTGATGCCCTCCAGCTTCAACATATCCATTTATGAACATGTAAACCTGGGCCATTAAGTAGACAACCAAAACTATTTTCCTCTTAAAACCTATATGTTACTTGGGCTGACACCCAAAAACTGTTTGCCCCACCCAAAAAATCATCATCATCATCATGTGTGCGTCATAACTATCAGAGCTCCTGCCACCTGATGCCTACGTGTTTGTGGCACTGGCTGCAATTTGTGACTTTCTGCTTCTTCCTCTGGCTTTATAAACACTTCTATTTTCTCCCTTCCTCCTTTCTAGCTGGGGGCCACCCCCAGCTGGGAGCAAGCTGGCGCCATGCAAAAGGAGAAGTACACGGTGTCCATGCTTGAGAAAGATGTATGAACAATATCTGAGCACAAAATCCACTTGGTGTGGAATACACACACGCATATGTGTTTTTTTCCTGGCTGTGGGAAGATTAAGACACATAAAAATGCAGGCAAGGAGCAGCCAGAAAATGATCACATGCCTCAGTTGTGTTTGCATTAAAGGACAACTCCCCACCCCCCACCCCACAAACAAAATAAATACATACATGGGCACATTGCATCTGATGCAGTGTGCATCTGTTTTGAATGTGGGTATCATACCCAAATACAAAAAATGGAGTAGTTCTAAGCATGTGGGAAAGAGGCTACCCGCTGGGAAGAGACACTCAGCACATGCTCAGAAGCACTCCTTTTTTGTTAATATATTTCAGGACTCATTCCTGATACAGAAACCAGATTCCAGAGCTAGTTCCAAAGCATCAGGTGTATCCCAACCGATTCCACCACAAATAGGCTATAAACAATGCAAGCAGAAGCTCTTGGGCTGGTACAGAAACATACAAAAGAAAACACCACTTGGAAAGACATACTGTACTGCAAGCAGCATGTGGAAAACAGGCAGGAAAAGTGTGTGGAAATGGATCAAAAGTCTCTGGTCTAGGGAGCAATTTCACTGAACACCAAACATAGTGAATGGACTAAAAAAAGGAGAGGTTCCCAGGAGATCATGGTGCAGGCTTGAGAAGTGTCACTCCACACTGCCCACCCTGTTCCTGGGTTGGTCAACAGATGCCCTGTCCCAACAGAGTCCTAAGTAGCCTGACTTTCTTCAGTCTGTAGGGACTTCTGCCAAAAGCTCTTATTGTCAATAAAGGCAGCATGCAACTGAGCTGGCTGATCTTCCCACCCCATGATTCTGTCACTCTTTCAGTGAGTTCCAACCTCAGCAGTTTCTTTGTTAAAAGCAAAGACACAGTTATGACATAACCCATCCTGTCAAACCCCCCGTTATACTTTCTCTGGAGCCTTCCAATGTGAGGCAAGAGGCCAGGGATCTTCTTCATAAAGGGAGTGAACTATAAATAGATTTGTTTGTTTTTTTAATATATATTTTAAGCCTTTCTGTCGTTAAAACCAGCTGAGATCACCCACAAATGCCCAACTGTGAAGGCCCATTTGTTTGTACCCTTGGCTCCCGTAAGTCTGATGAAAGAGGAAGCCAGAGGGGAAAGGTTGTGGGACAGATTGAGCTGCAGCAATCAAGTGTGGCATGAGTGGGATGGCCTGGTCACAGCAGGGCTCCAGAGTCACTTACTGCAGCCACACCTGTCTGTGGAGAACTGTGCACCAGTGTGCATTCAGTACGCTGTTGCTTCGGAGAGCTGAATTAATTCTGATGCATCCTTGGAAGGACACAGAGGTCATCTGCAGACCTATAAGCAGTGCTTTTTTCAGGGGGTACTCAAGGGTACACAGTACTGGCACATCTTCTTTGGTGTTAAAAAGTGCGACACTTACTGTAACAACTTCATGGTGAACATCGGCACCTACTTTTCTTGAAAAAAACAGTGCCTATGGGTACTGTTGTGTCCATCCTAATCTCCGAGCCACAAGAGACTCCAGGGGTGCCCATGCTTACCCAGGGTTCAGTTCCTTGGAAGAAAGGCCAATGGAGACTGTGGTGTCCTTAGGATATATGGTTTTATTTATACATATATACCATAGAATGGAAGGGCTCACTACATTAACACCCCAACAGGTGTTGCTTCCCCATTAGGTTTCCAGGGAAGCCCCAGTCTCGGCCTTGGACCCAGCACAGAGCAAAACATGCCTCTGCCTCCTCAGCTGCTAGAGCTTCAGCCAAACTCTTTCTTCATCACTCAGGTCGCCGCCACCCCTTGGCCTGTTGTTCCTCCTCCTGGGGTGACTTGGGATCCAGCCAGGTGAGCTGGGAAAGGGCTTGCCCGTTTGTCTCCATGGCAGCGTAGCTCATTTTTTTGAGATGCTGACACTTTGAGATGTACTTAACTGGCCAGCTAGGGTCATTGCCTTAACCAAAGGAACCACACAAGTTTCCTCTTGCAGGTTGTAACCTCAGTCACAGGATCACAGATTTGGAAGGGATCCACAGGTATCATCCAGACCTTCCCCCTCCCCCCAGAAAACACCATATAAAATCCTTTCTCCCACCAACACTGTCAGAAACAGCCTGGCCATCCTGGACCCTGAAGGGGTTGTAGAAAGGAGGAGGGTATAACTATTATCGGTGTCAGAAAGGTTATTCAGGAAGAGAAGGTGGTAGCTGGAAAAATCACTTGCTGCTTAGCTTGGTATTAAGTATTCCAGGTGTGAGACTTACAAATAGGGTCAGCATGTAGGACGGCCATCCCACGCTTTTCTAATCCTGCTAGGCTCAAAACTGGAAAGAGAACATGGGAATACTGTTCAATCCCAGCAGAACTTGGTGTTTCCTTTCTCTCCCTTTTTCCCAAGCTTAAGTGATGGTTTCCTGTCACCAGAGTGGGAGTTTTCAGCTTACCCTATTTTTTCTGCTTGCTGAGTCTCAGGGGAGGGTTACGGTCAGATTGGAGACTCGGAGGAAGCAGCTATAAATGAAAGCAATTAGACAGGGATATGCTGTGTGTGCCTGTCAGCCAGTCAGTGAAGCATCTATGAAACCAAACGTAAGAATTCTGGGCGCTGTCGTTCATTAAGTGGTCTTGGGAATTGTAACTGTGGGGGTAAACTACAGTGCCCAGAATTCTGTGAGGGAAATAATATGCTTCGGATGTGCTTTAAAGGTAAAGGTGTGTGTGGTGTACTGTACACAGCCTCAAGTCAGATCATTGGCTCCTCTAGCTCAGTAATGTCGACACTGAGCATTTGTTTCAGTGTTTTGGGGGTGGGTGGGTTATTCATCATGGACAGCTATGCCCCCTCCCATGCCCTCCCCTTCCTCAGTACTTTCAGTACTTTCATTTCTTTTCCAGCCATGCTCATAACTGTTTCTGGTGTAAACAGAAAACTGCACATAAAAATGTCTTCACCAGATAATGAGCAGCAACATCAATCTCAAAAGTTTCCTAAGAATGTGTGAATGTGTGTATGTGTGTGTGCATTTTTCTTATGATTGCATAATCCCAGATTTTTAATGTGTTTTCCCAGAAGCAAAACACATTACAGTGGTACCTCTGGTTACGTACTTAATTCGTTCCGGAGGTCTGTTCTTAACCTGAAACTGTTCTTAACCTGAAGCACCACTTTAGCTAATGGGACCTCCCACTGCCGCTGCGCCGCCAGAGCACAATTTCTGTTCTTATCCTGAAGCAAAGTTCTTAACCTGAAGCGTTATTTCTGGGTTAGCAGAGTATGCAACCTGAAGTGTATGTAACCCGAGGTACCACTGTACAATTGTGTGCTGAGAATTTACAATTGCCTGGCTGTTTGCTTTTGTGCACTTTGGGGTGGGGTGTTTTTTTTTAAATACGGCATATGGTTCTGTAAGACAATTCCACTAGTACAATCTCCCTCTCTCTGTTTTCCCACATAGGCCTAGATGGAACTGATGCCTCTCGCTTCTCAGTAAGGAGGGAACAACACTGAGCCTGTGAAATTTTTGAAAAATGTTCCTTCAGCAGTTCCCCATAAGTTGACAGAGAACATAAGTGTCAGTCACAATCTCACCCACATCACATGAACTTCTATAAACTCCTGGCTGTAGTTGACAAAAGGACAAGAGGCCTATAAGGCACAAAGTATTGACTGGTGGGATGATTAATTGGTATCCTTCACTGGTTGCTGAGAATTGTTTTGTATCCTTCCCTCAAGTTATTCATAGCATAGTTTTAGCTTCACAACAATCCTGTGAGGTAAATTAGACCAAAAGGACCTCCAAAATGTCACTACTTTCAGGTGCAGGTAGGTAGCCGTGTTGGTCTGACGCTGTCAAATTAAATAATTTTTAAATAATAATAATATTTTTTTAAAAAAAATAGTCTAGTAGCACCTTAGAGACCAACTAAGTTTGTTCTAGGTATGAATGCACACGAAAGCTCATACCTAGAAAAAATTTAGTTGGTCTCTAAGGTGCTACTAGACTATTTTTAATTTTTATTTTTTTACTTTCAGGTGGGATTCCATCACATACCAGCAAATTCAATTGGTCAGTTGTAGTTGATTGGGAGGTCTTGCACAACCAACCTATTTCCTTAAAAGACTGGATTTCTTGTAATGAGGAAAGTGGTGAGAAATGCAGTGGAATAAATAACCCTTGCTTTGAGGCAATCTCATCCAGCCTCCCAACAAACAAACTGGAGTGAAAGATGCTCATTAAACAACCACTGGCAAATCAGGATGGATCCTCTATAACCATGTTGTCTGGAAGCACTCTAAAAGACTTGCTCAAGGGCCATCCAGTATGCTTCATGGCTGAGCACAGATTTTAACCTGGTATTCACTACCGGAACCAGCACTCAGTCTAACTACTACGTCATAACGTTTTGGGGAGTCTGAAATCCTCCCTTCATAGAATCACAGAATTGTAGAGTCGGAAGGGACTCCGAGGATCATCTAGTCCAACTCCCTGCAATGCAGGAATATGCAGCCATCCCATACGGGGATTGAACCTGCAACCTTGGCATTATCAGCACTACACTCTCACTAACTGAGTCCATTAACTGATCCTGAGATTCATCCCATCCTCCCCCAATTCGTCCTGAGAGCTCAACTCTTTCAATTCAGCAACACACAGACTGGGCAGGTTAGTCTCTGCTGTGTTTTTTAAAGAAAGGTGTAAACGCAGAATTTTGCATGATTTAGGATAGACAGATACAAACAAAGATATCTAGATAGAGACAGATGATAGGGATATGTAGGTAGATGATAGATCAACAGGCAGGCAGGCAGGCAGATACACCAGATAGATACTGAGCTTGAGGTTAAACCCCTGAATCTTCAGGTCAAATGAGTCTGAGTCTGTCCCTGTTTTCTCTCTTGCCTCCTTTAGGAGTGGTTCTTTAAGCATCCTGGTCCTAAGTTATTTAGGACTTTAAAAGTAATAACCATACATGGAAAATGAGCAATGAACAAGTAGCCAGTAAAGTTAGTACAGTATAACAATGGGGCAATAAAATAGCAGCACCATGGAGCCATCCTGGCAACACTGGCATTGCGGCAACATACCTAGACAGCAATGGGGCAGGAGGGTGGTGAGTGGGGCTCCATGGAGCACCAGCGGAGCCAATCAGGTGCTACTGTCAGTGTCTTCACACAGCCCTGACATGCCCCCATCACATCAGCCTCTGCTGCTCTTTCTAGGCTCAGTCTTTGATGGAGGCTAATGAGCACATATAGACAATTTGCCTTTTCTTTCTCTAAAGCCACATGGGACTGAGCCACAATCATCTGTAGAGTATCACCCTCCACTGTCCCCGCTAAAGTAACAAGAGGTTGAAGGAAATCACCAAGAGCACTGCAGAGCTGCTATACTGTTCACTGTGGTAACCTGATCAAGCCAATGAGGTTGACGACACCACAGCAGAAACCAGAACATAAGTCTGAGGCCAAGGGAGCTTCCGTCATTTTCAGGAAATACATTATATAGCCCAAGGACTTGTGGTGAGCTAGTTTGGTGTTGCCAAGAGATTGTTGTGCGCTTGTTATGTTTATGAAAATGTGTGAGGAAATTAACCTTATAGTATGCTTTGAGGACAAGGCTTGCTCTACTGATGTCCACTGAATCAGTCTGAAGCAGGTGCATGAAAAACCAAGTTCCTTTTGTTGGTCACAAGGACACTTTTGGACCCCACAGCCAGTGAGCAAGGGAGTCATGATTGGTCACTAAAGCAGGGATCTAACACAGATAAACCAGTACGCAGACTGTTGTCAGGTTTTCTAAAAGCGAAAATTCACTTCAGACTGCAAACTTAAGCTTTCTTTCTAAGAAATAAGTCCCATAGTTCTAAGTTAATATGTTTAGGATTGATCTATAAGAATAGCCCCTTTCAGAGAAGCCATTCACACATTCAACAAAGCTGTGAATTTCACTACAGTGCCAGATTTCCAAACAGGCAGAGTAGGCATCGGCCTATGTGCCCCACACCTTTTAGGGCCGCGCGACAACGGATCAACACAATATTAATTTGATCTTGAAAGAAAATTACAAAAACGTATTAGGATATAATTGGCAAGGCCTGCCCCCCAAGCTTTCAACTGCCTAGGGGCCTTCACAGGGTTTAATCCAGCACTGCTTCACTACCCTGGCTAACCATGCCCCCAACATTCACCTCTGGTCACACCCAGCATCCAGAACACATGTAAGGGGGCCTCTATAATGTGCAGCTCTATGTGCGCTAAAGGTTCACATGAATGCACAGACCTTAAGGAGTGTACCACATCATGTATAGAGGCTAACCTCATATGCTAATTATAAAAAAGGGAGAAGTCACAAAAGCTACAATGCCAGAGTAATAATGGATTGGCTAAAGTGACTCTTGAACTTAAGGGGAAAGTTATACATCTCAGGCTGGTGCACAGAGCTACACTTTCTCAAAACCATATATTATTGCTTCTTACTGCAGCGAGATCTGGGAAGACTGGTCTTCAATTTATTCCTAAGTGGGACGCAGGAACAGATCCAAGATGTAAATATAGCTGCATTTCAAGGAAATAGATACCATAATGGTCAAAATCCAGAATGTGTAGACGAGAAGACTCAAAGGGGTGTGGGGTGTGGGGGACATTCTACTTAACAGTTAACTTTCCAATCAAAAGGAACAATGCAAAAATGAGGACACTAATTAGAAGACAATGCGAAGGAATAGTTTATAAGGGAATAAATCCCTCAGGAATGCACGGGTAGTGTTTATAAAAATCAATATGACCATATATAAATTCCAGACAGGAGAAAAAGGATACTGGAGTTGTTAAATAGTGCAGCAAAAGAAGCTATTGAAAGCAGACTTTAAAAGAAAAAAATCAAAGTGTATTCCAAATGAGGGCAGAGATCCTGGACATTTAGTGAAACAAGGCAAAGATGTGGAAACTCAAGTAATATTTTGAAAGTTTAGGAAAGATACCAAGAACAATGTGAAGAATGCATTTGAATGTAGAGACTTTAGTTTGATTTGTTTATTCTATCCTCCCCATATATTTATGACTCAAGACAGATTATAGTATTTTGCAAAAATATTTTTTATACTCAGCTCCTTGCAAAATGTCATGAGCTACTTTTCATTTTTAAAAAAAATGTTGGCGCTTTATTTTATTTATTTGCATTTCATATTAAGCTTGTCCATGAGCAATTCTGAATTATTCAGTGTTTCCATATGAAACTTCAAAAAGGACATGTCTTCTTTGGAACTCCAACCAGCCTCATCAGTAGAAGCCCTATGCAAGAGCTTCCACTTGTGCAATGGGGCTTCCTTACTCTCCTCCCGTCCTGCAACTGGCTCTTGGAGGAGTCAGGAGAAGCCCCAGAACACCACGTGGTGGGAGGAGAGAGGAGATCATTCCATCTGGGAAGCTGGAATGCTTGTGGAGATGGAACAATCAGAAGAGAGCAACACTGAATTCAATCCCTTGAGTCTTGTACATGTGCAGAAATGCTCACACAATCAGGCAATATGGCTCCACAGCACTGTATGCAAGGGGAGAAGAATCTTGAAGAGAGGTTTGCATAAGCAAAATCCCCCTCCCACTGCACCAACCTCTCCTGTTTTGTGCAACGCTAAGACCATACCCTCTTCTACAGCGCCGCCCCACCTACTCAGTGTTGGTTCAAGGGGGGGGGGGAACACGTGGAAAGGAGAATTCCCTAGATGCAAAGATCCAAGTTTACGGCAAGTACTCTTTGGTGAGAGAACCCCAACAAAGATTTAAAATCACAAAATATGCAGCAAAGTAAAGTGTGGCAATATAGGCTGTTAGACCTTTAAAATATGCTCTTGTGAGTTCCAAAACTTCTATCTTCTCCCAGCATAGGAAAAGACGGCAGGTTTGGTAAGTTAAAAGTTGGTTTACTTACATGCTCTCCAAAGGTCCGGTTCAGGTGCTTTTTCATACATCAGTCAGAAAAGTTGTACCGGCAGTAAGATGTAGTTTAGTTCCTAAGTGGCGAAAGTCCCCAAATTTTTGGTATAGGAACACAATAATGGCTTGTGAGCAACCAGCTTAGCCTCTTCACATGCTGAGTTTATCAGGTTGACTGAAGGAGAACCATAAGCTTGATTACCTGGTTCCTCCCAAGGTGAGGGGAAGTGGACATAGCTAAGCCTTGCTGCATAGATTACTCTATGGTATTGACCCTTTCGTGCATTAATTAGACTTAGCATGTTGGTTATATGAGGCTGGTTATCCCACACTTGGCATACTAGGGAAATTAATATATCATTGAAGTGTTGCTTCCCTCCTAATTCACAGACTAGCTTCAGCTAACAAGAGTGTTTCCTTTGATGCAACTCTCCATGCAGCAACCCCTTCCAACTGGAGATGCACTGAGGGACAGCCCTGCCAGGTGCAGCTCATAGCATAAGCATTGCTAAGGACAGCAGAAGATGCAGCACCTGAGGACAATTCTCTCTCTGATGTACCGGTAAGTCTTTTTAAGAAGTGGGTGGAAGTGGCTTTTGAGCTGTGAATGGAACTCAGAGGCAGAGCATCTGCATTGCATGCAAAATGTCCCAGGTTCAATCCCAAAATTGCTCCAGGTAGGCAAAACTCTGGGGTGTCACTACTAATCAGTGTAGACTAGGGGTGACAGTGGAAGGTATCTGGTTGGTTTGAAGTAAAGCAGGAAGGAGTTGGGGCTCTCAATTGTTTAACAATGAAAACAGAATAGCTCCCACCCAACACACACTAACTCTGAAATGAAGAGAGCCAAAGGTACAGGGAGAATCAGAAGTGGATTTTTAGTTTGGAAGGAAGGACTGAGCTAAAAATAATAATCCTGGATTGAGAATATGTTAATTCTAAGTTAAAACCATTTTCACCTGACTCTGTAAAACACAAAATAGATCCCACAAGCCTAAAGTCTGCCCACCCCTACTGGAGAAAATACTGAGCTAGCTGTGATAGGGTTTCTCCTTTTAAATATGATACTACGGCAACTATTCCTTAGGCCCATTTCTCCCCCTGCCTAAGCAAAATACACTCTTCACATGTTCGGAGTGACTGTTTCCTTAAGCCCTTTGTTTTTGTGAAGTGTGTATGGGGGGGAATTCAATCCATAAAGGAAAACCAGTCTTCTATTGCCCATAAGCTCCAGCTGTGCAGGAGAACCTCTAAATTTATCTGCCAGTACCCTTTATTCCACCATCTGCCCGCAGGGTTTTCTGGTTCTCTGGCCATGTTTTCAAGACTTTAAAAAATAAAAATAAATCCCTGTTTGGCATTCTGTTCCTGCCTTCTGGTCCTTGTGGAAGAACTCCAAAGCAGTTGAAATGCTGTAACAAACAAAAACCAAAAACCAAGCAAGCTTCTTTAAAAAATGTACTCCAGTTTATTATGTAAAATTGTTGTGTCTGCCTGTGACACCAAGTTCCAAACCATCTGCAGCCGGGGCCTCACAGCCCCCACATACCACTGTCATTACTGAGCCAATATCCTTCTCACAGGCAGATCCAGACCTGGGGTGACAGGACCATGGCGGAAATCACTGAACCAGCATTCACACAAGCACCTCATTTACAGCAGATGCCACCACCGTATGCCTACTTATCTTCTTCCTTTCTTTGTAAGAGGAATTTGGGTTCTTTGCATCTTCTCCGTATTTAGTTTTTCTTTGTTCCTTATCCTTGCAGGTATTATTTCTACCCTTGTAAAACTTGTGCAATGCGGCTGAGAGAGGAAAGACTTCCATTTCTCATTTACGGATTGACAGATTTCCCCTCCCCCACATACCACTCCACCCGCTGAGACTTAAGACAGTCCCATGCCTGTGGTGGTTGGCAGACAACCCTCCTCCCTCTCAGACTTCCATAATGTGTTCCTCTCCCACCTCTGAGAATTCTGT
Source organism: Lacerta agilis (assembly GCF_009819535.1). Classification (NCBI taxonomy): domain Eukaryota; kingdom Metazoa; phylum Chordata; class Lepidosauria; order Squamata; family Lacertidae; genus Lacerta; species Lacerta agilis. The sequence goes on along the minus strand of NC_046313.1, from coordinate 39,978,737 downwards.
AGACCATGTCAAAAGCCTGTAGTACATTTCCCAGCTCAGGGGAAGTAGAGAGATATTAATTAATCCCAGGCTGCAGAGGAGTAGTGGCACAGCAACTGCTGCCTCTTGTTCCATTAATTCTTTTCTGCTAATAAGTTAGAAGAAACAGAACACGTATGGAATGAACACAAAGTTACCTCAGAGCCAAGAAACTCGTTATTTGTTGATTTACCACCCTTCACCCAAAAGGCCACATAATAAGCAGGCGTGCCCAATTATTCATAAATTATTTCAGTCACTGTTACCCTCTGGTTGCAATAGCTCTCACCGCACCCAGGAAAACTAAAAACTAGTCATAGGCAGTTTTTGGGAGTTGTTTACAACCCCAAGATGACTTCCAATGTATCTTTATTTATTTAGGCATACATATCCTGCCCTCCAAGAAGGGTCCCAGGGCAGCTAACAATATCAAATTATCTGAAGGCAGCCCTGTTCTTGGAAGCTTTTAATGTTTGGTGTTGTGGTTGTTGTTTCTGCTATGAAAAGTGACACCAGGGTTGATTTCACCCCACTCATGTAGAAGTTTAAGCTGCAGGGGACCATACTAGGAAAAAGCCACACAAAATTCATGTTGGGATCTGGGATAGAAAGCAATACCTATAAAGATCTGTTGCAGAAGTTCTGCTTAAGGTTCTCTAAGGCTGGGTGAGAGTGTGGCCCGGGACCTTCTCAGCTGTGGCCCCATTTGTGTAGAACTCCCTGCCTGGACAGACTTGCCTTAACTTCTAGCCTGTAGACATTCAGGGAGAAAGGTACAGCTTCCTGTTTAAGTGGGCTTTTCACTGTCTTTTGGATTGCAGGGTCTTATGTTTCTATTTTTTATATAGAATTCATATATAAGGTTGGTGTCAGTTTGTCTCCTGTTCTTAGTTGGTCACCAACACCACTAACAACTTTTATTATATGGTCACAGACCTGGTAAAACTCCAGTTGGTCAGTGTTCGCTTTGTATCATATTCATGATTCTTGGAAGTGTTGTGTAAATGTTTTGAATACAGAAAGGTTTTGAGTATTGTTGTAAATGACTGTAAGTGACCTTGTTTTTATGGGAATGCAGGACCAAAACTAAACTGAACTAAAATGCTCTGCAATTACAAGGGTGCATCATGTTTTAAAGTACCAGAATACTATTGATGTGGGCTGCCAGGCAACCAGAATTTAACAGAATTTTTAAATTGCCTAGAGATGTATGCCTGCATTGTGCATGTATGTGTACTGGACAGGGAAAGGTGGAGAACTGGGTGTTTGAACACAGAGTAGCTTGTGTGTGCAAAATTCAAATGGCTTCTGCACTGTATTGATCCCTGTCTCCTTCCTATTGAAAAGAAAAGTGCCTTAAGTGAGTGACAGAGCCGAGGAAGGTATGGCAGGAAGCAGAAAAGGTCAGCACCTCTGCATCCCTTGTGATTAAGGACCAAGTATTTCCATCAACATGAAAGAACCCCAACCATCGTACTTTGTGAGGGTCAAGCACCTTGCCAGTTCTCCTTCTGGCTTCTGATTCTGCATCTGTTTCTGCAAATACTTGCAACCAGAAAAACTCACCTTTTTCCTCTGTACAAAGCAGTCCTTGATCCTTCTAGGACGGGGGTCAGCAACCTGCGGCTCTGGAGCCGCATGCGGCTCTCTGACAGGTCTCCCGCGGCTCCGGCATGCCCCCTTTCAATAATAATTAAATGGTTATCAGCAAAAAAAAAAAAGGCCAAAAAAACCATGAATAATCCGCATCAACGTTGAACAGCTGGGCGGTCTTTCTCAGCCCTCTCGGGGTTCCCGAGGACAGACCCAAGATTGATGTCCACCTTGACCACTCCCAGAGAGAGGAAGCGACTTCTTCACACCAATAAGCGTGTGGGGAGGGCTGAACATTTACCACCTCGGCGTGCCGATTGGCAGGACAGATCGCCCGCCTTGGCGCATAGGCTTGGAGCCGGGGCCTTACCGCCGAGGTAGCCACTGAGGATGAAGGCGGGAGGCGGGCACGGGAGAGCGATGCTTCGTCCGGCCAATGAGCCGCCAGGATGCCTGTTCCTGTTTGAGGGGAACATGCCAATGAGGGTGGCGTTAGGGCGTGGAAAAGAAGGAGCTGGGCTTTGCGAGTTATCGAGAGAGAGAGAGAGAGAAAAGAGTCGGGATAATAAAGGCCGCGGGAGGTGGCGGCGGCGATTGGAGCGGCCCCTGTTCTGAGCGGCCCCTGTCGGGCGGAATCCTTTTCAAAGCGGCCGCGCGGAGGGCAGAGCAGGCGGGCCAGGCGTTGCCGTGACGGGAGGGCGGTGATGGTCGCCGACAGGATGAAGTAGAGCTGCTTTAGGTGGGGACGGCGAAAACGTCCGGGCTGCTTCTGAAACCTCCGCCAACCGGTGCATCGCCAGCGCTCGCTGCGGGCGGTGTACATGCTCAAGACGGCCCCAAGGGCGGCTCAGGGGCCCGGAGCCCCGAGGCCGGCGCGCTGCAGTGCCTGGTGCGATTCCCCCCCCCCTCAAACCTGTTTTTTGCTTTTTGGCTTTTTGGCTTGCTCTCCCACCCCCCTCTCTGTTTCTTCCGCCCCTCCTTTTTTAATCCAAGGGGAGAAATCCCATTTTTAAAACAAACAAACAAATGAAAAACAAACAAACACCCCCCCACAGCTGCTGCAGCCACTCTATTTGAATTTTTATTATTACCCTTTTCTCCCTCTATCCCCCCTTTTTCTTTTCTCTTCCCCTTTTGTTTTTGTTTTCAAAAAAAGGAAAAAGAAGAAAAAGATTTTCCCCCTTTATTTTTATTTTTTAAACTACTACATATTTTAATAGATATTCTCCCCACCCCACCCCACCCCCAATTTATATTTTTCCACCCCACTTTTCCATTCCCACCCCCTTTTTCTTTCTTTATTAGTTCGCTTGCCAACCTATCTTAGAGGGGGAAGCCCTCTCTCCCACCCACCACACCCCCCCAAACAACTTTGAGCTGAACCCCCAAAAACGGGGGTAGATCACTGCTGAAAGTAGATCACAGTTTCTTGGGAGTTGGCCACCCCTGGTATAAGACATGTAACTAGAATAAAAATTTAAAAAAACTAAGCAAATAATTGTAATAACTACTGTAATAAAGCACTGCTATAATTATATATAATTTCCCTAAAATTTTGGTTTCATTCGCCTTTCCGTGCTGAAATGTCACAACCTGAACGACCATGGCTTGCCCCCCCCCCCTAGTTTTGATCCTGGGTACGCCCCTGAGTCAATGCAAAAAAGTAATAACTTATTCTTGTTGTTTTTACTAATTATACTTTGCATTGGCTCCTATACGTTATTTATTATTATTGCATTAAGGTAAGAAACAATATATGCAGTGTTATATTTGTTTTAAATGTCACAATGGTTTTGCGGCTCCCAGTTGTTGTTTTTCCCTTTGGAAACGGGTCCAAGTGGCTCTTTGTGTCTTAAAGGTTGCAGACCCCTGTTCTAGGAACATAGGACACTACCTTATACCCACATCATTCGCCCATCTAGTGCAATACCGTTGACACTGACCAGCGGCGGCTCTTGGCTCTCCAGGATTTTAACATGGTTTTTGTTTATCCAAGAGAAAAGGGGAGAGAAACAAGCTGCTGTGTAAAGCAGGGTAGGATCTTTTTTTTTCAAGCCTCCCACACTCTAAGAATATGGAAACCCAGTTACGCATAAGGTCAAAAAAACCCTTCTAGTTAGCACTCCTTTAAAACGAGGCCTGTGCCTCCTCTTCTTTCAGGTACAAAACTTTTCAGCCCCATAATCCCACTCCCGATACCTCAGACACAGCCACCCGCCTGTCCCGCCATACTTCGGCATGGAAACGAGAGGCGCAGCCGATGGCGCCTCACTTTCAACCTCCTTCCAGGGAAGCCCTGGATGACCCTTGCGCGACGGCTAGTTTGCGGTGAGTCGAAAGCGTCGCCCAGGGCTGCTCTCTCCACCGTGTGCGAGGGCTGAGCGGTGGCCCGGACTGGAGAGACCACGTTATTCTAGCACTAAGTCCTGGCCCGGGTCCAGACACGTTTCCCCCAATCACCCCCGCCCCGTCAGCTGCCATGCCTTGCGAGAGGAGGCGGCGGCTTCGGCTGGATCCCAGCCTAGGCGATGCCTCTCGCCCCTCTCTCTGCCCGGCCCCTGCGTGTCTGGGCGGGTCCTGGCGGGAGTAGTAGATGCCGCCCCCCGCCCCGCCCCGCCTCGCCTCACTTCTCTCTTTCTTTCTGGCCGGCCCGGAGCCCTCGCTCGCAGCACCCGGCATTCCCCGCCCTACGCGCTCGTCTAGCAGGAGCATGGCGCTCTCTCCGCGGCTCCGGCTGGCCTTAGGTGAGTCCCCCGGAGTCGGGGAGCCCTGCGTGGCTTGGCCCCCCACTCAGATCCGGCGAGGCTCCTCGTGGCCGCCTCTCGGATTGCCACCAGCAGGTCTGAACGCGTGCCCGGGGTTTTCGTGTAACTGCTGGGGCTCCACCTGCATCTCCCAGGGACTTGTTGCTGCTGGGGGGAGGCGAGAGTCGGTTCTCGCTGTCTTGGGGGCTCGCTTCCCTTCCCCTCCGCAGGGGCTGTGTTAAGAGAAACTCCCCGAGCGACGCTCCTCTCTCCGGCTGCGCTAACTCCGCGTTGGTGTGCAAATGCCGTTGCCGCCTTTTTCTCTTTTACCCCCCAAGTGCGTCGCCAAGGCACTTGGAAAATATAAATCCCGCGGTAGCAGCAGAAGCCAAAGGATTTCTTTCATTTCGCAGATATTCTCCAATAAGGAAAGTGACTTGGAGTCATCCCCCACCCCAGCACTTTACGCACATTGTCCCAGGAACAGTTGCAAAACCCCGGTGTTGTAAGCCTGCGCTACTATGACAGGGCACCATTAGGCGTGGTGTTTCTCGGGGGCCCGGGGGAGGCGTCGGGTTGAGCGGGACGCAGGCGAGATCCCCTGCTTTTGATCCCCTCCTCAGCTCTCGACCCCGCTCTCCCAGCTTCGAGTCAGGAAGGAGAGCGGCCGCAGGTGTGTGTGAAAGAGAGAAAGCAGCTCGGGATCGCCGATTTCGGAGGGAAGTCAGTGGTTGGGAAGGGCCTCAGTTCCCTGCCTCGTGAGGAGTGATAGAACCAGGGCCGGCCCTACCTACCACTAGGCAGACTGCGACAGCAGCTTTAAGCAGTGGATGGTGCTGAGGTATTGGAAGATGGGAGGTGTGGTTGCCACTCCCTCCTGCCTGCCTGCCCTGGGTCTGCCCAAACTAGCCTGCAGACCTGAATGTTGGTGGACCGACGATGCTGCCTAATTAGCACCTGGAAGTAAGAATCAGCTACCAGCCCAGGGTTGCTTCCAGCTAAGCTGTTTATTGAGCAGGAATCCTGATTTGTTTGCACAAAGTTTGTGTGGAGATTCTGCGACCTTGGCTGTTTATTGAGCATTTGATTTGATCTGTTTGTTTCATCAAGTACTGGTAATTGCTATCCTGGTGTGTTTTCCCATTGCTTTCCTTATCACAAAAGTCTGGATTTTTTGTGTGTGGGGAGAAGTGGGTTTGTTTAAGAATTGAATCCCACCCAAAAACAACAGTCTGGAAGTGCCGTTATTAATTTTTGTGCATTGCGAGGGGGTTGAACTCATCCGCCTCAGGCAGCAAAATGTCTTGGGCCATCCTTTGGCAAATGAGGTCACTCCATGCATTGGGAATGGGGGAGCAGGGTTGGGCCCTTCACCACCCATGTGCCTAACATGTTCTGGGCAGCTGTGAGGAGGAAACCTCAGCATAGGCCAACATGTTATTGTAAAGCTCTTCCATGCTACGAAGAATTTTGGGGCAATCCTAATCCCCCCTTGTGTGGAGAAGTACAATCCCCGAGGTACACACATCTTTCTTGAGGTGACTAAACACATTATGCATGAGGGAGTTTTCTGACTTCCCCCAACCTGGGTGTCCTCCCCTCAACCTCAAGCCACCCTCAGCCGCTTTACCTGATAGAAGAAAGCTCTGAAGCCAAAGACACAGTAGCTTGTGTATGCCTGGGCCAGGTGTGGGGAACCTTTTGTGCCCCCAGCTGTTGCTGAACTACCACTCCTGTCATCCCTTAATTTTTTTTTTAATTGAATTTTCAAATTATAACAACAATTTTTCCACAAATCTTAATTGAACAATTTATATATCCATATTTCTCCCCTCCCCCGTATTTCCATGTTGATCTATTAAACAAATTCTGTATCCTGCTGGTTTTACCTCTTATATAGTTGTGAAAGTTTAGTCAAAACCTGCCAATGAGTCCAAATATTTATACTGTCTTTTTATATAGTTTATAAATGGTTCCCACTCCTTTTTGAAATTGATGTTGTCTTTCTCATGTATCCTTACCACTCCTGTCATTCCTAACCATTGGTCATCTAGCTGGGTCTAGAGACTGTCCAGTGAGTTAATCATGTAGCTGAGATTTGAACGAAGCTACCTAGTTCATACTTTTAACCACTAACGTTTAATATTTATAAAGTGGTTGGGAACATATGAAGCACAATCAGTAGGGTAAGTTTATGCCAAGTTAGAAAATTTGTTGAAGCACAATGAAAGATTAATTTCTATAAAACTTTATTGGGGCAACTGCGAAATCTTTGCATACAAATATAATGAAATAATTAGTAGTTCAATTGTTCTTTTTTAATGATTTAAATGAATAATACTTGATCACAGGTAAAGTATTATATCTAATGAAATATTGTATGGCGAATGCCTTGGAATGAGTAATACACAGTACTTAAATAAGCCGTGCATACTTTCAAAAAAATGAGGGTAACCACTCAGAAATGCAAATTATAATGGTTCTGAAAACCATCAAACTTTAAACAGAAATGTAGCACAACTTGTTATAACAGTACTGGGCATTTTGATCTTGACCATGCCTGTTTTTTGCAGTTAACTGCCCTTTTTATATCTTTACTGAAAGGTAGTACTTTTAAATAAAAATGAAAGACTTATATGGAAACAAGACACTTGCAATCAGATCTGTTGAGACATAAATTAAAACAAGGAACACAAAACACATGGCTACATAATAAGCATCAGACGGCTTAATAACGAAAACATTAAGGAACAAATGTGAAACACACACCCTTGGGCTCTCTCACGCTCTTTGTGGCTGCATACACATTACTGGCTTAAAACACAGCTTGGTCGTTCTTTTTCTCAATTTGGACCAAAGTTGGTTTGGAGGGAAACCATAGCATAGATACGGAATATGGTTAACATTGTGTGTAAGCCACTTCCCAAACCAGCTGTGGGAGTACACGGAACGCAGAGTGGACGGGAGAGTGTACACAGCCAAAGGCTACAGCAACCCTATGCACACATCAGGGAGTCAGTTGCACCAAACTCAGTGCGCTGTAAAATGTGTTATTTGTTGCAATCCAACCAAATGCACACAAACCTAGGAGTGAGTCTCACTGATTTCAGTGGAAACAAAATATAAAATCAAAAAATCCTTCCAGTAGCACCTTAGAGACCAACTAAGTTTGTTCTTGGTATGAGCTTTCGTGTGCATGCACACTTCTTCAGATACCAGTGGGACTTTCTTCCAAGTAGACATCCATACGACTGCACTGTAAATCTGTTGTATGCCGCTTTTGAGACTTGCTGCCTTCTTTGTGTTCTTCACCCTCTGCTGTTTCCACTTCCTTAAAAAGTAAAAGCAGAATCCCATTAGATCTGCTTTGGAGGCACTGCCCTGTCCTGTATAGGTTATCAGAGTCGACAAAGGCACAGAATGGGCAACCAGATAAAGAGGAGAGAGAAGCCAAGAGTCCTGGTTTCTCATGCTAACCTCTAGTTTGACCCGCTAGGCACCACTCTCTTCCCATGGCTAGGTCTATGTTCTTGGCATCAGTCAGGACACAGTTTAGTGGGCCCGTGACACAAGCCAGGAAGAATTTATTTCCTACTTTAAGGAGTATTTTGATATTTCTCATGTTGAAGCTTTACTGGAATTTCACATTCTTTGACCTTAGTTGGTCCTGCCAGCTATGTGACATCTAGGGGGTGGGGTGGGTGACATCAGACTTGCTTTAGGAATGACTGGGCTTCTTCACTCCATAGAAAACATGGGCCAAAAATTCCAAACCTGGGTGCCTTTTGTTATAGTCTGAAGTCTAGTCCTGTTTTTAAACTGTGGCTTGGTTTCTATAGGAGTGACCATCAATCAGGATGTCTCTCCTGGCCAGAGTATCAAGTAGATCTAGATGCTGTTTCTGGACCACACTGTTCGGTAACGAACTGGGACACATTTCCATCCATCTCAGATTCTGCTCTCAACAAATGCTGCTGTTGAGAATTAAGACTGTCCAACACAGGGTGTAGCTTAACTTCGGGCTACTACAACACAATCAAGGCATGGAGCATGCATGTTTGTGTGTGTGTAAAACTTGCAATACTATCTGATGTCAACCTAAGATAATTTTTAAGACGCTTCATTTTGGAAAGTGTATATGTTTGTTTCCTTCTCCCCCCCCCCCAAAAGGAGAACTGTGTTAGTGTCTCAGCTTGGGATGCTGTGCGTGAGCTTTGATGAGTTGATTTTGCACATCTGATTCTGGGAAGCCACATGCCACTCTTGAATAGCCCAAAGTGGCAGACAGGTGAATCATAGGGTTATGTATATGACAGGCAATGTTCATAGTCAGGCAAGTAATGTATAGTATCCCCTTCACCACCACAACATTGCATTTTCTTTTGCAACTAGACATGAAAGCAAAAACTGGTTGATTTTCAGTGGAGAGTGTGGCTAATCAGAAGGGGGAAAAAACCTTAGTGTGGTCAGAAGAAGAAAAAAAACTAGTGTGGCTTGCTCTTGTGCTTTTAATAGCAACTTGATGTGCAAGGAGAGAACACAGGTTCCTTCTACAGTGTTTTTCAACCACTGTTCCGCGGCACACTAGTGTGCCGCGAGATGTTGCCTGGTGTGCCGTGGGAAAAAATTGTTTATTTGATTCCTATTCAAGAGAATTACTTTATATATAGTCAATATAGGCACAGAGTTAAATTTTTTAACATTTTCTAATGGTGGTGTGCCTCGTGATTTTTTTCATGAAACAAGTGTGCCTTTGCCCAAAAAAGGTTGAAAAACACTGTACTAGACAACCTGTTTGTTGAGCATCCATCCAGCTTTGTTTGCATGAAGTTTGGAGAGAGATTCGACAACTTTTTTTGAGCATTCACTCTGATTTGTTTGCAGGGATATTGCCATCAGGCAATATTTCCAGTACGTTTTCCTGTCACTTTGCTTTTTGCCAAAACTTTGCAGGGGTTGAAGGGGAGGCAGATTTCTTGCGCAGTAGCGGCAAATCCACTTTAATTGCACAACCTGAATTGTCTGCTGTGCCATTGAATCCTACATCAAATTAGCAGCCGCCAGGAAGCGTCTCTTGCTCACATATACACCAGGCTGCTGTTAAGATACAGCTGTAGCAGAGTGTTGAAAAGTTGACAACTCTAGATGTGAGATCTTGGAAGTAGGAATGGAAGGACCTGTCAATTTCAGTTCTCTCCGTTTCTCTCTTTTTATCTTAAATTCAGTTCACATTTCTGCAGCAATCAGTGACTTTTTTTAATTAAAAAAAGGTCCATGAAAATTATTCAGCATCTTAATGTGAATTTCTCCTAACAAACACATTTTTTTGTGTGGCTTTGATTAATTTACATCTTTTTCCCAAACTGTTTCCCATGATACAATGCATTGTTCCATGTTTTTTCATCAATATATTCATTTTTTATTCATATTTTCCCCTGGTGTAGTGGTTAAGAGCGGTAGACTCGTAATCTGGTGAACCGGGTTTGTGTCTCCGCTCCTCCACATGCAGCTACAGGGTGACCTTGGGCTAGTCACAAGTCTCTCAGCCCCACTCACCTCACAGAGTGTTTGTTGTGGGGGAGGAAGGGAAAGGAGAATGTTAGCCGCTTTGAGACTCCTTCGGGTAGTGAAAAGCAGGATATCAAATCCAAACTCCTCTTCTTCTTCTTCTTCTTCTTCTTCTTCTTCTAATATATGTATTTTTATAAACATTGGTTGGCTGGCGAACTACATTATAACGTTTTGAGAACTGCAAATTTTGGAGGATAGCTGTATTTTGGGTTCCCATATTGTTTTGGTGCAGATTAAGTAGGTTTGCCTTTAAATGCGAACTTGAGTTGATTTTCTCCTCTGTCCCTACCTGTGAGAACAGCCGCACGAGTTGGGAAGCAGTCTTATGTGAAGCCCTGCTTTCTGACCGCTGCTATACTTTGGACACAAATGTCGCAGGCTTGAAACGCAAAGAATTCAGAATGCCTCCCTGCCGGCTGCCAATTTATAACAGCAGGGAATACCCGCTAGAGGTCTGACGTTGGGACTCAAATGCTATTTCCAGCGCCTGGATTGATGTCTGCCACACCTGCTCACATGGCGTGTCCAGGCCCAGGGGGACAGCTGTGTCTAGTCAGCATCCACATGGCTAAGAATGTGAGGTGGGGGAGAAGTATTGCGATCTTGAATAGGAAAATGAGCCCTGGCGTCCCACTCATTCAAAAAGGGAAGGTGGGGGTTGCTGCTGGGTATTTCCATGGCATCAGCTGCAAAAGACTTGTTTTGTTGTGAGTCGATGTCTCACTTTCAGGATGGGATTTCCCTCTTGAACGGAGGCTTGAATGAAATCTTACGAGCCAGCTTCGCTTCAGTAGTTTCCACATCACTACATTGTAGTGCAATGTCATTCATGGAGAGTGCTGCTCCTCTCAGCTCCATCTTTGTAAGCTTCCCGCAGGCATCTTGCTGGCCACTGTGAGAACAGGATGGTGGGCTAGATGGGCCTGATCCTGCAGGGCTCTTTTTATGTTTGTAATAGGCAAGGAGGCCGGACAAAGAGGGCGGAATGTGAATGTCTCCTTTCAGGATATTGGCTTTTTGTGTTTAACTCAATGAATCAACTCAAGAGCTGATCTGACTACTTATATAAATGGTGCCAGCTCTGTAGCTAGTGTAGATCTGCAGCAATTCTGTTAGGGAATGCTTTCCACTGGGAGGAAGTGTGGGCTGGCCTGGGAAGAGGGAGAATGACAGATCTGTCACTAACACACAGCAACACTCTTGGCCTGCCATTGTAGCAGCCTAGCCGGATTTGGCCTTCCATAGTTTATTCATATATAATGCATTGTATTGTGGGCCTTACAATGCTCAATGCTGGAGGCCTCGCAATGTCTTGCAGGCTCTCTTGCAAAAGGAAGTATCTCTTTGGGGGCTTTTGAGTTTTTCCTGACCAGGAGTAAATTATGCTAAAAACAGGCCGTGTGGGTGGAAGAAGCATCTGGGTTTCTCCACATACCGCTTGTTAGTTCTCTTTTCTGCACATCACTCAGCTCAGGAAATGAATCAGCCTTGCCAAGTGGGTTACACAGTGATTCCATAGCTACTCTGACCCTCCTCTGCCTTTTTTTGCTCATTCTCAAGTGGTGTGTATTTACAATGAATGAAACAGTGTGCCTCGGCTCATAAGCAGATCTAGGCATGGAGTTTTCCTTCTGAGATGCTCATCGAACTTTCAGTTTTCCCACCAGGAAGGCTCTGTCCTTCTCACTGTAAACAGAAGCTTTTCTCGCATCACCAAGCCAATTCACCTTACAGCCATGGCTCTGTATGAATGAGGATATCTAAGTCACAGGAGTCTATGAATTCTGCTGCTAAATACTCCAAGACGCCTGTGTTTACATGTTTACTGAGAAATAATCCCCCCTGTATTCAATGGGGCTTATTCCTCAGTAATAAAAACCACAGTGTGAAAAACAGGCAGCAATTCTCCCACAAGTAACTCATCAGCTGGCTGGGGTGGTAAGTGAAGTGGGAGTATGAAGAATGCATCAAGAGCTTATGTATGCCAGCTTTAAAAAAAGGGTTTTGTTTTGTTTCCACTTAGCACAAGCAGATCTGGCAAATGACTAACTAGCATGGGTTTTGTCATGTTAATTGGTGTTGTTAAGACGTTTTCAAAGAATGTAAGCAGAGCCAGCCAACTCACTCCCTAACTTTCAAACTAGCACAGGTCCAAACCCTTGATTGTCAGGGGAGTATTACTTTGTGTAGCAGGCTCTTCTCTGGCCTTTGCCCTCCCTATGATTCTTCCTGTGGGTTCACATGGCCCACCACTGCTTCCCTTTCGATTTGCTCTCATGACGAGAACAAATACTGAAGAGATGAAATACTGAGAGTTTTATTTCTAACAAAAAAAGTGCAAATGCTGCTTTCAGTCTCTCCTTTTCTATTTAAAGTTTTGTTGGGTCCACCCCCCCCCCCAAGGTTGGAATGCCAGTATGAAAAATGGAATGGTAAATGCATTGTGTTCTTGACCAAGGTGTAGTCTCATGATACATTTAGGGTACTATGATGCCACTGTAAACAGTTTTTGCTTTCCACAATGAATTCTGGCAGGAGGAGGAGGAGGAGGAGGAGTTTGGATTTGATATCCCGCTTTATCACTCCCCGAAGGAGTCTCAAAGCGGCTAACAATCTCCTTTCCCTTGCTCTCCCACAACAAACACTCTGTGAGGTGAGTGGGGCTGAGAGACTTCAGAGAAGTGTGACTAACCCAAAGTCACTCAGCAGCTGCATGTGGAGGAGCGGGGAAGCGAACTCGGTTCACCAGATTAGGAGGCCCCATTCCCATCCCAGAGATACAATTCCCAAAGTCCCCATGAAAAGGGATTGATTGTGAAACTGCTCTGGGAGAAGAGTAGGAATATTGTTTCCTAGGTTCATATGAAACAGGTGGTTCGGATTGTTTCCTGCAGATTGCTATCTGGGATCCCCTCATCTTGGTGAACGAACAGGGGACATAGTGAGGATTATGCCTGCTTCTTCTTTGGCTTGGCATTATATGTGGGTGACCCCACAAACGTATCCAGTCCGCCATGTTCTTCCTCCACTGTTGAGGGTGGTATGCTTCTGAATACCAGTTGCTGGAAACCATGGGAGGGAAGAGTGCTGTTATGCTACATTTGTGGTGTGATGTCATTCACAGAGAGTGCTGATCTGCTCAGGTCCTTCTTGTAGGCTTCCCACAGGCATCTGGTTGGTCACTGTGAGAAGAGGATGCTGAACTCAATGGGCCACTGGCCAGGTCCAGCAATCTATTCTTACGTTCATCGATCAGTTTTGTTCTCACTACATTCTACCCACCAGCAAAGAAGAATGAAGGTAGTCCCAGCTCACACTGAATCCTCCCAAAGAAGTACGCCCCTCAAATAACTTTCCTGGAAATAACTTCCCAGGACAAAGACAGAGAGGGTAGACTAGGGATAGCAATGAGTCGAGCATTTGGCTCAGTGAACCCTTCAAATAATCAATTTAAAAGAAAATATAAAAGACATTTTCACAGACTGAGTTGGCTGACTCCAGAACTTTTTTTGTTGGTTCTTGGGTAAGAGACCTGCAATGAGTCTTCACCAGGCTGAAACCTTTGTGTCCTGTAGCTGCTTTGGTAGATGAAGATTCATCTGCTTGCCCTTCAACCATTAAAGGCACCAGAGCCCTGCCAAAAAAGGGGGGGGGAAGGTGGCAGCTCCAAGCCAAGTTGGATCTGAAAAGGGGCAAACTAGTCAGTTTCAATCTGCTGTGGAGCTGAATGGAGTCATCTCAAGAAGAGCTTATTTCTGCTCAGCTTGGCAAACCTGCTTTCCTTCTAGCAGCCTGTTGGCTCTAATTTCCCTGCAACCCCCATATCTTTGAGTGGCTGCATTGTGGTTCATCAAACAGAATTAAATGCCCCAATGGTGCTGCTGCATGCTATGGAAATGTGTGGCCCTGTGGTTTCCGCTAGGGCTTTCTGACATCTGCAGCTGCTTTTCTCAGGTACATTATTTAGTGCTGTGTTAGCACTGGGAAATCCCAGTCTTATATGTGCATATCATACATATGCTGTAAGCTAGCGATATTGTGAGCTGACCCTGTTAACAATCCCTGTGTGTTTAGCCAGCCAAATAAATGCAATCCAAGACATGCACCAGCACTAACTACAGGTTAGCATGCAAAGTGGGAACAAATAGGACCTATTAAATAGTTGCCACTATGCTTTCATAACTTCCATTTGCCTTGGATGACATTTCCCAGGTCACCTGAAATTTAAATTGACAACAAGGAAATGATGAAGCTGAGTGGTTAGGGTACAAGGTTATTTGGCTAACGGGAGAAAATGTCTCTACGATAAAGGCTACAGCTATAGACAATGGGCCAGGGCCAGAGAGGGAGGGAATCTCTACACTGCAAGTTTTGAGCTTAACTACATGTTGTACACAAACATGTATAATGATGCCTCTGTTGCCCATATGCTGCTTTAGGAGTGGGGTACTTGGGCAGGGAGAAGTTGGAGGGGCATGAAGTAATCCCTATAACCTCCCCCTATGTGTTTCTCCCCGTGACTTTTCTCCACTCCAGCCCCTGAATTCCAAAAGTGTGTTTGCTTTACACCAGTAACCTTCATGATCTGCCATCTGTTGGTGGTGCTAAGAACTCACCTGTCCCCTCGCACAGAACTCCAGCATCCAGAATTCTCCAGAGAGCAGGAACAGAATCACAGAATTGTAGAGTTGGAAAGGGGCTCCGAGGGTCATATAGCCCAATGACCTCCAATGCAGGAAGATTAAGCTACTTTTAAGTCTGTGATATAAAGAAGTACAGTTGAGCGCAGCTTGGGAGGTTTGAAACCAGTTGGATTCTTTTTTGGTTTGTATTGAGTACTTGGACTTAATCAGTTTGTAGACCGCAACCTAGAGACGGATGTGCCCTTCAGCAACGTTTGAATTCTTTCCCAGTAAACTGGGACATTTGGTTATCGTGAGCAGCATCATTCATGCTCGGAGTTAGCCTTGCATTTCAAGCATGCGCCAGTGCCAGAGTCATTATTCTTTCTCATCCTTGGAACTATGTGCCAGTTCTTTGCAGCCCACTGAACTCGGCCAACTCTGGCTGCTGAGTAGCCTGGATTTCCCCCTCATCTTCTGGCTTAGAAATCTTCTCCTCTTGTCACCTTTTTTGTTTTGTTGCTTTACAAGCCCTCCTGACTTGCTCGCTGTATTTGCCCTGACAATAGGAAGGAGAGCTTGGTTGCCTAGCAATGAAACTATACTGATTCTTCTTCTACAGCCTTACGGAAAAAAATTACTCTGATCACATCCGCATATTCCCTCAAAGAATCCTGGGAACTGTTATTTGTTAAGGGTGCTGGGAATTGTAGGCTCTGTGAAGAGTCTCCTGGCAACTTTTAGCACCCTTAACACGCTTAGTTACTTGTACTAGTGTTTCAAATGTGACCTCTGCTCAAAGTAAAACTGGAAGTTGCATTGCAGCAGTGGCGGTTCTGTTATCTGGTACCAGAACCTCAGTTGATGCAGGTCCACACACTAATCCCAGGGTCTTATTGGCAGGGGCTTCCTCTCAGACATGGGCGGAAGAATGTGTGCGGAAGCTCCTTGCCGAGTTCCCAGGGCCCTTCACATCATGTCACAACTTCTGCTGCAGATGTGATATTTTCTTTTTCTTTGTTGACATTACTTGCATCATGCAGTTTTGAGAACTTCCGAGAAGATAACATCACTTACTACCCAGAACCCTTGTGACTCTCTTTGTGACAAACTAGGTGTTTACACACAATGCGTTGCGTCTTTTCTGCAGTTTAGGGTCCCCTCCCCCACATGTGATTATAGATAACTGGTACTACAGAGCATCATCTTGCACACATTGAGGACATTTAAAGGCCCCCGCCAAAAAAAGATTGTGGGAACTGGAGTTTGTTAAGGGTGCTGGGAAGGGGAGCTCTTTGAGGGGTGAGCTACATTTCCCAGGATTCTTCTGAGGGGTGCTCTTAATGTATGGTGTGCACACAGCCCAGGTCAATGGACATTTTGAAAAATGCATCACTGATTCAGGCCAAAGTCTTTTGACATTTCCAATGTCTCTTTCATACGTCTGCTTCCTTGGAGCATTCCAGCTGCCTGCCAAATTTGTCCTGCGTCTAGTGTTAACCAGCTCTTTAGCACCTGCTACTTTTAATTTTCCACAGGTCTGTTTAGGACTGCTCTTACTGAGCCTGTTCCCACCTTGTTGGCTAGATAGCTCTTGACGTCTTGCGGTGCAGGAAGCCTGCCAGTCGTGAACTTCCCACTTTTGCAGAACTTAGCAAAGCGGATATAAGACCCGTGTACAACCTTTGATACTCCCAGCCCTAGTAGAGGGAGCTCTGTGCTTGTGCAGTGCACAAGACTTGCAGGTCAGCTAGCTGCTTTGTGGCATCGAGGGGTGTTGCTTTCCTTGTGGTGTGCTTCTCTACCCCCTTTCCCTGTTATGGCAGTTCAAACCTATCTATATACCTGTTGCTGAAATGTGGAGGAAGCAAAATACCTCCTTAAGAGCTTCAGGGTGTTACAATTGGGCTGGACTGGGCTGCGTGATGCTTGTCAGTATATTTTCACTGCCCCTCCTGCCAGTTTGTAGTGGGATAGAGGGAGGGGGAATTGTTGAGGAAAGCACTGAGAGTCTCCCAGAAAGTTCAGAAATGAAACCCAGCTGAACAAAACTAGCCTTGGGAGACTTCCAGGGAGGGACAGAGACATGCAAGTCATTTTTAACCTCTTGTGGGGACAGACTTGGTCTTCGTTGATGGGGTAAAGGGCATGGTGTTGCTATTTCCAGAGCAGAACTGCTTCCAGGCATGACTGCTTGAGCAGAAGAACTCTGTGGCGCTGGGGGTACAAGTTGCCTTCCCCTCTGAATACTCTGGTGGAATCTCCAAAGAAGACTGGCCTAGTCCGTTTTCCCAGCTGTCCCCGTGATCAAGTCCCACTGACCTCTTTCTCACCCTAAAACCTTGACGCATTTGCAATTACAGTAAATTTGTAGGTAGTGCTCCTCCTCAGCCCTCCCTGTGTGTGGCATTGCCTCCCTGTTTCCCTAAGGTGGCTAACCACATTTTCCTTTCTGCAGAACTAGGAGGCGGAACTTTCTTTTTCCTGTCACCTCTGGGTTGCTTCAGAATTTCCCCAGAAGAGCTGGAAGGGGAAGCCTTGCTCTGCTTCATGAGGATGGGTATCTGGGCGGGGTGTGTGTTTGTGTTTGTGTGCATCTCACACTTTCACATGAGACCTAAAAGTGGAGGGGGGGAGCATGAGTGACTCAGGCTTTTTCTGCCACCATTTCTGTTGGAAGTGAGGTTTACCTTTCAAACTTACTGCCTCAATAAGGCTTACGGACTTTTGAAATGCACATTCCTTTTCTTAGGCCCTAAGAGAGATTTTTGTTGTTGTTCCTTGGAGACCATTCCTGGCACTGAGTGCTGGTCTAGGCACAAAGGTTGCAGATGGCACCTCAGTGGAGGGGATTGTTTTCCTCTCAGCAAGGCCTTCAGATCCTAGAGAGAGAGCTGGAATTGGGGTTGGGGGCAGTTGTGTTGTGCTACCGAGGAAGCTGAAATGCCTGTATGCTTGAAGTGGGAGCTTTCCTGGACCCTTGATTCCTAATCTTTATTTTTATTTTTGTCCACTGCTCAATTTTACCTATGGAATATAGCATGGATGGGGACCTGTGCCTCTCCAGATGTTACTGAACTACAGCTCCCTTCATTCCGACCGCTGGCTGTGCTGGCTGGGTCTGATGGGTGTTGGAGTGCAACATGTCCTGTCCCACCTCCCCCCCCCCATGTATCATTTTACTTTCTTTTCCTTTTTTTTAGCTTTAAAAAACTCTATTTTGAATGTTGTTGTTGCATTCTTCCATGAAATAATACTGATTCTGACAGATTGCATTTCATACATTGTGTGAAATTTTTGTCCTAGAGTTCAGTTTGATTCATGGATCACTGCCCCTTCATGGATCACTGCCTTGTCGTGGCGAAGGGGCTTGAATTACTCAGGGAAGCTATGGACAGGTCAAGATGGACAGGTCATAGTGGAGAGTTGGACCAAACGTGATCCACCTGGAGTAGGAACTGGCAAGCCACTCCAGTATCCCTGCCAAGAAAACTCCATGGACAAAGACAACAGGCATATAAAAGATATGACGCTGGAAGATGAGCCCCTCAGGTCAGAAGGCGTCCAACATGCTACTGGGGAAGAGCGGAGGACAAGTACAAGTAGATCCAGAGCTGATGAAGCGGCTGGGCCAAAGCCGAAAGGACGCTCAGCTGCGGATATGCCTGGAAGTGAAAGGAAAGTCCAATGCTGTAAAGAAAAGTATTGCATAGGAACCTGGAATGTAAGAACCATGAACCTTGGAAAGCTGGATGTGGTAAAAAATGAGATGGCAAGAATAAACATTGACATCCTAGGCATCAGTGAACTAAAATGGACAGGAATGGGCGAATTCAGTTCGGATGACTATCATATCTACTACTGTGGGCAGGAATCCCGTAAAAGAAATGGAGTGGCCCTCATAGTCAACAAAAGAGTGGCGAAAGCTGTACTGGGATGCAATTTCAAAAATGATAGAATGATCTCGATACGAATCCAAGGCAGACCCTTTAACATCACAGTAATCCAAGTTTATGCACCAACTACCAGTGCTGAAGAAACTGAAATTGATCAATTCTATGAAGACTTACAACACCTTATAGAAATGACACCAAAGAAGGATGTTCTTCTCATTATAGGGGATTGGAATGCTAAAGTAGGGAGTCAAGAGATAAAAGGAACAACTGGCAAGTTTGGCCTTGGAGATCAAAATGAAGCAGGGCAAAGGCTAATAGAGTTCTGTCAAGAGAACAAGCTGGTCATCACAAACACTCTTTTCCAACAACACAAGAGACGACTCTACACATGGACATCACCAGACGGGCAACATCGGAATCAGATTGATTATATTCTCTGCAGCCAAAGATGGAGAAGCTCTATACACTCAGCAAAAACAAGACCTGGAGCTGACTGTGGCTCAGATCATCAGCTTCTTATAGCAAAATTCCAGCTTAAACTGAAGAAAATAGGAAAAACCACTGGGCCAGTAAGATACAATCTAAATCAAATTCCTTATGAATACACAGTTGAAGTGAAGAACAGGTTTAAGGATTTAGATTTGGTGGATAGAGTGCCTGAAGAACTGTGGATGGAGGCTCGTAACACTATACAGGAGACAGCAACGAAAACCATCCCAATGAAAAAGAAATGCAAGAAAGCAAAGTGGCTGTCCAATGAGGCCTTACAAATAGCGGGGGAGAGAAGGCAAGCAAAATGCGAGGGAGATCGTGAAAGATACAGGAAATTGAATGCAGATTTCCAAAGAATAGCAAGGAGAGACAAGAGGGCATTTCTAAACGAGCAATGCAAAGAAATAAAGGAAAATAACAGAATGGGAAAAACCAGAGATTTGTTCAAGAAAATTGGAGATATGAAAGGAACATTTCGTACAAAGATTACCACAATTAAGGACAAAAGTGGAAAGGACCTAACAGAAGCAGAAGACATCAAGAAGAGGTGGCAAGAATACACAGAGGAATTATACCAGAAAGATATGGAGGTCTCATACACCCCAGGTAATGTGGTTGCTGACCTTGAGCCAGACATCCTGGAGAGTGAAGTCAAATGGGCCTTAGAAAGCCTTTCTAACAACAAGGCCAGTGGAAGTGATGATATTCCAGCTGAACTATTTAAAATTTTAAAAGATGATGCTGTTAAGGTGCTACACTCAATATGCCAGCAAGTTTGGAAAACTCAGCAGTGGCCAGAGGATTGGAGAAGATCAGTCCAACTACCGCACAATTGCACTCATTTCACACGCTAGCAAGGTTATGCTTAAAATTCTACAAGGCAGGCTTAAGCAGTATGTGGACCGAGAACTCCCAGAAGTGCAAGCTGGATTTCGAAGGGGCAGAGGAACCAGAGACCAAATTGCAAACATGCGCTGGATTATGGAGAAAGCCAGAGAGTTCCAGAAAAACATCTACTTCTGCTTCATTGACTACGCAAAAGCATTTGACTGTGTCGACCACAGCAAACTATGGCAAGTTCTTAAAGAAATGGGAATGCCGGATCACCTCATTTGTCTCCTGAGAAAACTCTATGTGGGACAAGAAGCTACAGTTAGAACTGGATATGGAACAATTGATTGGTTCAAAATTGGAAAAGGAGTACGACAAGGCTGTATATTGTCTCCCTGCTTATTTAACTTATATGCAGAATTCATCATGCGAAAGGCTGGACTGGATGAATCCCAAACCGGAATTAAGATTGCCGGAAAAAATATCAACAACCTCAGATATGCTGATGATACAACCTTGATGGCAGAAAGTGAGGAGGAATTAAAGAACCTTTTAATGAGGGTGAAAGAGGAGAGCGCAAAATATGGTCTGAAGCTCAACATCAAAAAAACTAAGATCATGGCCACTGGTCCCATCACCTCCTGGCAAATAGAAGGGGAAGAAATGGAGGCAGTGAGAGATTTCACTTTCTTGGGTTCCATGATCACTGCAGATGGTGACAGCAGCCACGAAATTAGAAGACGCCTGCTTCTTGGGAGAAAAGCAATGACAAACCTAGACAGCATCTTAAAAAGCAAAGACATCACCTTGCCGACAAAGGTCCGTATAGTTAAAGCTATGGTTTTCCCAGTAGTAATGTACGGAAGTGAGAGCTGGACCATCAAGAAGGCTGATCGCCGAAGAATTGATGCTTTTGAATTATGGTGCTGGAGGAGACTCTTGAGAGTCCCATGGACTGCAAGAAGATCAAACCTATCCATTCTCAAAGAAATCAGCCCTGAGTGCTCACTAGAAGGACAGATCCTGAAGTTGAGGCTCCAGTACTTTGGCCACCTCATGAGAAGAGAAGACTCCCTAGAAAAGACCCTGATGTTGGGAACGATGGAGGGCACAAGGAGAAGGGGACGACAGAGGATGAGATGGTTGGACAGTGTTCTCAAAGCTACTAACATGAGTTTGGCCAAACTACGAGAGGCAGTGAAGGATAGGCGTGCCTGGCGTGCTCTGGTCCATGGGGTCACGAAGAGTCGGACACGACTGAATGACTGAACAACAACAAAAACAAAGCCCTGGATATTATCTTACCTTTGGCATTCTTAAATAATTAACCATTTTCAAGAACAACGATTGCGTTGCTTTGTTTAGAAAGTAATAACGTGCTAGATATTTGCATGAGCAGGGTAGAAAGGCAGGACTGGTTTTCCATACTTCCAGGGGTTTTTTGTGAGGAGCATAGAAATTTGATCTTGGGAGAGGTGAGTTGCTAACAAATGTTACAATAATGGAAAATACAGCTGTGAGAGGTCGTGTATGTCCATAGGTGGCTGGTTCTAAAACAGGGGCCAACACCAAACAGGGAGGAGTCCCAACAAGTTTTCTTACCTTGACAAGGGCTTACTGTACTTCCAGGACAGGCAATCTAGCAACAAGTTATGCCTCCATCTTCAAATTGCACTCTCTGTGTGCACATATGTGTATAAACTTGTCTGCTGCCATCTCTTCCTCATTCCTGTGGAATATCTCTTATTCTCTTGAATGAATGTATTGCATTTTTACCTTACATTGTTGTGCACTAGTGCAGTGTAATGAAAGGGATGCTATCTTGTTGGTATGTTGACTCAGTCATGACCTTAATGAATGCTAAGTACACTTCAAATAGGTCCCCATGGTCCAAGATCTACTTGCTGCTTGACTGGGAGGACGCTTGCCAAATAATGTTGAGAAGGAAATAGGGTTAGTGCAGAGGCGGAGGAAGGGGTGTGTGGTAGGTGCGGGTCGCCCCAGGTGTCACCACTGGGGGGGTTGACAAAAAGTGCTGGGCGGCACTCACCGCACCAAACAGGCCACCCATTACCTCCCCCCAGATGTAGGGCGGCTGAGTGGGAGGAGGCAGGTAGACTCCGGAGGCCTGGGGGTGTGCATCGCCCCAGGTGCCCGAGCGGCTTCCTCCACCGCTGGGTTAGCGTGCTGGCTTTGTTGATTTCTTGCCTATGGTTCGTTTTCTTTTTGCAGGAAGCACGCCAAGGAATAGAGCAGCCATTTTGGTGAAAGCATTGTTTGTTGTTCTTTTGGCTTTTTGTTCCGTGTGCAAGTTTGTTTACAGCTGTTGAAAGAATGTGAGTGCATGACCCACCAGCATCTCATTATTACTGTTAAGCCTGTTCCAGGCTCTGTCTCTTCCTGCGGATAGCAGTTTCCCATGGCCAATGCACTCAACTGTGATGGAGAGGCAAATTCAAACCCCCCCACTCCGGTCATGCAATTCATTGCCGGCCATTGTCACCTGTTAGCATGGTCTGATAAAATGCTATTTCTTATGTGTCGATGGGGATGCTCAACATGGAGGGCTTTAGAAGGGCCAAACCACCTTTTTACATGTGACGCTTGGTCACAATAAATGTTTTTCATGAGCTTGTTTCCACCATCACTCAGCATATTGTAAAAAGCTGCAATATGGACCAAACATTTGTGCATAAAGGGGGACGGACACATCTTTCCCTCTAGATGTTCCCCCTTCTTTCTTGACTATAAAAGAGCTGAGGGGTGCTGCTAACTTTTCCTTAACAAGGCAGAAAGTATCTAGGAGGGGGTGGTTTCGATAGGAAAAGCAGCCTGCAGGGAAAGTGGTGAGTACAGTCGTACCTTGGAAGTCGAATGGAATCAATTCTGGAAGTCTGTTTGACTTCTAAAACGTTTGGAAACCAAATCGTAGCTTCCAATTGGCTGTAGGAAGCTCCTGCAGCCAATCAGAAGCCGCAGAAGTCCCGTCAGACATTCGGGTTCCAAAAGAACGTTCGCAAACTGGAAGAATCACTTCCAGGTTTGTGGCATTAGGAAGTCCAAGTTCCAGGGCGTTCAGGATCTGAGGTATGACAGTATCCTAACACACGTGCACTTCTGATCAAGACTGCAGCTTCTTCCAACAGCTTGTTTGTTGTAAACAGACAAACAGAAATAAAAACCATCCCTTTGGGGACAGGTATGTTGCTGAGCACCAATAATGCTTTGACCTTAATTAAATTGATCTTGCTCTGTGCAGTAGACCTTGCTGTATGAAGATTGTGGAACCTGTGTGTGATTATTAATCATATCTAGAAACTGAGAGGATTTCCATCCACTGACCTTGAAGACAGCCAAGGACAATCCTTCTGGGCAGGCAAGGAATGTGAATCTTGTGATACCTCTTTGTTGGCTCAGGTCTGACTCAAAGCCCTGGCCCTTCTCCCCTCCCATTATTGAGCATAGTAGGGACGCGGGTGGCACTGTGGTCTAAACCACAGAGCCTAGGGCTTGCCGATCAGAAGGTCGGTGGTTCGAATCCCTGTGACGGGGTGAGCTCCTGTTGCTCGGTCCCTGCTCCTGTCAACCTAGCAGTTCGAAAGCATGTCAAAGTGCAAGTAGATAAATAGGTACCCCTCCAGCGGGAAGGTAAACGGCATTTCCATGCGCTGCTCTGGTTCGCCAGAAGCGGCTTAGTCATGCTGGCCACATGACCCGGAAGCTGTATGCCGGCTCTCTCGGCCAGTAAAGCGAGATGAGCGCCGCAACCCCAGAGTTGTCAGCGACTGGACCTAATGGTCAGGGGTCCCTTTACTTTTTAAGCCTGATCCTTGGCAGGATAAGCACAATTAGCCAGCAAACCTCTGAGGTCAGTCCCCATGGTAGAGTTGAAGAGGATTATTTGACACAGAAAAGGGTCCCTCTCTTACCTATTCTGCTCTATTCTATTCTATCTATTCTACCTATTCTGTTCTATTTTATTCTATCTATTCTGTTGCTTATGGAAAAAGAACTGTAAAATGAAAAATGAAGCTAAACCTCTCCACATAGGGATGTTTACAAAAGAATTATTTCTACAACACATAATGGGAGGTGTATTTAATTTTATTTCTTCTCTCCAGCAACTAATAAGAGGGAGAAAGTTATAGCTATTTTGCAGTCTGCATCCAACTGTGTGATAGCAATCAAAGCAAGTGAACTGGAGATTTCTGTTCAATCAAAATATATGCCCTGACCAATAATTTTTGACATGTTATCTGAAACCTAGGAGAGATAAGTTTGTAAAAGAAACAAGAGGGGCAAGAGATTAGAGGAGGAAACAGAAGGGACAGAAGTTAGAACAGGAACAGAGGAAGATATGAACTAGAAGAAAGAGCAAGATAAAAAGAAGATAAGGCTATTGGTCTCATTTCAAAATACGTTGCAGAAACTTGATGATAGAATGAAGGAATGTGCAAGTAATGTGATTGATAAGACATTTGAGACATAATGTGGGCACGATGGAGTGAAAGATAAGCATGTACTTTATCTCTTCAGTTGAAGTTGCTTGGACTTACAGTATATTATAATTACAAGAAGTAGAAAAATAATGAATATAAATCAGAATTGATAAAAATAAGAGCAGAGGAGATCTATAATGAAGGCTGGAAAAAAATATGATCAGAATCAGATGAGTGTCTGAAAGATTTGACTGACTCTACAGTAACATTTATTTTATTTTTAATTTGGAAGACCCAAATGTGAGATGCATAAAATACATGCTTGGAATAAATTCTGCTTCAGAAAAAAATTACTCGGAAGGAAGTGCCACTGAGTTCAGTGGGACTTACTAAGCAAATGTAGGCTTGCGGCCTAAATATACCGTATTTTTCCATCTACAAGACACCCCCCCATGTATAAGATGCCCCCAAATTTTGGACATTATTTTTTAGGGAAAAAACCTAGTCTTATATATGGAAAAATATGTACTTAGTGACAATATAGTAAAAATATAAAGTACTAAAGCTAGCTTTCCTCTAGTACTTCGGGCAAGAAGTAATATCAGTTAATCTACCCAGATGATTCTTGGTTTTATTCCCATCATTTTAATTCTGCCTGGAGAATTTAACTTCCTAGTAAATTAGTTGAAAGACATGAACACACGCTATCATTGGGGAATAGGAAGCTGCCTTGTCCCACACCAAACCATTAGTCCACCTACCACAGGCTGTCCAGAGCTTCAAAGAAGTGCCCATTTAGAATATCAATTTTCAGCAGTCTTCTTCAGCTGCTGAATACAATTGTTAGAGAAAGGAAGAAGAGAAGCAAATGTGAACCTGGGATGGAGATCCTGTGGCCCTCCAAATGTTGATGGATCACAATTCCCATCACCCCAACCATTGACCAGGCCTGATGAGAGTTGGAGTCCAACAACATCTAGAATGCTACAGCTTCCTCACCCTGTTATAAAAGAAGATGATCATGGTCTCTTAGCTGTAAGTAGAAGCTTGATTTTCTGTTTCAGGCCAGGCATCGGAAAGAGCTCAGAGAAAAGATGGCAGGCATCAAACGCTCTGGGTGGTATTCAGCTAAGTATTGTTCAGAGTAGACCTATTGGAATGAATGGACCTAACAATGTGCATTAATTTCAGTGGGTCTGCTCTGGGGGGAAAACCCACGTAGTTGACTTCCACCTTCTGTTAATAATAGAGCTGTATATTGGGTTGCAGAAGATGGGAAGGGTCTGTGCTTGCCAGTACGCTGTTGAGGCTTCCCAGGACCAACCATCAAATGCTTGTGTTTCATCATCAACTAAGCTTCTAATATTGCTGAAGGATTTTGCCACTCTCTTTTGCAGCGCCAGGCTTGGCTAAGCAAGCTTCTGTAATTGTATATGCTTAAGTTATTTATTGACACATTTTTGGGACTTTTGTTTGAACCGGGGCTGAGTGCCAGAACTTGTGAAGTAACAATAGAGAAGAAAGTAGCTAGGAGCCCTTGCAGTCAGCATTTCACATACCACTGTGTAACCACAGCCTGCTGTGGTCTACCCTGCATGTTCACTTCTAGGTGACAAAGTGTAACTTACAGGCGGGTTGAAGACTAGAAACCACTTCTTGGAAATTAACCACTTGCTTGTGTTGGTTATTACCCTGCACAAACAATTGGCCCTCAATTTGCACATTGGTTCTAAGCAGAAGAAAAAAACATTGTTGGATACGCATGAAACGAGAATCTGTTGTGCTTGCAGATGCAGTGTTGTTTGGATTGAATTGCAATACAATGAATAAAAGTACAACACATGCGAGGCAATAAAACAACATTTTAGCACAATGTTTGTAAATGTTAGGAAGTCTTTAAAAGGCGAATGAAGAAATGTAGCAGACATCTACCAAAATAAAATAAAATCACAACCATCTGTTTCTCTTTATTAATATAAATGAATATGCCTCATGCCCTTAAAATTCCATGCTTCTTTAACTATCAGTAGGGGAGAAACTGCTTCCTTGCCATAGAGGAAAGGACTAAGTGGGTTTGTATGTTTGTTTACATGGGGGGGCATGTTGCACTCCAACACCCATCAGCCCCAGCCAGCACAGCCAATGAACAGGAATGAAGGGAGCTGTAGTTCAGTTACATCTGGAGGGGCAGTATATAATTTTTTAAATATAAATTTATGACTCGACAGTCAGTGAAATGGTCACAACATGATTTAATTAAATAAAAAATACTGGGGCCTCTTGCCACTGAACGCCTTTCCTTGAATCTATTGTCGATTCAGCCTTTTATTCTGGAGGGCCTTTGACTGGAGGGCTGTTCTGTCTCAGCTGCCAAGATGGGAGTCACTGTAATCTGTTAGCAGTTGTGTAAGCCATCACTTGAAACTGGCTCTTCTCACAGAGCTGCCCTCCTTTGAGAAACCACTGCTTCCAAGAGAGCTGTGCAGTAAGGGGAAAGAAGGGCTGGATAATCAGGACAGGAAATTATCTTACTATTCATTCAGAGTCAGCCACAGAACCAGACCCAAGGATTGCATCCTGATGTAATAATATGAAGAGCTGAATTCCTAAAGAGATCACCTGGTGAAATACAAATGTGTGCTTTCCCTTATGTTATTCCCCTATCTCTGAGTGATGGGCAGTCTTGGCTGATATTCCAGATCTTGCCTTCCTTCCTTCCATAAATGTCCTGGGTTTTAACTGTTGTATTTCAGTGGCATCCTGCCTCCAACAATGGCCATAGCCATTGTGGCTAGTAGCCACTGATAGACTTTGCCTCCATTAAATACTCATGGAGGTGTTTGTGAGATCCACAAAGCTTTTACTTCCTGGTGGGACCAAATGACCTGTCCCATGAGTTCTGGGAAGGCTGGGACATGCAGGTGAGTAGAGCCAGTGTGGTGTAAGAGGGTTAGACTAGGACTGGGCAGATACAGGTTCAAATTCCCTCTTAGTCATGGACCTGCCTCACCTATCTCCCATAGTAGATTGTGGATAAAGAAAGGTGGGAAAGAGAACCATGTGTTGAGCTCTCCAGAGCAATAGTAAGGTATAAATTAATGGTAATTCTGACACTGGGGCTCTCTGTCTTTCAGGGCTCTTCATAATCCTGATTCAGTCTAGAGGTGATGCCCAACGAGAAGCAGCAGAAGGTGAGTTATGTGGATTAAAAAGCCTTCAGAGAAGCAATAGAGGGCCAGTTTAAAACCATCGCTTTACCATGTTGTTTGTTTGTGGAGGAGTGTAGCGTGTGCCAAGGACACCAAAAGAAAGAGCTGCCGTATGGCTGGGTGCAGCAAGCAATCCACAAAGCAGTGATAGCCAAGACAGGGAGAACATCTTACGGGTCAGCTCATGGGGTTATGCATAGCACTGTGACTGCATTTTGAAGAAATGTCTTTCCATCCATCCATACTGTGGGTCAGTAGTTTCCATGTCCCGGAGATAAGCAAGTTATTCATTCTGGATGGAGTCGCTTCCCCTTGAAGGAGCAAGTGCACATCTTGGGGGCACCCATGGATACATCTCTTGTCACTAGAGGCCCATGTGTCCTCTGTGGCTAGGAGTACTTTTTAACAGCACCATCTGGTTTACCAAGCCATGGCTGTTCCTGGACAGGGATAGCCTGGCCATTGCCAGTGCACTGCAGTAATCCATTGAGGCTGGATTACTGCAGTGCACTCTGTGTGGGGCAGCCCTTGGGCCTGGTTTGGAAACTATTGCTGATGCAGAATGAGATGGCCAGACTACGGGCACATGACTGACACCTGCCCTGACTGCACATTTTCTACGGAGCCAGGTTCAAGGTTCTTGTATTTGCAAAGCCCTGGACAACTTAGGTCCAGGGTACTTTACGGACTTTCTAAACACTATAGCCCAGCGTGATCATGCAGGAGCGTTGTTGACAAGGCTCATCTGACAATAACAAGAAACTGAACCTTTAATGTTATCTGCCCAGTCATGTGGAATGCTCTGCAGGCACCTTCTGGTTTTTAAAATTATTATTATTGAATTATTAACCAAAAAAGTGCAATCATAACAAAGAATAAAAAATGTAAACCATAAAGCATCACATCCTGGAAGGCCAAAACTACAAAGGCACAATCCACCTCCAAAGGGAAATAAAATTGTCTGCTGGAAAAACATGCTATCAAGATTTTTCAAGCAATTAAAAAATATCTGTGATAATTAGTTGATCTCCATTTTTAAATTTTTACATGTTTTTAATTGTATATTTCTAAGTTGGTTGTAAACCATCTTGATAGTTTTAAAAATATAAATAAAGGTAAAGGTAAAGGGACCCCTGACCGTTAGGTGATATCGTGGACGACTCTGGGGTTGCAGCGCTCATCTCGCTTTACTGGCTGAGGGAGCCGGCGTACAGCTTCCGGGTCATGTGGCCAGCATGACTAAGCGGCTTCTGGCGAACCAGAGCAGCGCACGGAAACGCCGTTTACCTTCCCGACAGAGCGGTACCTATTTATCTACTTGCACTTTGACATGCTTTCGAACTGCTAGGCTGTCAGGAAAAAAATATAAATAGCAGTATACAAATATTTTATGAATAAATAAATGTAAGGCAGCTTTCCATGTTCCTATATCCTTTATATTGTAGATAAACTTCCTTACAGGTGAAATAGCAAATGCTTAGGTACTAGTCTAATATATTTAAATAATCAATATTGTTGCACAAATTTGCTTGACCAGTGATTTGTCACCTAGGACCACTCTAGAAATCTTTGCTAATGTGCAAACTTGAAGGCTAGAAATTTGCCTTTTAAAAACATGTTTGTATTTTACTATCTTTTACTTAGAGTAGACCCATTGAAATAATTGACCTAAGTTACTCATGGCTATTCATTTCAGTGGGTTTGCTCTGAATAATGGTTAGTTGAATGTAACTCTTAAATGTATTAGGGGCTCTCATGCCTGAATGACTTTAGATCTGACTCAACTCAGAATGAGAATTCCCTGGCCTTCCAAGCAGCTTTTTTTTTTTTTGCCTCAGGTTTTCCTGAAGCTACATGCTCTTCCTCCAGATATGTTAGGGATTATTGTTTCCTGGAAACAAAGATACTTAAGAATAACTAAATTGCAAACTCTGGCACACATGAAAGCTTGGATTCTCAAAAAAAAATGAAAGAAATAAGAGTTCTGGAGTTGCTGCTCCTACCATAATATATTCTGATTGCAGAATATTTAATTCCCCACTCTACATGGATGGACTACAGTAGTTGTTTTGGAAGTATGTAGTGGGGAAAGGGGAGGTCTGATTTGGGGGAGGTGGGCTTAAGTGTTGTTTCTCTGGAAAGGAAGTGAGAAGAATGGGAACTGACTGCATGGCACAGGCAGGGACTCACCAGTTGCTGTTCTCCTCTCTGTCCTAACAGACTGCCCACAGGAGGAAAAGGTTGGTGGCACCTGTAAACCGGAAGAGAGCCCCTATGAAGACGAGGACTGTAAGTGTTGTGGTAATTAGACTTGCTTACCAGATCACAGTAGTGATTTTAAAGTAAAATACATTTTTTTAAATCAAAAAAAGACACCCAACAACTTTGCTCTTTGCTTTTCCGGCAGTTGCCCACAATGAAGAAACAAAAGCAATTACAGCAACCAGTTGGCCACATTAAATGACCTGGTCTTAAATATTTATAGAATGAATATGTCATATTTTTAATCTTGCCACACTCAGAACACCTTCTTGGAGCAGCATCCAAAGCCAACAGGCTCCCCTACAGGGGCCTACAGCTTTTGGCTTGAATAGCAGAGCTAGCCCCAAATTATAGGCCCCTGTTATAACAGGAAATGTTGAATATGAGGTCCCATGCACACATACCAGAAACCTCCTGCCCCAGTGTTAAGAGAAATGTTGCCAACCCTTTGTCCTACTTCCAAGCTCTCAGTATGACTTGATTATTTGTGTGAGGATGTGAGAGGCTACAATGGAGACACCTCTGCAATGGATGCTTTAGTTTAGTTTCCTGCATTGCAGGGAGTTGGATTAGCTGACCCTCGGGTTCCCTTCCAACTCTACAATTCTAGGATAAAATATTACATTTGGCACTCTTGGGTTAGAGCAGCTTTTCTCAACCTTGGGTCCCCAGATGTTTTGGGACTACAACTCCCATCATCCCTAGCTATTAGGACCAGTGGTCAGGGATGATGGGAGTTGTAGTACAACAACAACTGGGGACCCAAGGTTGAGAAAGGCTAGGTTAGAGGACCCAGCTATGACATAGAATCAGATTCCTCAAATTAGGGTCAGAGAACCTCTGACCCTCCAGATGCTGTTGGATCCCAACTCCCATTATCCCGAGTCAGTGTGGCCAACAGTCAGGAATGATGGGAGGTGTAATCCAACATCGGGGGGTGGGCAACACAGGATCCATACCCTTCAAAGGAGTTCCCAGGCTTCAGCCATTTGATGCATGCAGGAGACTGTTAACTGCCAGATTGCAAAGTGTATCCTTGTTTGTTGCATTTGTAGATGAGGATCGATGCCTTGAGAAGACATTAGAATGTGGATTCCATGCCAACTGCAAGAACAACTCCTGTGTATGTGTAGAAGGATTCGAGCCTGACCCTGATAAGGAAAATGCATGCAAGGGTAAGGGCTTTCTTGCTTGAGATGCAGCATGCTCGCTCCAGGCACGGCACTGACTTGACATATAGAGCTGAGAGCTACAGCAGGGGCACAAGTCTTGCTGTACGTGGAGCTGTGCACAAATTATACAACCAGCACCAAACCTAAGTGTACCATCTGGGAATAAAAACAGGAGCGCTTCTCTCAAGCAAACGCAACACTCTGCTCCTGGGAGTGGGGAGCCCAGTAACTGCTAAAATTTGCTTGTTGTGGAGATGTCATAATTTAGTCTTCTTAGTTTACTTCTGGCAGCTGAGTCTGTAACACAAGAGTGGGGAACCTCTGTGGGGGACGGCACAAAAAGCAGCAATTTCTGCTGCAAAGCGAGGCAAGGAAGACCGCCACGTTGTTTCGCAGCATCCGCATCACAACATCCTCTAGCTATGCCTCCAGTTCATTACCTTCTCGCTTGCAGCTTCCGTGGCTGAAACTAACCTAAAAACTTGACTTGTGTTGCTCTCTCACCCTCTAAGCTGGAGGTTCCTTGAGTTGTTGCAGATGGCAATTGCCATTAAAATCTGGTATACTCAGCAGACATCTATTAACGCTAGCCTTTTTAAAAATTATTATTTGAATGGGATGCCCTCTTGTCCCTGCTAACAGCCTGGCATGCCAGCTACGATGCTCTTGCAACCCAACACTTGAGAACTGCTGCTCTAAGTGAATGCTAACAGCATGCTTCTTTGAATGGCTTAATGAAGGCGGATTTTCTAGAATGGCTTGCCTTTCTGCAGCCATAAGCAGTTTCCTGCTTATCATGATGGTTGGGGGCCAATTTGCCGTGTTTCACCTAGAAGCAGATTTCTCATTACAGACATTGATGAGTGCCAGAAAAACACTTCCATCTGTGGACCTTATGGAAGTTGCATCAACACCAAAGGGGATTACCTTTGTAAATGCAAGCCGGGATTTGCGAAGAGCGTACAAGATGACAAAAAGCTATGTAGAGGTACAGCTCAGAGGGAATGCAACATTTCTTTCTTACCCGGCCAAAGGAATGCATGGGCAATGGCACTTCTTCGTTTACCACAGAGTCGCAATTAGCTAGTGATGTTAAATGTGTTGGGGCCAGAGGATGATCTGAGCACATCTGATGCTAAAGCAAAACAGACCTCAGCATGACCAGTGCTTGGAATAGAGATTGCTTGGAGGGCTGTCTAAGCCAGTCTGAGCTCCCTGGATGAAGTTTGGTGTACAATTCACTGATAAAACATGTGAAGTTGAGCTTCTGTAATGGGCATGTTTGGATGTAGAGGACCAATGAGGCCATATTTCATATGACTGTTTGTAACATACCTGTGCATAAACCTACCATATGTAAGATTTCTGTGTTCCTTTATCAGTTATGTGATGCCAGAACAATCATCTGCCTATTGTATGCACTGTTACACATTTTACAGGGATTAAAGCTTTTGTGCATGTAAACTGTGGATTTCTGCATGGCATAATTCACATGCAGTTGCCTCTTGTCAAGTCAACACAGTTTGTAGTGTCTTTCTGGGGCCATATTTCCCAGATGGATTGCCACGTCCTCCATTTCTGTGAGCCTTTTTTGAAGGAAACCTGGGAATAGATGGCTTTAATCTAGGACATATTTTTTTTGCCCTTCCTATCTTCTCCAGTATCCTCATTCCCATCCGTTCATGAGGTGCTGTAGGGATGAGAAACTTGCTTCTCTTGCCAACTGGGCCAAAACTCAAAGGAGAAGCTGCCATCAGGGTTGACTTCAGTGTACTCAAGAGACTTCCACTGTGTATGTGGAAGTTTGTGCACACAGGGACTTTCCAATCCTATCAACAGGAGAGGATTTAGCATATTCAAATGGGAAGTCCTTGTGTGAAGCCTCTTCCAGGCTCAAATAATAATACGGACCCTTCCTTTGTCAGTATCATTCTCACCCACATGACACTGGAAGACCGTCCCCCAATAGTTTTGCAGTTCAGCATCAAGAGGCCCTTCTGATGGAGAACTAGCACCCAAAGGAACGGTTCAAGGCATATACTTTAGCCTGGGTGCAATTCATGTGGCAGCACTACACTGCAGATTTTTTGGCACCCAGAAAGCCTTTGTAGATGCCTATTTAACTGCCCCAAGTCTTAACTCCATCTGTCAATGTTATTTTATTGTTTATTTGTTCTGGATCTGCTGTTGCTGTATTTTTATTTTAAGTCTGTGTTAGTGCCCTGATCTGACAGCATGCTCTGATGAAGGTCAGGTGAGAAATCTAAATAAATACACTGTTTTACAGAATCATCATAAAAATGTTATACGGGGTGATAGTCAGCTAAGTTTAACTCAGAGTAGACCTATTGAAATTAATGGGCCTGACTTAGTTGTGTTCGTTAATTTCAGTGGATCTGCTCTGAATAAAACTTAGTTGAATTGCAGCCACAGAATAATGCAGAATGCATTGCAGCAGAACTGAATTTACACAGTTGCGATTCTATCTAGTTACCTTGTCCCCAAAGAGTCAACCCCCAGTTGACTCAACAGATTGCTGAATGCTAGGACACAATTTGGTTGTTTCTTACTTCTTCCTCTTGTTTCCCTTTTCAGATTTCTTGTTCTCAATGTTGTTGTTTCTCTCTCCCCCCCCCCCTTTTCAGATATTGATGAATGTAAACGAAATATTTGTCATGAAAGTGCCAAATGTGAAAACGTCGAGGGGAGCTTTCTGTGTACGTGCCCATCAGGATATTTCCGGTATATGGATGTTGGACCTTTGGGTCAAAACATCATAAAATGCAAAGGTGAATTTTGGTGGAAGAGGCTAGGAAATGGGGGAGAGGGCAGGGGTAAGGTTACCAGATTTTTTTCAATGAATCCGGGGACACTTTTCAACTGCAATGGATTTTGTATGGGGACTGATTTGTAAATCCGGGGACTGTCCCGGGAAACGGGGCCGGCTGGTAACCTTAGGCAGGGGGCCGTGTTCTAAGGGGAGGGGGGAGGCTGACATTGTCAAAGGCCATGATGTGTAATAAACATAGACCTAGAGTCTAGATAATGCAGGGTGGGGAGATGCATACATTTGCCTTCTGTTCTTGCTTTAGTGTAGCACTATTCCTTGGTTTAAAAAAATACTCCAGTAAAGTTAAATCCGCATGGGAAGAAATGCAGAAAAGATCCATTGATTACTTCAATAAACTGAAAACACTTACCTTGCCTTCCTTGCCTCAGTCACTGGCTCCCTGCATGCAGAGACAATTTGATTCCAGATGCGTTAACAGTGATCATTTTCTGCTCAGACAACATCTAACTAGGCTACCCAGGTGCATTATTTCCTTACAACTTCCATCGATGGCTCATCTCCACAGGGGCGTCTAGTTTCCACTCCCCTGGAACTCTGCTTTGACAGATTCCCCTTCCAGCCTGAGTGATTGACAACAATTAACCACCCTCTGCTCTCCACTTCTTCGGGCTCCTTCAGACCAGGCAGGGATGAGGAGCTTTGTTTCAGCAGCACTCCCGGGGCTTGTGGCTCCAGAACGGCCGGCTTGCGCCAATCCTTGCTGTGTAGGGCCAGTATGGCCAGGACAGCCAGGTGTATCCCAGGGGAAAGATGCCTTTTGCCAGCACTCTTCCCACATCCCCAGGTGTGTGCAGCAGCACTAAGCCAGGAACTCAGCAAACCACAACGGGAGGCTTTAGTGCAGGGGTGGCAAGCCCACATGCAGCCCTTGACCTACCGTACTTTTCCGTGTATAAGACTAGGTTTTTGGTTTTGTTTTACTAAAAAATAATGTCAAAAATTAGGAGGCGTTTTATACATGGATACATCTCCCCCCCATTTTCTTAAATCTGAGCCCCCCAAAATAGGAGGCGTCTTATATATGGGGGCGTCTTATAGTCAGAAAAATACGGTAATTTCCTACCAATGAAGAGGGGACCCTGGTGGGAAGGATGCAGAGCAGGAGGGGTAGAATGGGGAGCCAAATCTGGATGGGGAATAGCGGAAGGAGAGGGGAGGCCTCTGCAAGTGTTCAGGCCAGACATCTGGTAAGGGCTGTCTGTCCTGTTCCCTTGCAGCCCTGTGAGTGAGGAGGAGGAGGCCAGAAAGAAGAAGAGAAGGAAGGGGGTAGCAGAGACAGAGAGAAAGGGGTATGTCGGCGTGTGGGCCCTTAGAGGCATGTGGCCCCCAACTTTCCCTTCGTGTGCTGTCGCAGTTTCCAGCCCATCCTTAAAAAGTCGGGGCTAACTGCTCCATAGCCGTGGCCAGCATTTGAAAGCATGGAAACAAGGTTCCATGGCTGTGAGTTCTTGTAGTCTGAATTCATCCACATGTGCTGGAACGTCATTTCTAAACAACGGACAGCATTTGGGGGATAGCACCTCCTCCATGTCCCCATTTTTGCCCACGAAAAGGAGGGGAGAAAATTTCTCTTTTCCCACCCCCCCAAAAGTAAAGTCTGCCATTGCAGAAGAACCACCACATATATATTTCCAAGGTTTGACAGGCTTCATCCCCACAGAAGGAGCAACTAAGCCTGCAATTTGCGTCCAATTCTGGCAGAAAATTACAAAGTTAGAGACTTTTATTCTTTAATTAAAAAAGCAACCGTTAAATGTTCCCTAAACAAAAACCTTTGGATGGATCTGCCTGGAATTTGGCAGGCTTAACCCACTGTGTAGGGGTTCATTTTCCTGCAAATTTCATCCATTTATGTGAAAGGGGAAATAAATTATAGTCATATTTATATTCCCCATTATAGTCAATGGGGACAAAGCAGAGCTTTGGATTTAACAGATCGGTTTTGGACCCAAAAAGCAAATTAAATTGGAATGACACAGAGCAGATTTGAAGTAGACCAATCTGCTTCCAAGCACTACAGAAACAAGCTGAATCTTGTGGTCGCTGCATGGCCCTAATACATATCCGTTGTTGGGTTCAGACATATTTAGCTACTACCACTCAAACAGGAGCTGCTGGAGCCATTATGGGTTACTCAGTAGAAGGAAGAATGCATTGTGCCCCTGGCTCTCAAAAACAGCAAGCAGAATGTGAAAGGCTTTTTGGAAAGGGATGGAGAGCAATACCTTCTGATAATTTGTCCTTCTTTCCCCAGAATTCAGCTGCCCAGAGCCTTCAAGTGATAATTGTTCAGATGAACAGGTGAGTCCCTAACATTGGACCTTGGAAATCAAGACCAAATTGACTACATGCATAGGCTTTCTACTGACTTGGGTAAATGGTTGCTGTGTCGAGAACTGCATATATCTGGTTATTTGAAAAAAGAACCAAATCCATCAAAATTCTCTAAGGAAAGCTGCATTACATTGCATGTATAAATGATACAAATTGTGAAGATTTGGATATAGTGTTTAATTGGCATACTTTACGTTGGCTATGGGAAGAGGCAAAAAGTTGTTCATGGCACTGAAGCTCTACAGCATAACCATTGGAAACCTGGTTGCTGTCATACACTGATGGTGGAGATTCCCTCTAGGTACTTCCCACATCCACTTAATCATGTTTGCACTGCCATCTTAAGGACTAGAAACTTTAAAAAAAAAACTTAGCTGAAATTCTCAGGAAGCTGCATTTCTATATACAGTCCTGTCTTGTTTGTCCATTGAGACAGGGCAGAGGGGGATGTTTGTGACTTTTAAAATAAGAGCTTGTGGAATTTGAACCCCAGGAATTTCCTACCAAGATAATTACCTTCATGTTCATGCCCGTGAAACTACTGATCCATCCGAAGGCTTTATGTTTCAGCTGAGGGGTAACAATTAATCCATGAGTTATGTAGCCACAGAATTAAAACATCTGTGATTTGCTTCCCTGAAAGCATCCTCATAAAGCCCCAGCTTACTGAAAGTGGGAACATTTAAACTACTTTGGAGGGAAATTTGAGCATTGCTGTTAAATGTCAGAACAAAATACTGGCTGTCAGCTTGTGCCCACTTGTCCTAAATAGGTGTTGTGCGCATGTAGCTGTGTGCTGGATTACAGCCATTTGTCTTGGTTTGAATCTCGCTCTCTGCATTTCCTAGGGCCTCTTTCCTCTTGCATTTGTGACGCAGCTGCTCAGTCCGCAGCATTAGCCCTTTGCAGCTTCCCTCCCATTGCAAAGAGCTGTTGTGGGGGCTGTCTGTTCAGTCTGGGACTGAGGCCGGGGCAAAGGACTTAAAAGTACGTCTCATGCCATGATCCTGATCTGGACCTCCTGGCGCCAGCTGTTTGTTATTTTAAAAATCAAGTGTACCAGCACTAAAGAGATGTGAATCCTGCTTCCTTGCTTGGCCCATAGGCTTAAAACAGGCGCAGCAATTTAAAGTTTTGTGGGGATTGTTTTCCAGGCACTCCTCTGTGACTTCAGAGCAAAAAGGAAGCATCTCTGCGATTCATTGCTGGAAATGCAAGAGGCAACAGAGGCAAAGAAGCAGCTGCAGGTATGTTTCAAGCTGGTTTCTCCTTTGCCTTCTCTAACACGTGCCTTTACTCCAAAGGTCAGAGCTGCAGGGCTTATCAGAATGTGCTGCTCCAAAAATAAGTGGAAACAGAGGCCAACAGGTAGTGCTTTCTAGCCAACCATCACTTCCCTGTAAGAAAAATGGTGCTTCATACATTTTCCACGAGGAGAGGGTAGGTTTTCCCACTGAAGCAGTAATTGCAACAAATGAGGAGTCTCTGCAGGGTGTACCCATATTGCACAAGCCTGCACAGTGCAGGAACACGTGCAAATGTTACACATGAAGCTGCCTTTAAGACCATTTTAGTAAGTGACTCTCAAATACACACACACACACACACCTATGCGCATTTCCTGCCCCTGTAGAGCAAGCAAATGAGGGAAAGCATATTTGTTTTTCAAATGACCTGGTTCTACTTTCCATTTCACACTAACAGTATTTGCAAGTGAAACACCCCAGACCAAAAGGTTGTCTAAACAACATGGTTGTGGTCTAGTTTTGGGTGCAGGACCTGTGAGCCCTGCAGACATTGCTTTTGACAACAGCTGCCACATCGCAGACCATTGGCCATGTTGACTGGGACTGGCGGGCATTGGAGTCCAACAGCATCTGGAGGGCCAGAGACACTGGTGCTGGGAATGTTTAGCAATGGGTCAGATAGAGTAATGCCAAAATACAGCACTATCAGTGATTAAAGATTCTTCTTAAATTTTAAGGGCAAAATTTCATTCAGTTTTCCCTTGTGCTTCTTTTTCTTCACACACATGCTGGTTGTGACCTTCCCTTCATTGGCCGTTCTGCCTTAATGCCCTCACCTTTCCAGCAGCAGTTTTTCCATTTATTTTACTTTATTTATTACTGAACTATACACAGCCTTTTAGGACACGAGTGGTGTACAAAATGTTGGGCCGCCTCCAATGTTAGTCCTGCTCAGAGCTTACCAATTGAAATGATTGGATATGGCTAACTGAGGTCCATTCATTTCAAAGGATCTACTCTTGAGTATAATTTAGCTGGAAACAACCCTTCATAAGTCGTCGTCATCCAGTTAAAGCCATATTGCTCTGACTTAACCCTAAATAATAGCAGCTAAACACCAGCAGCAATTAACAAAAGCAGTGGCTATTAAAGAAAAGAAGTATACTGAAACAAAAACCACTGCACTGTGTACATGTTTATGCAGCCCTCCATCCTCCCCGTACTCATGCAAATGTTTGCACAATATTGCCAAGACCAGTTCAGTTTACAGGGCTGAATTAGATCAATCCCAGCTGCGTCAATTTTTGTTTATTTATGAGCATTAAAAAAATGGGAGAGGGAGTTGGACAAGCTTCAACTGGTAGTCAGTAGACAAAACTTCTATTCGCACAGCACAGCAAAAATTGGTGCATTTCCATTGGTAGCTAAGAGGTTAACAATAAGCCACCATTGGAACAATTAACTACCAGAAAGCTATTGCTGTTCGCAACATGAGCCAATATAAACATTACTGCTTTAGTCAATTGTACAGTATTTCTTCTGAAATGCAAAACATCAAGTGAGATAACACTCAAACCATATGCTGAAGGTGTAAATGACTATCAGACTTTGAAAAGCTGGTATTAGTGGATCAAGTTCATTAATTTTGTTGAATTAATTAAACAAAATAATTCCAATTTAATTTTGAATAAATGCGCAAATAATTGTTCCTGTATTGAACTTTATTGTGTTATTATCTTAGTGGGTTGTGTAAACCAGTGTTTCCTAAACTTGGGTCTCCAGGTATTTTTGGACTACAATTCCCATTGTCCCTGACCACTGGTCTTGCTAGCTAGCGATGATGGGAGTTGTAGTACAAAAACAGCTGGAGACCCAAGTTTGGGAAACACTGGTGTAAACCACTATTCTGAATAGTTTTTGTGTAGGGTAGTGGGTACTGAGAATGAGTTTATGGAGCCAAGGAGGCAGTGGTCTAAAGAAGAGTGGGAACCAATGACATAAATGATACAAAATTCTATCAAGAGCATAAAGGAGGATGCAATGTATAAGGGTAGGAATGTGCAAACTTTCTGTTCACACACACCCCTCCTTTGCCAAGTGGTTCAGTGGCTTCAGACAGAACTCTGCTCAATGATCCTGTAACTTGCAAATACAAAATCTGTTGCAATCTGCTGTAATGACTTGGCAGCCAAAGGTGCCTATAACTCAGTGGTTCCCCCCCCCACATCACTGAAAATTTCAATTTGAAATCTTGCTACATATGGAAGGATGATTAGAACACTTGTCTACCTCCTATTAGTATTTTACTAACTTTTTGTGTAGTGTTTTTTTGGGGGTACAATCCTGTAAGGTAGTAAATTTGAAACCAATGGGACTTACTCCCAATTAACTATATTTGGAATCAGGTGTTACTATGCAGAATATTTCCTAATCCCTCCTTTTTTAAAAACAACAACTATGCTGCTTTCTCTAAAGTAAAAAAAAAAATGGAGAACAGCATTTCTTAAGATGGGAGAATTAATAGTTCAAGAGGGAAGTTCTGAAGTGGTTGTGAACATACAAGTCACTGCCAGTCGTTGCCATGTGGCATCTACTTGGCCATTTGGTCTCCCAATCCTAATTCCCACCAGAATCTACACAGCAGTACATTGGCTCAAACTGCGAGCCAACAAATGTTTCAATAACCATACACAAGTTCACAGAACTACATTCCCATTTCCCGTGCGCTGAACAAGCAACACACGGTCGAAATCTACCCTCTCAGTGCTTGCATGCAGTTGCTCTGATGAAAAGCTGATTAATCAGACTAGCATTGACCATCTCTGCTCTGTGTGTTTTGAGTTTCTGGACTATAATGGTGGCAGCTTTTTTCCTTGAGAGCTGATGACATCCTATCTTCATTCTCAAGAGTCTGCTGGCACTGCTGGATGACCTCGTGGCTCTGATGCCAAGTGCGAACAAGGAGCAGGGGCACCGTTTGGTCACCGAGATGATGGAAACTGTGGAGGTCCTGCTCAGAGTTCTAGCATTTGCTTTACCCAAAAACACTGTGAGCACCGGGAGCAGCAATGGAACAGGTTGGTGTGCAGAGCGTTTGGTGACCTGAGGGTTCCCTCGGTGGCAGAGGTCAGGATTTTCCTGTTTTCCCCCCATTGCAGGTGTGCCTACCCTACCTCCCAGGGGTAGCTTTCCAGATGATGTTGGACTCCAACTCCCATCAGCCCAGCATGCATGACCCAATGACCAGGAATGATGGCTATTGGGAGTCCCTAAGGCATCTGAAGGGCACCATGTTGGCTCCTTGGCTGTGCACCCTGTGACCCTTTCAGGGTGGGAAAGGCTGGCACTGGAATCATCAGGAACGTTCTTCCCTCCTTTCCCAGTTCTTCTTTGTGGCATGCAAGATCTCTCCCATGCTGGGAGAGACGACAAGTGGAGTAGCTTTTGAGGGAAATGACACATGTTCCTGGGATGTTGTCTTTTCTGCTGGCTGTCATACTCAGCCTGGGTTTTTGTTTCATTCACTCCAGAGTTGACCATGGACATCAGGACAGCTGGGAACCGAAGCCAGAGCTCAGCACGGCTGTTGCAGGATTCTACCCAAATGGAGCTAAACTGGGAAGCAGTAAGCAAAGAAGGTGAAGGTAAGGGAACCCCATGTACACCACAAAGGGGTTGGAGTACAGATGCAGCTGTGGCCCACAGCAAGAGGCCTTCAGCTGACAGGAAAAGCTGGGAAGAGGCAATGGAGAAGAGCCAGCTTCCCTGAGGACACATCTTCAAAGGCCAGGCTTTGTATTTTGTGGTGGGGTAGGGCGATAGAGATGGGGTATCCACATTTCAGTGCACAGCTAATTTATGTGTGTGCACCATCTGCAGGTGATGTCCACATGCAAACAAGCCTATGTATGCCTCTGGAGCTCCATATCTAGATCAGGACAGTGCCATTTCATTTTATTGTTACTATTTTGAATGGTAAAGGGACCCCTGACCATTAGGTCCAGTCGTGTCCGACTCTGGGGTTGCGGCGCTCATCTCGTGTTACTGGCCAAGGGAGCCAGCGTACAGCTTCCAGGTCATGTGGCCAGCATGACAAAGCCGCTTCTGGCGAACCAGAGCAGCGCATGGAAACGCCGTTTACCTTCCCGCCAGAGCGGTACCTATTTATCTACTTGCACTTTTTACATGCTTTCGAACTGCTAGGTGGGCAGGAATTTTGAATGGTACTGTTTTGTAAATTGAATTTAATCTTGTAAACTAACTTGAGGGCTGCCAGGTCATATGTTTAATATCTCCTCCTTATCTGCTTGCGGTGATGGAATGCAGCACTTAGAAATCCCTATGCCAGAGAGTCAACCTGAGGCGACTGTATCTTGTTTTACAAAGAATGCAGTTTTCCCAGTGCCAGGGATGGGGAGCCTGTGGTTCTCTCAGGGTTGTTGGATTTCAGCCCCCCCCCCCCACCAGTGCTAGTCAACATGGCCTGTGGTCAGGGATGTTGGGACTTGTAGTCCAACAGCAATTGGAGAACCACAGGTTCTCCACAAATAGCTCTATTGCTGTCAAGGTGTGGGATGCAGGTGGTGAAAGCCTGAGAGCAGTTCCCTCAATAGCCAGTGTAAGTATGTGTTGGGGGAAGCAAAAGTGTTTGGGGCATTTCAACTTATGAAACAAAAAAAAGAAAAAGACAACTGAGTGGAAAGGCCTGTTAAAAAACTTTATTTTAAGAAAAACAAATGGTATGGATCCAGTTACAGGTGGGTAGCCGTGTTGGTCTGCCATAGTCAAAACAAAATCGAAAATTCTTTCTAGTAGCACCTTAGAGACCAACTGAGTTTGTTCCTGGTATGAGCTTTCGTGTGCATGCACACTTCTTCAGATACACTGAAACAGAAGTCACCAGATCCTTAAATATAGTGGGGGAGTGGGGAGGGGTGTTACTCAGAAGGGTGGTGGGAATGGGTGATAGGCTGATAAGTGTGGAAAACCTGTTGACGACTCTAAACGGCTGCAATTAGTCTTGCAGGGAAAGGCAAGGGGTGAGATGGCTAAAGATGGCTTTGTTATGTATAATGAGATAAGAATCCAATGTCTTTGTTCAAACCAGGTTTCTCCATGGTTTTAAGTTTGGTGATTAGTTGCAATTCAGCCACTTCTCTTTCCAGTCTATTTCTGAAATTTCTTTGTATTAAGACAGCTACTTTGAGATCTTTTATAGAATGTCCTGGGAGATTGAAGTGTTCTCCTACTGGTTTCTCTGTCTTGTGATTCCTGATATCAGATTTATGTCCATTTATCCTTTGGCGTAGGGTTTGGCCTGTTTGTCCAATATAGAGAGCTGAAGGGCACTGTTGGCATTTGATTGCATACACAATGTTGGAAGATGAGCAATTAAATAGTCCTGAGATGGTGTGTTTGATGTTGTTGGGACCAGTAATGGTGTTATCCGGGTTTATGTGGCAGCAAAGTTGGCATCTGGGTTTATTGCAGGCTCTGGTACCAGTGTCCATGTTGAGTCCTGTTTTTGTATTATTGTGGGTGAGGAGCTGTTTGAGATTGGGTGGCTGTTTGTATGCGATGAAGGGTCTTCCTCCCAGAGCTTGAGAAAGAGAACTGTCATTGTCTAGGAGAGGTTGTAGATCTCTGATGATGCGTTGTACTGTTTTAACTTGGGAGCTGTATGTGATGACTAGTGGTGTTCTGTTATTTTCTTTTTTGGGTCTGTCTTGCAGCAAGTTCTCTCTGGGTATCAGTCTGGCTCTGTCGATCTGTTGTTTAACTTCATCAGGTGGATATTTTAGTTCTAAAAAGGTTTGCTGTAGATCTCTTAGGTGAGAGTCTCTGTCTGTAGAGTTGGAACAGATGCGGCTGTAACGTAGGGCCTGGCTATATACAATGGATTGTTTGGTATGTTTGGGATGGTAGCTAGAAGCATATAGATATGTTTGTCGGTCAGTTGGTTTACGGTATAAGGTGGTGTCTATGTGTCCATCCTGTATTTTTATAGTAGTGTCCAAAAAGTGTATTTCTTGCATAGATTGGTTCATAGTTAGGTTGATGGTGGGGTGAAAGTCATTGAATGTCTTGTGGAAGGTGTCCAGGGTCTGTTGACCATGTGTCCAGATAATAAAAATATCATCAATGTAACGCAGGTACAAGAGAGGTTTGAGTGGGTAGGAGTTTAGGAAACGTTGTTCTAAATCTGCCATGAAGATGTTGGCATACTGTGGGGCCATGCGGGTGCCCATTGCTGTGCCGTTGATCTGAAGGAACAGGTCCTCACCAAATTTGAAGTTGTTGTGGGTAAGGACAAAATGACAGAGTTTCGTAGCAAAGTCTGCTGTGGTTTTATCTGAAATGGTGTTCCTTATAGCTTGTAAACCATCGTTGTGTGGGATGTTGGTATACAGAGATTCCAC
This sequence comes from Lacerta agilis, assembly GCF_009819535.1. Lineage (NCBI taxonomy): Eukaryota > Metazoa > Chordata > Lepidosauria > Squamata > Lacertidae > Lacerta > Lacerta agilis. The sequence continues at coordinate 39,935,037 of NC_046313.1, read as the reverse complement.
ATCCATAGTGACTAGAATAGTATTGTTAGGAAGGTTATTCAAAGATTGTATTTTTCTCAGAAAATCTGTGGTGTCACGTACGTAGCTGGGAGCACTGATGGCATATGGTTTCAGAACAGAGTCCATATAACCGGAAACCCCCACTGTAATGGTGCCAATACCTGAGATGATGGGGCGTCCTGGATTTCCTGGTTTGTGTATTTTGGGTAGAAGATAGAAAGTTCCTGGTTGAGGTTCTGTTGGTGTGTTCATGAGGATCTGTTCTTGGATGTGTGGGGGTAGCTCCTTAACAATCTTGTTCAGTTCTTTTTTGTATTCTTCCGTGGGGTCTGAGTCCAATTTTATGTAAAAGGTGGTATTGGAAAGTTGTCTGTGAGCCTCCTGGATGTAATCAGTTTTGTTCATGATGACGACAGCTCCACCCTTGTCCGCCTCTTTAATTATAATGTCTGGGTTGTTCCTGAGATTATCTATGGCTCTCCTTTCAGCATGGTTTAGATTTTGTTGTAAGCGATGGTGTTTTCTGGTCACATTTTGTTGTAAGCGATGGTGTTTTCATGGTATGGAGAGATTTGCCCCTGCCCTTCCTCTCTCATAATAAGGGTTACCAATAGGATTGGGAGAATATTTAGGGTGGGCAAAAGGAAGTATTCTTCTTCACATAGCATATACATAATTTCAGGAACTTCCTACATAGTGGGTCCACCATTGATAGCAAAATACAACTTCCATGTTCAGAAGCTCTGAATGCGTACCATGTCACAAACGAGTAGACTCTTAGCGCCCCAGAGGCATGGGCTTCTGAGAAGCCATCTTTTTGCAGCAGTGGCCAGGCGGGTGCTCTGAGTATCCCATAAACAGAGGAAGAAGGAATTAATCCTCTTCTCTTGCTCGAACACACCATCTACAGTTCCAAATACTGAACTAGTTGCACCTTCAGCCTGCATAGGAAACTGTTTTACGCTGTTCAGAGCCATTGGTCCTTCCAGCTCAGTACTGTCTGCACCCAAAGTGGAGAATCAGGGCTTCTCTGTCTAGCCTTTGGAACTTTCCCACACTGGTCCCGTTTTGTACCGATTGTTTTTGCCTGGCTGGAATATGTCCTTGAACTCTTGATAATGCCTCTTCCTTGGCTGGCTGGAGGGTGTGTGTGTATAGAAACTAGCCTACTATACACAGGTGAAATTTACATTCATTGCTCCACACACTTTTGCCTCTGGCCTCACCAGCTAGTCACACTGATGAGTACTTAATTCTCCCTTAGAAGGTTATCTGGGCAGAAATGCAGCCCTCAGGCTGTAAAAGGTTCTTCACCCCTGGTTGAAAACTAACTGGCAGTGGCTTTCCAGAGTTTTGTACCTGGAGATGCCAAGGATTGAATCTGAGACCTCCTGCATGCATAATAGGTTCTCTGCAACTGAGTTACAACAACCCTTCCTTAGCCACAGCTTGATCCAAGGCAGTTCTTACATTTTTAAAGGGAAGCAGAGGGAGCTTTCCCTGTGTTGATATTTCTTAGGCCTAGTCCACACATGCAGCACAATAGGATGAAAGAACAGACCATACCACAAGATTGTGGGAGGTGGGGAGATATCCCCACCCACAATGTTTTCCCCTGTAAAATATTCCCTGTTAAAAAAAAAAAAAAACATTTCTAAGCATATGGAGCAAGTGGGAGGCTGCACCCCAACCCAATTCCTGCTGTTCTAGTTGCAGTGTTTCCCCCCTCTATCTTCATAGAGAGCAACTCAAACTTCTGATGTCCCTTCAGCTGCTAAATAAAACGGTAGAGTATTTTCTGCCCTTTCAGGATTCTTGTCACCTCATTCTGCTGCGTATAAAGACCGGCCTTTAGGTTTCATCATACCAGCACCTGTTTAGTTCTTCAGTTCCGAGAGAGTGACTAACACTTTTCTCTTTTCAGCTTTGGGCCTGGCCGGCCTGCTCTCCTACCACAGGCTGGGGCCCATCCTGGCTAATGCTCACGTTGAAGGGGAAGAATGGGAGCAAGTGGGGAAGTCCCCACAATGTGCACAGGTGCCAGGCAAGCCCAACTACGAGGTCCTGTCCACGGTGGCCTCTGCTTTTGTGGGCCACAATGAAACCACAGCCTTGAGGGCCCCTGTCTTTTTCAACTTCAGTCACCGGACAGCTGTGAGTACTTAATTCTCCACTTCCTCTTTGCCCTCCCTAGCACCAGCCATCGCCAATACTCTGTGCGGGCCATTTCTCTGTTCCAACCTCTCCCTTTTACATGAGGAAGCAGACATGCCAGAAAAGAAGGGCGTTCTCAGTCCTCTTCTGTCCAGCTCCCATGAGCAGATGTTGACATCTCATTGATCCATATTATCAGCATTAAGTTCAGACTGTTTATGCTTCCTCCCATTCTGTGCACATGTACACATTTGTAATATCAAGTTACCAAGAATACTACTCCGCTGCTCCTAACCTCCAGGTACCTCAAGATGCTTCCCTCCCACTTTCTTCTTAGGAATCAAAGCCTGACCTGCAGAGGATTTGTGCCTTCTGGAAGCCTGTCAATGGCAGTGGGCACTGGTCTCAAGAAGGCTGCAAACGCCTGGACACCAGCACTGACACCAGCACACACTGCCAGTGCGACCACCTCACCAGCTTTGCTGTCCTCATGGCCTTCTATGATGTGGAGGTGAGTCCAAAAGCCCTTTTATTTTCCTGGCCACTGACACATTATCTTCCCATGTACTGCAGTCAGGGCAGTCAGGAGGAGACATTAGAGTGGGTTGTATCCAACACTGCATGAGTGGACTTCACTTTCTCCCCCTGTATGCACTCAAAATATTTCCCAGAGTCCCCCAAACCTGTGGAGCAGAGTCTTGAGGATTACAGTGGGGAGAAGAGGAAGGGGAAGTCCTGTTGCATAAGCAGAAGCCTGTTTCGCTCCTGCAACAGCAGTGTTGGATGCAAGCAGTGATTCAGAGAGTTGACATACACTTGAGAGTGAGGTGGAGTGACAGAGACATTACAAGAAGTGTCAAAGTGAACATGATTGATTCACTATTTGTGTTCCCAGAGAAAAAATTCTAAAGGGAAAACTTGCACATCTTTTCCTGTGCTGGACTGCGTGAATCCCACGCATACCGAGTGACCACAGCCGTATCAGTGAAGCATCTCTCCATAGGGGAGATGTGCATCTTCCATTTTTGTTATACCACAAATGTGGGAAGCAGAGTTGTCCTTGCTGTTTGAGGGATGCATCTGAAGTCACCCTGAAGGAGCTGACTTTGCAGGGATATGAGAGTTTCCTCTCTTGATGTCACACCAGCAGCACAGATAATGGATGTGCATCAGATGGCTTTTTAGCAGACACAAGCACCTGCTGGGGTCCATGGGGTGAAGCGCTGGCTGGAGGCATGGCCTGGTATCTTAGTGTTGTGCACATGCTCAAACCTGCACACAAGGCAGAAACCAACAAAGAGAAATGGGGGGCACACTGTGAGGGTAGTGGGATTTTTTTTTAACAGTGGGAAGCAGAGGACGCTTACTTGCAAGCAACAGCTTCCTGAGCAATTGCCTCGCTGCTGCTTGCCTGCCCTTCCACTTTCCAGCCGAGATGGGATGCTTCTGGCCCTCCAGATGTTGCTGAACTTCCATCAGCCTCAGGCAGCACGACTAGTCATCAAGGATAAGTGGGAGATATCTGAGGCACCACAGGCTCCGCACCCGTGCTCTAGGCCACTTGCCTGCCAGCTGACTTACTCACGTAGGGCCTAATCCTCCACTGTGAAGGATGGGTGAGGAGTTCAAGATCAGCCTGGCAACAGCAGGAGGAAGCAGAGATGCTAGCTGGGTACAGAGAGTAAGAACTGGGGGACGACTCAGAAGAGACACTCATGCTCTTGGCTTTGGCTCAGCTCACTTGGCTGACTCGTAGAAACAAGAGGGGAGGAGGGAGTGTATGAACTCATTCCCACTGCAGTGACCAGAGGGGAAAGGGAGAGGCTGCAGGTACTCTGAAGCCCAAGGACGCACAACTGTTTGAGGCTAGATCAGAACCAAGACTAGGAGTTATGGTCCCTGGTGTTTTGTGGAGATGTAGGAGTCAAAGCAGGTTGTCCAAAGAGCAAGGAGAGGTTCAGCCTAGATAACAGGACCTCTGACCCTTCTTCCCACGAAAATTTCCAGTGGCTTCACAACATTGCCTCCTAGATACTAGGAACTAGCCGTTCAGCTTATTATTATTATCAGAGTCTTTGGTGGGGAGGTCCTTTTTGGGTAATCAGCCGGTTATGCCAATTTCCCCCTAAAACTTGGCTTGTATTGCATGGGCTCAATCTTTTGTCATTGTGGCAGGACTGGGGCCTGGATATCATCACCAAGATTGGGCTGGTTGTGTCTCTGATCTGCCTGTTCCTGTCCATCCTCACCTTCCTGTTCTGCCGTGCCATCCGAGGTATCCGCACCACCATCCACCTCCACCTTTGCCTTGCCCTCTTCGTTGGCTACGTCATATTCCTCATGGGTGCTGGGAACACTGGCAACCAGGTAACTGGCCAGGATGGCCTGCTAGCATGCACACAGGGAGCTATTTGACCAAGGGAAACATTTGGGGGTGAATGGGTAGCCCAGGGCCCTTTGATAGCACCCCTGTTGACAGGGGAGCTCCTGGCTTCTTACTCAGACTAGTGAGCATCCCTTGACTACAGCCCTAGCTGACAGCGTTATAAAGACCCAGTGCTTGGGAGCATCAAAAGGAGACTAAGGAACTGATGGCTACAGCAGGCTGTAGGATGTGGCAATGATGCGGTGGGAACAGGAAGCACCTTGCAATTCCTGTTTTGTCATATTTCCATTTTTGCATCTTCCTCTGTGTGTGGGGGGGGGGGTCTCCCGATGTGGGACAGCTTTATAGGATATGGACACCATGCTGAAGGAGAAGCAAAGAACGTTTTTGCAGAAGGTGAAGAGGTGGAGAGACAAAAGTGCAAGGCACTTGGCTCAACCTGTTCCCCTTGCATCATCATCATGTCCAAAGCTGGTGATAAAAACGAGCTGCATTGTGAAACCTCTATCAAAACGTCAGGGTTATTTGCCAGAAATGGCAGCTGCAGTTTCACATTGTGACACAAACTGCCTATCACTTAGAGGGAAGGGTTGCTTCATACCATGGCGTGGTAGATCTCCAGTATGGACCATTTCAGTTTGCAAAGTACCAATTCAAGCTTTCCCCCCAAACAAGTAGTCAGCTGGGTTTTCCTCCCTTCAGATCTGGGGACCTTATGCATTTCCCCCGCAACAAGTAGCCCCTTTCACAACCTCCCCCACTCTGTCTCCCCTCCCAGACAACTTGTGCTGTAGTGGCTGGGCTGCTGCATTTCTTCTTCCTCTCAGTCTTCTGCTGGATGCTGCTGGAAGGCATGGAGCTCTACTTGATGGTCGTCAAGGTCTTCAATACTCACAGCCTCCGGCACTGGCACATCTTCCTTGTGGGATATGGAATCCCAGCCATCGTGGTGGGCATCTCAGCTGCTGTCAATAGCGAGGGCTATGGCAACCTAAGAAAGTAAGTCCTGGGGTTTTGGTGTGCACCCATGTGAACTAGAGAGTAACTGTCCAGTAGAACTCAGGATGCCAGATCCAGAACAGAAATGGGGACAGCTAGGTAGCATGGTAGTAGTGTGTAATAAAAATGTTTTATTTTATACTGAGGTAAGAGGGCTCAGCATGGACAAGCAAAGCACAGCTGCTGTTCTGGAGCACTAAGCAGTGAATGACACAGCCTCTGTATGTGCATCTGAAATATCAGGTTCTCAGTTTTAAACTAAAAGATTATAATGACCCTATTTGAGTAATTGGCGGCAACATTTCCAAATTAACCAAAAATTCCAAAAAGATAACAAAATAGGATTTGAAAAAGAAAATTCCAAATTGGGTGAGATATTATTAGGAAACAGTAAGAAATATATATAAAATAATTATACAATTTACTATTGGAATGGGAAACAAAGGAAGAACAAATAAAGAAAACTATGATAAAATGGAGGCAAGATTTGGGGAAAGTAATCATGTTTAAAAAATGGGAAAATTTATGGCAAAGAGATATCAAATTCACACCAAATTATGATTTAAAGGAAAATTTGATGAAAATGCAATATAGGTGGCATTTAACGCCGGTTAAATTACTGAAAATTTATAAAGGTACAAATAATGAATGTTGGAGATGCAATAAGGAAATTGGCACCTATATTCATATTTGGTGGCATTGCAAAAATATTAAGGGATTTTGGATATGTTATATAAGGAATTTAAAAAGATGCTGAAATATTCCTTTTTAAAAAAAAAATCCGGAGTCATTTCTATTGGGAATGCTGGACGATGATATTCAAGTCAAGGACAGGTGCAGAGCCAGACTCCTCATAGCAAAAAATTGGAAAGCCCAAAGAATACCCAGTAAAGAAGATTGGCAAATAAAAATGATAACCTATTATAATTTGGCTACAAAAATTGGCGAAGTTAAAGGAATAAGTCAAGAAAAAATAGATAAGGATTGGAAGTCATTTAAAGAGTATATTATAAGTCATGTGGAAAAAGCTGATCTTTTGGCAGATCTGTGAAGGCTCAAGCAATGCATAGAGGAGAGAAGAAAAAGGTATACACATAATTAAGGATTAAAAAATGCAATGTAGGGAAGGCTGGAAGCCATCACGGGATGGCGGGAAAGGGGAAAATTGTTTTTTACTTTGTTTTATAAGTTATGTAATTTTTGTTTTCAAGTTACGGTATGTCTTTTTTGTATTTGCAAAATTGTCAGTTTTTAAAAAAATGAAATATCAGGTTCTCAGCGTAGGAGTACTCGTTGATCCAGCTTGAGGCATAGGTGCATGGAAGGGCTTTCTAGCAGCGTATGCTACTTTGCCAACAGCAACTCCTGCAAGGCAGGGAGAGCTTGGCACTAGGTATTCCAGAGTGGTGCAATTTCATTTAAAGTACTCTAATGGGGCAGCCCTTGAAAACAGTTGGGAAAAGGTAAGTAGCTCAAAATGTAGCAGCCAAAATTTTGACTAGGGACAAGGTATGAGATCATACCTTGCCAGATTTGAGAAATGTATGTACACTGCTTACTGGTTTACTTCCAAGCTCAACTCAAGATGCTGGTTTTGACATTTAAAGCCCTTCACAGTTTGGGACCTGTGAACCTTAAGGACAACCTTATCCCACATCAAAATGACCGTGTTAAAAATTCCATGAAGGACATTCTCAGTTTACACTAGCAATAGGTGGCAACAAAGGAGAGGAGCTTCTCATCTGTAGCACTCCAGAAATACGGGGCAGCAACCATATTTTGATCATTTCATGTATTTTAATTGCTTGTATTTTTAAAAGTACTGGGAAGTTATATTTCCTACAGCTGTATTTTAAAATACATTGTAAATTGCCATGGGATAAATAATCATGAAGGGTAGTGTACAAATAGCTGAAATAAATAAATGATTAGCAGGGAGATCACATGTGAAGGACAGTGCTTTTCTAAGGGGGCAAGGGCAACAGATTCATAATACGCAGAAGGTAAGACGGTTTGATCCCAAATGATTCACCCTCTGCCTTCCCCCCACAGCTGCTGGCTTAAAATGGACAAAGGGTTCCTTTGGAGCTTCCTGGCCCCTGTTGCCCTCATCATCATGGTAAGCTTAATGCACCCCAGGAATAGCCATTTATTCTTCTTTCCTTGATGACAATCTTTACCCTTTCCTTGCATGTATTAGCACACTTCTATCCAATCCAACACTTACAAAGGTATCAGTGAGTGGTGGTTGGTTTTTTTTTAATTCAACTTTGGATGCAATTCTCCATCTACTGCTCTGAATCCATTTCTCAGCTGTCTGCAGTTCGCTCTTTCCCCACACAGGCAACCAGAACTGCCTTGATTCTCAGCTCCATCCACTTTCCAAAGGCATGGCTTCCAGAGATTGGGGGTGGGAGGTGGGGGGAGAGAGGTGATTTTATGTATATCAGGGAACATTTTTTTCTGGCCAAACTGTGTTTCGTGACAAATGCAACCCAAAGACCAGCTCTTATCTCTGCGTCCTGCTAACTTTCATCTTTTCCGCACAGCTGAATGCCGTTGTCTTTGTGGTTACTGTCTGGAAGCTCTCTCAGAAGTTTGCCGATATCAATCCCGATATGAGTAAACTGAAAAAGCAGAGGTAAGCAGCCACAGAGAAACTGAGCCCCCCCCCCCCCGAGTCCAAGACGTCAGGCAATAACTAGCAAAATACAATAACAGCCCTTCCATGTAGCAGTAGGATTATGCTACACTGTTTACTGGGCTGATTGGTGGAAAGGGATGCGGTATATTTTTCACTAACTCTACCTTGGCTGTGAACAAGTGAAACACACACTCTTATTCTAGGACCGTCTCAAGTTGCAGGCCCTCTCTAGCTCCTCTGCCGAGGCTAATCCTGACTGTGTCCTCCACAAGTCATAAATTGTGTTCCTTTTCTTCTCATCCCTGCAGGGTACTCACAATCACAGCCATTGCCCAGCTCTGTATTCTGGGTACCACCTGGGTCTTTGGCCTGTTTCAATTCAGCAACCAAACCCTCGTCATGTCTTATATCTTCACTATCCTCAACAGCCTGCAAGGACTTTTTATCTTCCTCCTGCATTGTCTGCTCAAGAAACAGGTACCTGCAGTAGGAGAAAGGCAAATGGGTGGGAAACCATCTCCAGTACTGCAGTGCTATACACAGTTACCTGAGAGTAAGCCCCATTAAACACAGTAGGACTTACTTATGGAAAAATGCACATAGGATTGGCACTGCAAGTTTGACAAAGGGAGGTTTAGGCTGGGACATGAAACCCAAAAGGCAAATGATTATGTTTGTCTGGCTGTAGAAGGGGTACCCTACAGACATCGGAACACCATGAAGACAATTAACAACATGAGCTTGTCAGCTGCAATTTTACTTTTGTGTCTAGGTGCGTGATGATTACTACCGCTGGTTCTGCAAGGACAAACATGGCAAGCCCCATAGCAGTGACAAGTATTCCAACTTCAGCTCCACAGTAGGTTCCAACACACTACAGGTAAGCGAACACAGCAGGTGCTGTGGCATAACCCCCTTCTCCACAGATCATCACTCTTTCCCTGTCAAGCTTGCAGTTGCCCTGCAACAACATGGCTCTTAGCCTGGCGCTTGCAATTCTTCTACCCCCCACTTTCCCCACTGTTCTTCATTAATATTGCAGCTTCCCTGAAAGCAGCAATAGTTTTCTTTCGGACTTGATAGCTAAGATCCACTTAGGGGGAGACAACCAATTCCCTTAGAATCATAGAAGTGAAGAGTTGGAAGGAACCCTGGGGGTCATCTATTCCAACCCCCTGCAATGCAGAATCATAAATGACAGCTTAAAAACCTCCAAGGAAGGTTTAATGGGAGTCTAAACAGTTGGTTGCATGTTATAAAGCAGAGCTTTCCAAACTGTGTGTCACAACACACTAGTGTGTTGGTTGCAGTATGTAGGTGTGTCATGTGAATGCTCCCCATGTTTCTCCCAGGGCTGCAAAGGGGTTTTAATCTCCAGTTTGCTAGTAAAACTGAATTACTGTATCACGAAATGATGCATGTGTAAAAAGTGTGTCGCCAACATGAAAGGTTTGCAAGCTCTGTTATAAACGATTAATGAAACCGAAGATGGGAATATATATGGGCTATGCACATGGTACTGACAGTGATAAAGTGCTATTAAGACTCCTACCATTGCATCCTCTCTCTCTTACAGGCACCCAGTACTTTGAAAGAATCTGGAATTTAGCAACCAAACTTTGCTGAAGCAAGTTTCAAGAGTGCTGTTTGGAACATGAGAAACACATGTTGTTGTTCCGGCAATCTTTCTCTTGGAAGAGTCACCCACTAAGATGTACAGGCCTACTGCAGCAAGGTCAATTGAACTGCCAGGCAGCTATATAGGGACCCACTGAGCAAACTCAATAACTGGACCAATGCTATTAAGCTGATGTTGGCACAGCCTCTTCTGATTAGGCTCCTCCTTCCTCTACACCAAGACTCGCCTCTTTCAAGAAGAGATGGAGCAAGTTAAAACGGTACTTTGCACACGTGACACTTTTAAAGAGGTCCTTGCAACAGACATTGGATAACTAGTTCTAGAAAGTACACAGGCTGTGTACTTTGCTGTTCAATCAGCATTCACCAGCTGTAGGTGATCATCAAAAATCTGAAGTGAACTTTGCACATTTGGTCCAAAAAACTCATTGAAACAATATGGTGGGGTAAATACATCCTTTCCATCCACTCCTTGTTCTCTATGGAATGATCACTGTGGTATTTTCCAGGTCTCTTGTTGCTGGCTAGTTTGATAGCAGTCCTTCCTATCAGTAGCTCATCTTTTTCCACATACTCTAAGCAGCAGCCTAAAATAATGACTGCAACACAAACTGGTCCAACAACCATAGATAAAAGAAGAGCCTCAACTACTCGCTTCTCTTGCCCCTCACTTAACCTATGAAGACTTAAGAAGAGCCTGCTGGAACAGGCCAAGTGGCCCATCTAGCCCAACCAGATGCCTGTAATAAGCACTGTGAGCACAACAGTATTCAGCACACTTATGATTCCCAGTCACTGGCATTCAGAGGTAAGTTAGACCCATTTGTGCAAGGAATAGCAAAAACTGAAGCCCAGTATCACTGAGATGATACAGGTCAGCACATACTTCTTCAGGCTGCAGGTGACAGCTCACATGACTAAAGATTCCCCCATATATATAGCACCAACATAACATGAAAGAGGGGGATGTGAGGGCAGTACCTAAAACCTGCCCCCTCCCAAAGGCATCTAGTTTTCTACAACCAATAATTTATTTATTTATAGTAAGAGAAATGTTCAAGCAGTCTCCAGCTATAGCTTAGACGCATTTTCTACAAGATTCAGATGCAAGGAGCAATAGTCAAAAGTTGTGTTTGGGTTGCCCAGAGTCTACTGTTCCCAGAATTCAGATTCAACAGAAGATAGTATCCAAATCTCATGGTTACTTCACACTCAAAAGTATCTGGTTTTGGTAGGAGAACAAAAATGCAAGAATGCTTAATCAGTTGATGATTTAGGCACATGAGCTCATTGCTTTCCTCGTCACAACTTTCAGGGAAGCACATGTGCCCTTAAACTCAACACCTCACTTTTGTGTTTGGTACACTGGAATCCATACTAGAGTTGGAAAACATCAAATGACTCTCCAGGTTGCCATCATCAACAGAAAACTGAAGCATGCACAAGTAGCATCATGACAGGAACCCCACTGCTATAAAGGTCCTCATACGCTATTTCCTTCTAGCTCCATATTCCTCAGCTTAACAAGGAGATGCACATTTCTATGCTTTGTTCCCCCCCGCACTGCTATCCCCCAGGATTTCTGCACAACAGCAGCAAGATACAAGGGCGCAGCAAGCAGTGTAATCTCAATCAGAAAACCCACCAGTCAAGTAGCAGAGAGGCTCTTGTACAAAGACTAAATGATAGCAGCACATATAAAGCAGCAGGAAGGAGAGAAAGCAGACAGTTTTCTGGAAGCTGTTATTGAAGTTAATGGAGACCCATATTGGCAGTTCACATCAAACACTGGAGCTTCACAGAGCTTCCTGTTTAGGCTAATTTATTTAGGACTGTTTCCAGTTTTGCCAAATTCCTACTGTTCTTGCCAAAGAGATTGGCTATGTATACTGCAATTCCAGATGCTCTTTACTCCTAACGTGTGTGGATAGCCAGCGCACATTAGCGTTAGCAAATCTTTATTTAATTTAGTTTTAAATCCTAGTTGAGAAAGAAAGGGTGTTTTACAGCAAGCTTTGCATGCATCTGAACACCGGGTTTTGCAGTATTCAAATCAGTGCAATGGATTCAAAATGTAGCAACGTTTAACGCTGTGTAACGGTTTCAGAACTTACTCTACTATGAAATATATTCACTCTTAAGGATGCCTTTAGGTAAACTTGCATGCAGTTTATCCAAGCATCTTTGCACAAATAAGCTTATGCTCCTCTAACTACCCACCCTGTTATTTGAAGCAATTGTCTCTCAACCACTATTTTTTCCTAACATGTACATTTAATTAAAATATATTTTGGAATTCTGAGTTTATACCATCTTTCTAAGCTAGTAACTTTTGGGGGGGAGTGGAAGAGCAGCAATGTGCAATGTGGAGGAAATGGGTAATTACTTGAACACACCTACACTTCAAACATCCTACACTTCATAAGAAAGCAAGAGGAGATAAGCCAGAACAGCTGACCCCATCTGATTATATAGAAGAGCAAATATCTCATACAAGGGTAAGTAGAGACCAAGCAAGGACATACATATCAAGAGTGCCTGTTTTGTTTTCTCCAAGAGGAAGGTCTATATTACCTTTCTGTTCTGTGAAAGGGTTTGCAATGGAGACATGTCAAACAAGCACACTGTTCAAAGCCAGGACAAAGGTGAAAAGTGGTAGGTCTTGGTAAAGGAAGATGTAGGACAAAGGAGACGAGCAGGCAGCAGAAGAGTATCTACGGCAAGTTTAAGAAAATGCACGATCCTGATACACAGAAAGTGGGAGACGAAAAGGCACCAAGAATGTAAATACCCACAACCTGGCTCATTATGCCTCAAGAACAGCCAGAAAATGACATTTTAAAAATTCATTTATTACGAAACTTAGCCACAGGGGTTTACTATTCAAAAAATATAAAAGTCTAATTTAAAAAAGCCCCCAGGCTACAGCAGAGGCAAAATACCACCTGGGCAATTTGTAGGACATTCATTTAACATCAAACACCTCTATAGATTTAACAGTGTGTTGGGGGAAAAAAGCATTCATCTCACTTCACCAGAAGATAGAGGTACTGTGTGCTTGGCCTCAGGTTCCATTCTGTACCAGATGGGAAGGATCCACAAACAGAGCTACCGACTCTGCTCAACTGCAGGAGACAAAACAGTCAGTCAATAATACTCCCTAGCAAAGCCAAGGCAAAAAACTTACAAGCTACCCCTGCTATGGAGAGGCATTTTGCTATATCCATCACCAGTTCTACAAAGGCTGGAGTGGTAACTCCACCATCACCAAACATGTCCCTCCACAATCCCCTACATGTCAGTGAGGCTTGAAAAAGCCTACTGGGTCCCAAAGGCAGCGTTTTTCAATCCTTAAACTTGCAATGAGAGGTTCTTGCGGGCCAAATGGGGATGCCCCACAACTGCATCCGGTCCACATGCTCCTCAATCCTGTACTAGGGTTAAAGTTATTCAGGTAGCCTATTGGTAATTCAGAGTGCCCTGCTTCCAAGAACCATTGCTGCAACATGTACCAAGAACTTCACATTCCACCTCCTCACCCCCAGCAGCCTCCCACTGGCACCGTAACAGTTACCTCTGTCCCAACAACTGCAACACATCTGCCAGAGCAGGGGTTTTTTTCCTATCATGTCCCACTGACTCATGGGGCGAGGGGGAAAGATAATCAATTGGGGGGGGCAACTGAACTACAACTTCAAAGGTCTCACCCCCACCTCTCTGTTCCCTTTCAAACATTAATCTTGGGGGAGGAGAGACACGGAAATCTAGTGCTTAATTAGAAGCCTCCCACTTAAGAGCTTTGAAGGTAACAACTGATCAGAGGAAACTAAGCAGCAAGCCACAGTCAGTCTAGAAGTGTCCCCAAATCCATGCCCTACAACACAAACAAGGCACAAAAATTGGAACAACTTCTATGAGTGCAATAGGACTTCTCCTCTCCTCCCCACACTCCTGATATGCTCTGGAGCTTCCCATAACCCTCTGGAGCCAATTTGTGGGTGGTGGGGGCAGAGAAGTGAAATTCCATTGCACTTTAAGACCCAGCAACATATACTATCGGTACAGACCAGGATCCACTCAATGGACCACTTTGTCTTCCTTCAGGTTCCCAGAAATAGTGTACTCTGCAATGGCTACCCTGATTTCCCCCCACACTTGGGCAGGGTAGACAAAGAACATGCCATCAGGAAGAAAAGCCTGTCCAAGTCAATTTCTAGTACATACTATATGTGGAGATGTCTATCTCTTCAGGGAGCTCAGCGACGTTGACCTCAAAACGATCCTGCACTTCATTGAGGATTTTGGCATCACCTTCATCTGACACAAAAGTAATAGCCAAGCCTTTTGTGCCGAAGCGCCCAGCTCGGGCCACCTGCAGGGAGAGGTTTATATCAAGGACACACAGAAAAAAACCATCCTTATAATCTTTGAATTCATCTCCCCAGAGGTACCATCTCTGCCCTGCACCCTGTGACAGGCTCAGGATGCAGGCTGGTGCTCTTTTTCTCCACCCTAGAAACTATGTAGCCTGACTGCAGAAACATTTGGAACAAAGCTACCGAAGTTAAATTATCAGAAGGGATTTGACTAGGAACTAGCCAGGACCTGAAACGGTTAGCGGTATGAATGGCAAGGTATTAGAGCAAATACCTTCCAGAGAAACAAGGCTGACTGTGCAGCTCACTCCCCACCCTATAACCAGACTCACTCTGTGCAGGTAGGTATCTGAGTCCTCAGGCATGTCATAGTTGAATACTATGTTGACCCGCTCTATGTCCATCCCACGGCCAAACAGATTAGTGGCTACCAGAATCCGACGCTGGAAGTCCTTGAACTGCTGGTACCTAGACAGTCTGCAAATAACAAAAGAGACGTGGCTGACCTCCCCTGAACACATACAGGAGCTCTATGCAGTGCATAGCTCATTATCTGTAGTGCATTAACTTTCTAGGTCCCCTCTTCCCCTTAACACACACAACTGATGTCAACAAGCCACATTCCATGATAAAAAAGTGAACTCGGTATTCATGTTCTGCACTATATTTGCTGCTGCCCTCTGCTGACACAGCCAGCTTACTGTACTCACCTCTCCTCCTGAGACATGCCTCTGTGAATAGCAATGGCTGGGAAGTTCTGCTCAACCAAGAGCTGAGCTAATGCCATGCAGCGCTGCACCGACTTCACAAATATCACAACCTGCAAGGGGTGGGAAGAGGGAAAGGGCTTTAACATGGAAGCTCCAGGGACTCCCAGGAGCCATCAAATCCCAGGAGCCCTGATTGTCAATCCTGGATAACACAGACCTGGTTGAACTCCAGCACATCCAGAAGGTCAAAGAGCTTGCGGTTTTTCTCAGTGTCCTTCAACTTCACATAGTATTGCTGCAGGCCATGCAGAGTCAGCTTGGTCTCATCATCCACAAAGACCTCCATGGGCTGCGAACGGAGAAGAAAGCCAATGTGACCTTTTACCGGCAAAGACAGCAAAATCCTCCAAACATATCTAGACAAGTTTTTAAACACCACTTTTCATGTTTAATTGATAGATGTAGAAAATATCAAATTCCCACAGCGATAGGCATTACTTTGATCACTACAGGGAATGTTGGATGCTGGGAGCAGAAACTGAACTATTTCATCTGTAGAACTGCAGATGAATTCTCTACATGCTCAAAAGCTCCCTCTTCTGCCAAGCACTGAAGGGAGAATTCCCACTACTGTTAATTATCTACAAAATTGGTTTAAGTGCCTGGAAGGAGAGAAAGCTGACTTGGTAGGCATTTATCATGCATTTCATCAAGGTCCCCAGGTAAACATTCTCTGATCTACTGGGGAAACAATGAAGACAAAGAAACATTCAAAACTAGTAGGTCAACTAGATGAATGCTCCAATGCAGCTCTCCTTTACAACCAAAAGCATGTATTGGTAGCACTCAGCAGCTGTTGGCATCTGCACAGCTTCAGGCAGAATTTAACAGTGGTAATGAGAGACTGATGGTTAATTTCCACCCTGAGCTATATACCTGAACGTGCCTAACTTTCTGTCTTCTCTGACTGCCATGGTACACTATTCCAATCAGTGGGGGAATCAAAGGGTGCCACGAGACTATCCCCTCCCTCCTCTTTCCACATGCACCCTAAGCCTGTTCTGGGGGGTTTTCCCAACCCTCTAGAGCAAGACAATTCAGCTCTAAGGGAACTTCATTTTTTAAACTTTATATGCCAGAAAGTATCAGCCTCATTAAGCAGTGTCTGCATTTCCAATACAATTGTTATGCATTCTACCAGGACTTGGAAAAAGGGAGAAAAATGCCACCATGGTCCTATAGAGAGATGAAACAGAAAACAATGTGTGTTTGGGTTTTCTAACAGCATAGGGAAAACAACAAAGTTGAATAGGACTATGATTACTAACTTCCCTCCACCTATTGTCACCTAAGAATATGATATAATGAGTGGCAAACAAGCCGATGCCTCCATGGGCATAGCTGCCCCCCAAATAAATCAAAATCAATACAAATTAATACAAATCTGAGGTTACGCCCCCCCATAACAAAAGCCTGGCCTGACCCCCCACAAAAATCCTGGATACACCCATGACTGCCTCATACTACCAAGCCTTCCTTCAACATAAAGGGTCCCTTTTGAAACAAGGCAGTAGGGCAAAACTGCCTCAAAGGGCCCTCTTTAGGCCCTTTCCTGGATCTCCTACACTAGCGCAACCATCTAGGACAGTTTCTCAAACTTGGGTCGCCAGCTGGTTTTGGACTACAACTCCCATCATCCCTGACCACTGGTCCTGGGTTTGTAGTCCAACAGCAGCTGGAAACCAAAGTTTGGGAAACTAATCTAAGGGGAGGATAAAATGAAAGGTTTTAGGGCTTACATCCTGCATGAACTTTCTGCAGACAGGCCGGATCTCCTTGCTCAGGGTGGCACTAAACATCATGCATTGCTTCTCATGGGGTGTCAGTCGAAAGATCTCCTGCACATCACGACGCATATCTAAAAGAACAGTAGGAAGAATCAGGTTGCTGTAATTCACCAAATACTGGCTTCTGAAAAGGACATACCAGCCCAAGTTCCACCTCCTTCCTCCACTCTTGGTATCCAACATGTCTCTGCTCTACCACGTAATCTGAACAGGAAGAGAACTTCAGGCTGTAGAAACCATCCCTCGCTTCCCCAAGTGCTTGAAAGAGATGGCTGACTTCCTGACATGCCTCAGGGCACGTTTTTTTAAGCAACAGTGCCCTTCCTCTAGCTGGCTGCTCCTCAGTTCCTTGACGTGGAACTCAAGCACCAGACTTTCTCCCAAGGACAGCAACTCCCTAAATGGATCAATAATCCCAGACCATGAAAACGCAATACATTGTGTCTTTATTATGCCAGCCCCCTCTTGTCTCTTACCCAACTGCTCCAACATCTTGTCACACTCATCCAAAACAAAATGCTTGACATTGCGCAAGTTGAGGGTCTTGTTGCGCACCAGTGCTAAAATGCGGCCTGGGGTCCCCACCACAATATGTGGGCAGTTTTTCTTCAGCACCTCTTCATCCTTTTTGATGGAAAGCCCCCCAAAGAAGACTGACACCTGCAGTACAAACAGAAACTACTGTCAGCCACACAAAGAACCCCAACCACCTAGCCTTCAGAACATCAACAAGGTGCACTCCAAATGCTGCTGGCCTACAACTCCCATCATCCCTGATCACTGGGCCATGCTGGCTGGGGCCAATAATGACCTGGTCCACCAACACCAGGAGGGCACCACATCTAACTTGTGCAATAAAGTACTTGAAAGGGAGAGTACAATTAACTGAGTGCGGCATACCTATGCTGCTTCTCACCTCTAATCATAGAATCATAGAGTTGGAAAGGACCATGAGGATTGTCTAGTCCAATCCACTGCATTGCAGGAATCTTTCACCCAATGTGGGGTTTGAACCCATGACCCTAGGATTAAGAGTCTCATGTGCTACCGACTCTCCGTCATAGTATAACACATCAGATCAACTATTGTTCCAAACCCAAGAAACATGCTTTCGGTCCCCATGAAGCAATCAGTTGGTGCAGGGAAGCAAGAGGCAGAATATAGGGACATAGTAAGCTACCGTATTTTTCGCTCCATTGGACGCACCGGACCATAGGGCGCACCTCATTTTTAGAGGAGGAAACAAGGCAAAAAATATTTTTCTGGTTTTCCTCCTCTAAAAGCCCTGGGTGTGTTTTTTTTTGTTTTTGTTTTTTTGGTTTTTTTTTAAGGATCAGCTAAAAGTTTTGCAGCTGTTTTTGCAAAGGCAAAAGGCCTTTTTTAGGATCAACTAAAGGTTTTGCAGCTTTTTTGCAAAGGGAAAAGCCCTGGGGTTTTTTGTTTTTTGTTTTTTAAGGATCAGCTAAAGGTTTTGCAGCTTTTTTGCAAAGGGAAAAGCCCTGGGTGTTGTTTTTTTAGGATCAGCTAAAGGTTTTGCAGCTTTTTTTGCAAAGGGGGAAAAGCAAAGCTCCTTTTGCAAAGGGGGAAAAGCAAAGAGGAAAAGCCCCATTTTTATGGGGTTTAACTCACATTTCTGAAAAAATCTTAAGGAAAGGGAGCCATTTCTACTGTTTGCAGACAGATAATCTAATCAGCCAGTCACATGTCCTGGGGAAACAAACAACCTCCCTCTGCAGCACATTCAACAAAGGAGGGCGTGGCTGAAAGGGAGCAGGGACTCTTATCTCTCTCCCGATCTCTTGCTGATCAGCTGCTGAGCGGGGTCCTTTCAACACTCCCCTTTCTCTTTGTAAAATAAAAAGCACAATCTGCTTTTGGCCCCTGGGCAATTCAGCTCCAGGGACCACCATTCGCTCCATAAGACGCACAGGTATTTCCCCTTACTTTTCAGGAGGAAAAAAGTGTGTCTTATGGAGCAAAAAATACGGTACTTTATGCCAAGTCAGACTATTGGTTTACCTAGTTCAGTATTGCCTACACAGCTGGCAATAGCTCTGAGGGTCTTGATGGTCTTAGCTGGAGATGCCAGGGAATGAGCCCAGTGCCTTTCGTATGAAAAGTGTGCGCTCTGCCAATGAGCTACAAGCGCTTCCCATCAATTTAACTGAGTCTTAAACTGACAACATTTTCAAAAGCCAACAGAGCTTCCCACCCATGAGCTTTCATTCTTGCTGAAGGTAGGTTCGAGTTTTAGATGCAGAAACTGCCAGTTTCCATTTCTTAGTACAGAAAGTATTGATCTGATGTGTAGAGATCTTTCCTGCTCTACTTAATTCAAGTGGGTTCTGGAAAGTTTTCTTTCTATTTGAAAGAAACAGGCAGAAGGTTCTTGTTTGGGTTATTCCTTCAGAGAAGCTGAGTACAGCTGGTTTAAACTGGTTATGTTATCTTTCTGTCAAGGTCATGCTGACTGTAACAGGGAGGCCTGGGTTCTCTCTTACTTTCTCTTTCTGTCTCTTTGTTCTGATCTGGTGTGGTGTTCTGTATGCTAGTGTTAAGGTTTAGACTTATTATAAGTTATTGTAAGTTTTATTGTACTGGGTAAGTGCTGCAATTGGATTTTATATGGACTGTGCCAATCCTGATTGTATTGGATTTGTGACCATTATGCTCATTTGCCTTCAGTAGCAGTAAAAGCTCTGCTGGATGAAGTACAATTGCCTCTGGTCTATTTCCCCCCCCTTCACACGCAATGCGTCAGAAACATCTAAAATCATTCCCACAATAAGGTTACTTCCTCTCTCTCAACCCTCTCTACAGGCTCTTTCCTAAATAATTGCACAAACCATTTCCATAAGCAAAGATGGCCTTCCACCTTTTCCTGTCATACAGCAATAGCCTGCCTTCTGTATTGTATATATTTCAGACCTAACTGCAAAAGATTTTCCCTTACCTTGACAGTGGACATATACTTTGAGAAGCGCTCATATTCTTTGCTGATCTGGAAGGCCAGCTCCCGGGTGTGACACATCACCAGCACAGACACCTGCCAGAAAGAAATGGACAAATTTGTACAATGGCAGCAAGAAGGGTATAGGACTCCCCACTGCTACCTGAAACACACATAACACTACACAATGGTTTAGAGCTATGTCCTTGAGATGCAGTGAGGATGAGCAGAGCCTTGGCTTGCACGCTCCTCCCTTCTGCACAATCACAATGAAGACTTGTTGGAAATTAGTTTCATTGTCAAAGACCACTGGCTTAAAAATTAAGGGGGGAAAACACTGCCTCATCCTGGCTTCACAGGAAAGTTGAGTGAACCCAAGGCTTTTCTCTGGCTCACAGCATTCATGCAGATGATGATAAAACATTATTTAGTGTTACATGTAAATATAGCCTATAGCTCCAAAACAGTTGCGCTGGACATAAGCACAGCACAGTACTATTCCCTATTACATACCTGCCCATCCAGTGGCTCAATCTGCTGAAGTGTAGCCAATACAAAGACAGCAGTCTTGCCCATGCCTGATTTGGCTTGACATAGGACATCCATGCCCAGGATTGCCTGTGGAATGCACTCATGCTGCACTGAGAGAGCAAGAATAAGTAACAGTTTAGGTAAGCCCTTGGCAAACACAGGAAGCCAAAGTAAATGTACCCCCAGAGAACTTTATCCCACCTCTCTCCCAACCCTTTAAATCCAGAGATTCCACACCACACCCTTCCATGAGGTTAACTTTTCTGCACACATACTAGAGGAAAAACTCTTCACATCCAATAGCAGCTGCTGCACATGCACTGGGATTTTCAAGGTTCATCAGCCTGAATTACAAGTTAAAATGACAGACATGGCTGTGGAATAGTCATCCTACAGAAACCTCTTAATAGCGCACCCTAAAATCCCTCCTTTCTCTTAAATGTTAGATCACACCCCATCCCATGGAGTCTAAACCAATTTCTCATGGCTAATAGGGTCTTTGCTCAGCTGGACTGACAATTATGAAGTCGCCCATCCAAAGTGAACTCCATTTCCAATAATGTAGGGCTCTAGAGAGCTATACTAGGCTCAACAAGGACATCCCATCCCAGCATAACCCTCCCACCCTGCTCCCTGCAGCCCCCAGCTCTCACCCTGCACCGCATGGCACCACTGGCAGTTGCTCCCCGGTGGGTGGGCTGGGCTGGCTGACGAGGGGGCCAGGGGCCTTGGCTCAGCTCCTACCTTCTGACGGGTGCTCAAAGCCGCAGTCCACAATGGCACGAAGCAGCTCTGGCTTCAGCAGGAAGTCTCGGAAGCCAGAACTGTGAATGGAGACATAGGAGCCCTTCACATCTTTTTTATTGGGGACAGGGGCAGCATCAGTCACTGCCTGAGGCTCTTCATCCTCCTCATAGTCCAGCAACTCATTCTCTACATCCTGTTCAGCCATGTCCTGTAGAAAAACCAAAAGCAGGAATCAAAGGCTTGAGGAAAGACCACCTAGCCCAGGAGTAAGACAAGAGTAAGACAAGACAAAAGTGAAAGCTGGATGAGTTAGGAATTGCAACTGTAGCTGCATCAACTGAAGGATTATCAGCTCAAAGCACTCCATCCACATCCATTACCGTAGTTCCAACTAGCACTGCCAGCTAATGGTTGAAGCAGATTGTGCCATCTTTCCACAGTTCTCTGAGCATCTTTTAAGGCTTTCTAACATTTGCATCACACATTGCTTTTTATAGCCAAATATTATTTCCTAACTTAGAATAACAGCTGAGAGGGAGCTGGCAGTGAGGCTCCGTTCAGCCAGCGTGCCCTGCCCCAGCTCACTCCGCCCAATGGGCGGTTTGTCTTGCCTCCCAGGCGCAGGGCACGCACCACCCCAGGCACCCAAGTGGCCAGCTATGCCGCTGCCTAAGCGGGCTCCATAAAGCAATTACCGGTATGTCAACAGCCCAAGCCACTTGGATGTTCCAGAGGTTCGAAACCCATTGGATCCATCAGCCTCTGAGGGGCAACCATCCTAATAGGTCCCCTGCCACTGCAGAGGGGGAAAGGTGCTGAAAGCCTAAAGGTGATATGCAAAATGGCCCAACAGAAGTGCAGTGTTTCTAGATAAGGTGTAGACTTTTTTCAAATCCCTTATCAAAAACTGATGCTGCCAGATTATTATTACAGTGGCGCCCCGCTAGACGAATGCCTCGCTAGACGAAAAACTCACTAGACAAAAGGCATTCGCTAGCGGAAGGCTGTCTCGCAAGACGAATTTTTCAATGGGCTTGCCTTGCAATTTTCACGATTTTTTCCCGTCAAACTGCTCTTCTCCCGTTGGTGCTTCGCAAGATGAAATTTTCGCTATATGACAGCACTCGCAGAACGAATAAATTTCATCTTGCGAGGCACCACTGTATTTTTTTTAATTGAAAATCTGCCCTGCATTTCAAAAAGGGCCTTAAATTGGATTAAAACAATTATGTGTAACAGTTATTGTCAGAAACAGTACATTCTGAATACCAATTACTGGTAATCGCAAGTGGAGAGAGCACAGCTGCACTTCATATTCTGAATGCAGGCATCCTGTTGGCCACTGTGAAAACAGAAAGCTGGACTAGATGGGCCTCTGGCTGAATCCAGAAGTCTTTCTTATGTCTTTAGGGCAGCATATAAACAAATTTACCTTTTCCTTAAAAAAAAGTTTATATACAAATAGGGGCCTGTCAATTTGTGTCTAAAGTTTATCGTACATCTATTAGAGGGTCTACTGCACAGCAACAACTAAGGCACATCATACTACGCACTTCCAGGTAGTTCTTGTGAAAATCTGGTGATGCCCTCCAGCCAAAGCAGAACCAATGCGATCTGAAGTCTTGCCATAGTCTGAATAGGACACACTGCACCTTATAAAAGACTTAGAGCAAATGCAACCTTTACTCCAATACTTTTATACCATGCAATACACCCTATTTTATTATGGCAGGTCTTCAAACGGGTTATGAAAAGACCTATGGCTGTCTTTTTGGTGTGGAGCGTTTGTGAATGATTAAGAAGTGTCAGTTATTAAGCAGTACCAAAGAGGCTTATTGTGTGGGCTTCTTGCCCCAGCTCTATGATCCTACACAATGTCAAAGGGAAACTCTCCACCAGAGCAGAAATCATATATCGAACAGATGGAAAGCTCTTTAATCTGAGTAGGCGGAAAGCAAAGAGTAAGATTATCATAGCTTCCATCATAGAGCTTCAGTATGCCGATGACAAGGTAGTGTGTGCACACTCAGAGGATGACCTCCAAACCATCCTAAATATCTTCACAGTGGCCTATTACTCAACATCCAAAAAACCAAAGTGCTGCATCAACAACCACAAACAACCCCTCTGCAGTGCCACAAATCCAACTCAATGGTGAAACATCAGAAAGTGTTGATCACTTCTACCTGGGCAGGAGGGCCAACATTGATGCCAAAATCCAGCATCGCTTGAGCTCTGTGAGTGCAGCTTTCTCACAATTAAATTGCAGAGTGGTTGAGGACAAGGACATTTGCAGGGAAACCAAAATGCTTGTTTACAAACCTTGCTGTATGCTTGTCAAACATGGACCACTTATAAACGCCATCTCCAACTCCTCTAAAAGGATTCCATCAATGGTGTCTCTGAAAATTTTTACATATTGCTTGGGAAGACAGGCAAACTAATGCCAGTGTACTGGAATAAGCAAAGATCACCAGTGTCGAAGTGATGATTCTTCAACATCAACTTCATTCGACTGGTCATGTTCGGATGCCTGGTTATCATCTTGCAAAGCAACTACTCTAATTCCAACTCAATAATGGAAAGTGTAATTCTGGTGGTCAACAAAAGAGGTTTAAAGACTCTCTCAAAGCAAATCTTTTAAAAATGTAGTATAAGCACTGATAACTGTGAAACACTGGCCTGTGAGCGCTCCAATTGAAAAACAGCCTTTACCAAAGGTGTCATGGACTTTGAAGCAGAACAAACTCAGGATGGAAGGGAGAAATGTGCCAAGAGCAAGGCACGCTTGGGAAAACCACACCATGATCAACCCCCGCCCGGAAACCTAGGTCCCCACTGTGGAAGAACTTGTGGATCCAGAATTGGCCTCCACATTCCCTTACAGACTCACTGTTAAGACCATGTTCATGGAAGACAATCTTACTCACAGGGACAGATTTAGGTCTGATGAGGCCCTAAGCTACTGAAGGTAATGGGGTCCTATATATCAGGCACGTCCAACAGGTAGATCGTGATCTACTGGTAGATCACTGTACGTCTGTGGTAGATCACTGACTCCCCCAAAGAAGCTCAACAACTAAAAAAAGTTCATTTTTTTGCCCAGCACCCCCCCAAAACAGGGCTCTCCTCCTCCCTAAAAAAAGCTCAGCAACGACTTTGTCCTGAATGCCTAAAAAACGGGGCTTTCCTCCTCCCCAAAAAAGCTCAACAACTTTGACCTGAACCCCCCAAAAGGGGGTAGATCACTGCCAGTTTTTAACTCTAAGTAGATCACAGTCTCTTGGGAGTTGGCCACCCCTGCTATATATGTTCAACTGTCCCTTGTCAACAACAAATTGTCGCAGTTTTTTGTGTTGAATATATGCTATATGGTAATTTATGGACCTAATAGGTATCTAAAGCCATTTGCACATGCAGAATGTGGGCACCCTATATATGGAAATGAGCAAACCAGTGCTATTTAGGGAGCAGGCTAGCAGACAGGGCCCATTACTTACATCACAGGAACCTACACAACACAAAACACTGTTGCTATATGCAGGTTTTATTTGATTTGTTTTTTATCTTACATTTTGGAAATGTACATTCAGGTTTTTTTCCTTTAATGTTTTGGGGGCCCCCAGGAGAGGGGGGCCCTAAGCTATAGCTATCTAGTAAATCCAACACTGCTTACTCGACTACGAGTGATCGCTAGAGGAAGAGGAAGTAGGAGGAAGAAGAAAGAGGCGGGACGTCGGAGGGGCGAAAAAGAGCGCCTCCTTTTCAGGCGCAGGACCCCCAAGGGAGCCTCGGAAGCACAGCCAAGACAGGGCACTCCCGGGTAGGCCCGAGCGCTGCAGCCACGAGGCTGGCGCGGGCGGAGGGGAGGCGGCGCGACGGCGCCTTCAAGTTCCGCAAGCAGCCGAGGCGTCCCGGACTTCCGAGGCGCCGCCATGCAGGTCCTGCCCTCCCGAGCGCCTCGCCGGAGGCAAAGCGACATATGTGAGGAGCAATTTAGCGCGTGGCCGAAACGGTCGTCTGAATGGGCCGGCGAGGAAGGAACCAAGAGGCGACCCAAACAGAGGCGCCTCCGCTCCCCGACCGGCGCCCACCCACCCCGAGAAGGTCTGAGGGACCACGCGCCAGGGCGGGAGGCTCGCGCCGCCATGGGAAGCCTCCCTCGCCCGCTCCTCGCCGCCGCCGCCGCCGCCCCACGCAGAGCCCCCTCACCTGCTCAGGTCCGAGTTGCCGACGCGCTTCCCGCTTCGCCTTGTGCACACCGCGCTCCAATTAGGATAAGACGGCCCAGTACAGGAAGCACCTTCGATTCCTATTGGCCGCCGCCGCCGCCGAGCGCGGGCCCGCCTCTATACGAAAGCGGCGGAAGGAAGCTTCGACACGTCTTCGCGCCCGCCAATCAAAGACGTCAGCGCTGCGCCATTGGCTGGATTGAAACCCGGCGATTGAGAAATAGGAGAGGGGGAGGAGGGGGCTGAAATCTATGGTGAGGTTGTGGGAGGAGACTCTGCCATTTTGGATGCTGGCGGGAGTCGTCGCAAGCCTTTTACTGTGTAGGTTTATGTTTAGGCGCCCTTTTTCTCCGCATACATTTTATTATAGATCAAGGTCTGCCGCCCTGAACTGTTTGGAGGATGAGTAGGGTTATAGTGCCATAAAATAAACACTGCTGATGCAATCTTGCCCCTGCCGTTGAACTCAGGGGGACTTATTCCTGAGCAGGAATGTTTAAGGCTTACACTGAGTTTAGTGCTTCCTGGGGTTAGGAAAGATGAAGTTGCAATAAAACCAAGATCATGGTTTGTTCTCTGACCGCAGCAGGCTACTGCTAGCCCTCTGTAATATATCTAGGAGTGGTGAGCCGTACGTGGTCACGAAAAATGGAACAAGTGCTGCTGTCTTGAGTGCCTAGTACATTGTATACCAAGGCATAGGTGTCAATGAACTAAGTCTGTGTGCATAGACACAGGGCCTTATCGGTAGTGGCACCCACCCTGTGGAACGCCCTCCCATCAGATGTCAAGGAAATAAGCAGTTATCCTATTTTTAAAAGACATCTGAAGGGAAGTTTTCAATATTTAATGCTGTATTGTTTTTAACACTGGATTGGGAGCTGCCCAGAGTGGCTGGGGAAACTTAGCCAGATGGGTGGGGTATAAATAATAAATTATTAAATTTTTATTATTCCGTGTGCTACTCTGGTTCGCCAGAAGCAGCTTAGTCATGCTGGCCACATGACCTGGAAGCTGTACACCGGCTCCCTTGGCCAGTAAAGCAAGATGATCACCGCAACCCCAGAGTTGTCCGTGACTGGATCTAATCGTCAGGGGTCCCTTTACCTTTACCTATTATTATTATTATTATTATTATTATTATTATTATTATTATTATTATTATTATTATTATTATTATTATTATATTACCAGTTTTAAATGCAGCCAGGTTCTTTTTCTTAGTTTGGATCAAAGCTGGTTTGGGTGGGTTGGGAGAACACATCAAAATGCAGTATTTCATGGCATTACAGCAGAATTCTTGAAGAAATTCAAAGAAACCCTGATGCCCTACATGACCCACCTATTCAATGACATCATAAAAGGGGGCCCCCATCCCTAAAACCTGGACCACTTCCAAAATAGTCTCTATCTCAAAACCACTCAAAGACAGCCTCAGAGTAGAATCATATCACTGGATTGCTCATTGATAAACCAAGACTACAAGACTAAAACATCTTCCTGCACAAATTAATTGCCCCAGACCAGACTGGCTTCATCCCTGGTCTCAATATAACAGACTCCATTAGGAAATTACTGAATTTGATCAAACACAGCAAAGCAACTAAACTCCCACTGATGATTATGTCCCTAGACCATGGCCCTCTTTCTGACCTTCCTGTGCCCCACCATAGACCAGGGGTGAACGGTGCATCTCGGGTGCCCAGGACGGCAAACGGGAGGAACGCCCCTCCGCTCCGCTGCTCCATCCGCCCAGCAGCAGGGAGAGAGCGCGCAGGCCGGCTAAGCCGAGCCCCGCCTGGCCCCTGCAAAAACCTCGCTCAGGATGGCGGTGCTCGGCCGGCAGGCATGCGCTCTCCCTTCCTGCTGCTGGCCACTGGGCGGAGCAGCGGAGGGGAGGGACGGGCAGGCCAGCAGCGAGAGTTGTCAGTGTGATGGCGCCTCACTGCTGGTCCGCCCCTCCCCTCCGCTGTTCCATCTGCCCAGCATCAGGAGAGCGTGCGCAGGCCGGCCAAGCGAGGCTGCTCCGCCCGTGGCCCATTTGGGCCCGCCAACGGGGTAGGGTGGGGCCAGCCCAAGTGTCAAACCCCTCCCCTGGAACCCGGGGTGGCCCACCCCCTCCGCCCCCCTCACTCCGCCCCTGCCATAGACATAGCCAAGGGGGGCAGCTGCCCCCCCAATAAGTACAAATCAATACAAATCTGAGGTTCTACTCCCCCTAAGAAACACCTGCCCCCTAACAAAAATCCTGGCTATGCCCATGCCCTCCCCATCCTACCAGTAGAAAGGTACCGGTAACTATTTAAATGTTTTGTTTGTAGATATAAAAATTATTTTTAAAATGTTCTAATTTACGGTATACAAAATACAATTACATAAAATGATAGGAACATAATGAAATATTGTTGAAGCAGAAAAACACAGAATCATAGAGCTGGAAGGGACCCCAAGGGTCATGTTTCAAGTGCAACCCCCTGCAATGTCGGAAACTCGGCTAAAGCATCCCTGACATCCAACCTCTGCTTAGAAACCTCCAAGGAAGGAGTCCACAACCTCCAGAGGGAGATTATCTTCCATGTATTATAAAAAGTAATCAACACTTATGTGACCCCAGTTATTTGACACCGAGGGAGAAACCTACAGATATAGTCCAAAAGTCACACAGGGAGTTCTGTATATATCGGATAATTTTAAAAAGCAAGTGGTCCTCACTGACCTGGTGCAAAAAGATCTTGTCATCTGGAGAAGCCCTGGCTGCCTGGGAGTAAGGCCCACTGAACTCAGTGCGGCTTTCTTCTGATTAGACACTTAGTTATTTACTAGATGCAAGTCAGCAGCACCAGATGACCTCCCCTCGGCTAGGCACTGGGCTGGATTGCACCCTGCACCCTGCAGAGTCAGGCCCAGGCTGCCACCGGACCCAGCACTGGCGGCAGCAACAAGCAGCTCCGGTTCGCCCAACCCTGCCCATTGCCATCCTCCACCACACCGCACCACCTGGGGGATTCTGGATCACAGACTTTACTAGACAAAACGAAAGCTTCAGCGATTGCCCTCTCCTGACAGAAGACTAGGACTGAGCCAAGAAAACACACATGGCAAAAAGGAGCGTTAGGCCCTGGTGGGCTGCCCCCTTACCCGCTTGTGATTGGCCAAGCGGGTAACCAGCCAATCAGGAGATATATCTAGACCTAGAGCTAGAGCTAGAGCTAGAGCTAGAGCTAGATATATTAAAGAGATTTTTTCTTCACTTCTCACTTCCCTCTATGGTCCCCACACAGCACAAAACTTCCAGATAAAAACCTGGCAAGCCAAAGGCCTATATCACCTAGCAGACTTCTACAAAACAGCAAACCCATATCAACACAAGAAATACAAGACAAACTAGGGGATACCCTGGCTAACACACCACCAATTGCATGCCTTCTTAAACCAATCCGGTAGTAAAAACCAGCAGTCACTAGACCCTAAACCAGCTTTAAAAATCTTCTCCTAACAGCAAAGGGACACAGAAAGGGGATGGTATCCACAATAGACAAAATACTGTTCTAAAGCCCCACAAACCACCTTGACGTAATCAAAAAACAATGGGAGGGTGACATAGGCTACGAAATTAACCCCACCCAATGGACTAAAATATGGTCTAAACCTCCCTTTAAATCCATCTCAGCCAAAAGAAAAGAACTCACTCTGAAACTCACAGATGGTACCTAACACCACGGAAACTGGCACTGATATGCCCAAGAACCTCACCAAAATGCTGCAGAGACTGCACCTCCACAGGAACATACTTCCACCTCTTTCAGTACCATGGGCATAGCCGGGGGGGCAGGGAGGGGCAGCCCCCACAATCAATAAAGATCAATAAAAATACAAAGCTAACTGAGGTTCTGTCCCCCCAACAAAAATCCTGGTTATGCCCAAGGAAACATAACAAGGGAATAGAAATAGAACCTACCCAAGTGACGCTGACACAAAATGCCACACATACACTAAGGAAAAAATATATAAACTTTACCACCCCACCCCCTATCCCCACTCTTCTTCCCAACCTTATACTGCATAGAACACTAATGTCTCACAACAAATGTAAATGATTTGTAGAAAACACAGCCTGAAGGAAGAGAGAATGCAAAGTAAATCTTTAATAAAAATTATTTTTTAAAAATAATAATAATGCAGCATTTCATAAGAAACCACAGGAAAGATGCAGGATAGATATGGATTGTGGCTATTGCGTACACGGCTTGCCAAACCAGCGGTGGGGTGGGAGCACACTGGATGGAGAGTATACAGGTGTGTACACAGCATCAGTGGGGCACCTCTAGGTTAAGTACGCTCCATTTTGCACCAAAGATGCTCTTTAAAGGGCAAATTAGTTTGGGATCTCCAGGAAAGTCCCCTCAAGATCCACCAGGATGAGCAGCTTAGAGTGCAGCAGATCTTCAGCTTAGCTGGCTGATGCTCAGCTCAGCTGGAATTAAGTTCCCAACCCCAGCTCAGCTGAAGAGAGGCCAGCATAACTTGCTCAGCCAGGGCCAAGTCAAAGCTAGTGTAGGTTCTCCCCCCACCCCAAAGGATGCAACAGGGATGGGACCAGAGGGGGAGGGGGATTTCGGCCAGATCTGAACCAGTTCAGCTTGGCCATATGACCTGGCAACCCAGCACAGAACACTAGTTCAAAAGCTTGTATTCCCTCTGCCAAGTTTAGGCAGAGCAGCCCTGCTGTGGAATGGGGCTAGGGACCTTGTGTAACTTTACGCCAGCTTACCTTACACCAGCTTTCTCCACACCAGCTCCTTGAGCATAGTATTGCTCCCTTAGTGATGACTCACAGACATCAGGGAATTCATGTGCTATTTCATTAAAAACATTAATCCTCCGAAAAGCCAATCCATCGTGCAGAACCGTCTGTGCTATTTTTTTCACTGGAATGCATCCAGCTCTAATTGAGCCATTATTCAGCCTTCATTCTTGTGCTAAATGAAATACTATTTCCTGTGCTAAATGCAGTACTATTTCAGCCCACGCTGCATGCTGGGCTGGAAAGTTTGCCAAGCACTTAGCAGAAATTTCTAAGCCTGGTCACATCCCCTTTAAACCAGTCCCTTCCCACTGCAGCAGAATTAGGTGGCCTCAGATTGAAACAGGGACGTCTTAGCCATTGAGGCCACTGGCGCAAGGTGCCACAGCCTTAGGAGGACGCCTGTGCCCTCCAGCCCCACTGGCAGCGCCGCTCTCGCCCACCTCTTCTCGGGGTGCAGATGTAGGGAGGCTGTCGGCGACCCTCCCATCAGCGCTGCAGCCAGGGCTCCCTGGACGGCAGCGCCGTGCCACCGCATCGGCCGAGGAAGCAGAGGTGGAGCACAGCTGGCAGCGTCCCCACCCGCCCCTCCACGCCCTCTAGCTGCCCGCTGCGCCTGGCCTTGCCTGGCTAAGCGCGAGTTCAGAGTCCCCACCTGCCGCGCTGTGCCCTCTGGCTGCCTGCTGTGCCTGGCCCTGCCCAGCAGAGCGTGAGGGGTGCAGGAGAGATCTTCACGCCAGGGCACCAGATTTACTTAAGACGGCCCTGGATTGAAAACACCTGTCTGCCCTGTAGAAGTACCAGCAGCTTGACTACACTTGGAACTACTTGATGCTTGGTTTTGCTTTTATAGCTGCAGAGTTTTTGCTTTGCAGATACAGATCTATGTTGCAGATTACGTCGGCTGAGGTTACTATTCTTCACTGTTCAAAATAATAATAATCCTGAACTGAAGCGTAGATAAATTGTTCTCTTCCTTCCAGCAGGTCTTGGTTCACAGCTTGTCCATTGTTGCATTCCTTCACAACTGGATGAACCACCTCAGAATTCTCCCCTCAAAATATGGAGAGTCTGCTCCCTGACAGGCATATTTTATAAAAGCATAGCAAAGAGGGTTAATCTCTTTGATCATTTCACAAAGGGCGAACTTTTGATGCTATAATGAAGACATAAAAAGTGTGGCTCTTATTTTGAGGCAGTGCAATATGGACAATGCCTGTGTACACACACCTAAAAGAGCTACAATTCTCAGCAGCCTTAAGAAACTAGGGTTCCCAAGATACTTGGGACAGGGGGAGTCAAGTGCTTTAAATTGTGTTGAAGCCACATTCAAAATCTGGACACATCTTAGAGTAAACACATCTCTCTTGCTTTGCATTACACTGTAAGCAGGGGAATGTGGTTGTGGCAAATATATTGTCTTGTTGTTTAGTCGTGTCTGACTCTTTGTGACCCCATGGACCAGAGCACGCCATGCACTCCTGACTTCCACTGCCTCCCGCAGTTTGGTCAGACTCATGTTGGTAGCTTCAAGAACACTGTCCAACCATCTCATCCTCTGTCGTCCCCTTCTCCTTGTGCCCTCAATCTTACACAACATCAGGGTCTTTTCCAGAGAGTCTTGTCTTCTCATGAGGTTGCAAAAGTATTGGAGCCTCAGCTTCAGGATCTGTCCTTCCAGTGAGCACTCAGGGCTGATTTCCTTAAGAATGGATAGGTTTGATCTTCTTGCAGTCTATGGGACTCTCAAGAGTCTCCTTCAGCACCATACAGTAATTCAAAAGCATCAATTCTTCAGCGATCAGCCTTCTTTATGGTCCAGCTCTCACTTCCATATATCACTACTGGGAAAACCATAGCTTTAACTATACGGACCTTTGTCGGCAAGGTGATGTCTCTGCTTTTTAAGATGCTGTCTAGGTTTGTCATTGCTTTTCTCCCAAGAAGCAGGCGTCTTTTAATTTCGTGACTGCTGTCACCATCTGCAGTATACTGTCTTACTGTTCACTAAAGCATTTGCTCTAATGTTTGTGTGTGTGTTTTCCTAAACTATTTTGCCAAGCAAAGATGTGCAGAAGCGGCATCCACAGGTGTTCTTTCTGTGTATCCCACTCTTGGAGCATCTTGGAGAAAGATGGAAATAGCTGTGCCTCTTTATACTACTGCTGGTTAAGGACACACTGAAAACACAAATGAAACTATGAATCATGGGTGCTGTCCTTAGGGGAATTCTTCTGATCAATCAGCAATTTGGTTATTTTTTTCCACATGGAATAACATATCTTTACAACTCTGAATTTCTGAATTCTATTATCAGTGTTTATTTTAGTGTTTATATTGGTGCATGTTTTTTAACTGAGCACCAGTATGACCTAACTTGGAGATATACACTTTGGGCGCTAGATGGCAGGGCTTCTCTACTCCTGCCTTCTAACTGCATTCTTTCTCCTTTCTGCAGAATTCATAGTTAGCGCTTGCATAAAGGTGATAGGATTTTTGAAGCTCTCAGACTTCTGAGCTGGGGCAGAGACATGCTGAAACTCAGACCACCCCCTGGGACAGGCTGCTTCCATGACCACCTCAAAGCTCTGGAAGTTCATCCTCAGAAGGGTGCAAATGCCCAGCTTTATGGGCTCGCTGGAACCACTGCAAGCATTTCTGTATTGTCAAGTGTTTGAACATATATTACTGCTGATTATTATTATTTTTGGCCTATTTCTTGTTCTCTTGTGTTAACTAGATCACGTTCTAGAGCTGTTCTAAATATTTATTTAGACAGCTTTCTAATTTTGTGCGCCACCCTAAACATTTAGAAAATGAATTGCCAAAAATGGAGCTGAAAGGTGAAAGGATATTGAATCGTCTCCAGCACCCTTCTACTTCTGAGAAAAGTTTCACACATCAGTAAAGTTGAGCCTGAAAGTAGTCACCACTTCTTTATTAAGAAAGCTATACATAGAGATTTTAAAAATAAAAAGCTTTCTAGATGTCCCCACTTAGGTATTCCAGATACTTTGACTTGCCTTAAGCCACAAGTGACTATAGCTCAGAGGGAAACAGGGAATTCAAAGGCAAATGTGACTTCCAGCTCTATCCTGCTGCACCTTGTAAGGAGGCGCACGAGAGCCTCAGTACTTTGGTGAGATGGCTTATCTCAAAGTGGGTTGTACCTGTTCAGTGGCCAGGCATAGGAAGCCAGCAGAAGGGCAGGCAAGTATATTCTTGTTCAAAAAATATCACTCACATCTCATTGCAAGCAGTGCAAGCACAAGAGGATTGACATTAGGAAGGGGGGGGTACCTCAAAAATTTTCAACTTCAACACAAAAAGTTAACTGGCATATCTGCATGCCAATATCTAGCATGACCTAACTGTGCCTAATGTGAGGGTAGCATCTTAGGCCACATATGTGACATTGGTGGTGACAGGAGGCAGTGGGCTGCCCCTTGGTGGCATACCATGAAGGTACGTTTTTCACTGCACCTGTTCCCCTGAGCTCACCCAGCAGGAGGACTCGCGGTTCAGCAGACCGGCGCTCTGAGCACTGAGCATCTGCACCAAGAGGTCCGTGGCGAGCGTGTGGGAGGGTTCCTCAAATCCGATTGTCAGGAGCTGCTGGTAATCCCCCATGGGCTGGCGGCACAAGACCCTGTGGGAAGAAAAGGTAAAGGGGGTGGCGGCATTCCTAGCATCCATGCTATTTTTAACATCGTTTGAAATCAGTTCGAACTCACGAGATGAAATCAGTTCAAACTCACGAGATGAAATCAGTTCGAACTCACGAGATGAAATCAGTTCAAACTTCCAAGATGAAATCAGTTCGAACTCATCACTGCTTTTATTGTTTTGGGCTCTTGTATACCACAATTGTGATTCAGTGGTACATAAATGGTTGATATAAATACCTAAACATCCAGGTGAATTCAGCCCCCTGATTTTAATGAGCAGTCACTACAGCATGGCTACATAGGTTTACCACTTTTGTTCTGATAAAATACAGGGTTGTGGGAGGGGGCATTATTATTATTTCCATCTGGTGCTGAAGTGACTTCAAAGCAATCCATTGCAGTCTATTGCAGCCTAACAGGATGGCCCCTCTGGAATTTGTTACACACACAAACACAAATGTGTAAATCTGTCTGTTCTTTGCTACCCAGAGCTTAAATACGTGACCTTTCAAACATCTCTTAAAGCACATGCATTTGGAGAGGATCCCTAACTTGGCAGAGAGAGAGAGAGAGAGAGAGAGAGAGAGAGAGAGAAGACGACCTGAAATACAGGACAAAACTGTATCAATATAGGACATAAGCATTTTACATTGAAATACGGGGAAACTGTGTATTATACAGGACAGGTGGCAACCCTACTGGCTACAGAAATACACAGGAAGGCATGTATAAAGCCACAGGGGAAGCTAATGTGGTCTCCTTCAGATACTTTGGACTACAACTCCCATCATCCCTGACCATTGGCTATGCTGGCTGGGCCGAAGGTACTTGTAGTCCAAAATATCTGAGGGGCACCTGGAATACCTTCACCCTGCATGTCACCTTGCACTTCAGTAGACACAGCTATGACTAAGCTACATTCCACATTTGCCGCTGTCAGAATGTGCCCCTTACGAGTACATCTTTTCCCAGAAGCAAGAGGAAATTCAGTGTTCGAAGGTGGTTTGTGGTGGTGTTTTTATTTTCATGCTTGTTTCTTTGCATTCATTCTTCCAGATAGCACAAACCAGCATTCAGGCATCAGTCTTCAGTCATAATATTGAATCAAGTGCCAGGCATCAGCTGCACTTGTATTTACCATAGTAAAAAATGTGTGGGAAGTTTCAACCCACTCATCAGATAAGAGAGAAGCCGCTTGCCATACACACATTTCAAGCTATATCCCACAATGCAGAAATGCCTTAAAATTACAACTGTGTTGGAATCTGGAACAGTTGTGATTCCTGGTTTAAAGTTCTTCCTGAACAACTTCCTGTTACATGTCTGGGCGGGTGCCAAAGACAGTGCAGTGCAGACAGGAGTAAGTGTATTTTTCATAGTGTATGTGTCTGCTTCACTTTCAAAGCTTAAAATAGGGGAATGATGTTAGATGCCACAGCTGGGCATCTTTGTCAACAGTGTTTAAAAGAATCAAACAGCGAAGCCCATGATTGCTGAAAGAAAGGCATGTCCTGAAGTTAGCTCGTGTTGACATAAAGTTTAGTTATTTGTCAAAGTCTGGTAAATATATTACAGTGGTGTGCAGAAAGAAATAGTCTGGCAAGACTGCTGGTTGAAGGTAAAGGTAAAGGGACCCCTGACCATTAGGTCCAGTCGTGTCCAACTCTGGGGTTGTGGCGCTCATCTTGCATTACTGGCCGAGGGAGCCAGCGTACAGCTTCTGGGTCATGTGGCAAGCATGACTAAGCTGCTTCTGGAGAACCAGAGCAGTGCACCGAAACGCCGTTTACCTTCCTGCCAGAGCGGTACCTATTTATCTACTTGCACTTTGATGTGCTTTCGAACTTCTAGGTGGGCAGAAGCTGGGACCGAGCAACAGGAGCTCAACCCGTTGCGGGGATTCGAACCGCCGACTTGATCAGCAAGCCCTAGGCTCTGTGGTTTAACCCACAACGCCACCCGCGTCCCGGGTTGAAAGTAAGTGTAGGTTTTAAATGTGGCCAAGATAGCAAGGGATAGTGTTAATCTATTGGCTCCAATTCATACTTGAAGAAGCAGGAAGGAAGTAAAGCCTGAAAGGAAGCGATCTGCTTTACCAACAAGTACTAAAAAGAGAAGAACAGGTTGTCTTGCTTTTATATTGCCCCCAACGGGTTTGGGTAGCTTATTGAAAGCTTTGGTGCGCCCGCTGCCTTAATTGTTAGCAGATCTTGAGTATGCACTATTGCTTTGTAAACATAAAGCGCATTGGTAGACCACACAAGACTCAAGTCAGCCCACCGCTGTTCTAGACAGCACTTCCCTGCTGCATGCTTACCAGGAGAGCACATCGGAGCTGTGGTCACTGTCAGGATCCAAAGGCACCCAGCGTCCAATGGACCAGAGCTTCTGCATCTTCACTGTTGTCTCATCTCCTGTATCCCGGAAGCACAGGAAGTAGCTACAACAGAAGGACAAGGTTGCAGTTAGGCAGTGAAGAATGGGGGTGGCCAGTCAAGCAAGCCTCAGGAAAGTGGCAGTGGAATAAAACCACACCAAGACCTGCATCAAGTAGCCTTGAAGTAGTGGAGCAGAGGAATAAAGGTGGGGGGGGGGTCAGTGCCAGATATGGCTCTCCATTCAGGTCCCTACCACCTACACCCCTTATCTCCAAGATGTCCTGCAACTCACTATTCTGTCCGGGGTGTTTGATTCCGGCAAGCAGAGCCTTCCAAGATATCAAGGTTCCAGCGCATCTTCTTATAGAGGTTGCGGGGAATATGGGCAGCTGTGTAGGGTGCTGAGATGCAGTATCGGAAGATGGAAACTTGTCGCAACTCATTCAGCCAAAACTTTCCACAGAAGAAGCATGAGACACTGGTAGTGATTGACAGACAGACAGGTAAGAGCAGCTGTGCATGAGATCGAATATAGAGCACATAACTTACAAAACACATGCAAAAAGCTAATGATTGCATTTTCCAGTTAAAAAGTACCAGTTTTCCAGATAATTTGCAAATATAAAGCTAGATTGCTATAACTGAATGTTGGGTTTGAAATATCTTTGCCGGAAAATGAAACCCAAAGCTAAACAATTGGGGAGAGATGTGGGAGGACAATGTAAAAAAATAATAATATTGAATATATTTTGAAAGGGACTTCATTTTTAAATCTGCTACTTTCTGTCTTGGAAAAAAAAATCTAACTGGAAGAACTTATTGATACAAAGAATCTCCTGCCTTTGGACTGAATCTTGTGTGCTTCGTGGTATGCAGACAGCTGATTTATTTCTATGCTGTGCATTCTATTATTTAAAAATTAATATTGTTTGGCATTTATAGACTGCAGGTTGGATCCAATGTAGACCTAAGTGAAAGCCACTTAGCAGTATAGTTGTTCCACTGGTGAAATGTTTTACGCCAGTAGAGTATTGCTGTGTAACTGCATAAGCAGGTTGCTGGCAACAATCTGTTGTGCAATGACTAACGCAACTGCATTGGATTCCTCTGGTGCATAATATGAAGACTTACCCATTCCCTAATGCAAGAACCTTTGTGCTAGCAGACAGGGAACACCAAATACAGCCCTGTTCAATTAAGCATGTGCCTCTGGGCAGCTCACAAGATGAAATCAACAACATTCAAATATACCGGTAACCACCTATCAATTAAAACCATCAAGCAGCACTAGCTCAAAAATTAACAAAAGCAGCATAGAACTAATAAAACAGCACTAAAAGCCAGCAAGGGGAGAAACAAAATGGTTGTAAGAGCTAAAATCTAGTGACTAGCAGGCACCAATTCCAGAGCAACCTGTTCCTCCTAGCACTCTGGGGCCACTTGTGCCACACTTGGGCACATGCAAGTCTTTGAGAGTGTTTCCTACCTGAATGGGTCAGTGTCTTCTAAAGAGACAAAGCTGAAAGAAGCATACATCAGCACCAGTTGCTCAAGCTGGCAGGCCAACTGCTGGGAGATCTCCAGGAGCTGTGGGGGAAAGTGCAGAATTGCAAATTCAGGATGCACAATCTTAGCTGATTGGGAGTTTGTGCACAACAAATCCACTTCCCCAAAGGTTTAGACTTTTTGCAGTAAGGAAAGTGACAGGTGAAATACTGTACTCTGGAGCGTGTGGGATTTGACACAACATCATCTA
Organism: Lacerta agilis; assembly: GCF_009819535.1. Classification (NCBI taxonomy): domain Eukaryota; kingdom Metazoa; phylum Chordata; class Lepidosauria; order Squamata; family Lacertidae; genus Lacerta; species Lacerta agilis. Next base: position 39,897,217 of record NC_046313.1, on the reverse strand, counting down.
ACCTCCTTGCAAGCAAATTGGGATGGGTGCTCAATAAACAGGTTGTCTGGAAGTGCCCCAAATGCTTGAAAGGGCAAGTTCTTGAGCAGTGAGAAGTGAGAGATGAGACCTCTGTCCTTCTGGTTGCATACGTCCAGAAAATCCCAGACATGCCCCTAAGGGTGAAATGTTTTGTGCCAGCCAAGCTCTTCATACCTGGATTTGCATATTTAATTATTATAAAGGTATATATCTACCTGTCTAATGCATATATATTATTCAAGGCAGTGTGTAGTAATTATAATCACAGTAGAAAAAAATACAATAATAAATATGAATATAAAAATAAAATAAAGTAACAGAGACAGGCATGGCTGATCAAAGTCAGTCTTCAGTAAAAGGCACTTCGATCTTCAGCCTGCCCAAATGAAAACAGAATGCTTCCAGAGAGGAGGAGGAGGAGCTCTTCTAAACTTCATGATGCAAGCTGTTCCACTGGTGTGGCTACTGAGAAAGCCCTATCCCTTGTCCCAAGAGCCATCCTTAAACAATGGATGGGTATCTGCCAGAAGCACAGAGGGTGGGAAACACAACTAAGTCCAGCAGAATTTCACCCTTGGTCAGCTATAAGTTTGCTGACAACAGACAGTAAAGGAAAGTGGGTGAGAGACTCAGCTGTTCATCCCTTTAGTCTGCCTCAGATCTTTGACCAACCCAGTTGCTGATCTTTAATAATAATAAAAAATAAAAATTATTATTTTTACCATGCCCATTTGACTGGGTTGCCCCAAACACTCTGGGCAGCTTTCAACAGGATATATAAAAACACAACAAACAAACAAACAAACAAACAGAATATCACACATTAAAAGTCCTTGTACTGAAGTGTATTCCTCCAGATTGTATTGGGGGTCTGAGCTATCCCTGCTCTTTGTGGATGTAGGAATCAAATACCACGTGCTAAGGTCACCTTTCCGTGCGCTGCTCTGGTTCGCCAGAAAGCGGCTTAGTCATGCTGGCCACATGACCCGGAAGCTGTATGCTGGCTGCTTCGGCCAATAAAGCGAGATGAGCGCCGCAACCCCAGAGTCGTTCACAACTGGACCTAACGGTCAGGGGTCCCTTCACCTTTACCTTTAAGGTCATATTACCTTTTCCCATTTAACATATATTGTGTTTAGCAAAGAAGCTGCTAGATTCCTTCCTTTCTAAAAGCCCAGCATAGAAATCAGAGTTATAGTTATACCAAAACTATGGGTGGTATTCTGTTAACAAGTCCAATCAGCCCAAGGATTTATGTTTGCACAGTAGGGTTTCCCGCCCCCTCTCCTTCCCCTAAATGCAACTTGTGCCCTCTCCAAATCTGCTCTGCAGGGTTGGTGAAACACCTAGAACAGATTTAGCAGGTGCAGCAGGAGAGAATGTCCCAGGGCACAAGGAGAAATCTTTCTCAATGGAACTACTTAGTGCTACATTGAATTCCATCCTAATGCTCTTCTGATTTCACTGATTGCCCACTTCACCCTGAAATAACTTGTTTCCATAGATTTCTTCTTCCCAAACTACACACTTGTAATGGAAAAAAACAATCTATTTGCACAGTTGCTTCAATGAGTAATATGAGATTTATTATAATTTTAAGTAGAAAAGAAAAGACTATGACTGTGAAGAAGAAAGGGAAGGGCATTGGCCAAGGATGGGCTGGATGCTGACTAGAAAATTCAGGTGCAATTTTGGAAAGCCATACAATAAAGTTTGATTGTGAAGGGGAGGAGGGAGCCCTGATTCAAAATAGACTTTTAACGTTAATTTCAGTTCCTTTTCAGAGCCAGAGATAGTAGCCTTTTGATTCCAGGCACTTCTTCCACAGAGCCTCCCCCCCCTTTTTTGGGGGCCTTTTCAGATCAGTTCTGCATAGGTGCAAACAGAATGCCATGTCAGCTTTTTGAACCAGTGTAGATGGAATTAATGTGCCTCCCAACTCTATGGGGATTTCCCTCCTTGGCCCAGACTCACACGCCTCCGCACTGGTTCCTGTGGGGGTCTTAAATAAGGAGTGCAGCTTCGCGCTGTGGATTCCAGGTAGTGGAAGTAAGGCTGGCACATCTGCAGGAACGTGGGCATGGCTTTGGCAAATTGCTCCTTCTGCATTCTGTCTCTGCTGAAAATAGGAGGCCCACAATATGGTCACCACACAGGGAGGAAATGCAGCGACGACTCTCTTTGCTCTGTCCTCCAAGCCCCTCTTCTTGCTGTTCACATGCTAGACCCACACTGCATATTCCACTACAGTGGTACCTCGGGTTACAGACGCTTCAGGTTACAGACGCTTCAGGTTACAGACTCCGCTAACCCAGAAATAGGAGCTCGGGTTAAGAACTTTGCTTCAGGATGAGAACAGAAATCATGCGGCGGCAGCGGAAGGTCCCATTAGCTAAAGTGGTGCCTCAGGTTAAGAACAGTTTCAGGTTAAGAACGGACCTCCAGAATGAAGTAAGTACTTAACCCGAGGTACCACTGTTAAGTAACTTCAATACATAACAACCACTGTACTGGGGAAGTGCATCATGGCGACAACCCAGGGCTGACTTGAGGATTCTGGCACCATCCAGCTGCAAAACTAGACCGGACAGCCCCTTGGCTTGCTATCTCTCTGGCAATAATGTAGTATGGAAACTTCTCTCCCAAGCAGCCCATCAACAAAAGAGTAGCACAATAAGCCCTGTGCATTTTTCAGGTCACTCCAGGTATTTCCCCTGATCAATTTGGCCTAATTTGGGGAGGGGGATCCAAGAAGAGGGCAAGCCCCTGGAGGAGGAAAACTGGGTGTGTAAGTTTCACACACACACACACACACACACACACACACACACACACACACACCCCACTGCGGGAGATTATGAGTTCTCCATTACATTTGCCATTTAGCAAGAGTTCAAAGGGTGCACAGGTACTCACTCAAAATCAAGCCCCACTTAAGCGGAGATTCAGCAACCAGAAAATTTGAGGGGATCTCAAATTTTGGGTTTTGTAGTTGATGGTGATACCTAGACATCACTCTGCCCTAGGCCTAGCCCAGCCAGCCAGCCAGCCAGCCTCCCTCCTTCAGTCCCTGCTCCTCCCTAATCTGCAGTGGCTTCATAATTACAGTTGTCTCAAAGTCTCTCCCCAGCAAACATGTGGCCTGCCCAGATTGCCCAAAGGCTGCCCACCTCCTCCCCAGCCCCGACTCAGCCCCTTGCCACCTGTACAGCAGGTACGTCTGGAAGTCCTCTGCTTTCTTCAGCAAATACTTGAGCTTTTCTGTAATGGGAGCCAGGAGTTTCTCCAAAGTTACATTCATTTCTCCAGGCGACTCTGGCTGGGGTTGGGCGCTGCTCAGCCAGTGGGTCTCTGCTGTGGGCGTCGAGATAAGGCAGAGCCCAGGGCTGTGAGGACTGAGGCTCAGGGTGCCTTCAGGGCTGGAAGAGGGAACATCCAGTGAGCCATCAGACAGACAACTGTACCCTTGCTTGCCGGCCATCTTCAATGACCAACCAGCCTTAGGGAATCTGCCAAGAGAAAGGAAGAAAGTTAAGCATCAGTATAGCTTACCCGTTCCCTAAAGGGCTTTAGGTTTCTAGACCGGTCCTTTACCCAAGCGCCCCTGTTATAGCCAGTGAGGTGTAGGGGCTAGAGTCCTGTGTTCAAACCCTGCTCCCCTCATGAAGTTCACTGGGTGACATGTGGCTATTTGTCTTATCTCGGTATGTCAAACCTGTGCATACTGTTTTGAACATCTAGTAGTGTTACAAATGGGTTAGACATTTGGCATTTTTACTATGTGTTTCTTACAAAAGATAGGCAGGCAGGCATGTAACATGGCTTTAAATTTGGATCCTTTATATTTCATTTGTTATGAGATTTCTTACCCTCCCTTTACAGTAAGGTCCCAGGACGGCTTACAACAATAAAGCACACTATTATTAAAACAAATAAAACATTTATGAGCATAAAACAATAAACGTGCAAAAACAGTTCCATATATAAAGAAATACAATTAAAAACAGTTCAGTTTATAAAAGGAATTAAAAGGAGCTCCAGTACAGATGCAGACTGAGAAAAAAATCAGACAAATTCAGGAAGGATCAGGCTGCCCATGGCTCTGAGCTTTGAAGGTTCCAGCACCAGAGGCAGAATACTTCGAAATACTAGTTCCTGGGGAACCAGGCTGCTCAGGTGATGCTTGTGGGCTTTCCATAGGCATTTAGTTGACCACTGTGGGAAAGAGGATGTAGACAGATAGGCCTTCAGTATGATCTAGCAGGGCTCCCCTTATGCTCTTAAAATTGCTTTACATATGGGGACTGCAACAAAATGTTTCAGTGTATTCCCCCACCCTTCACCTGGAGTCCTTGTCTAGCCAGAATGAAACAAGGAGCTTTGTGGGTCTCTGATGGATGGAAAAATACCCTTTTCTGTTCCCACAGCCCAACTTCTAACACTTTACCTGTGTTGCTATATGATCCTAGAGGCCTGAAAGACTCACACCTGGGCATTTTATAGCTGCTGTTGTAAGATTGGGGCTTGGTCATGAGAGGGTTAACAGACTGCTACATGGGCTGTTGGGAACTTTCTGATTGTTGGTGGAGCCCTTCATTTGTTAGGGAAATTACAGGTAAATGGCACACAATGAGGAGGAGCTGGGGGGGGAGAGATAGGCAAGAGTAATTTTGGCCAAAGGCACCCTTTCTCTCTCCCCTCTAATCTAATCTGTGTCTGGGAAAGGGAACAAAGGAGGTGGGCTGAGGTTAGACTGAGGTCAGGGGAGACACACAGGTAGGCTGAGCTGAGGTTTTTGCACTGCTTAAGCATCTCTGGGTGCATCTCTGGGAATCTGACGGTGGGTACCGTGGCATTTGCTTTGTTGGCATCTTTGTGTGGTCTGCCTTTACCTATCAGTTTGTAAATAAACTCAGGTATTAGTCTCCACAGCAGAACCCACCTTTAAATGACAATTCTGGAACTTGGGAGGAAAGCTCTAGCATGAAAGTGCTCAACTGAAACTAATTTAAAAGTTAAATTCTATTCATTTGGGTCTCAATTGAGACAATGGTTTCCTGTCCCGGTGCAAGTGCTCATTTACTCAGATGATTCTGTCGTCACCAATTATCACTGCTGCTACGACAGGCCATTTTGCAAGCAATTACATTATGCTTGAATTGTCACAGAATGTACTTGTTACATTCTACTCTGCTACCACTTAATGCCTACCTTTACACACCCCACCCTTTGCATTAGGAGTGGTGAGCCAGGCCAAAAAGGTGAGTGGGACAAAAGTTGATAGGGTATAGGGCCTCACACAGAGACTGCTATTTCTCTCTGCTGGCAGGCAGCAAAATAAAGCAATCAGAGCAGCAAACAGGTAAGAACTGCTTCCTATCATTGTATTTTCATAGTAGTAAATGGTTAACTGGTTGAATTGCTGCCTTTCATACAGCTGTTAAAGGAACAATAATTAATAGATAAGGTTGTCAATGGCTGCCATCTATGATGGCTGTGCTCTGCTTTCATAGTCCACCTCAGTACTTGATTACTGCAATGCACTCAGTGTGGAGCTACCCTTGGACCTGGTCTAGAAGCTGCATCTGTGGCTAGACTGTTGGTTAGACTACTATCACCAGCACATATCTCCAGTGCTGAAAAGCTTGTACTGGCTGCCTATACATTAATGGGCCAAATATTAACTGACAAGGCCCCTAACAACTTGGGTTCAGGATATCCTTACTTAGGGGCAGACATTGGTAATCTTTGGTAACATGGCACCCTGTGCAAGGCCAAAACTGGGCCCCTCCAAATGGATCTTCTCAATTTTGTGCCCCCTTGGCTCAGGGGAACTACCTGTATTGTCCTAAATCTGGCACTCCCTTATTTCTTATGTTCTGGAAATATCACTGTGATCTTTCCGGGGTGTGTGTGTCTCCATTAGTAGTCCCCCATGGTTCAGATGAACAGTTCGTCTCCACCAGGAGCCGCGTGAGGGTCCAATTCTGTGGAACTCACTCCTGACTGAAAATCAGACAATTTCCTTCCTTGCTTAACTTGCTTTCTGCTTCAGCAGGCATTTTAAGTTGCTTGTGCTATCTATGGTTTTCGTTTTTTAGCACTTAATTACCGGTATTCAGACTGATGTATTGTTTTAGTGATTGTGGTAGGGGAAAGCAGGCTAGAAATATTGGAAATAAAATATGCAAATCTCCCAATTTTAATGCCTGCCCCCCTCTACAATACTCACTACAAGGTGTCAGAAGCCTGAAGAGGCCAGTGCCCTCCCTCCCTTTGAGATGGGTGTTTTTTAACTGACTTCCTAACATTCTATGTTCAACTGCTCTCAACCATAGAGTTCAATCAAAAGGCCTGCATAGGCTTCTGGTTTCTCTGCAGCCTCCTGCCCCTCCCACCTGCCCGCTCCATCTCTGTAGGATTATGGAGCAGTAGATATCTTTGTGTGGGTTGGGAACCTGTAGAAGAAAATGGAAACGTACCTGTAGCAGATACTGAGAGTAGTCCACACACTGCTAAGCTTATAACTGTGATGGCCCCAGACTTGGCCAACTTGGACTTTTCTAGAAAGCTATGACCATCAGGGTTCACCTGGAGGGGGCCAATCCCAGCCAATAGCCTTTTGCCACCTCTGGTGGCAACATGTTCTACCCAGGCAGGGCTTCCTCCTCCTCATTTCAGAATCCAGAACAGGTGACACAATCATAGTGATGAGAAAGGCAAGATGTATGGCTGCATGTGGACCACTCTTCAAGAATGCAAGTGCACAGCTAAGAAACCCGCTTTCTCCTTTGAGTGTCAACATATTGTCCCTGCCGTGGCTGAACAGCACATATTATTGTATGGAAGAAGGCTCGGTAATCCTGAATCCTTCAGTCACACCTTTACATGCTCTGCATCCTACTGTTCCTGCACTAAAACAGAATAGCTTCACCCAGCAGCACCTAATAAATGAATTATAAAAAAGGAAGTTCTCTCTGAACAATATGACAAATACCTTCATGGTCTGTTTGTATTCACTGCAGCTTCGCAAAGGTTCACAGCTGGGACTTGAGAGTTATCAGCTTCACCATAACTATAAAGCACTAATGGCCTAAGTAAACATTACATACAAATGTATGCAATAAAACTGTGGTGCATGGAGTTTTTAAAAGCAACAAGTTGCTTTAGGGGGAGGCAGTTTAGAGCACTTGGGGAAGGAAGTGCTGAATTTCTTTTCCCCACCCAGTCTTTCACTACTGCCCCAATCAGCTGCAGCTCCTCCTAGAATCCAGGTGTGCTTGTAGGGATAAATACATGTTTGGAACTCCATGAAGGGAGCCCCTCATTTGGAATGAAGAAGTGGCAACATTTCCTCCACCTGCTGAAAATCCTCTCTGAAGTTGCTTTTCTCTTTAAAAATTAGAACAGGCAGGCTTCGTTACTCCCATGTCTTGGTGTGTGGCACCAAGATTGGCTCTAAGTAATGAGAGATCAATTCCTCTGGCCACAGATTGAAATTTACAGCAAAGGGCCAACTCTATTGTCTCAATGATGTATCAACTTCCTGTTTAGGTAACAGGTCTAATTAAAACAACAGCAACTATCCTGGGATACATTCAGATTCAGCAGGAAGGCAGAAGTGGGAAAAGGCAGACATGGAGCTAAACTCATGACCAGGGCCATGCACCTCAGCAGGCATTGTTCATGTGCTTATGATGCTCTGTGCATGTGATGCATGCTGGTTGGCACCCTTGTAGTGTTTGTTTGCATAGGTAGCATGCAGCTATCAGAGTGGTGAGGGAGCTGCATTGAGAAACTGGAGGCTGGAGTTTTGTGTGCCCTGTACCTCCAGAAGTGATAGAGAATTCTGCTTTTATCAAGTGTTGGCAGTTTCGTTCACTTGACTTCTGGACATGTGGGGCAAGCACATTTTCCTTTACAGTGGTACATGGGGTTAAGAACTTAATTCGTTCCAGAGGTCCGTTCTTAACCTAAAACTGTTCTTAACCTGAAGCACCACTTTAGCTAATGGGGCCTCCTGCTGCCGTTGCACCGCCAGAACACAATTTCTGTTCTTATCCTGAAGCAAAGTTCTTAACCTGAAGCGTTATTTCTGGGTTAGTGGAGTATGTAACCTGAAGCGTATGTAACAATGTAACCTGAGGTACCACTGTACTTTCAAAAGCAAAATGCTTTGGAGAAGTAGTGAGGATGTCAAAGGATTCAGACTGAAAAAGGGGGTGGGGGCAAATTGCTAATTGATGTTCGCTTATTTACCCCACTAGAAGTAAATCCAGCGAATAAGATTTGCATTCACTGTTGTCATAGTTTTCAGCCTGCAGATATTGATGATTCCTTCCCCATTTTCATTCCATTTCCTTTGTCCTGGTGTGAATGGCGTGGAATAACATACCGGTAACTGATTATATAAAATTCTGCCACAGTGAGCAAGGAGCCAAACAACATAGTTTTTGTTAGAAGACAAACTACAACAAAACCCAAACCAGCACTGCACACAGCCTACACAGGTTGGAACTGAAATCAATGTCTTCTTATATCCGGAGAACAAATTTTGTTCCAGTACCTCACTGAATTCGCATGGGGAAGTGTAGCAGGGGAAAGTGGCATAGGTTCCACCCTGCTTATGCCTTGAGCAAAATAGGAGCCAAACATTCATTTCCCAACACCATCTTCCATAGAAGAGGAAAGCAGTAGAGGTTTAATTTGGGATCTAAGCCTCTGGTTATCTCCTTTCTTTCTTTGTATCATATACTAGCTGCTAAGTCCCTTTAAAGCACATCCAAAGCACATTATTTCAGTCAGATAATTCTAAGACACTGTAGTTTACCCCTCAAAGAGTTACAATTCCTAGCAACCCTTAACAAACTATTGTTCAGAATTCTTTGAGGGAAAGAAGTTGTTTCGGATGTGCTTTAAAGGGATAGCATTTACAGGTTTTAGGAGGGTGGGTCTAACATACATCTCCCAGAATGCTCCCATGAACTTTTAAATTTGCATTTGAGCCCCTGCTATGCAATTTATGCAAGAATGTGATAATTTGTAATGCAAAGGAAAATGTGTGTGGACGGGAAGCAGTTATAATCTGAATAAGCATTCTGTGTATTTTTTCATTCACATTGCAAAGGGCAGCATAGTGCAATCCCAGGGATATTCAACTCGAAAGGAAGTCTTGTTGTGTTCAATGGGATTTACTCCTGGGATATAGCTGCTTCCACACCCGACCACTGGCTGAGTTGGGTGGAGCTGATGGGAGCTGGATTTCAACATGAGGAGGTGACACGTTTTCCATCCTTGTCTTTAACCTCCAAGTAATCAGTTTCCTTATGTGCTTTTGGTCTTTGCACAGTCCGCTTTGGGATTTAGTGAACCAACATTTTCCAGCAAACCTGTGAATACTAAAGTTTCTTTCAGGGAAAGATACAGACTTATGCCATGCTTTCTCCTTTTGAATGGCTGGGGTGAGGAGTGGGGTGGACATCATGCTGCCCAATCACAGAGAATGAGCAGCAGTCCTAAATAATAATAATAATAATAATAATAATAATAATAATAATAATAATAATTTATTTAAACCCCACCCATCTGGCTGAGTTTCCCCAGCCACTTTGGGTGGCTCCCAATCAAGTGTTAAAAACAATACAGCATTAAATATTAAAACTTCCCTAAACAGGGCTGCCTTCAGCTGTCTTTTAAAAATAGGATAGCTGCTTATTTCCTTGACATCTGGTGGAAGGGTGTTCCACAGGGTGGGTGCCACTACCGAGAAGGCCCTCTGCCTGGTTCCCTGTAACCTCACTTCTCACAATGAGGGAACTGCCAGAAGGCCCTCGGCGCTGGATCTCAGTGTCTGGGCTGAATGATGGGGGTGGAGACGCTCTTTCAGGTATACAGGACCAAGGCCGTTTAGGGCTTTAAAGGTCAGCACCAACACTTTGAATTGCGCTCGGAAACGTACTGGGAGCCAATGCAGATCTCTCAGGACCGGTGTTATGTGATCCCGGCGGCCACTCCCAGTCACCAATCTAGCTGCCGCATTCTGGATTAATTGCAGTTTCTGGGTCACCTTCAAAGGTAGCCCCACATAGAGCGCATTGCAGTAGTCCAAGCGGGAGATAACCAGAGCATGCACCATTCTGACGAGACAGTATGCGGGCAGGTAGGGTCTCAGCCTGCGTACCAGATGTTACTGGTAGACAGCTGCCCTGGACACAGAATTAACCTGCGCTTCCATGGACAGCTGTGAGTCCAAAATGACTCCCAGGCTGTGCACTTGGTCCTTCAGGGGCACAGTTACCCCATTCAGGATCAGGGAGTCCCCCACACCCATCCGCCCCGTCCCCCACAAAACAGCTACTGCTCTAATGCCAGTTTCTATGGCTTCGATACTAATACTATTCAGGATGACTCATCTGAATGCAGAAGGAAAGTTGGTCTAGAACTAGTACTCCCTTACACTTGCTTGACGATGGGACAACTCAACCTTCCTGGGATGTTGCTTCCACAGCAGATGCAGGATTCCTGTAAGTTAGCACATGGGTAGGCAAACTAAGGCCCGGGGGCAGTTCCAGCCCAATCGCCTTCTAAATCTCGCCTGTGGACAGACCGGGAATCAGCGTGTTTTTACATGAGTAGAATGTGTCCTTTTATTTAAAATGCATCTCTGGGTTATTTGTGGGGCATAGGAATTCTCCCCCCCCCCAAAAAAAATAGTCCGGCCCCCCACAAGGTCTGAGAGACAGTGGACTGGCCCCCTGCTGAAAAAGTTTGCTGACCCTTGAGTTAGAACTTGAAAGCAAATTGTCCTATGGGGTATGATGGGAGAGAAGCAAAATGTGATGGGGAATATCCTTACAGGCACAAAAAACTCCTCAAGCAACTGCTCTCGTGTGGAAATATACAGTGGTACCTCGGGTTACATAGGCTTCAGGTTACATACTCCGCTAACCCAGAAATAACGCTTCAGGTTAAGAACTTTGCTTCAGGATAAGAACAGAAATTGTGCTCTGGCGGCACAGCGGCAGCGGGAGGCCCCGTTAGCTAAAGTGGTGCTTCAGGTTAAGAACAGTTTCAGGTTAAGAACGGACCTCTGGAATGAATTAAGTACGTAACCAGAGGTACTACTGTATTGTGTACGATAGTGTTTGTACGTTTCCATACTTTTTAGCTGCTTGACCACTTTTTCTTTGTACTGTACTTCAAAGTACTTGCAACTTTCTAGTATATGTGCTGCCGAAGCGAGCACTATACTTGCAACTTTCTACTACATGTGCGTATCTGTAAAGCCATGAGACTGCCATTGCCTCTGTGGCATCAGTACCTGCTACAGTTAATTGCCAGTCAAGAGCCCTTTTTTAGGGTGGGGGGAGGGGAGGACAAGGCATCATCCTGCTCCAGGATAAGGAGAAGAGGATCTGGCCATGGGTGGTGGGGAGTTGTCAGAAAGCCCTTCATTCCCCCTCCACATGAGGAGGCACCCTGGGGTTATCTGAAGAACCCCCAGTGAATAACAGGTTTCGTGATTTTTCATTCCTCTTACCAAAGCTGTCAAGCTTTGTTCACGCCATGCGACACTTGTTGAATTGCTCCAATCTGGACTCACATCTATACTCCCAACAAGTGCTTGCCTTTTCTCAGTAAGCAGCCACAGTAGTAGTTGTGCAATCTAGTTCTTCACTGCTTCAGCATTTTTCTCTCTCCCATTAAGCTTTAGTAAGAGTGTTGGCAGGTGGTGTTTACTGTGGAATTGATGCTCCTCATGCATTCAAGGGTTGAGTCTTTCTTTCTTTCTTTCGCAACATCCATATGTTGTCAATGGCATCAAAATGCCAGCCTGCATTTTTATCCCTCACTTAATCAAGGTTTAAAAATTCCGTAGAAAATCTGATGCTAAAAATAACCTGTTACCGGTGGCCTGCGTGTGATATCTGAATGACTCACTTTGCAGAATTAAGCGCCTGTCTAGAAGCACCATCTTCCCTTAAAGCAAGCAGAGGCAGATCTGACTTTTTCACCTTTGCTGGATTCTGAAGAGGATAAAAGAAAGGGGGGGGGGGGAGAACCTCTTGCAATGGGCTCCATGACAAAAGGTGGCTAGATCTCCACCCACCTCACACTAATAAGGGACGTAAAAGGTCAGTCATGTGGTCCCCAGAGCATAAATATAAAGGACAAAGGTGGTCTAGCTATGCTACTTTCCCCTAAACCTTTTCACAGTATGGATACTGGTTATTGAAGCTTTCAACTTCCAGCCTATTGGAAGTGTCCTGCAGAGTTTTAAGTAGGCAGGAAGATGAAAGCTTCACACACATAACTTGGCTTCACTTCAGTGGTGGGAAAGTAGGTAGCAGGGCTGCTGAAAAATAGGACTGTGGTCCAACATCCTTAATAGTTGCACAGAGGAAGAAATGCGAACAGGGATGTAGCACACCTGCTGAAATTCCCTCTTATGCAGCTCTTACAGGTGCAAAGTTCTGCCCTCTCCTGTCTTGACACAACCAGTTCAAGCCATTTATGACTCACTCCAAATGGTGGCCCAGCATGGATTAGCTGGGGCATTAAGCCATTGATAAATTCTTTGTTTTTCCTTTAGTAAGTCATATGCAAAAAGGAAAAGAAGATGCAAAGAAACTTCTGGACACCCATTGCCGATACCTGCCAAAATATGTGGTGTGCCATGCAGCAGAGGTATCACAGCAGGAGGGCTTAATAATTTGTAGACCTGCAACATGGACGAAGTCTTTACAGATTAGGCATCAACCTCTTCATTGATTCAAATGAGTTTAATCTAACGGTGAATTTCCATCATCCTACAGCTCAAGCTGTATACAGAATACAGCACATTAGGAAGAAGACCAGAGTGAGCAGGTATGAAATTGGTCCGAAAATGTTTTTCAAAGTGACAACTTCAATATCACACAGATGTACAGCGGTGGACAGGGAAGGAGGGGCTTTAGCTGAGGCACATGGGAGAAAGGGGCTTTCTAACCACCCGTGACAGGAAATGGCTGTGTGTGCTATTTTGCTTGATTGCTTTAGCTAATTCCCTACACTTTACAGAGAAATATTCTGTACCAGCAAGAGGTTGCAGATGAAGCCGTCCACCTTGGGAGGAATAATGTCCACAGAGCTGGCAATCCATGTTATCTTAGTGACACAATTAGCTTCAGCCATTAGAATAAGGTAACATTGTCTAGTAGGGAAAAGGCAGACTCGTTTGATTTAGTTCTGTTAACTCCAATAGTAAAAGGACAGTTTACATGAAAGGAAATACAGGCCAATAGCATAAAGCAATTGCACACTAGCCTATCACCATAATGTCACCTGCTACAAGACTCTAAGTCATCCTGGCTGGCCCTTTGCATTATAAACCAGGTACACAGATCAAGCACATTTGTAGGCAGAGATTGGAAGGTGAACACAATCACCTTCAGCAAGATTCCCTTCCATTCAACTCAACTCCCAACTTCCCGATAGCATGCTAGTGACTGTTCTGGTATCTGATTATGCTACTTGCGAGAATACCGTAATAGGGTGCTGAAGGCCCAGTGAGGAATCAAAGGCTGCTGGGAGCGTATCTTGCATGGTAGGATGACTGAAGATGGAAACCATCATGGGATGCAATCTTTTAATTTCTCCTCTATAGTGGAGTAAGCCAAACAAAGTGGGCACAGAGTTGAGCCCAGCAGGGGGCAAGAGGGTTTAAAATCAGAAGGAAGTTGACCCTGAGGAATCAGCATTGAAGAATTGCACTCATTCTTTCAACTTCCCCACCATCACCCCCAAAATGTCCCCACTAACGAGCAACAGGACGTGGAACTTTCTGCCCCTGCTGCACTCTCGGTCTCCCTCCACAGTAAACTAAGCCAGGGCAATGTGGTTGGAGCCTGTGCTTAAAATCAAGATTCTGCACCAAGGTAAACCTGAATTCTGTGAGCTGTATAGATCATACAAAGTACACAGATTTGCATGTATTTACTTGCTTTGAACAGGCAAATAGAGCTATGCAGAAAACCGAAGCCTGGGTTACTAAAAATCTTTCGCTTCTCCTTTGGCTTCTGAGATTTCTGCAAGACATTACAGACATGCTTTCAAGAGCACAACTGCGACATTAAGAATTAGAAACTTGATTTTAGGAAAATGAAAGCTGAGGTTTTAATGTGCTGGAGTCTGTTGTCCAGAATCAAATTTGAAGCTTGCTAGCGCAGCCTCAAAATCCAGACTGCCCCAATGTTTCACTGCTTTACTGCAGAACACGCTATCTGTGCTTACTGCAACACACACACACACCCTCTCCAGCCTATAGTTTTAAGACTTGGGAATCATGGTGCTCCATATCCAAATATTGCACACTATCTATCAGAGCCTCCTCCACCCCCCCACTGCCACATTAACTACCCCTCTTCTGCCAAAATTTACACAGGAAGTCAGTGTTATAGAGTTAAGAACGGAACCCAAGAGACTTTGGATCCAATTCATGGAAGGGCTGGAAACAGAACTGAGTCCTGCCTTTTGCCCGAAGGAGAGCTCTGGTCACTTGCAATGCTTTTGGTCAGATAGCCTCCAATATGTTAAGGACTAAGTCTACACTTTAAAACTCAAGCTTTATATAAGCAGAGAAGTGAAAGATCCAGACAGCATTTTGTGGCCACAGTGAGATTCTGGTCAGGCAACAGAGGTAGTTACAGTAAAGTAGGAGACTCAGTAGGCAAAACAGAGTTTCAAGTCCACAGCATGATGGTGTCTCCTAGCACAAAATCCATACAGCTACTAAAGTTTGGACATAGCCCTGTGAAATATGTAAGAGGCAATGCAAGCAAAGAGGCACAGAGGAAGTTAACAGTGTATCTGGGAACAGAAGCTGCTACTCTCTTTCCAGAGTAAAGGCTGAAACACATATGGTAAGCCTTAAAAGCAAGCCCTCCCAAATCTAGGACAGAACAAAAAGCCCTGACTTTAAAGCAGGTTGCACTGCAATTCAAGACAAATAGGCTCAAATTTGTGTTAAAAGGAAAGATCAACCAGCATGAATCCAATACACACACAAGGGCCAAAAAAGAATGAAGGAAAAAACAAACTCCAAGTTGCTTCAAGAAGCCAAATATCCTTCATTTCAGGAGAGACTAAGTGGCAATTTCCTCCCCATACAAAATGCTAGACAAAACCCTGGCCCTAGTTCACCTGCGGCAGCAACTTTTACAAAACCCTTTGGTACCCCTTTAAGAGGCAAAGCTGGAATTCTCTCCCTCCAACACCTGTGGGTCGGGACCTTCAGTTCTTTCTTCAAATAGCCCCCAACTTCTGTGTTTCGGTCTCAAAACAGAATTGCATGAGCCTGGTAAAAGCTGAAGTTGAAATAGGGGAAGACTGCAAATAAGACGAACATCCCCTGAAAGTAAGTAGGAGGCTGCAAGTATGTTCAGGAAACTGCCCTGTTCTGAATGCGTAAGGAGGCCCTGAGCCCTTGTGCTGATACACTAGAAGAGATGTCTGCTATAGCCTCCTGGCCAAAAAGACAGAAAGGGATTTGCCTTTTTAAGAATGCATACTCAAAGGGTAACTAATCTGTGTTCAGTGATCTCAATAACCCTTTGATACGTGAAACTGCTGAGAGTACTGTAGTAAAAAAGGTGGGTTTCCTCATTCTTTTCACATAGGTTTATGAGCAGAGTGAAACTTCTAAATCTGTCTTCCCCAACCTGATGGCTTCCATGTTTTTTCCGACAACAACTGCCAACAGGCCATGCCAACCTGTATTAGAGGAGGCCAATGCGAGTTGTGATCCAAAACACTGGGAGAGCACCAGGTTGGGGAAGGGTTACTAATCAACATTAGAAACCCAAGTAGAGAACCAGGTAATAGTAGCTATCCCAAACTGATCACATATAAAAGGGTATCATAGCGGTTGTGTGATATGAGCGACAGAGCATTTATATTGGATGCAGCTCACAGCACCAGGCAAGAGTTTGCCAGTACTTTTAAAAATATGTAATATCTATCCATATATAATGAATCTCAGGAACATTCGTAGGAAACGAACCAATAGTACTCAGGACAGATTTCGCCAAACAGCCTTGCAGAAAGGAGCAACATAACTCTGCAGCATTTATACCCAGGATATTTCCATCAAGGACCGCTAAGGGGAGATGTTGCCTCCATCAAACTTCTTGCACTCGTAAGAGAATTTGCTTGGGGCCCAGGCACAGCCACGCTCACACCAACAAGGGCTGTTCTCAAACTCTTCCCTATAGGTGCACATTGCCCCTTTCTCAACAAATCTCTGAAGTGCCAAAGCTCAAGCCCAGGCAGAACCCCTTACTCACCCTTCTGTGAGCTAATTTCTCCCTAGCAGAGCAGGGCAAGGAGGATGTTGTCAGCACTGAAAATGGGAGGGTTTTTTTGTTTTTGTTTAGAAAGCTGCCCTCCAAAATAAAAAGCAAACCAGGAGTGGAATATGGGGATGGAGTTCCCAAACCATCATCTATTCCTACGTGAGATGCGCTCTCTTAGCATGGTAGCTAGCAGATGTCGCTGCGAAAGCTGGGACATGTGATGGAAACAACAAAACATTAAGACGAGATGGTGATTTCCAAGTGGTAGATTTGAATTAATAAATGTTGCTGAAAGTCAATATTACCTGGGCTCAGTGAACTATTCTGTCTAGCTTGCAATGCTTGGCTGTATTATGAATCAAGTGTTGTTTCCTCCTGAGAAGTTCCTCTCCGGCTTTGTATGTTAAACAGGACTCTTGAGTGTGCACGGCCAGCAGTCGGCAGAAGAAGTGCCAGAAGTCAACTGCTGTTTAGTAGGCACAGAAGTTCTTTAATGTTAACTGCTACTTCATGATGAAACAAGCTCTCGTTGATTGCTGTAATCTACGTGACCAAGCCCACCCAACCAAGCAGCCTTTCGTTTGGCAAGTGTCACCTCTACCTGGGTCAATCAATGATCCTGACTGTTTCTTGCAAGCACGTTAGAAGGCTCTCCCCCACACACACCCCCTGCGTATCTTGACCTGAAACCCTCCCTTGGCCTCAGGTGAGTTTGTTCAGGGCACGTGTGTGTGCTTGAATTTCTGCCATGGCTGGCACTGGGGCAGGTGAAACCATTTTACAATTCCCAGCAAGGGCGATATAACAATGCACCTATGCGTTGCGCTGTCAGCACACATATGCCAACGTTATGAGCTGGAGAGAATCTGGGGGGCCAAAGCAGGCGAGCTTTCCTCCCAAAAGCTTACACATTCAGAGCTGGTTCCATTATAGAGCCAAGCGGAATTTGCCCAGCACTGAAGTTTGAACCGCCAAACCTTTACAGTACATTATTTTAGAGAAAAGATGCAAGACGGTGGTGCAAAACAGGACAAAGGAGGTTTCCCCTTCTGGGTTAGGAGTTCAAAACATTGGGTTTCAACAAAAACACCAGAAGGGCAAGCCATATCTTTGGAAGATTTTTGTTGTTGTTGAAGGAAGGAAGGAAGGGAAAAATCACAGGCATTTGTTAGGTCGGGAAAAGGCCTTTTGGCTTCTGTGGCTGCAACACCTATGGATTGCTATTCGGGGGAAAGCCTATCTGCTCATTTTTGCAGGCAGTTTGGGAATCAGTGGATAAGCACATGCTATCGCAGAGACTCCTCTGCCCAAGTCTCGGGGCCAACAGCGTCTGTTCTATTGGACTTGGCCGTCTTTCTTTCTATCTCTTTCTCTGCCCCTCCCCTAGAGCTAGCCAGTGTCCAAGTGTCTGCATGAATGATACTGTGTCCTGAAGGGTGCAGAAGTACTTCTGGGGCTTTCGCGGTCTAGGCTCAGAGCTGGCATATGTCGGTGAACATTAACTCTACACCCATGAAGTTGGCAGTGCTGCTGGGCTGTCCCAGCTCCACTCGCGGAGCTAACAGCAGGGCTAGCAAGCGTCTTGAGTCACTGGTGGAGCAGAGCCCTGCCCCATACAGGGCTGGCAGTGGTGGTGTTTTTTTTTCCTTTGAGGGTGGGAATCTCCTTGCCCCCCAACTCCTAGAGCTAGCAGGCATTGGAAACATAGTCAAAGTCCTTGAAGGCATCTTGCTCTTTTTGGGTGAGGGGCCGCGATTCACGGGGCGGCGTCAGCATAGCCGCTTCGGCTGTGAACTCCTCGTCAAAGTTGCTGATGTCTTCGCGCCCCTTGACTACTGGCACAAACGGTGGCTTGATCTTGCGGGCCAGCAGGGCTTCCCAGTCAATGCTCTGTGGAGATAAGAGAGGAGAGAGAGAAAACCAACAGGGACTTTTGATAAATATCCCATGGAGGGCTGTGAGAGAAGCTGCATGGTACTGGAATGATACAGCGGACAATGCAGTAGGAGCAGCAATATAGACCAGCACACATTTAAAGCAGTACCATACTGCTTCGGTTATTCCCAAATAATCATGGGAGCTATAGTTTGTTAAGGGTTCTGAGAGCTGTTAGGTGACCCCTATTTCCCTCACAGAGCTACCATTCCCAGAGTTCACTGGGAAGAGGGACTGGTTTTTGGACTATTCTGGAAACAGAAGAAGAAGAAGAAGAAGAAGAAGAAGAAGAAGAAGAAGAAGAAGAAGAAGAAGAAGAAGAGGAGGAGTTTGGATTTGATATCCCGCTTTTCACTACCCGAAGGAGTCTCAAAGCGGCTAACATTCTCCTTTCCCTTCCTCCCCCACAACAAACACTCTGTGAGGTGAGTGGGGCTGAGAGACTTCAAATAAGTGTGACTAGCCCAAGCAGCTGCATGCGGAGGAGTGGAGACGCAAACCCGGTTCACCAGATTACGAGTCTACCGCTCTTAACCACTACACCACACTGTAGATCTTTTGAGGCGTCTCCTAGCAACTCTCAGGACCCTTAAGAGACTCCACCTCCCTTAGGAGCCAAGACTGTTTAAAGAGGTATACGCAACAACAAAACCCAGTCATCAAAATATATAAATCTTTGTTACTAGCAAACCAATTTGATATACAGTGGTACCTCAGGTTACAGACGCTTCAGGTTACAGACGCTTCAGGTTACAGACTCCGCTAACCCAGAAATAGTACCTCAGGTTAAGAACTTTACCTCAGGATGAGAACAGAAATTGTGCAGTGGCAGCGCAGCAGCAGCGGGAGGCCCCATTAGCTAAAGTGGTGCTTCAGGTTAAAAACAATTTCAGGTTAAGAATGGACCTCCAGAACGAATTAAGTTCTTAACCCGAGGTACCACTGTACAGGGATTGAGGGGGGAATGGAATAAAGAATGAGATATCTCAGTTTCAACCACACAGTGGAAAACTGTTTTAAGTGCTATAAAAAAGGGTGTCTCTGGACCTTAAATTGAGGCTCATACAACAAAAAATATTATTTAGAATATACTTGACCCCATTACGTTTGTTTAAAAAAGGGCTACCTAAGGTATCTAACTGCTGGAGATTCAATAGGGATAATGCTTCTCTAAAACATATTTTTTTAGCGTCCTATATTGAAAGATTTTTGGCAGAAGGTAACTGAAACTATCAACAGAACTGTACAGAACAGCCTTACATTTACAGAGCAAAATATCCTTTTGAATTATATGCCCAGCACATGGAACCTTACAAAAGGACAATATGAGTGTACTTTCCGTGCCCTTACCACGGCAAAAAGACTGATACTAATGGACTGGAAAAATAAAAATGCATCTCCCTTCTACAACTGGATTGAAGACTTGTAATAGGTTAAGATCTGGTGAAGTACAATAACAACTTTGTAAAGAAAGAAAAAAGTGGCACGATACTGCTTTAAATGTACAATGCAGATGAGGCCTGGGGCACTCTTTCCAAATGGTGCCTGTTCCATGCTGCTCCATTGCACACCACTAGGGAATGCCATTGTGTGCACAGAGAAAGCAGCAGCTACTTCCCTGGTACAGGTTTGATACAGGAAAACCGCTAGCTAACAATGCTGGTTTTTTTTTTTTTTTTTAAACACAGCATGTGTTTTGAGTGTTTCACATAATGGGATAATGTATCCATAATCCTTTACAGCTCTAACATGACAAGAGCCAGACTTGAGTCTTGGGGACAAAGACAAGGTCACCACAAACACAAGAGAAAGACAAACATGTTTATCACAGCTTTTGAGGACTGGAGTGATCTTCATCAGATGCATGGAGGCAAGACTCTGGTCCATGAAAACTCCACAATAAATTTGCTTGAGCCTTTCAGAAAAGGACCCACAACTCTTTTTCTGTGACAGATTAACACGGTTGCTCCTCTGGAAGAAGTGGGGTACAGTGGAACCCCAGGTTACGCACACCCTGGGTTGCGGATGTTTGAGTCCACAACCTGGAAGCATTTTCGGAGCATGCGCAAAACCGGAATGCACAGAACGCTTCTGCGCACTTCGCGCATGCGCAAAGCGCTCAAATAGCGCTACTTCCAGTTTTTTGGGGTTTTTTCGTGTGTTCAGGATACGCACGCACACGTTATGCATGGCAACCCGGGACGGATCGCGTGCGTAACCTGGGGTTCTACTGTAATCACAAAAGCACCATCCCAGCTGTAATATTAGGCTGCCACATAGTCCCAATGAAGGCCAGGCCCACAGTGGGTGCATTTAGATGCCAGGAAGCTGGGGCAGAGGCTCTCTCAGCATTACCCTGAAGGAAGAATCTGGGAGAAGCAGAAAGACAGACAGAAACTGACCCTGAAGAATGGCTGCTTCTTCACGTCCTCAGCATCTCGCTCACTAGAGCCCAAGCGACGTTCTGGGTTTCGCCGCAACAGCTGAGTGGAGAGAGAAAGAGAGAGATCATCAGCACCAGGCTTCCCTGTGAGCAAGCAAAGCTGCTGTTAACCCATTCCTACCCTCCACAGTCCCTCCCAAAGCCTGGGGTGACAGAGGAGAGTGTTTGGCTCATCTTCAGCCCATACTCAGGCCTGGGGTGGGTTGAAAGAATTTGCAAAGAATGGTGCTCCACTGTGCTCAAGGCCCCCAAACCCTCCCCTTGTTCTCTTCAGCCTACACTCCCTTAAGTAGGAACCACCCCCACTCCCAACCCTATTTGACTCTGGCAAGCCTCCAGCCCAGACTGGGGGGAAAGCCCCTAGACTCACCCGGCGCATGATGCCGATGGCCTCCGTGGAAAGGAAACGGGGGTAGCGCACCTCGTCATTGACGATGCTGTCAAATACTTCCTCTTCGTCGTCTCCAGGGAATGGGGACTACAAAGTCAATCGAGGCAGGATCAGTGGATGAAGGACATCATTGATGATGATCTGGTCCTCTGGGCATCCCTTAGGATGAACTCCAGGACACCCTCGCTTTCATCTGTGCTGGACCACCACCCATGCCCCAGTGAGAATAAAACACCTGGGTGGCTCACATGGCCTTGTATAGGAAGCTCTTCTCAAGTCAGTGCTAGCCCACAGAACTTCCAACCTTGCTCTTCCTATGCTCTTGTGGAGAATGAGGCCTTGGGAACGGCTGCAGTTCAGTGGGAGAATATCTTGCTTTGCAATGGTTTAAATGCTTGACCTAGCCAGGTGGGACTTGGAGAGACTCCCAGGGAGCCGTGGCAATTACTGAGCAAGATGGGCCAATGGTCATATGTCACTCAAAACATCCAAGTTCTTCTGCACTCTCAATCTCTCTCTCTCTCTCCAACCTCTCTGCCCCCAAACCTACACACACGTACACACACACACACACCCTATGCTTCATTGCCAATAATAAAATCCATTCTTTGCAAACTAGCACTCAACTCACTGTTTCCCACAGTCAAACAGGTGGGACTCACCTCCCCTACAAGCATCTCATAGATAAGGACCCCTAAGCCCCACCAGTCGACGGCTCTTGTGTATGATGTGTCTGTCAACACCTCAGGAGCCAAGAACTCTGGAGTCCCGCAGAAGGTGCTGGTGCGGTCAGCATAGCCCATCCCTGGCAGAGCAAAAGAAAGTGGTTATTAACACGTTCCCCCACCAACAGCCCTCTGCAAAGTGCCTGCCATGGAGGGACAAACATCTGGAAACATTCGAGGGGGACTTTGAAATAAGGGATAGATGAAGCACATTCTCCTTCAGGGTTTGTTGGATTTCACATTACAGTGGGGAACTGGGCTAAGAAAGCTTAAGCAAAACAGACCATTCCTCCCCTCTGCATGCTCCCCACCATCCAGGTCTTTTGGGGATCATTGTAGATTAGTTTAGTGCCTACCAGGGCAGTTGTTTTAGTCTGGCATCATTTCTACAAGGCTGTACTTGGTTTGCATTTTGATTTAGAGCAGGAGTGATCAACATTTTTCAGGTTGAGGGCCAAGGGCTGCATGCCGGCATGCACACACATTCGGACGCATGTGCACACCCGTGGAGCACATAGTGCATACAGTCTCGGGGGTGGAGAGAGAAGATGAAAAGCAGCCTGCACACATCTATGCACACACACAGAGTGAGTTTGGGTGTGTGCGCGCACACACACACACAAAACAAAGCAGGCACACACACACACACACACACTCAGTTGAAGGGGGGACAGACTGTCAGATCCAAATGTATCTCTCCCCACCCCCCAGTATACTATAAAAAGGGGAATAAATGCAGGGGGCGAGGGAAGAAGTGCTATTGCACTTCCTGCAGCTTGGCACCAATGAAAAGACATGCATTCTGCAGCTTCAAGCTTTGGCTGCTCTCGAGATCGATAGCAGAGATTATATCTCTTCATTAGGTGTCAGCGTGAAGCTACAGGAAGTGCCTGAGACAAAAGTTACTGAGAGCTGCAGAATCACTCTGTCTAAGGAGTTTTAGTGATGTTTAAGGACCGCAAAGACTTAAGAAATAATTAAGTGCAATAACTGTGCATCCAAGAAAGGCCACAAGGTAAATCTGCAAAATTCGGGGGGTGGGGGGGTGGAGTGCTTTAACAAATTCTGGAAAATCCTGAAAATGTCAAATGTCGGGTGGGGGGGTGGGGTGGAGAATAGTCTCTATGGCCATTAAAATATCTTACAGCCTGCAGGCTGTGGGTTCACTACCCCCAATTTAGAGGATCCTATGCCTACCATGGAGGTATCCATCTCACCCCAGACAATCACCTTCTTTGCAGAGGCCGAAGTCTGCAATCTTCACAAAACCCTCTGTGTCCAGCAGTAAGTTATCCAGCTTCAGATCCCTGCAGGGCAAGAGAATTTTAGGCAGATAGAACCACTGCGTTCTGCAGAAACTATTAGCTAACCTCACTGAAAGGAGCTAAAGGGTTAACTGAAGTTGCACTGTAACACAGGAATCCTGTATCATATTCCACAGCTCTTTGTTTGGCAGGAGACACCACGATTATCCCACCGTGCATAGGCAGATGAACAACACCCTGCTATGCTATAACACATATCAAGCAGCACAGAGCAAAAAGACAACACAGAAGAGTGTAGAAGAGACTCTGGGAGGGGAGGAATTTACCAGGATGGCGGCCCACATGGCGTTACCTACCTGTATACAATTTTGTGGTCGTGAAGAAATTGCAGCCCCAGCACAACGCAAGCAGCATAAAACCTACAGAAGGCAAGAGAGGGAGAGACCATGACCAGCCCTTCTCTGGTTAGTCAGTAATGTCTAACTAACTGTATAAAGGCTTCAAGAAGAGAAGTGTGCAGGAACAGGCAAAGTAAATCGGGCTGGAAAGCCAGACTCGCCACCCACTGCATCCCTGCCTAATCGGCTCTCAGTGTGCTGGCAAGAGAGCAAGTGACCCCAAAACAGCAATGGGAAAGATGCTTACAGGACGCCACTAGCCCCTTTCCATCGTCTGCCCTGTGGCTCCCTCTCCCTGACCCATAACTCACGTGGCACGTGGCTCTGTGAATACATCCGTGTGGATGTGCATCATGAGGTCTCCGCCTGCTGTGTACTCCATGACAAAGCAGACATGCTGGGGTGTCTGGAAGCAGGCGAAGAGGTTCACTAGGAAGGGGTGTCGTGCATGGGTCACAATCTCAAAGATCCTCTTCTCGCACATCAGGCTAGTAGGGAAGGGGGGGGGGAGAAACCATGTCAGGATGGGTGACAACCACACATTGCCTGGCACTCTAAAAAAACAGGCTGTTGCCTTCATAGTTGCAATTTGTGCATGCCCACCTCAGTGCGTGTGTGTGTGTGTGTGTGTGTGTATCCACATGCATGGCTGTCTCACTGAGAAGACACACAGCTGTCAAGGCAGATATACCACATCGGAACAGTCTTCCTCTCAGCTCCCACACAATTCAATGCATACATGCATTTTGCGCTTATGTATACTGGGGTGTGTGGAGCCTTGATGCTACTGGAGGCACATGTGTAGCTGGCTGGGATAAAGCGTTCCCACGGAAGTGAGCAAAGGGACAGCTGCAGCATGGGAGCCATGGCATTTAACTGGCTAGAACTGCTCCCTCCTCCCCTTTGGGGGACCTTGGGAGTTGCGCAAGTCCATGGCTGCTCATGAGAAGTAACGTGCTTTTTCAACTCCTGTGTACAAATACCATTTCTCTTGCATACGCACACACACCTAATCTTTCTGGCCAAGGCAACAGGAATAGAGCCTAGTATGGGGATGCAGACTCAGGTCTTAAGCAC
This sequence comes from Lacerta agilis, assembly GCF_009819535.1. NCBI lineage: Eukaryota > Metazoa > Chordata > Lepidosauria > Squamata > Lacertidae > Lacerta > Lacerta agilis. Next base: position 39,872,631 of record NC_046313.1, on the reverse strand, counting down.
TATTATGGCATCAAAACCATATTTAAAAATGCCCAGAGATGCTATGGCATAGCCCTCCAGCCCCACTGGCACCATGCCTTCCCTTGGCTGCTGGGACAGACTCACCTCTCCACCTCATCCCTTGCAACGATGTCACCCTTCTTCAAGGCTTTAATAGCAAATAGCTCCCCTGTGCGGTGTAATTCGGACAACAGCACCTATGCCCAAGGTGAACACAAGAAAGGCAGCATAGATTGGTGACTAAACTAGCACCTAACATTTCTGTGACACTGAAGAGGCAAACTAGGACATCGAGAGAGGTTCAAGCAGAAGAAGTGAGGAGCCAGGGTTCCAGACCCTAGTCACCCACTGGCAGATGACCTTACGCCTGTCAGGATGGGGGGAAGCAGATGTGCCTCTTGGTGGAAGGTAAGATGGAAGATGAAGAGGTGGAAGAGGAGGGGGAATTACTAGAATACTCACTTTGCCAAAGTGGCCACGCCCCAGCACAGCGACAAATCGGAAGTCATCCAATGCAAGAGGCATTTTTCTCAGGTGGCTGCTGTGATATAAAAAGAACAAGTTGGAGAAAGCTGTCCCCCCACCTCTCTCTCCCACAAAACACTCACACACACACACACACACACACACACACACACACAATGAGCTTCTCCACACTTGGGCCTATGAATGTCAGCTCATGTGAGAATCCCCTATTTCTGCAACAGGGAACAGCACAGTTTGGGCACTGTGAAAGGTGGTGGGGAAGCAAGACATATGTTATCAATGGTGTTACACTTAAAACTTCAGTGGTTTGTGAAATCTGCATGTGCACATTCCAGGCAGCACCCCAGACAACCATATATTATGTTTGCTATCTCCCAAACCGAAGTAACTGCTGGAAATAAGAGGTAAAGAAATGTTGGAACCTGTGCAAGGGATGAGCAACAACTAAGTTTTTGTTGCAGTATAGACTGAAGTCAGCCACTTAAGGAGGTGCGGTGCAACTGAAGTGTGTATATGACATAGAAGGTGAGCAAGGATCTGCATTTAGGGGGTGCATGTGGAGTGGGAGGGGGAATAATGATTGTCCCGTACCTATAAAAAGTACCATCAGATCCTCTTGCCTCCCCTCCTGGGCCCAGCTCCACCTGGAAGGGAATCTCCTCCCCAACTTGTGAGGTCTGAAGAGACAAGCACACAAACAAATTAAGAGGCATCTGCAAATGGCAGATTAAGGCAACTCACTGCTGTTCATGACAAAGGAGCAGACAAGGGAGCAACTTCCGGGCAGAGAGATGAAAGAAGGGGAAGAACACAGGACACTTACCAACAAGACCTTCCCAGGAAGCTCACTGTCATCCTGGCCCACCTGCTCGATTTGAATTCTGTCCCCATCCAAGCTCAGCTTCTCAATGGCAATGTCCCTGGAGAAAAGGAGAAAATGCCACTCTGGAGAATCCCAGGCAACAACATCATGGGGCTGCAGTTGAGTAAGAAACCGAGGCAAGCAGCACCCAGATCACTGCCTCCAGGCCTCAGCATCACACTGACAGCACTCTAGGTAGCCTAGGCAAGAGCTAGACCTGCAGGAGAACATCTCTGTGTCTTGGAAAAAGGCAAGTGCTTATGGGGGGGCACTCGAAGGAAATTGTCAAGGGGTCTAGAAACCTGCATGGCTATGGCACAGCCACAAATGAGAGCATGCTAGACAACACCCACCTGGTAGTGCCCTGTTGCCCACCCGTGAATAGGGTACCTCAACAATGCCCCTTCAAACGTCTCGTTCCCCTCAAATTCCCTTCTTTCCTTAACCTTAGCAACAAAAGAAAAAAAGAGAGCCACAATATAAAAGAACTTGTGTTTCTCTGCTGAACAGGCTGTTGACCCACCCAGTCTAGTGGGCACCTACCCAGAGTTGAGGCTGTGCCTGCTTTCGGAGCCAGATGTTGGGGTCATCTGCGTCGAAGGGCTGTAAGTGCCTGTGGTGTTGGCCGTGGGGATGATGCGCCGCAGGAGTCGCACCCAAGTGGCAATGTCAATGTTCATCTGGCGGGCGCGCAGGAAAGCTTTCCCTTGGGGAGAAATGTCAGAACACAAGCTGCCATAAACCCTGAGCGCGGTGCTGGATCGAAGCAAGCCTTCTGTTTCCAACAGGGTCCAACCAGACAACCCCAGGGAAGCCCACAAGCGGCACATGAGGACTATCGCCTTCTTCCACTGCTGTTTTAACAACTGGCAATCTGGCTTTGGCTCTGAACCCGGGGGCAGCATATAAGGCACCATCTAGCAGCAGTTGACTGCCAAACAAACTGAGGACACAGTTAATTCCCTTTCAAAGCCACCACCATTTCCTATGGCAGTGCATTCCACAGGTTAACTATGAATACATCTGTTCTCTTCTGAATCAATCAGGTTCTCTGGGTGGCTCCAGGTTCTAGCCTGTTTCTTTTCCATTTGGAATGGCTTTACTTGTTTTATGTGACCCCCCAACAGTTTCATTTGTCCTTATAATCGTGTATCGTGTTGTTGTAACCAGCCCTGGGATCACATGGTGAAGATTTTTTTTAAATAAATAAATAGCATTAAGCCAGCAAGTCAAGAATCGTTAGTCACAAGCAATTAGTGACGACAACTGAAATGTACAAAATACTTGCATTTTATAGTTAAGGTGGGTCCTCAGACCTGCCTTCATTAATGCAAGTGCTTTAACAATGTAGTCATGAAATGCTTCCCTCTCCTGAAAGACCTGTGGTTAATACCTTCCAAATCCAAGCAAATTGTGTATGTACATAAACACAGGTATTCATGCAGACCTTCCATGTGATAACACAGCTGTTTTGAGAGCTGGCGCAGCCTACAGGCTGAAAGTGAGTGGTGATATCTCTGGTTCAAATCTCACGTTAGCTGCAAGCTTATTATGCGGCCTTAAGAAAGCAAATATCCTCTCATCTCCAGCCCTATGCCATACAAGAGTGCCACTGTCCTCTCTTATGGGTCTGTTGTAAGGATTACTAAGATATTGCAGTGAAGTGCTTTAAACCATTGAACTATGCTATATATACACACATGATTAGTGTTACCAGTATCATTCTCTTTCCCTTTAGTGCCTGTACCCATGAAGGAGGAAGACCACCCCTCATTGAGACCACATACCGTATTTTCCGGTGTATAAGACAACTGGGCGTATAAGACGACCCCCAACTTTTCCAGTTAAAATACAGAGTTTGAGATATACTCAACCACAGATTCTCCACCCGGCATATAAGACGACCCCCGACTAAAAAGTAGTCTTATACGCCAGAATATACAGTACATGTAAGTGGACATAATGCTACCAGGATGATGTGATCAGTTTATGGAAAGAAACATTACATGCAGTGCAGTATTAAATGATAGTTCCTAAGACTATAAGACGATGGGGGTTCCAACCCTTTTCTGACCTAGCTGTGCAAGGGAGTTTTTTCCTGAAGTGTTGAAGGATTTCTGACTAGACCCATCTCCCTTTCCAAGTGCCAGTAAGAGCAACTTGCACATTCCCTCTTAAATAGTATGTCATATCAAACTTCCACCCCTGACAATACCCCACAAGGAACTCTGATTGCACCTACCTGTCACTAAATTATGGCACTGTGGGTGGAGTTCAATGTTGCACTATGGTGCACATCCTGTCAGTGCAAACACTGCAGCTTGCCAATCAGAATGATCTCCCTCTTCTCCTCCCCCCCCCATGCACTGTTTGGGGGAGGAGAAGAGAAACCCCACAAGTCAATTTCAGGGGGCGCCAGGGGAAGGATAGGAGGGGAAGCCCACATTGTGGAAGCCCTCACACAAGGCTTGCGCCGATAGGACTCCTTAGGTGAATAGCACCGTACATAGTCAGCAACACAGCTTGTTTTCTTCTCACAAACTAACTCAGGGTTACCCAATGTGCTGCTGCTGGACTACAACTCCCATCATTCACCTAGAGGGCACAACAATGGCTACCTGTGAGCTAAGCTGTTGGCAGAAGGATGTGTGATTCAATCAATCCTTCTACAATGTGTGTTAAGAAAGCACCTAAGAAAACCAGGCAAGGCTAGGGTGGAGAAGATGCTGCCTGCCCTTTTGGCGTTTTCACCCAACCCTTACCTTGCTGCTTGGAGAAGATCTTCTTTTGCCGCTGGAGCTTGGGTATGCGCTCGATGACAGGGTTGAAAAAGGTAACCTGCAGCAGGGGAAAATGACATAAGCTAGTCAAGGGTGAGTTTGCACACTGGGCTATAATTTCTGCTATGAACACTACTGCAAAAAGAGCCTCAAGGCTGAGGCCATTAGGGTAGGTTATAAAGCACACCCACATAGAATGGGATAGGAGACGTCTCCACCTTGGATCAGGAGGGAGGAGCTTAACCTTTCTCAGCCCCAGTGCAACCACTCCAGGGGCTGCTAGGCCAGCGCTGGGTGTGGCCTTCCCACACTCCTGAACACACATATGTACACCACATACATGCAGGCAGACAGAGGCGTGCACACTCCCATCAGGTGATCCGTGCAAATCATCATCACCATCATCATTTTATTTGTATGCCACCTTTACATAGTAAAAACCATGCTCAAAGCGGCTTACAACATGAAAACATTTGCAGAATTACAAACATAACAAAAGTAGTCCTAAGCAATAAATAAAACTCATCAGAAAGTACACAACCAAACCGAACCATTTCCACAAAAATCAAAGTAAGATCTAAAAATAAAGATATGAAAACTAAATATCAGTAACACAAAACCATCTAAACCAGAGCTTTCTAAACTTTCCATGTTGGTGATGCACCCTTTAGACATGCATCATTTCGTGATACAGTAATTCAGTTTTACTAGCAAACCAGAGGTTAAACAAACCCCTTTCCAGCCCCAGGAGGGGCACGGGGAGCATTCATGTGACACACCGACACACTGCAGCTGAAACATTAACGTGTCGCGATGCACAGTTTGGAAAGCTGTGATCTAAACAACACCCCAGCCCAAGAGTCTCTTCACCAGCCTCAGCTTCTTTCCCATCACAGCGCTGAATAGAGAAACTAATATCTTTCCCCACTGCCCAGCCCTGTCATGAGGATGAAAACAGAGACAGCCAAGCACTGTCAGATAAATCAGAGCTCCATAAGTACCAGTGTGAGCACTCCACTTAGGTATAAATGGCAACAGAAACCCACCCCATCTCCCTCTAAAACTTCCCTATACTGCCTTAACTCCTACATATACAATGCTACCACAGAAACCCCCAACTCTCCATGATACTGCTACTTATGTGTGGGGTTCAAGTTCCCTTTCTTTCTTTCTTTGCTGCAGACAAAATTGTTGGGTGGTCGGAGGGCTTGGAAGGCTTGATCTGGCCCATCCCTGATCTAGGGGGAAGAATGAATTATATTTCTGCCATAGTGCTTAGTATACATGAGATTCTTTCTTCCTTGGGCTGAATACAGAGGTTTTTGGCTCCTCTGGTTCCTTAAGAAATGAACCCATTTGATGGAACAAGATCATCACATCCTGATCCTCAACATTAAGGTCTTAGATCCCTACAACATTTGTTTTATTTAGAAATTTCTACCCTGTTTTTCTTTACAAATAAATTCAAAGTGGCTCGCAAAGTTACTAATAACATATCAAAACAAATACAATAATGGAGACAATCTGAAGATTATGAAGAACAGCACCATATAATTAAGAGCAGGTCAAAACAAGTTTGAAAGCAAGGAGCTAAAAGCATAAAACCACACTGACAGCTCACTGAAATAAAAAGGGTTTTGGCAGTGCACCGAAAACCTATAGAGAGGCAACGTCTATCTCCTTGCTAACCCCATGCAAATTCAGGGTTCACCAACACTGTTTCCAGGCTGGAATAAATGGTTTGGAGATCATTCTTTCATCCTGTCAAAATGAGACAAAACAGAAGCTGGGGGTGTTTTGACTTCTTTTTCTCAACATGAAATCTTTGTGGGAGGAAACTATCCCACAGGAACTGAATTGGCACTGAAAGAGATAGCAGTCTGTTGATTGTCCCTGTAACGAATATTCCATATTTTAGCATCCAAATGAGATGCAATGCTTCAGAAAAAGAACAAAGCCTTTCCAGGTGGATTTCTTTGTGCATGTTGACAGTAACCGTGTACACTTGCTAAATGTATTTTCTCCAAATGGTGCTTTCGTTGTAGGGAAACTGCATTTTCCTAATGATCAAATCAAAGCACTTTATAGAGGGGAGGGGGGGAACCAACATTAAAATCCATAGGCAACTTAAAAAGAGTCTGCTTTGGAATTTTGTAGACAATTTTAAAAATTCAGTGCAACGCTTGTGCTGGTTGCAATCCAGAACTAGCAACGTGAAACAGTGACACCCATGCTCACTTGAGAAAAATATTCTGGAAGATATGATTAAATACCAAACAGGGGAAATTCCCAGAATATGGTTTATTCCCAGAATAAACCACAAACAAACAAACAAACAAACCAGAGATTAACAAAGCATGGGTTATTTCTGCCAATATAGGGAGAATGTATTGCTGCTTATCTGACACTTCCACTTTTACAAAGGGCTGCATCTTAACAGTACACTGGGGAAGTGCTTAGCCTCTGTAGAAGGAATCATAATAGGCATTATTTTGAGGACTTTCTTAATATCCACAAAAATGATAGCGAAAATGTGGTTGTATTTCTTCTGCTATTATCAGATAACTCTTGTGTTTTGGCATTTCCCATCTTATCTAAGAGTATTCTGCTAAGAAATCTGACTAGCTGGATCTCTAGATGTTCAGATCCCAGTTCTGCCCAGTTTGGCTCTTTTTATTATTATTATTACCTCTGCCAAGAGAATGCCCTGTGGCTCCAACTCCAGGTGGATTTCATGGCGCTGGTTGTCAAGGAAATCCTCCAGCTTCAGGTATTTCAGGGCACAGAGACTGCGGTAGTCACGCCAGTACACACCAATCTCGAGCTCTCGTGCCTGAGAGGAAGGGAAATAATCCATTAAAAAAGGCAGCTGCTTATTGACTTTGACTCTACATTGTCCCCACAACTGCCATACCAAGGCTCAATCAAAACTGACGCTGGGGGGGGGGACGACAACACACCTTCATCACCTTTCTCTGTATGAAGCACAGAGTTCAGCAATACGACACAAAAGGTGCCAGAGCTATAGCTGACAAGTCTACTGCTTGATGAGTACAAAGAGCAAAATATCTTACTGACCCTTGCTATGTCCATGGGATGCACAAATGAACAAAATTCCTCTTTTGCATCAGTGTATCAGTCCTGATAAACTCTCTTGTTCCTCCAAAAAGTTATAATCTGACATTGGGAGTGTTATTTGAGAAGAGGGGGACAACAGCAAGTTAAGTGGGTATGCATGTGATTGCCACCCTCCATTCCTTTCCCAAAAGGATGGCAAACACAGGGGCCTTTTTTCCATTATAAAACTGGTCACACACACACACACACACCCCTGTGACCCAACCAGGAGCATCATGGAAGGATGCATCTTTCCACATACCCTCTCCAGCTCCACTGTGAAAGTCTGTTTCCAGGCTTGTAGACCGCTGGGTTTCCAGGCCGTCTGGCCGACAACTACATTATCCAGCTTCAGCACAGCACTCACCTCATCTGCAAGAGGAAGAGTACCAATAAGCTGGGAAAGCGACAGACAGCAAGTAAGAAAGGGGAACGAGTTCAGAAGTGTTAACTTTCGTACTTATGGGACCGCCTCTCCTGGTACAGTATGTCCCGCAGAGGACCCTAAGGTCCATGAATAATAATAGCTTAAAGGTCCCGGGCCCTAAAGAAGCCAGATTATCCTCCACCAGGGCCAGGGCTTTTTCAGTGATGGCTCCGACCTGGTGGAATGCTCTGTCCCACGAGACTAGGGCCCTGCAGGACTTGATCTCCTTCCACAGGGCCTGTAAGACAGAGCTATTCCGCCTGGCCTTCAATTTAGCCTGATCCTTCATTCCTTTTTTCCTTTCCCTTTTTCTATGAAGAAACCCTTTCTGAGACCCCACATTTAAACTCTTCCCTGGTCTCCTTGCTGGCCCTAGCAGGACTAACTTGGCCAGTTAGCCCTGGCAATGCTACATTTATGTTGTACTTTATGCTGATTTTAAGCTGTTTTTTAAGTCGTTTCAATCAATGTTTTATATTTGTTGTTAGCCGCCCTGAGCCCGGTTTTTTAAATCGGGAAGGGCGGGGTATAAATAAAAATTTATTTATTTATTTATTTATTTATTATTAAAAAGTGAAGCAGGAAACGGGGTGTGTGCCCCAACACTCTGCATGTCAGGTACCAGGAAGAGGACAGCAGAGAAAAGAAATGCGTCTTCAGATACCCAACTTACTGTTGACATTCTTTAGCAGATGATGGCACTGCGAACAAAATCTCTTAAATTAGAGATGAATGAGAAAGAACAGAGTAGAAGGATTCCACCTGATGTTGACTGAACCGCTGAGAGAAAGACAGGGGCCGCAGACCGCCCCCACCCAACACGTAGGACTAGCTGTGCTAGAAGGTCTCCCTTCTTCCAGTTGACCCTTGGCCCAGTTTAGAGCCTGCCAACCGCCCCCCCCCCCAGCACTACTCACTGCTATTATCTTCTGATTTGATGGTGGTCCTGCCGCTTACGCTGCCACTTCGGCTGTACAGGCCTCGCCCGCTGCGGCTCATGAAAGATGGCCGCGCTTCACCAGGGCTGTTGCACGGCAGGGAGACAGTGGAGCCACGGGTGCGCCCTGGGACATATTCCAACAGCTCGCTGCAGCCCGACAACTGCACTTCAAGTGTCCCTATCAACAAGAGAGACAACAGCTCAAGGGGGAAGGTCCAGCAGGCCCTGGCTCAGGAGCATTCGAAGCAGAACAGCCATAACTACCTGGAGTCTTCTTAAGGGTTTGAGAGAGCAAGGGTTCTCCCACTAAGGTATGGGAAAGGAGAGAGTGAGGCGAGGAAGGAGTCTTGAGCAAATTAGAGAGGTGCAAACTATGGACAGCTCTGGGGCATTTAGGGAGTGGACAGAGCTGAATGCTGCAGAAGACCCCACCAAAAAATAGCAACGGTGAGCTGCGAGGGCTTTGGAGGCACCCCAAGCAAAGCTAAGTCCATAGTTACCTGTCAGTGGAGATGGCTTTGAGAGGGTGTTGTATTGGTTGTGCTGGTAGGAAGGGGTATTACGGGCACTGAAGGCCGGGGAGGATGCCAGGATGAGTTCTTCCTTGATGAGGCAGCCCTTTGGGTGATCTTGAGGCAGCTCAGCTAGACGCTGCTCCAGGGAGTGCCGCAAAAGGTCCAGCTTCTGGCTCGACTCGTTCAGCTTGGTCTGTGCCTAAAACGGCCAGGCACAAATATGGCTACATCCTACACATGGCACTGATGCACGTTCCATCCGCCACCCCATTTCCCAACCTTGTACTAATACCACAGCCTTCTTGGGATATGAGCGATGACACGGAGGCGCAGTACTCATTAATTCACAAACATCCCAAGTCACATCTCAGTAGCAGAGCTTGCAGCTGGACAACTCAAAATACAATAACCCACCCACTCCTAATTTCAGCAGCAAGTAGAACTGGATGCAACAGGCCACAGGCTAGGGAACCGTAGAACGGCCGAAAAGGACAAGTGGATGTCCCAGACCTTTTAACTTATCTCAGATTCCTGCCAGACTCTGCTTATGGAGACTCTGCAAATTATGATACCTGCCACAACCTCTGTGACAAACAGATGGTCTGCTTGTTTCCCCTAGACAGCTTCATTAATAGTGAATGCTGCAAGAGGAAATGTAAACCAGGGTGAGGGGAATGGGGAGAGGATTTGGCTGATTTCAACCCTATTAGCTGCTTATAGTAGTCCTAGGGAAAGGACCCGTTTACCATTCCCAAACCATTTATAATTATGCATACATACGTGTGAGTGTATAAAATCGGACCTTATGAGACCCCCCCCCCAGCTGAGCGAAGCGGCCATTACCTCGGAAATGGCATGGCGGTCCTGAACTTTGGTGGAGCCCAGAAGGCGCAGCACATTCTTGGCCCCCTCGGAAACAGCATGCTCCACCCGGAAGTGGTGCCGCAGCTCTTCGATCCTCAACTCGATGGTGCTCAGGTCAGTGTTACCTGCAAGTAACAGGATGGGCATCAGGCGTCTGCTATGTGCATCACAGATGGCAGGATTAGTTGTGGAGGGAACCCAGAACACATGCATCCCAGGCACAAGGAAATGGGGGGGGGGGGTGTTTCCCAGCACCAGGTGGAGGTTTTTCAAATTGCTCCAGAGGGCATTCCCCATCTCTCAAAGGGCTCTTTAAAGGTTAAAAGGTGGGAGATAGGGATGTTGGCTTTTGCAGAGCAGGCAAAAGGGGACCTTCTTTTTTATCCTCCCCTTCACCTTGCCCATCTTCCATATTCAGCTGCACCTCGTCAGCCTGCATAGCCTTGCGGATCTGCATGCGGATTATATTGATCTTGGTCTTGCTGTCCTGTAGCATCTGCTGGGCTGTCTGCAGCAACTTCCGATCCTAGAGGGCAGGCCAGGTGGGGGTGGGATTAGCAGGGACGGCAGAACAGAATTAGTCATTAGAATGCATCCCAATCCAAGGGCAGAGCCTGCCCATCTGGCTCTCAGTGTATCAGTCTCTAGCCATAACAGAAGAAAACACGCCCCCCCCACACACACAAACACCCATGCTTCCCAAACCTGGAGGTATCATGCCCTATTCTTCTGCATACTGAACCACATCCTAGGTATCCAGCCTATGGGGTAAGCCTCAAAACAGAAGCAGCTACAGAATCCCTTTAAGAAACCAGTCTGCTTCCTCAACAGAAGTGGTTTCTAATGTGAATATTTAAAACCAGAAAACCCAATCGCAGCAATTTTGAAAGTGGTACATGTATTTTAATAAATAACTGTGCGAGCGGAATGTCCACCTGAGCAACTGGATTGTCCCCCATTTCTCTCCTCCAAGTGCGCCTCACTCTGTCCCCAGATTTGCTCCAGAGGGTTGGGGGAATCCTTAGAACAGTTTTGAGTTGCATGGGGGATGGGGACATTCTGTTCAGCAATAGGAAACCCTTCTGCTGACATAATGTTTGCTTTTGCACGAGATTGAATCCCACCCAACTTTTTATAAAAAAAAAATCCTGAGACCATGATAACAAAGACACCAAAATCATTCACAGAAGCCCCCCTGCCTCCCCCAAAAGTTCAGATGCACAAAAATGTTATTTTTATATCAGTTCAGTCAACTGTTGCCATCTTGGTCCCAAGGCCGAGATCACATGAAAATGTGTAACTGCACATGATATCTGGACCAAACTTTTCCAGGTGCAACCGTATGCGGCACTGGTTAATAGACCAACGATATTTAGATTTTTTTTGCAGCTAACGGTAAGACATACAATCATAGAAGAGGAGTTTACTCAGAAAGCTTTTACGGGTCTAATAGGAAATATGTACATGGACCAACAGGAATTACCGTATTTTTCGCTCCATAGGGTGCACCGGACCATAGGGTGCACCTCGTTTTTAGAGGAGGAAACAAGAAAAAAAAATATTTTTCTGGTTTTCCTCCTCTAAAAGCCCTGTTTTTTTGAGGATCAGCTAAAAGTTTTGCAGCTTTTTTGCAAAGGGAAAAGCCCTGCTTTTCTGAGGATCAGCTAAAAGTTTTGCAGCTTTTTTGCAAAGGGAAAAGCCCTGGGGTTTTTTTGAGGATCAGCTAAAAGTTTTGCAGCTTTTTTGCAAAGGGAGAAAAGCAAAGCGCCTTTTGCAAAGGGGGAAAAGCAAAGAGGAAAGCCCCATTTTTATGGGGTTCAACTCACATTTCTGTAGCTTCTGAAGGAAAGGGAGCCATTTCTACAGTTTTCAGACAGATAATCTAATCAGCCAGTCACGTGTCGCTGGGGAAACAAACAACCTCCCTCTGCAGCACATTCAACAATGGAGGGTGGGGCTGAAAGGGAGCCAGGACTCTTATCTCTCTCCCGATCTCTTGCTGATCAGCTGCTGAGCGGGGTCCTTTCAATACCCCTTTTTCTCTTTGTAAAATAAAAAGCACTATCTGCTTTTGGCCCCTGGGCAATTCGGCTCCAGGGACCACCATTTGCTCCATAAGACGCACAGATATTTCCCCTTAATTTTTAGGAGGAAAAAGGTGTGTCTTATGGAGCGAAAAATACGGTACCTGCTGATGTTATTATCTAGGAACTTTCCCTCTTTTGCAACTATACATGCAACCAGCCTGCCATTCCGGCTTTGCTGGAAGCAATAGGCAGCTAGAGGCGAGAAGACTAGCATACTTGCATAGTTCAAAGCACCTTGCATAGCAAGTATGAGAAAGGCTTTCTTGCCAAAGAACTTGGAGAGAACCTGATGCCTGTCAGAGAGGACAACATTGAGCTAGGTTGACCAATGGTCTAGCTCTGCATCTGGCAGCTTTGCTGGTATATTTGCATTTTAGTGGATGAGCATGCAGGGACTAGCAAAGTTCAGGGCAGGAGAGGAGGCAGCCAGCCAGCGACATCAACACACCTTGGCAGCACCGTTGGCATACATCTGTATCATGTTCTCTGCTCCCTGCTTCACCTTCAGCTCAATATTGAGCTGCTTCTCCAGGCCAGCAATGCGGTTCTTGGTAGCTGTTGATCGGCTCAGGCTGCCTGGCGACTGTGGGGCATCTGGAAAGACAGTAAAGTGGTTAATGCCAAGAGGGCACAAATCCCAGACCACCACTATCAAGGGAACCATCCGAATGCATGAGCTAGCAGGTAGGGAACTGGCATCATGTAGCAGGGACCATCAAGAGCATGCAAAGGTATGTATACACATCTTAATGCCCACCCTGGCTCACTGGCATCTTGGAATCCATAACCCCCCAGGAGGCACTGGGGGAAAGATTGAATCAAGCCAATGACCACATTTAGATTGTGTTCTGCTTTAGAGGATTCTGGACCTCAGCACTGAATAAGACGTATCAGCCATTCTACTTGTTTGGAAAAGGTATCTCACCCGTTTTCAGGCTGCTGTACCTACTTCCTGCCCCTTTCTGGGCAGAATTCAAAACATTGCTTCTTAACCATTAAAATCATGAGGTCCAGGTTACCCCAAGGAGGGAAAGGTCTTCTCAGAGGTGGTCTCTCAACTCTGGAATACTCCCCACGCCCCAGAGCTACTTGCTTTGTGCTCAGTTTGGTGAGTTTTAAGTACCAGGCTAAAATGTGAGTGCACTCAGGATTTTAGTATCTAGGAAAACCTAAAGCAGCAGCATATAATATCTCTTTTTTGCTGCTTCAGTACTGTTTTATGGATCAAAGATATCGTTTTAAATTGTGTCATTGCTTATTGTTATACTTTGATCAGTATGAGCACACTGAAATATTTCTGAATTCTATTTAAATTATATAAAAACACAAATACACTTGTTTCAACCAAAGGGCCATTTGTTACAAAGAAGTTGTCGTTTAAATACTAAATATAAAGAGTTATACAAAGGATGCTTTGTCAAGCCTAGTAAGAGGATTCCCTCATTATGTTTTCCATCCAAGAGCAGATTGCCAATGAGACAGACAGCAGAAAACAGCTGAATTCAGTTAACCAGTATCTAGTGTGTTCCTGGATCCAGAGAAACTTCTACAGGTCTGGTCTAGTGCATCTGAGTGTGATTTAATCTATGAAAGAGTTGTATACAATTAGATGCATAAACAGTATTATATGTATTTTGTGCAACATCCATGTCAGGGCAGACAACTCTTCACTGAATACATAGGCCACAGGCTTTTAAGAGAGACAGTATTCGGACTTTGGCACTTTAAATTCTGGACCTTAGCTGACATCATGTGGAACTAGCATTAGGCAATGGTACGGTCCCAACACTCCCGATTTAGTGCTTTTCTCTCTCTCTCTCCCAGAGACAAAGAATGGACTATAAGATTGGGGGCCTGTTCTTGAGAAAGGCTGCCAGAACTGCTTGGTATTCACTGCTGTGCAATGTAGTGTAAAGCAAGCCAACTGGAATGAATCCTTTTTAGAAAAAAAGAACAAAAAGAGAGAGAGCAGCTCAGATCTTCTAAGCCAGTACACCACTGAGTAAATCCTAGATTTACAAAGCACTTGGTTAGAAAGAACACTTGCAGCATTGTCAGCAACACCACATTACAGCCCACAGACTGAATGAGGACAGGCTTAGACAGTGGCCCATCCAGAATTCTTATCCTTTCTGACCTCTGGTTTGCAGGGGGCTCTGAGCCTAGGGGTCTCCAAGCAAAAAGGAAACAGCCACGCCCAAGCCTTGCAGTCTTTCTAGCCTATATATATATATATATATATATATATATGCAGGCTCTTCCCCCCCCCCCCCATTTTTTGTGGCCTGTGCTTGACAGTGGAGTCAGGTACAACAGCAACCGCTTCCTCTTTTGCAAAGTCACAGGCCGCTGCCTCCCCATAAGGTAACCAGCTATCTTGGAATGGGAGTGGTGCCTTGACATTTTAAGGTTCTGCCTGTTGTGCTCCATGGGCTCCATTGTGCCTTTTTTCAATTGCTTCATATGGAGGGGTTTGGGGATGTTCTCCCTGCTGCTGCTTATTCCCCAATGCCTCCTTCCACACGCACAGGCCAGTTGCCAAGTTTATGCTCTGTTAGTGACTGTTCACATCTGGAGACTGGCATAGCCGGTGCTTATTAGAAAAAAAGGGGCCAGGAACAGCCAGGTAGGGAGCAGCATACAAACAGGATTGGCAAAGGATAAAGTTTCCTCTACCATACAAAGGTGCCAACAGGCTAGGGTGTGGATCTATATGGAACAGTTTTTAAACAAACAAAGCCTGGCAGCTCAAATGAGTTCTTTCTTTTTATTTTTATTTCTCTCTCTCTCTCTCTCTCACGCACACACACACACACACACACAAACAAATATACACAGTTTCACAGCTTTGTTGATGGTTTTATGAACATTCAAGAACTGTAGGTAGCAGCATATGGAAAGCTGTGTTTCTCCAATGCCAAATATGAAGCTAACTGAATTATTAATACTCACTTCTATATTCTATATTCTATATTCTGAACTTTTCCCCAAAACAAAATGCAGGTGCAATGTGCAAGTTTTCAAAAATAGTAGCTGAAGTAAGCCTAATCTGAATGGTTATTATGACATAATAATAAATGGCAGGTTATAGCTTGCTATTATATAACATACTCAAAGAGGCTAACAGTCATCTTCATTAAAACAAATTAAAATTGTCATATTATACTGATTCGTGCATAATAAAAGGAGAGGGATATAGCTCCTGACTCAGCAATACATGCCTCAATCTATACTGTTTGAAGGGATAACCCATTTTTGCAGAATTTGATAAGTGTCTTAAAACATTCAAAGAATAGCCAAAATAAGATGCTGTACAGTCTGGAAGAATGTACCCTGGGATAAGAGAGACAGTTTTCACACTTTAAAGCAGTTCCCACATTTCTATAAAAAAAATTTTTTTTAATTGCTTTCCCATGTATTGATACTGAAATAATTCTAAGAATAAATGCCTTTATTCCCAGTACAGAAACCTACTGAAAGATCTGTTCTTAATTTGCATTCATTATCCTATTCTATATGTCACAAAATTCTTCTGAAGTGCAGGTAGATGCTGCTAGTCCTGAGTGACTTCTTTAACTTAGCTATGGACAGCTTTCGCTAAACCAGTCATTTCCTTTTAAATGCCTATCACCAAACTAGGGGAAAGTGCACACACCACCAGTAAAGTCACGGATTTGCTCACCATGAGAGGTGTTTAAAAGATTTGAAATGTCTTGATTAAGGGAAGCTCACCAACACGATTTAACAACCCTCTCTGTAGTTCTTTAAACTCTTGCCAGCTGAAATCGTCAGGAAGCCGGAGACAGACTTAAATTCACCAATACCTAAGGACAGCTTGTCCACCTTGTCATAGCACCTGACCCTTGACTTCCCACCCATCCACCCGGTGGTCCATTGCACACACTTACCCCCCAGCTCTTCAGGGTCTTTGACAACAATATGTGCATTGAGATCCTGCAGTTGGTGGTGCAGGGCCTCCAGCTTGCGGTTGGAACTCTTGAGCAAGTTGTCCACATTGGAGAGGTTCTTACGGTCTGTGGTTGCCTTGCGCAAGTTTTCTGCTCCCTCCTTTATCTTCAGCTCTTTTCGAATCTCACGCTTAATCTTCTCCTTTTCTTCATCCAGCTTCTGCTGTACACTGGTGTCTGAGAAATCTGAGCTCTGGTCCAGGCCCAGCTGTTCCAGCACTGACCAGTTGCCTGGATCACTCTGCAAGGGAAAACATAGCAATAAGTTGTTTATAGGCACTGGAATCAGGTTAGCACTATGATTCAATGGGTGCTATTCTGAATATCACTAGAATCATCCACAGAGCCCATATGGGTTGGTTAGTTAGTTAGTTATTATTTTGTTTATGCATTTATACAACTTATATATACACCATACAATATTAATCATTATCTCTTATCCTCAGACTTCCCAGTCCATCTCTCCATGGCATTCTAGGTAGTCTTTTGTCAGCTGCATAAGCTGTTATTCCACCCATTTTCGTCTCAAATCTTCCTTTATTTAATGGAATCTCCCAGTATTCTCTAGCATATTTACACAACCACCACATATGGATCAGGGTTCCCTCTACCTTGTGGCACTTCCAGCATAGATTTGACCTTTTTCAGTACATTTTCACCACTTTGCTGGGTGTCAAGTTACCACTGCTGCATCATCTTTTGTAAATGTTCCTTAATAAAGTAGCAGGCAGAGAAGTTCATAGTCCTCTCCCATAGTTCTTCCCACACTGACATTTCTGTATTATAACCAATATCTATAGTGCATTTAATCATTGTTGCCTTTACCATTTTGTCTTTAGTTTCCCACTCCAGTAACAGTTTATAAATCTTAGAAATCAGTTTTGCATCCTTTCCTATTACATTTTTTTCAAATTCCGAAATCATTCCCCCAAATCCCTTTTCTTTAACTTTTTTAAAATAACTCGTTCACCTGGAAGTACTGAAACCAATCTATAGTATAATTTGATACCTCTTCTCTTTTTAAACTTTAAACTCTAAACTCTCTCTTTAAACTTTAGCAAATCCTTGTAAGTAGCCTATCTGTTATCCATATTCCATATGGTTGATCTTATACTCCTACTTTATTCCTTCCAACTACCTAGATTCTGCAATCTGTTCAGAACTCAACTTAGTCACAAATGTTCATATACTAGATGAAGCAACATGCACGGTGACTTTCCCTTTAACAGGGAAACATAATTTTGTGCAATTGGAAGTACCACACTTACAGCCCAATCCCATGCATGTTGCCTACTATCCTTGCATACATCCACCGAGCTAAGTGGAAGGTCTGGTTCTAAGCAGATATGATTTTGCTGTGCAGTTGGGCTACACGATCAATGACAACAAAATGCAGATTATGCTACTAGGCTGTATGCTACCAGGCTGTATAAAGGTTCTAATTAGAATAAAACCATTATGTTTCATTGTTGTAGAAACTTATTAGTATGTAAGTGACATGTGAATGGTTCACCTCCTTGCAATGTAAAAAAATAATAATCAATATTTTAAAACTGGTCTTTCTAGGTGGTTTAAAATCCATTATTCAAGTTGGCATGATTTAAAGTCAATCCACCCTGCCGCCCCCTTCGTAGCCTTGGGCAAATCACCATTCTCTCTCTTAGTCACCAAACTGCAAATATAGATAAATAACATTGACCTACTTGACAAGGTTGCTCAAGGAATTATTGCTAATGTTTATGAGCACTAGGTAAGTGTTATTTTTATTATAATTATATTATTAATAAAAGTTTTATTTATATGCTGCCCTTCCGCTCAACTGAGCCCAGGACGTTAGTTAAAGCAGCATCCAGCTAGCACTAAAAATGTTCTCAT
Source organism: Lacerta agilis (assembly GCF_009819535.1). Lineage (NCBI taxonomy): Eukaryota > Metazoa > Chordata > Lepidosauria > Squamata > Lacertidae > Lacerta > Lacerta agilis. The sequence continues at coordinate 39,854,710 of NC_046313.1, read as the reverse complement.
GTTGCTAGACATTTCACGGAAATGCTACTATAAAGAGAGAAAAGAAACCATGCATAACTGGAGTGCGGAAGCAGGCGAAAGAGAGGGAGGGAAGCATTACAGCAATAGACAGTCTGCCAGTGAAACAGGAATGAGAAATGGTCCAAGAACCCAGCAGTCCTGGGTGCAACCTCTCCCATTCTGGACTGTGCTCTCTCCTTAGAACTACATAAGAGTCCATAATTTCAGATTCAGGTGAGCAGCTTCTCCCCCTGCTCAAACTAGAAAAAAGCAAAACAAAAACCCCTCTGACTCCTCTCACACACCCCTTGCTCAAACCACTGCATAACCAAAGCTAGCCAGGATTATGTGGAGCTCTTTAGGAAGTTCAAGCAGACCATTACTGCCCTGTTCCTTTGCTTTTGGCACTATGAAGGCTGGGCTTAAGAATTCTCTTACGATGGTAGGTTCATTTTACTAATAAGGACAATAGCTACAATTCTCCTCAAACCTTCGACTCTTAAAATTATTCCCAGAACTGTGCTTGCCTTCAGTAGACTGCACCAATATGCAGGAGAGCCCAGACAGTAATGAAAACTTAAACGGTAAAGGGACCCCTGACCATTAGGTCCAGTCGCAGCACTCATCTTGCTCTACTGGCCGAGGGAGCCGGCGTACAGCTTCCGGGTCATGTGGCCAGCATGACTAAGCCACTTCTGGCGAACTAGAGCAGCTCACAGAAATGCCATTTACCTTCCTGTCGGAACAGTACCTATTTATCTACTTGCTCTTTGATGTGCTTTTGAACTGCTAGGTTGGCAGGAGCTGGGACTGAACAACGGGAGCTCACCCCATTGCGGGGATTCAAACCGCCGACCTTCTGATCAGCAAGCCCTAGACTCTGTGGTTTAACCCACAGCACCACCCAGAATGGTGCCTCTCCTTGGATGGAACTGCAGAAGGATCTTCATGCTTCCACCATCTGTCCATCGGAGGAAAGAGAGCATCCATTTCTTTGCTGTGTAGCACCATTAAGCTCCTTAGGCAGCTCCAGTCCAATCCTAATGGCATCACTTTGACGTACTGTATGTGTGCTTAGAGTTACTGTATATACTTGAGTATAAGCCTAGTTTTTCAGCACATTTTTTGTGCTGAAAAAGCTGCCCTCGGCTTATACTCGAGTGAGGCGGGCGGTGGGGGGCGGCGAGAAAGAAGCCCTTTCTCTCCGCTCATGCCGCCACCCGCTCTCCCCAGTCAACCATTCCTTAAGAAGCGTACAAGAACGGCGGTTCTTTACTCTCCCCAGGCAGCTTGTTCCATTCCTGAACTGCTCGCATAAATGCAAACTTGGCAAAGGAGGAAGAGGAAGGAGCAGCCCAAAGGGCTGCTTTTGGGCTGCTCGTTCCTCCCCCTCCTCCACAGCGGCAAAGGTGAACCGGCTTATACTTGAGTCAATAAGCTTTCCCAGGTTTTTGTAGGAAATTTAGGTGCCTCGGTTTATATTCGGGTCGGCTTATACTCGGGTATATACGGTAAATGTGTCAAGTCCTAGTGTGGGCTTTTGTCCTGAGCTGAAAACCCTCAGTCATCTCCATGCACAAGTGTGTCTGTAAAATGTGTATAAATATGTGATTAGTCATAAGGGTAAAAAAATAAAATGAGATGAAGATTGTGAAGCCTTTTGCAAATTATGATGATTCTATTGTGCCATCAACACACATGGTGCTCTGCAGGAACAAGTAACATAAGCATGCTCTGAGAATACTGCAATCTTAGCTATGATGGATTGGGAGCATAATTTTAGAAGGGGAAAGGATAGATATACAGTCAGTCAACAGGTGAAGGATATGCACAAAAATGAAGCTGTGTGCATTTAAAGCTTGGTTTCTGTCGTGGGGGAGGGTGGAGACTAAGAGGTTGAGCCAAATTAGAAGCACTCTCTCAGTAACAACAGTTTGAGTGGTGCCAACTTGGAATGGGCTGGCAAATTCTTTCTGGCACTACAGTACCTTCAATCTAGGCTGTCTGAGTCAGAGGCCGACCTTGCTGTGGTGCCCCAGCTACAGGATACATGCCCAGGTGGGAACTTGGCACATTGTAGTTAAATATTATACACATTAAGTCTTCTAGTAAGGAAACAGACCTCACAGGCTTACTGGAAGGAATTAAGCAAGTGGCCTGGGGGAGCACAACACAGAACGACACTCATTTAACAGCTTCCCTTGCTACCCTATGGACAATGCCCAGAGCCTGTGGAGTCTGCACACAGGCAGAAGAACTGCTGGGGGTGGGTGGGGACAATATGCCTCCAGTATGCTATCCGTCCTATCCAGCACTAGGATGGCTAGAATATTGGACTGAAATGGATATATTGGCGTAGGGAAGGTGGAGAATAAGGAATTCTGAGCAGGACACAATGTAGGTAATCTCATTTCAAAGCACTGGAGGGAGCTGCATGTATCTACTCAATGAAGCCTGGAATTACATATGTTAGGCACATGATAGCCAGTATATGCACAGTGATAACTCATTGGCCAAACCTATAGATATGTTATGGCCTCCCCTAACATTTACATGCCCCATGCCCCCCCCCCACAAACTATTACCGGTATATATCTGTTGCTCTTGGTCTCAGACACCTTGCTCAGTAGAGTAAATACTACAGTCCCTCCTTTCTCCAACTCGTAAAAGATAACATTTACCGTATTCCTCATGTTCATATCTGAAGAAGTGTGCATGCACACAAAAGCTCATACCAAGAACAAACTCAGTTGGTCTCTAAGGTGCTACTGGAAAGAATTTTCTATTTTGTTTCGATTTATTCCTCAAACACATATTCCGCTGCTCTCACATGTGTCTATGTGTTCCAGACAGAGGCGCATTGCCCACAGATGCCCCGCAAATGTTAACACTTCCTGCTACTTGTACCCCATTGTGCTTTTTTGCCTTTCATGTCTGTTTCTCTGATGTGCAAAGCAGCAAATGCACACACAGATGAACATCAGGGTATATTGTAACATGCAGAGCCACTTGTACATAAGGCAGTGCAGTTCCCAAGCCAGTTTCACAACACACCCACAGTACTCCCTCATCTTAGACTAGGATTTCTGCTCCCTCGTACTGATACTGGCCTATTGATTTCTACACATGCAATGCCCTTCCTCCCCAGTTGTTTGGTTATCATTTAAAAGGGGGGGGGAGCCTCCTGATACCACCCCCCTTCAAACGACTGTACCTCTTGGTCATGCTCAGAGTTTGTGTCCGGCTCCGAAAGAGACATCCCAGCCCCAGGAGAGGCACACCAGGCCGCCCGTCTGCTTCGAACTGTGTGCTGGCTACACCCTCATTTCCTGCCTGTTGATTCAAACGGCTCTTCCAGCCTGTGAGCAAACAAACCACTTCCTAACAGAGTTCCTGTATTCGCTGGCAATACCGGAACACAGGCCACGGCTGAAGGGAGCAATGGTGAGGCCTACATGTTCCCCTGCTGTTTTGCCACTTGCCTTCTCTTCTGAGTGAACTTTCTAGAGGGGCAGGAAATCCCCAGAACTGCAGTAGGGCAATGCTTTTATTAGGTAAAATACCACGAAACAGCGAGCAAGCTTTCAAGTCGTCCAGGACTCTGCTTCTGGCTGGATGTTCAAGCAAAATGCAGGGCAGAGGAGGGAGGGAGGGAGAGAAAGCTAGGCATGATTTTGGAGCCCAAAAGTTCACAGTTTTGTAAGCCTTGATGCAGAATGGGGTGGGCAGACTTTATTAGACTCAGCTGGGTGCAAAAGAATTTGAGGATGCACCACAGGCTTATTAGGACAACCAGCCAACTGACCAACCACTGGCAATTCCTCCTTATTTTGGAAATGTAAAATCTAGGTAGTTATTTGGATCTGTTTCCAGCACAGACTTGAAAACACAGGTCCCCTGTGTGGCAGAAAGCAGAAGTGAAGAGAAATGTGGTAGTATTTCTATCAGCAATGCTACTGTAAGGTAGTAAAGGCCATCCAACCATCCACATACCAGTGACCAATGGCAGAAAAGCATCTCTCTCCCTCTCTCTCTGTTCTTAATTAGCATAAGACAAGACAAATATACTGCTACAGCAGTTGGATCCTTACACTGAGCAGGCAAATTGCGGAACAGTTTTGCAGGAGCAGCACAGATCCTGTTGTCAGAGCTATGCACTACAGAGGCTTTTGCCCTTGACATTACAAAAAATGCAAGAAAAAGGAATACTTTCTCTGAAGTATTCCTTCTGTCCCAGGATCCAGCACAATCCTCCCTTTGTCATTTTTTATTATTTTTTAAATGGGACATTTTGTGCCCTGATTATTTGTAGCCTTTTCATGCTGCCTCATTTTAGCAACAATGGACTAGAAAGCATATTCCTATTTTTCACTCTCTTTCTCAAGTTACATTAACTGCACGTGTGCCTTTTTGTCATTTAAGCTTTCAGCTTCCCAATTTCAACCTTCAACGTGATGGTACCTAGCTCAGAATTTGGAAGAGCACATTTTAGTCCCATATTTTTTTTCTGCCAACTTAAAAAAAAACAGCATGAAGGAATAGGAAAAACCAGAGTTTTTTCTATCAGTGGCACATCCCTTTTCAAAATTGCACGTTTACTGTAAGTCGCTTCAAATACCATCTAGTGGAAAAACAAGATACTAATCTAAATAAAATAAAATGTCCTGACTAACTTATGTTCCTTAATTTCAATGGGTCTACTCTGCTTAGAACTTAAATTGCATACTGCCCACAACATAAAAATTGGTTAAAATAATTTTCAATCAGAAAAACAGGGTGAAGTAAAATAATTCCCTAGGCACCAGGCACGTTTTGCTTATTTATTGCATTTATATCCCACCTTTCCCCCCAAGAAGTACATGGTTCACTCCTGTCCTCAATTAATCCCTGCAATGACCCTGTGAGGTTGGCTAGGAGGTTGTGACTGGCCCAAGGTCACCCAGTGAGTTTCATGAATGAGTGGGGATTTGAACCCTGATCTCCCAGGTTCTCATCGGACACTCGAACCACTACACCACATTGGCTTCCTAGAGTACCTGCTATGGGGCTGCCAATCAATCAATCTTTATTACAGCTTTAAGCTCATATCAAAACGAGACAAAGAAGTGGAGGCACAGCAATTACACTCACACACAATTGGACTTAGAAACTTGGAAACAATAAAATTAGTGGCAATAAAAGACTTGATAACTATACAAGAATTATATGAATAATTACTTCCAGTCAAATTTCAGTTTCCTACTAACAGTCCATTATGTCTCATGGGGCAGCCATGTAAATTAAGAAGGTAAATAAATATGGGGAAGCAAAATGTCTCTTAGAGAAGGATCTGAAATATTTTCCTTGAAGCTTGAATTTGTTTTATTCTGGACTGTTTTATTTGATGTTTTAATGTGTTGAAAACTGCTTTGATTTTTTTTCTTTAAAATATAAAGGAATATAGACACTAAATGAATAACAACAACAACAACAACAACTATTACTACTACTACTAAAGGTTTTGGGTTGAAGATACAGAAAGAAATTGGCATTTTTGATAACAAAAGACACTCAGTAGCAAAGACTAATGCCTTCTGCATAAAGCTGACCAGATCTGCTGTAAACTCATACATGCCAAAATAAGAAGTTAGTATTGCATCAGATCAGCTACAGGTACATTACTCACACTGGGCACTGTAACTTCAAAGGAAAAGGAGCTGTGTGGTATCCTGATCCATAATGTGTTCCCAATCCAGCCTGGGGCTGCTGCACCAGGTGCCTGCTAAAAGTCTTCCCCCCTCCCAGCTGTTATTTATAGAGTGTGCAGGCAAATAGCAGCTGGAGCAGTGGGAGCAGATGCAGCAAGAAATTGGTGTGGGGTCTTGATCTAGACCAGAAGAACATTCAGGATCAGGGACCCACATGGCCACTTTAAGTAACAGTAAACGGTAAAGGTAAAGGGACCCCTGACCGTTCGGTCCAGTCGCAGACGACTCTGGGGTTGCAGCGCTCATCTTGCATTACTGGCCGAGGGAGCTGGCATACAGCTTCCGGGTCATGTGGCCAGCATGACTAAGCCGCTTCTGGAGAACCAGAGCAGCGTACGAAAACGCCATTTACCTTCCCACTGGAGCGGTACCTATTTATCTACTTGCACTTTGTGCTTTCAAACTGCTAGGTTGGCAGTAACAGCAGCATAATTAAAACACACATTTTAATTGAACATTACATGTAGTCTGGTTGTGAGATTACTGCGGTCTTGGCTGTAGCAGCCAGAGAAGTTTGCCCAGAAAATCTGCATTGTGGACTATAAGTGAAGCAAGCAAGGAGCTCTAAGAAAAAGTCGCTTTGAGAGTCAAAGACCAACCGAAAGTTCTTTCTCTGAGAGGCAGTACATGCAGGTACCTGTATATAACAAATTTCATATGGAGTCAACTGTCTTGTGGAGATGTGGAAATGAACCTAGCAGTTTGGCTTGACCAATGGGCCTCACTGAATCTACGCTTGCAGCTCTGCCTTCTTGCAGCCTGGAGCATGTATGTAGAGCCAGTTCACTCAGCTGTGGGTTGGAAACAGGCCAGGTCACAGCCCAGAGAGCCTCAGTGCTTGTTCTGGACACCTCCTGATGCAATGCAGGAAATGGAGCTGCTGACTCACCCGCTTCCTTCACAGAGTCAGCGCTGACCCTAACACAGTGCAGCAGGCCCAGTGATGCAGAGGTCAACACCAAGGGGAGGAGACTTCTCTAGCCAGCATTGGAGTACTGTAGTAGCATGACTGGGGCAAGTATTATACTGTAAGGACAGAGGGCACAACACTCATCACTATCCTACGTGCTATTTCATATGCCTTGGATTGAGAGCAAGCAGTTCTGTAGCACATGCCTGGAACACAGGGGTTCCTGTGAAATCAAATGAACAATCTCCCCAACATCTTGCACCCATTTCCCAAAAGACTGCTTTATGGATTTTGCGCTGAATTCTGCAGAGGCTTGGTATAAATGTGTATGGATTGTAGTCCTCTCAACCAAATTAATGTATTACAGGAAAGCTATGGGGGGGAAATAATCTTTGGCACAGATTTGTGGGGGGAAATATTTCATGTATCAACTCTCGAGTCAATAACAGGTCCCACAATCTCTGTATAAAAACAGCCTTAAGAATAGATGACCCTAGGGAACCCTTCCAACTCTACAATTCTAGGATGCTATGAAAAGGCAATTGCTCCCAGATTTATTCTATGCTAGGACTTTCCCCTCTGGGACCAGCACAACAGCTATAAAAGGAAAGCAACTATCTTCCACACAATAGCTCTAAGAATGCCCAAAGGCCGGAGACAAACCAGCCAGCTGGCACACAAAAGAATCCTTCTCTAGCCTTCCTTTTTGAGGACACTAGATCAAAGAGGCTGCCTATAGCTTTCATATACCAGAATTGGAGGGTGAGGGGCAAATGTTCTGATAGCAATTTCTAATCTTTCACTACTTCCTTGCTCTGAAGCTTGGGCAGCGCTGCCTCCCCTATGTATTCCTCTTCTAAAAACAAAACCAAGATATCCTGGCTTGCAAGCCCCAGCTCTTTCCATCCAACAGACTCACCACTGCACAATGGGAACAGGGCCAGGAACCCAAGCAGACATTGCTACAGGGCACAGGAATGTAGAATGGCGTGTGCTGCTGATACGAAGGGAGGGCCGTAAGCCCTTGTGCTCCAAGGTTAATTCTGCACCCTTGGTAGGGAGACCTTGGAGTTTTAGAACAAGTCTTTTCTCCCCAATGTAACCTGTTTTTTCCCCCCTCTACAGGCCAGGCAGAAGATGGGACTCCTTCTGCACGTCTTTCCTATGGTCAGACCATTCCCCAGTTGCTCCATCTCGCACCTGGATCTTTGTAAAAACTGAGTGCTGCCAGGGCCAGAGATCAAAACGGAACCTGAGTGACCCTGCCTGCCTGCTCCAGTGATTCTGAGCATGGCTAGAGTGAGAAGAAGACGCGTGTGACCCACAGACTCTGAGCCAGTTCCTCCTTAAGCTTCACATGGAGTACCCTCGGAATATCACTAGCCCCTATGCTAAGACCACTGTGCTTATGTTCTCATGGGCCCTCATGCCAGGCTTCCCACAATACCACAGGAAATGCAGGCGCACCACAAACACACTGAGCTGATAATAAAGACCCATTATTATTAGAGAGAGGCTTCTATGTTGTTGCTTGAGGAACAGCCTGGATTTAAGTCCATGGTGCCAAGTTCAAAGTCCATGCTGAACACTCAGTGGAGCACTCCTTAATGTAGCACAGCAGGGTTTTGCTGGACTTATCCGACTTCTCCAAGAGCACTGACCCCCCCCCCGACCCACCCCTCCATCTGGCAGACACCGATCCCCCTTGGCCTGAGCAACATAACAGCTGAGAACCTGGACATCACAATGTATCCATTCACTTCATCCCAAGTCAAGAAACACAATGGGAGCTCAGTAACGCAGCCCAGATGGCTTCAGGCCGAAATGTGTGCACCAAGCCGCTCTGAGAACATGGAGTCAGCACAGGTGTCAGCCCTGCCATGTTATGACACTTTCCGGTCAAGAGGATTGTGCTCATGAATTGGGCCGCTGTCTGGATCCCATGCGCATGGATTGCATCTTCCCCATTGTTATCATCGAGGCATGGGACCACTTGCAAGAATGACCCCATGGCAATGTAACATGCGACTTGGACTCAACACAGTTAGTGCTGGGTGTTTTATGGTGGTGCTCAAAAGTAACCTGACAGAGGATTAGAGGGTGTTCTTAACCGCAGTACAGTCTAAGCAAAACGCATATGTCAATTTTTGTCTCCTTCTGTGCTCTGGTCAGTGTGTGAGCAAGCCAAACGCCCATGTCTGGAATTTAATCCAAGTCCATTTAAACTCCTGCTCTCTGGAATTGATCAACTGGTGACATAACTGGAACCTTCAAATTAAGCCATAATTATTTAGGGTTCTTTGACGAGTCATAGCAACCAGAATGTGCTGTTTACATCAATTAATCACCCCCTTAAGCTATGCTGCACTCCAGAGTCTAATTCATTATTGAAACCATGTCCCTCCCCATGAAAAAGGAGTAATATTCCTTTGTGTCTGTCTGATGGCTTAGAACAAGGCAGAAACTTGGTTTTTCATTACCCAGCACAGCAAAAGAGTAGTGGCTGGAAAGGAAGGAAGGCCTCCTGAGTTCTAATCCAGTGCCCTACTTTCTCAGGAACAGCTCTGGAGGACTAAGGAGTCTTACAATTCTCTGCACATAAATTTGCTAGGACCTAAGTAAAACTGTGTGTGTCTGTGTGTGCACATGCAGACACTCTTTCTTTCTTTCTTTCTTTCTCTCTCTCTCTCTCTCTCTCTCTCTCTCTCTCTCTCTCCTGCAAAGTAATTCAAAGTTCAGACTCTACATGTGTCACCAGGTCTTTAGGGAGCCAAGAACTGCTGAACAATCTAAAGGCCATATAGGAATTGACCATGTGACCTTGACACAGCAAAAGCATCCAGCTGCCTGAAGTGCACACACTTTCAGCAACACCCAGCACCCTCCTAGACAAATCTCAGCAACTGAATGAGTAAGGAGCCTGTAACCAAGCTGTCACTGGGAACCTGCTCATGTCTCACGCAGTATACAGAGAGAAGAGGCGTTCCAAAGGATTACAGAAGTTATTACAGGGACAAGAAGAAAAAATGGTGTGTGTCAGCAGTTTCCCTCTGGAAACTGGCCATTTCTTAACCAGGATGCAACCAAAGTTCCCTCAGGCAAAAGCATCTGTTCCTAGTAAGTTACATTTTTGCCACAGTCGCACAGCAACACTGAGTTGCTGACTATTCTCCAGCCACAAGGCTATCCTCCCCCAGCTCTGTCCTCCATACTGTGGGGTCAGAAATAGACTACCACTAGGTACCGGTTGGAACTAGCACGACTTTAGCAGATACAATTCAGACACCTTTGCTGCTGCTATTGATCCGGAAAGGCAATGACAGGAAATACTGGGCTTTTAATTTTTAAACACAATGAGGGTTGAGATTTCAGAACGCAAACAGCCAGTATCTGAAGAAGTGTGCATGCACACGAAAGCTCACACCAAGAACAGACTTAGTTGGTCTCTAAGGTGCTACTGGAAGGAAATTTTTTTTATTTTTTATTTTGTTTTGGCAAACAGCCAGTATCTTACCATCCTTGCGTTGTGAACTCCAAGACAAAGGCAGGCCTGCACCACACAGAAACAGCAACATCCTCACCACCAAAACAAGAAGCCTTCCTACTGGCTCTGACTCCTTTTCTCCACCCCACTCACAATTGCAGTCGGTTTCCTGAAAGCAGGGACTACAGAAACTCAAGCATGACCTAAGCGCATGTACGTATTCTGTTACATAAACGCCTCACAACAAACACAATGCAAGAGTTCTCTGTAAAGGAATAAGCTCAGTTAGGCCCCTCTCTAAATCTCTTGAATGCATTCCCAGATGCCTCCTCTAAGCGTTCTTGGTTTTCTCAATTTTTCGCCTCCTCTCTTTGCAGGTCATCTAAGATCAGAATCAGTTTTAAATTTGCAAGAGAATATCTGTACGGTGGGGGCAGGCAGGGGAGTTGCCTTTGATCTAGATTTATAGATTTAAAACTGCACCAGCACCATAGGCAATGTGACTGCAATGATTTGCATCTGCATCCGTGCGAAGGTCAATGTGCTAACTTATGTCATGCCTGCTCAAAATACCTGCCACCACCCGCTTCAGTAACAGTAACGGCCACAACTGCTGCTAAGACTACAAGGAAATGAGATCCTAACATGCAAAAAAGGGCACTTAAGTGAAGCACAAACACATCACATTCTCTACAACCTAGCATCATAGGAATCTCCCTATGCCTCCACAACTTAGGGGTTGCCACAGTGAATGCCCTTTCCTGCCCCCACAAACTTCTGAGGGAGGTGGAATTATCAAGGTCACCTGGGAGGGCCTGTAGGGAAGAACACAGTCTTGCAGGTATTTGGGACCCAAGTTATTTAAGGTTTGAAAAACTACTAGCCTGAGCACATTGGACCTGGGAATGAACTGGAAGCCAATGCAACTGTTTTAGAACAGGGTTATATGAATTCTAAATGCAAACCCAGCCAGCAATCTGGCCACTGCATTGTGGACCAGTTGAAGTTTCTGAGTTGTCTTCAAGGGCAGCCCACATAAAGCACATTACAGCAATCCGATCTGGAAATTACCAGAGCAAGGAGTACTACGGCCAAGAGATCTGTGAAGAGGAAGGGGTGGTTCAAACACGCACCAACACAGCCTGCTGTTGTCCCTCAGTAAAAGCTCAATGACAAACAATGAGTACAAAAGGGATGCATATTTATACTTTGCTTCTGAGGCAAAACCTCAGTGACCACAACAGTTGGCTACTACACCATCTCAAACTTGTCCTGATTGAAGGCAAGGCCTTATCTTGCCAGACACCTAGATAATTATCTAGGAGCAATTCCATTTCTGGTGCTCAACAATTTTCTTCCCATAATTGATATTATCTGACATCACAAGTGGAGTTGGGGGGGGCGGGCGGGTGGAAAGGGAAGGGAAGTACACTTTCCCCCTTGATTGTTATTTTTAAATTGTCCAACAGGGACAAAAATGAAATTTTGGGAAACACTGAAAAACATTCCTTTTTTAGAATGAATGAAATGCTGTTAAGATTTTTTTTTGTAAGATAACCTACAGCACTAGAGAATGATAATTATGACATATAGAACACTCAAACCCAAGACGCCATTTTTCACCTGGCGAGTGCTGCCATCTTCAGGAGAGGAACACACAGGATCTTCATTACAGTACTTGTGAATTGCTGCTTGCCTTCTTTTGGTGACCTTTAGTCTAATTTGATGATAGAGAAACAATATCCTGTTTCTGCTGTCCTTCTGACCTGGCTCTACCCCTGTGGCCAGACTTTCCATGTCTCCCCTCAAGACTGTGAAAGGAGCAGCATGTTACCCTGTCATGTTGGAGGGTAAGAGAGTGAGTCAGAGAGATGGGGCTGAAACTGCAGGGGTTCTGGCATGAGTGCCAAAGCATCAGAGGGGAAATCAGAAATTTTGTGTGACAACTTAGCCAAGACCCAAAGAAGGAAATGAGCTACAATTGGGCATATTTGCAATTTTTGCACATACAAAATCAATACATTCACTTTTAAATTATATAAATCTGCCAAAAAGTAAACCCTAACTCTTCCCAGCTTAGGTAATAAATGACCTAGGTAATAAATAAAGCAGTAAAATGAGTTTAAGTTTGAAAAAAAAGTACTGTATTTATTTTGCTTTCCTCCAAAAAGTTGTTTATTTTGTTTCCCTAGGGGGGAAGATTGGGCCATCAGAACTTCAACCTTTGTGGACATTTAAAATCTAATCACAAGCATCACTTGTCACAACAACAGTGCTTCAATTCGAGGTCATGGAAACCAGAGGATTTTGTTCCTCGTTGTTTCATGGAGTGGAGCAGAGTTTGAAATGAGGGGAGCAGATTATATCCTGCACTACCCACTATGCATATCTGAGATCCCCAGGCACTAAGGCACTGGCAGTTTTATAATATACCCCACCGGGCATTAACCAGCTGCCGATGCAGCAATGCAATAAATAATTCATGCAGCTTGGCAAAGAGCCCACACAAAGCCACGAGCAACGGGCACAAAGATGTTAACTTTACTGCCAGGATTTCTGCACTCAGCATTTGGGAGCAGGGAGGGAGGGGGTGGTGGAGAAGCAGCAGCAGGACGAGGTAATGCTATTGCTGCAGTTAGGAAAGCCTTAGGTTTCAAGGCTATCAAGCAGCAATTCGAAATGCTGCAGGCTCCCTACTCCTACACAAATAATCCTCGATTCTCTCAACACTCCAAACCCCAATGCAAGGCAAACACTGGGGTTATTTGTACCGATCGCTGAAATTTATTTATTTTTTTAACAAAAACCAACAGCAGCAACGAAAAAGGCACAGAGGGCCAAACAAGATGCGAGGATAAGTTTGTGGCTGTTGCCAACGAAACGGCAACTGCACATCGAATAGATCTTAACTTGTGCCATGGTGTCACGGCGTCCTGGATTTCTCTCCAGTGTCCGCCCCCCACCCCCACGCCAAGCAGCAGCTGATTAGATGAATCTAGAATGTTATGAGGTAGAACAAAGTTACATTTCCACAGATTACAGAAGGTGAGGGGTGGAAGGGAAGAGATGCATTGTGCCTGGTTGCCATTTTTGGGCACCAGCCTCACTTTCACCCTATCATCCGTCTTGTCCATAATTCTAGCTGTCGTATGACCTCACCTCCCCCAACTCTCATTGTCATGGTCACCAGGGAACCTTTGAAAAGCATCCCTATGAAGAGGCTCCCTAAAGCCTGTGGAGTGGGCATTTTCTATTATCTGCCACCCCCACCCCCAGCCTTCACAATTCACCAATGCCTTAAAGAATACCCTTTTAAGTTTCTCATGTATTGATTATCACATTGCCAGCCACTTTAGAGGCCTGTCGCCAGGCAGAAAAGGTGGGATGCAAATTTCAATGCAGTAAGCAAGCTGCAGGCAGACAAACTCTCCATAAGCCACAATCTACACGCTACAAGGCATGAGCAAACCACCTGCCCAGGGGCCAAATCCAGTCTGGCAGGCCTCTGAATCCACCCCCTCCCAGCATTCCCAAGAATACACACCCCACCCCACCCCCAACCAGTCCCATTCCACTTCCTCCACAATCATAGTGTGCTTGTTACTCCAGGGTAGAAAGCGATTTCTTTACCCACAGCCAGCTATATTGGGCTGACATAAAGTATGGAAGCTGACTGGGCTAAGGAAGCAATGACAGAAACACCCTGTTTCATCAGCGTGATATAGCAGGTATCTTGCTATATCTCTGTGGCTAGCATGCTGCACCTGTGGCGAGTGGGATAGGATTGGGGTGGAACAACACACTGATTCAACTGAGTGAATGAGGTGGGGAAGAATATAATTGGGAGATACACATGCATGTGTGCAAGAAAGGAAAAAAGAATACTGGTAGTTTGTGTTGGCCCTGCTGACTTGCAGTGCTGGCCTCACCTGAGAGCACCCTCCTTGACTCTTCCTGTGCAGCAGCTACAACTTGAACTTTCCTGCAGCTGCTGTCACATATGAAGTTAGGAATAATAATAATAATAATAATAATAATAATAATAATAATAATAATAATAATAATAATAATAATAATTTATTATTTATACCCCACCCATCTGGCCGTGTCTCCCCAGCCACTCTGGGCAACACCAAGAAAGGTTGGTGTAGCTTGTCAGAAATGGCTTGATGGGCCAACCTCCAAGATCTTGGGGGGGGGTGTCATCTTAATTATTTCCATGGGCTGGGTATAAAATTTTCAGCATGCAATATTCTTATAGGTGGTATTTAACGCCGGTTAAATTAGCAAAAATGTATCACGGACAGAGTAACAAATGCTGGAAATGTAAGCAAGTAGAAGGAACATTTTTCCATATGTAGTGGAAGGTAAAAGACTTCTGGGAAAGGATTTATAATGAATTGGAGAAGGTGTTGAAAAACACATTTAATAAAAAAAAACCAGAAGCCTTTTTACTTGGTATTGTAAATCAGGAAATCCCAAAATGTGATAGGATTTTCTTTATGTATGCCATGACAGCAGCTAGAATTTTGATAGCTAAAACCTGGAAGACAGAGGAGTTACCAACGATAGAAGAATGGCAGATGAAAATGATGGACTATATGGAACTTGCTGAGCTGACCGGGAAACTTCGTGACCAGAGGGATGACGCAGTGGAAGAAAATTGGAAGAAATCTAAATTGTAGTAAAAAAATTATTGTAAGATTAAAGACTAGAAGTAAGCTGAAAGATAAGATAGGTGGTAGATTTAGAAGATAGACTTAAGGTATATAATTGTTTGAATAAACGATAAGGATAATAGATAAGAAGAGATAAGGTTAGTTATTAAAAATGATTTTAATAATGTAAAGAAATTATTAAAGATGAATTTCAAGGAACGCAGGAAGAGAGGACGTGAGGAAGTCAACCTATGAGAAGGAAGGAAGATAGGTGTATTAAGATTTAAGTGTTGTTTTTTATATTTGTATTACTGTTTGTTATTTGTTTGTTTGTTTAGGGTTATTTGTTTGTTAGTGTTATAATTTGTGAAAAGCAATAAAATTTTATTTAAAAAAAAAACAAAAAACAATTATTTCCATGGGCTGGAATTCCTTACCTCTGTTATAGACCATTAGCAGGTAAGGGTGTGGGGGGAGAAAATGGGACCATGGAGCCCCAACCCCCAATAATTTTTTTTTTAATAGCTGGCCCCCACTTTCCTGGAAGAACAAAAAAAAAAGGAACAGGGCAGATTTCCAGTCCCGGTTTTCCCCTCTACACCAATCATTTATTTAGGCATTTGTAAGTTGTTTGCTCTCTGGCAAGGAGGCTTCTACTAGTCATTCTGACAGATCTTCCTTTCATTCTAGCTTTTGTACAATCTGAAAAGCATCCCAGGAGAACCCTTGCTCAATTCATCCCCGACTGCAAAATGGATTAGAAGCAAAGACAAAATCCATTCCCTCCTTCTGCTTGGATGATGAATTTGCATACGGCTTGTTTTGTTTTAATAAAAAATATTCTTTGGGACTTGATATTTAATTTTTCTTGATATTAAATTTTTCGTGCTCCTTTTCTTACAAGACCTGAACACCTAAGATAATCTTGAATGTTAAAATTAATTATCCATTTAGGAATTCTGTGTAAATACTATATATCCATTGAACTTGGATTTTATAATTCATACTTCTCACATGATTCCCCTTGATAATATGGTCAAATATATATATTTATATATATAAAATCCAATCTCTCAGACTTGCCAGGAATTGTGTATCTAGTGTGTGTCTGAGGGAGGGATGGGATGGCAGCAAACAAGTCTCAAGTCACCACCTTGGTTTCCAGAATTCCAGGCTTATTAAGAGAATGCAAATGTATTCTACACAAGTAGTTTTACTGCAACAAAGAATGGAAAAAACTGCCCTTCCTTTCTCCCAAATGTTGGAAAACAGGCAGGACAGGAGTTCCCCCACCTTCTTCATCTTGTTCTTACTTTCCCCAGGAGAATTCTGGCTTGCTTATGGAAAGTTACACTTTCAGTAGAACCAGATTTTCCATCAGAAAAGATTCAAGTGAAACTAAGGAGTACCCATTTCCCGAGATCCGCCCCCCCCCCAAGTGCATCATCTAACATCAACAATCCCTATTAGTATATGGGCTGCCGAAGAGAGCAGCACATCAACAGGTGCTATTCAGAGGCAGAAAGGATCCTCCTAGAGAGACTCCTGATAAACATTGTTTTTTCTTGCATGGAAAGTCCAAGGTGCTCTCATGCACTTTGGGGTCAAGGAGGAGCTGCCGGGGGAATATTATTCCTGCAGTCCAGTTCCTTGCCACAGTGGTATTTGGCAGGGCCTGTTTGCGTTCTTTTTAAAGAATGCAGCAATCCAGCAAGGAGGGCTTCACTGCTTATCTGTGCTTACCCGGGATCTGGTCTAGCAACTGCTTGACATATTATGACCGAATAAGACATTAGCGCTCTTTTCCCACTCTAGCAGAGTGCTGTTTCAGCCATCTTTGTACCTAGCAGATACTGTCAGAGCATCATAAAATCTGTTTGTGAGACCCTGAAAGATGTTCTTTATTCCCTTGGCTGCTGCAGGGTAGGCTGCTTTTGCCCCCATATTTGGCCCCTCTTTTCCCCAGCAAAGGGTTGCAGTCTTGTAGAGAACAGGCACTTGAGCACTCCAAAGCTGGTATGAGGAGGAGACAGATTTCTGGGATCCGCGTCAGCTTGGCACATTGGCTATGTATGGCTGACTGCTGGTGTCAGCCTCTGCAAATCTAGGCCAATTCCCACGTTAGCCATTCTCAGGGCCAAAGAAGCACAAGAGGTCTCTGTTTGACCCAGCTGGCTTTGTCCTTCCCATAGAAGCTCCCTGTCTGCTTACCCTCTGTGTGCTATCCAGGACATCCAACTATTGCACACAGAGGTCACAAGGAGGCTAAACTAGGTTCCGTTGAAGAGATACAGAACTGCAGGTGAAGGCCAAAAACACCCTGAACAACAGAGGACAAGCAGCTAAGAGTGAATCCTGCACTACAAACCTAGTGGGGACTTGGAGAAAAGTTGATGGCAGCCAAGCCACCTAGGATCCTGCCAGCAAGCTCTCCATACAAGGGTCACTACAGTTCAGTAGAGATTATAATAAATGTTCCCGGGGGGGGGGGGAGACATTCTTGCTATTAGTATCCATAAGCTGAAAGTGCGTACAGGACATTGCGCTTCTTCACTTGCAAAAGGGGTGGAGGAGGCTCTAAGCATTGCCAAATGGAAATCGGCTACAACCTGCAGCAGTTGTGGAGAGGAAATGTAAGGAGCATTATTTGCTGAGCAGCTCCATCTCTAAAAGCCACAGATTAATGAAGCAGGCTGTACTTTCTCCCACCCCTCTCCCCAGCTCTGTCCTGGACATGGGCCAAATCGGAGAAAGTGACTCAGATGCTGGGAACCAAGGGAAATTGTTGCCTTTTGTCCCGCACAGCCTTCAGGAAGATTTGCTCTGCAAATTGGAGGAGAGCTAGCTGCGCAGCTGATTCATCTCTCAACAGGAACCCAGGGTAAGGAATCAGCCACTATACTGCATGTTAAGGACTATGTCCACACTATTTTAAGGTTAACATGGGAGCCACTTGAACCCACCCTTCCTGGTAGCACCAGGGTGCATTTAGTGGAGTTGGAATTGCATCTGCCCTTGTCTACCATGGACACCAGTGCATTTAGAATAAGAGAAAGTTCACCTAGGTCCTAGGGCAAAAGCACACTGGCTGGGAAGAAAGTGGCAGTGTACCTTGTCAGCTCACAGCCTAGACTTTAGGCCACCAGTAGGGGAAACTCCAGTCTACGGACCCAACTATGACTGTGAGGCTGCATTCTTCAGATCACACCCACCTGCCCTACATATGTGATGTGAGGGAGGCAAAGACATGGCTGCAAAGGAACAATCAAGAACTCAAAATGTGCTCCTAGTTGTACCTTGGCAATCAGGTGTCACTACTGCAGCCCACAAGGCTTACTCTCAGCTCTGATCAGAGATGCACCCCTTTGAAATGATCACCTGATGCCATAAAGACAGAACTTGCCTCCTGGTAAAAGGTAAAGCTTAAGCTCCGAAATGCAGGCTTTTTGGTTGCCTCCAGCAGCCATTCTGATAAGGGCCAAAGTCCTTATCTCCTCTAGGGTTTTTTTTTTTTTCTGCGAGTGGCCATGATCAAAGACAGCAACACTTCTCTCCCCTTCTCCTGTACCTCATTTCCCCTCCCTGTGAAACATGCTGAGTGGTTCCAGTTGCTTGTGGTTACAAGTGCTCTCACCACCCAGAGACATGAGCATTGGTCTGTTTGCTAACCACATGACTCAAAAGAATGGGCAAACAAGGTTATGGTATTCAAGGCTCTTGACTATCTCTGCAAGGGAGCTCATACAGGCCTGCAAAGGATCCTACAATGAAATGCACAGCAGTCTTTGATGCTGGCATCCCAGACATTTCCACCAAAGAACTCTGTAATCAGCAACATCTCAGCAAGGGAAAATCAGTGATGGGGCTTAAACTCAAAAGAGTTTGCTGCTCTTGGGAAGAAAAGGATTTGAGTTTTCTGTATCCAGGTGAGGCAGCCCTCACTGGGCCCTGACTCAGTGTGAGCCAAGAATTACAGACAGCAAGGAGGGAGAAAATTAGAAAGCACCTCCTGACCACTGTAAAGGCAAAGCTCACCTTCTTCAAACAAGATTATACTCATCTGAACCCTGTGTAGGGACAACTGACAACAGGGAATCCTTTCTGGAGCTCAAAGGGCAGGAAGTGGCAAAAGCCCTAAACAAAGGCAGTGTGTTAATCTCCTTCCAACAGAAAAACAGTCACAGTCTCCTATGGCTGACCCGTATTCCACAATGTGGTGAAAGATTAACATTTTCATGCATGCACTAATACAGAGACACTGCAGAAGAAAAGGAATGCATTAGTAACAGAATGAAATATTCCAGCCACTGAAGCAACAGAAAATGAAGCAGCCATCAGTATGGGACCATGATGGGCAACATCAGAAGCAGTAAGGAGCATCTGCCTGGTGCTACAGGAGCCAATATTACTATCCATGTTACTCTGGAAAGCTGTGACAATTAGGATAGGTCCTGTTCATAAACAAAAATCGGGTATTCCTGGTTTAATCATTTGAAATTATAGCCTGCAAGTCACTGGGGCCATATGTTTGTGGAAAGTTTCAGAATTAACAGGAAGAATTGCTTCTGGAGTAGTGCTAGCCCTGGAAAACTTTTAGTTTTTTACTTGTTAAGGATATGGTTCTTCCTTACATGTGGAGGGAAAGCAGTTTGGAATCCAGCTTGTCACAGCAGCAAAGTGAATTCCCCTCTGACCAAAAGAAACTGTGACTACCAGCCAATGGAAAAGAACTCTCCCCTCTACTCTGGAGTCAGCCAAAGTAGAGTTACTCCCTAACCAAAGCTCAGTTCTCAATAAAATCACAGTACCCTAGCAGTACCCTGTTCTTGATGAAGAACAAATTAAAGCAGACATAAAGGAATCATGCAACAGTTCGTTGCCTCTGGGGACAGGTTAAAAGATGAGAGAACTAACCTCAACTCTAACCCTGGTTAAATTCACAGTCACTTTACATATGCTTGTGTTCAGATCATCCAACATCCGCCAGGGGGGTATTAGCAAAATCAAGTTTAGTATTTATTATTTCCTCAGCTGCCTCATGCAAATTGTTGTATTTGGTTCAATAGGACATTCCCCCTTCTCAAACTGGGAGGTTTATGCATTTCCTAGAATGACATAAGGAATGCCTTTCAATGTATACCTCTCAAAATAAGTCTTCAGCAGGGTTCACAAATGTTAGCAGGTCTTGCAAGCAAGTCACCATTAATGGTCATCACACAAGCTGCCCTTTTCTCATTGCTCCTTCCCTGAGTTCCTTGGTATGCACAGAAGGTCATAAAGTCTATCTTCATGCTGCGCTTCCAAGGTATTCTGAGAGAACTCCTGAAGTACAATATGGAAGTCAGGGATTAGGGAAGGAATTACTGTTTGGGGAAAAGTGAATGAATTTGTGAGCCCTTCTTCAAAGTATAGAATATAATGATCTCCTAAATTAGATGGTGAAATGTAGCATTCATGGACTAGCTTTTGAAATAATTCCTAATAATCCCGATACCCAGAGCTGGAAACTCATGTGTTCTAGCACAATTTAGGGCTCTTGCTTAACCACAGATCATACCACATTATAGCAACACAGAGTATATCAAAGGTGTGCCTCACACAAGTTTCTCCACTGGCCTGCATATCTTCAACATTATAGATGGGCTGGCAATACTGAATCTCTTCAGGTGGGGAGCACAAAACTGCCCCCTATTCCTCTTATCCAGCACACAACTGAATAAATCTAAGTCCAGGGATTGAAGAATGTAATTACCATATTTTTCTGTGTATAAGACACCCCCATGTATAAGATGCCCCCTACTTTTGGGGACCCCAAATTTAGAAAATGGGCACATGCACTATCTGTGTATAAGACACCCACAGATTTTTAACCTTATTTTAAAGTTTAAAAAAAAAACACCCACTCTTATACACAGAAAAGTACTGTACTTTGATCAGAATTTCATCCATGAAATGTTGGGCAGGAAAAACCGCTCATGCTCACTGGATTCCCAAAGTGCAAAGCACTTCAAAAGTGCACAGGCATAAAGACAACACTCAGCCCGACCACAGAGATCCTCAGGTAGAAGATATTCAGAACAACAAGGAACTGTCAGCCAGTATGAGGCCAGGGTTATTAGAAGGGCTACTAGACACTCAAGAGAGAACCACCTGTCTGCACAACAGCAATCACCTTGGAAAGTTTTAGCCTGGTTTTGCTACTGGGCCACCAAAATGGCTCCCTAAGAACAGAGGCAACCCTAGCAACAAGAAGTACTTTGTATTCAAGGAAGAGTCTCATCCCTACACCTACACACACACACACACACACACCACAACTCCAGCTACTTCTCTCTCCGCCTTATTGCAGGAAGCGTTACAAAGCTTTGAGCATACTGTACACCATGTACACAGCTCTCTGCATATGCAGGCAAGGTTCTGCACTAAGCATGTAAAGTGGTACCTCTGGTTACGTACTTAATTTGTTCCAGAGGTCCGTTCTTAACCTGAAACTGTTCTTAACCTGAAGCACCACTTTAGCTAATGGGACCTCCTGCTGCCGCTGCACCACCAGAGCACAATTTCTGTTCTTATCCTGAAGCAAAGTTCTTAACCTGAAGCGTTATTTCTGGGTTGGCGGAGTCTGTAACCTGAAGTGTATGTAACCTGAAGTGTATGTAACCCGAGGTACCACTGTATATTCAAAACATGCATACAGGCAAGACCCTTTGTGGGCACATATGCTCTACCTATTGCTCTCTCTCTCTCTCTCTCTCTCTCTCTCTCTCTCTCTCTCTGAATTGCTTAAGCTCCCAGCACCAGTTTTTCACAGCCCTGGTGTAGCATTACAAGATACCAGGTTTCTGGTTTCAGTTCCAATTAATGGAAGAGACTGAATCAGGTGCAAAGGGCTTAGTTACCCTGCTGGTAGTTTTTAAACTGCCCCAGACCCTTGAATTTCAAGCCAACATAGCAGGCTCAATCCTGCATTCATTCACTGCCTATCCTCCCCCACCCCACCTAAATCTTCCTTTTAACAAGTGCTCCCCACACCCAAACAGCTCTTCAGACTCCCTCAAGCTAAAAAAAGTAACTGGGAGATCTGGTGGCAGAGGTTTTAAGGGTCATACAGGAAAGGTTCTGCTAGTTCACATTATCTTCCTTCTCTTTTTGTGTACAAGGATTTGGTATGTTTTCTAATGTGAAAACAAATGCGCAGGTGAACCTTTGTTAACAAGCAGATTCTGGGAATGTGGCATGCACATGGAGTGATCTGTTTTCCATTTTAGGAAAAATACTGATAACCTCAAACACTGACACAGGCGGGAGTATGCAAAATATGTGACATGAGAATTTATTATTGGTAACTGAAAAAAGTTATTAACACTATGTAGATTTTCCCACACCGACATAAATTTTATACTTGTTCTATTTTCTATTTTCTCCTTTGTTGGACACTGAGGAAGTAGTAGCTTGGGGATCCTTGGACCTGAGGAGCAACAGATAAACAAAAGGAAAGATGAACAGGGTGCTACACAGATGTATCAGTAGTGGTGCTGAAATCCCACTCCCCCCAAAATCCAAGCCACTGGACTCCTAACCAAAGTCTAGACCTCAAAGCTTTTAAGTGAGAACAGACCATCACTTTACATTTCTTCAGAACTGGAATGGCAAATAACTATTTTGTTTCCATGAACATTGGCCTTCTGCATTATAGACCATTATCTCATGCAGATTGCAAGATCCCTCTGTACATAAGCAATGCTAAGCCTGACAATGTGCAGAGGACCTGAAATTCAGGTCCAATCAATTTCTCTATAAAGATGAAAAGAAACTAAGAAATAGTTCCACAAGATAAAAGGTCTAAACGCAGCTAAACAAGAACCAAAAGCTGGTTCTTTAAGAAGCGAAATTTCTTGATGGAAATCAGAGCCCACTGCTTAACAAGGAAGGTGACTAATAAGGTCACTTCCTGACTGATTAAAGTTGTCTTGAGACATGTCACCTGGCTTGCTTATTGGTTAAAAACAACCACATTCTTCTCAGTACTGGGCAGCTTTTAGATGTTGTGCCGCACAATCCTATGCATATTTACTTGGAAACAAATCCTACCATCTTCAACGACATTTGTCTTCAATGGTGCTCACTCCCTAGCACACTAGATTCCCAACCTTTTCCCCACGGCCTGCCCAAAAACTGCTGGTGCTTTTGAAAGCTAATTAACTATTTTTCTGCCCATTGTAGAAACTAATGTGCTGTGCTAGGTGCTATTTGATTTTTTAATTTCATCTTTAATTACATATTGTCATTTTATTATTTTACAATTTGCATTATATGGAATGAAACTACAATACAGGGACATACTCTTTAGACCCACATTTCAGGGGGGGGGGAATCCTGAAGGGATCTGGTAAAGGAACAGCAAAGCCAAATTTATCCTGAACGGCCTGCTTCGGATCAAGAACCCCCTGAAGGAAAAGCCTGAAAATATTCCCATATTAGCATAAGTGCAACTCAGTTGGTCCTTACCAGGAATTCCACCCACACCCTGCAGACGCTGCCATGGAGATGTATAACCTTCGATGAGTCCCTTAAATGCATGGTTTCCTTTACGCTGTACACTTTAGAGGAGCACTTCCAAGCATTCATTATTTGCATGCATTACGTTCAGACTCTTCTGCCCTTGCTTCGAAAAAGAAATAATAATCCGGGTTAGTTTTAAAGATCCAGGAGTTATGCCTCTGACCAAGGCCTAAACGAAGGACAGGTGGAGTTACATGCTTCTTAACCCCCACCCCACCCCACCATTTCTTATTTGTTTTAAATCTCAGGAATGGTGCATCTGAGTTTCTTTTTAATATCTCCTTCCCAGCTGCTTTCACATCTATGCAGGGAGGGGGGCACTCTTTGTGAAAGACAAACAAATGTTGGGAGGAGGGAGAATGCATGTCACTGCCAAATAAAGTTTGGGCCTGAGATAAAAGGGACATTGTATACTGCACAGCCATGCAGTATTTTTAACTGAGACTCAGAAGGGGCCTGAATATTTTGCCTTTCCTCTTCAGGCAGGTAGTAGCTGATCTATTGCTGCTGACAATTCAGTTTTTTCACTGGTCAGCCTCAACAGTACATACATGTAGAGTGATGTGAGGTGAGAATGTTCTCGAAAATATTCTCTGCTAGAAAATTCTCCACAAACTGTAAATTCTGTGTCGTCTACACAGCTGCTTTAAATGTACAACACCTCATTAATCAAGAATATTCTTGAAAATATTCTCCAAAAGATTATTCTCGACAATTTAACGTCACTACATGCATGCTTTTCATTCGGCCACCTTTTAAAACTACTTAAGAGTAGCAAACTTGAGAAAAGTACATGGTTAAGCCCAATGGGAGGCACTTGTTAGGGAAATATCCAGAGACCTTTCAAGTCGCAGGCTTCTAAGTACGGTAGTAACCCTAGAAAACAAAGGGAGAAAAACAGCACCAACACTAATAAAGCTGAACATGTTCTTTCAATTAAAAAAAATGCAAATGAATTTCAGTTAAATGTGGGCAACTGCTGAGGTAGGTATTTCCTTATTGCATGACATTAGAAAAAAGGAGCACGTCTATCATGTTCCCTGTGGCCTAAAAAGATAAAGGATGCAATCCCTTTCCCACTTACCTGACAGTAAGTCCCAATTATCTCCCTGGGAATTACTTCCAAGTAGGTAGGTAAAGAATTGCATTGCAAGGGTTACATGTAAGCCAATTTCAAGCGAAATTTAATCATAATGGCTTCCACCCAAAGGACCTTGAAAACGTACAGGCTATTCTGTGCTGTAACAAATAAATCCTAGTACTTCCACAAAATTACAATTTCCAGGGAGGTAACTACAACAATGAAACCATTTTCAAACTGGTTTAAATGTATAGTATAGAAATATGTGAACTGATTTGTGCAAGGTTTATCCAGGAGCTTTCATCAGAACAGGAGCAGATTGAACACCATTTGCTGGACTTCTGCCAATGTTTGCACCAGTTTCTCTCTCACACACACACAGACACACACACACCCTGAGAACCATTGTCCCAAGTGTTTTCACACACCTCTTTCCTCCTAAGCCACAATACTGCATATTTTAAAGAAGAAATCTGGGAAAACAAAGTATTATGTAGCTCCACAGAGGAATGTTTCGATTCTCTCCATCATTTCAATCTGAATTATTCACATACAAACCTATTTTTCTCCCCTCAGTGAATTAATAAGATAGATTCAGTGCCATCCCCAGCAATTACACACACTGGTTCTGCTCGGCCTCCCCAGTGAGAGCTCCAGACAGAGTTCAGCCTCTATCCATGGCAGCAGTCACCACGCAACTGTGACACTAATAAGCACCTAGCAGCCACTACTTCCGAATGCATAACCAGCCATGGAAGGAAAGCAGTAATTTAACTTTCCCTCCAAATCAAGAAGAGGTTTGGCTCCAATAAACCAGACCAAACACATTCTTAGGTTTAGTTCACATGTCAGTCACCACAGGAGAGAAGGCTTCAAAGGATGCAATAGGTGAGACCCACGTGGCTCTCATAAAGGCACTGCGCTCTGGCTGTATTAGTGAATTAATTAGCAACAACACTGGCAAAAGCATAAGCTCGGGAAGAACACAAAACTACTCCTCTGAAGCATACTGTAAATCCATCTGGCTGCCCAGCAGCTGCACTGGATAAGGTGCAGCAGCTTAGAGGTCACATTTCCTTCTTCTGTTGGAACATGAAGCTTAGGGACACGCTTGAACATTATGTAGCAACATGCACCTGCTGGATAGAGTAGCTTTTCCGTTTCCATCCACACCAGGAGGGACTCAAAAGAAGAGCAGTGCCATTAATGCAATTTGGCCGAGGGTGGAAGAAAAATATATACGCACAGCTTTGTGTAAGTTTATTGATACAACAAACCAAACATGGAGTACACCAAATAAAGGCCATACGTATGCACCCGACTGCACTTCCATTAAGCAAATGCACTCAAGCTTAGTAACTCTACCTCTAGGAACATTTTGTACAGCATTGCATTCTGCAACACTGTATGGTTTTTCTAAAGCAATGTTTCTGTGGTCACTCACAGTGCTTTTCTCTCTCCGAAATCACAAGCAACACTCCAATATGAACCAGCAACTGGCAGTCCAAGGCCTTCAGAATGCCAAAGGCCATGATGACTGGGAGGTTGAGGAGGTTGTCTATTTACTATGTATGATTATGTTTTAAAGTTTTCTGATTGGTTCAGTGGTGTTTCGATGGAGGACAAAGCCATCTTGGACTGGGGCTATTAGTTTGTGCAAAAATATCTGAATCCTGTTGACTAGCACTGAAATAAATTTTTTTATAATACTGATTAATAAGAGAGATTGGCCAAAAATATTCTACCTTTTGGTGGTCTTTAAATAGTTTGGGATAGTTGCTTGGAGCGGTACCATGATTGTAACTTGAGGAGGGGTGTTACTCTCATTAGGTCATTAAATAGGCGGACCATATACTGTATGATAGTAATGTTTATTTGAATTGTTTATAAAACTCAAGACAGCAAAGTCATCAGGTCCAGGGGCTTTATGTGGTTTCAATTTTTAAAGAACACTGTCAATTTTTTCTAGGGGGATGGGGCTATATAAAAAGGTTTTCTCATCATGAGTTGGTGATGGTAAAGGTATGTTTTCGAAGAAATTCTGGGTATCAACAGTGCCTTTTATAATCAGGAGTCTCAAGTATCCTCCTCAAACAAGAATGAGAAGTCTAAGACTCATACAGAAGGTACTCCAATTTAGGGTGTAATCTCTAGCTAAATTACTCTGATTTAAATCAGTTATAAAGGAGATGATTTATGTCTGTAAATGTATATGACAGAGAGAACACTGATATACCCACACCCAAAGAAACAAAATCTTAGCTATTGTAAATGGGCCTACAGACACCAGCAGAAGGTACATCTGAGGGAAATTATCCTCCTTCCACTCCCCGCTAATTTTGGTGGCTCATTTGTCAAATGATGTAAATACATATCTATTCAGGTTGCAGTTTTAGGGATGGAGAATGTGTGCTTGCACAGGTGTCTGTGTACTTTGAGTCAGGTTCGTTTCTGAAATAAACTGGGGACTTCCTAATGGAGGTATATACTGGTACATAAGGCCTCCACACACAATGCTGCCCACTGACGCATGCTTTCCTGTTTTAGCACATATGCTGAAGCTAGAACACCACAGAGAAGATTGGCATACCCCTGCAGAAGAAGGACATACAAATCCATGCAGTGTTTCATTATATATGACAGCTGGCATAGCATAGTGGCTAGCAGTGCAAACTGCTCCTGTTCCAACCTTGCCTTAGCCATGAATTCAGCAGATAGCCTGTTATGCACGGAGTCATGTTCCCCAATCCCCTGCTGCAAACTAAGGATTATTGACAAAGCATGTGAAGCACTTTGAACGCTTTTAAAGTACTGTATAAATGCTAAGCATTATGACACTCCCCAGACCCTATCAGATTAGGAATGCAGTCCCTCCCCACCCCCTGCTCTCACAACAGAGTGAAAAATGAATAGATAATTCACCCTTTCCCAGGCTCCCAAGGACTCTACTGTACATCAAGCTTAAAATTTACATTGCAATCCAAACCATTAGTGTCACACTAACTTTTTTAAAAAGGCAACATGGAAACAAGCTTGCATCAAAGATTCCCAAGTTTGTTTCTGTATCTAATCTCCTCAACCTGTTCTGATAGGACTTGGGGGAGTTTCAAGGATAGTCAGCACACTTCAGATTCTCGTCTTATTAAACCAACTCGTAGTTTTTATCTCCTTCACCACCCTGACCCTGCCTCTAACATATATAGCACTAGTTCGAACCTGATATCTTAGAAGTCCCATGTGTATTTAGCCATGTCCCTCACTTCAACTCACATGATGGCCTCAGTCAGCAGAACTTCCTCAAATGGGCAAAATAAGAGAGTGCATAAGCACTTGCAGGCTCAAAATCCTGAAATAGCTTTTAAAGGCTCCCAGCTACTTTCTGCTTTTTGATTTTTACCTCTCTTCTTGAAAAATCAGTCAGTTTCAGTAAGATCAGTTATCATTTTGTTTCTCAGTTTTGCTTTCCAGTTTGTGGTATCCTATCCATGTTTCTTAGAAACAATGCCCTCTGTGTTCAGTGGGGCCATTACTACAAAAGCTGAGGCTGCTGAACAGACTACTGGGCTGGGGTGTTGTTTGGGGGTTGTTGCGACTGTTTTTCTGTATCTTTATTATAGATCCTCTTGTGATTTATGTGGCAATTGTTTAGTTTAGTTGTGGGCTGTTGTTTCGTTTTGTTTTAAATATGTTTTATTTATTGTTTATTATTATTTTTGTTATGTTGGAATTATGTATTTTTTCATGTTGTAAGCCACCTTGATCATGGCTTGAACTGTGGAAAGGTGGTATACAAATTAAATTATGTAGGTAGGTTAGGTAGGTAGGTAAAGTACAAATGCTTGTTGTTGTTCAGTCATGTCCGACTCTTCGTGACCCCATGGACCAGAGCACGCCAGGCACCCCATCCTCCACTGCCTCCCGCAGTTTGGCCAAACTCATGCTAGTCGCTTCAAGAACACTGCCCAACCATCTCATCCTCTGTCGTCCCCTTCTCCTTGTGCCCTCCATCTTTCCCAACATCAGGGTCTTTTCCAGGGAGTCTTCTCTTCTCATGAGGCGGCCAAAGTACTGGAGCCTCAACTTCAGGATCTGTCCTTCCAGTGAGCACTCAAAGGAGGAAGAAGAAGAAGAAGAAGAAGAAGAAGAAGAAGAAGAAGAAGAAGAAGAAGGGGACACAGAGCAACGGATTCAAACTACAAGAAAGAAGATTCCACCTAAACATTAGGAAGAACTTCCTGACAGTGAGAGCTGTTCGGCAGTGGAATTTGCTACCAAGGAGTGTGGTGGAGTCTCCTTCTTTGAAGGTCTTTAAGCAGAGGCTTGACAGCCTTCTGTCAGGAATGCTTTGATGGTGTTTCCTGCTTGGCAGGGGGTTGGACTGGATGGCCCTTGTGGTCTCTTCCAACTCTATGATTCTATAAGAACCTGGAGAAGGAACTGGCAAACCACTCCAGTATCCCTGCCATGGACAAAGTACAAATGCTCTGCAGCCTTAATCCCATGTATGCATAGCAATGTAGTCTGGTTATTAAACTATGGCCTGCCATCTCACCAACCAGCCTTCAAGCATCTGAAACACTGAATTCTGTAAATAAAATTAAACAATTTCAAACTCTTGCCAAAAAACAAACATTTAAATCCCCTAAACCTTCATTTTTCACTCTAAGCCTAGGATTTGTTATTGAACAGTACATTATGAAAGACCAAAGAGCTAAGATTTGAATCTGCAGAAGAGCTGTCATTTGACCCAGAATTTAAGCAATGCCTTATCCACAATGCTTCAAAGTGTGCATAAATATGCTCACAGACCATTATAGAAGGAAGTCAGGTTTTCTAGCTGAAAGATGTTATACATTATTTTTAGTTGCAAAAGTTAGATTAGTAAGTGAAAATGTGTTACATCCCAATCTATACATCCAAACTGTAGCATGAGTTAAAACTTTTTGAAAAATTACAAATGTGGAAGATACTTCCATCATGTTGTAAAGTGGAAATCTGGGGTGCCTTCTACCTTAACTCATTTAAAGGCTGCGGGCAAAACTACATGTACATATGAACAATTTTCCTGACATGGTAAAGTGAAAAGCAATCCAAGGGTACCACAACTGGGAATGGATGGGAGAGGGGCAGAAAGAGAAAGAAGGTATTTAACTTTCACAGCTGACTATTTTGCCCACAGACTAAAAAGGTTTAAGCAGTCCCTTCCCCCTTCTAGTCGCCTCCCATTCCCCAACCTCCAGTTACAGCACTTTGAAGAAACGGCAACTGTTACATGCATCCAGTTTTGCCATCAACTGGGTATATTCTCACATGTCCTTTTGCATGGGTGCAACATTTTAAGGAACTGAAATCCATCTTATAACTCAACAATTTTATCGCTGTTTCCCTAACGTTTGTCATCTGCAAATCTGCAAGAACTCACTCTGCCCTGTGACTTATTGAAATGTGCTACCTGAGAAAAAAAAAATTTGTTTGTTCTTCATTTCAAGCATCCAGGCTGAACAAAATACAAAATCCAATGTCAGGGCAAAAGCTTAATCTGAACTTTCTATCCCTTTTAGCTCAATGGACTTTGTTGACAGTGCAAGGTAAGGGGGCTGACAGTAATGGATTTTATTATCAGCACTGTATATTTAATAATTGAAAAGTTTTTAGCTGCACAGGCAAGGAGGAATGGTTTTAGTGCATTGATCTTTTAAGCTGGCAATGATCATTTAAACAAACAAGCAGCAAAATCATATATTGGCCAGAGTCCTCCTTATCTTGCAATTTACTTTAAAGAGAAAGGTTGCAAATGCCTTTATTTCCAAAACAACCTAATGGCAGACAATCTTTGCCAGGGAACAGGGACTCCAGCCTGCAGCTCCAGAAAGCCCTTCAACATACCAGTAAACAGGTAGCCTCACAGGCAGAGTCCCGAAACTCCTTGGCAGGCTCAATTCCATGGATTCAACACAGGATCACAAAGCCCCGAAGGATGCTTGTCTGGCAAGCAGAATTCCCTTTAAACTAAGTGCTTCCTCCCACAGAGCTCTGCTGCATGCCTCCCTGATTAAAAGTCTCACTTTGGCATTTCTTTATGATTGTAAAACTCTCATCTGAAGAGGGCTCCCATGGGCACACAGACAGAAACAATAAATCCAAACAGACAAGTGAGGTAACAGGGAAAGAAGCTGGCACCAAGGCCAACAACCACAAAATGTGTGTGTGTGTGTGTGTGAGAGAGAGAGAGAGAGAGAGAGAGAGAGAGAGAGATGTAAAGGTTCTTGGACACAACCTAGCTAGCACAGGCTAAGAATCAGTGGCCCATCTAGTCCAGCATCCTGTTCTCACAGTGGCCAACCAGATGCCTGTCAGAAACCCACAAGCAAGACCTGAACATAAGAGCCCTGTGACTGCCCCCCCCCCGGAGTTTCCAGCACCTGGTATTCAGAAGCATTATTACCTCCAACTGTGAAGGCAGAACCAAACCATGATAGGTAACAGCCACTGATAGTCTTCAATTCTTTTTAAAAGCCATCCAAGTTGGTGGCCTTCGCTAAATCTTGTGGGAGAGAATTCCATAGTTTAATAATGTGCTGCATGAAAAAGTATTTTCTGTTATCTGTCCTGAATCTTCCAACATTCAGCTCCACTTGATGGCCATACATTCTAGTGTTAAGAGAGAGGGAGAAAAACTTTTCCCTAACCACTTTCTGCAGCACACTAGGCATAACTGCATAAACTTCTATCATGTGACCTTTTCTCCAAACTAATAAGTGCCAAACACTACAACCTTTCCTATTAGGACAGTCATTCCATCCCCTTTATCATTTTGGTTCCCCTTTTTTGAACCATTTCCCCAACTCTAAAATATCTTTTTTGAGGCAAGACAACCAGAATTGTACACAGCATTTCAAATGTGGTCAAAGCAGAGATTTCTATGACGACATTGGGACACCTGCAGGTTTATTTTCCATTCCTTTCCCTAATGATCCCTAACATGAAATTTGCCTTTTTCATAGCTGCCACACACCGGGTGGACATGTACATAAAACTACAATACAACCCCAACATCTTGTTCCTGGTTAGTCACCATCAGTACATACCACATGAGCATATATGTGAAATTACGGATTTGTTTGTTTGTTTATTTATTTTGCTCTGACATGTATTGCTTTACACTTATTTACACTGAATTGCATTTGCCATATTACTGCCTATTCTTTTTGTTTTCGAAAGGTCATTTCGGAGCTCTTCACAATCTCCTTTTGTTATGACAACGCTGAATGATTTACTACCACCAGCAAACTTGGCCACCTCACTGCCAAGTTTAAACAACTTCTGAAAGACCTGGAAGGGTCCAAGATTTCTAAAATAACCTGGAAGAAAGGTCTTTTTGAAGGTTCAAAACTAGGAGGCAATCTCTTTCACCACATTGGGATCACCAGCAAGAAGGGGCCAGGGTTCCCAATTTTGAAGGCAGGCTCATAAGAGGGGCTAGGTTAAATAAATGGAGAAAGCACACACACACACACACCCACTGCATCCAAGAAATAAAGGCTATCTAACCCAGTGGTTTACTTATCTGGCATCTTGAGAGACTTAAACTGGTGAGTGACAGGATGCAGAAGAAGAGCACATTAAAGTCCTGGATTAGTTTCCCCATCCACACCGAAAAGATGAAAGGATTCATTGTTATTTAAATGTTTAATAGTACTTCATGCGCAAGAGCTTCACTGTCGGTGGCCAACTCCACGTGATCATTAAGTATCCCAAGTTATTACTTTCTTTTTTAAAAAACAGAACTGATGAGAGAGATACGGTGACTTGCCCAAGCCCACCCTACAAGCTGGTGGCTAACCAGGAATCGGAAAGCAGCTCTGTCGAGGTTCAAACCCATCCGACCCATATCTAGGAAGCTGCTCATCTGAGTCCGTCCCCACTCCGCCGCCCCGTTTTTGGTTAGCCAAACCAGCGCCGGGATCTGGCCTCGTGAGCACAGGCGGCAGCTGCGACTTTCGCCACCATCTGGACCGCGATGGTGGGGGGGGGGGAGAGAAGCGAGCAGGAGGTGGGGGAGCTCGCGCAGCCCCTCCTCAGCTGCACTCCCGAGGCGCGCAGAGACCGGCAGATTTCTCTCTCTCTCTCTCTCTCCTTCCCCCCCAGCATCCCAACCACCGAACCCTCCTCAGGCTGCGCGCCACCCCGCGCAGGAAAAGCGAGGACTCGAGTGGGGGGTTTGTTTTCCTTTTTTTACCTGAAGCGACTCGTTGGCCATCTTCCCGCCAAGCCCCGGCTAGCTTCCTCCCCGCCTTCTCGCTGCTGCTGCTGCTCCTGGGGCAGCCGCTGCTGCTCCCCAGGGCTGCACTTACAACAGCAGCAGCCAGAGCCGTCGTCGATCCGCCATCCTCTGGTTGGTGGAGCGTGTGTGGAGGGAGCCGTCGAGCCCCGAAAGGGGGCGGCCCACCCGCCCAGGAACAGACGAGCGGACGAAAAGGAAGGAGGAGTTGAAGGGTTTTTTTTCTCTCTCTCACTCTCTCCTGCAGGCAGCTCGACGCGCTGCTTTGCCTTGCAGCGGCCGATACCTCCGCGCGCGCCACTTTTTGCCCGCCGAACGTTCTGTCCGCGCGCCGGCCTCCTTTTTTTTTGCCGCTCTTTATTGTTGTTGCAGCGTCGGCTCCGCTGGCTCGCTCGCTCGCTCTCTCCCTCCCGGTGCTCAACTGGCCGGGTTGTTGGTCACGTGAGCTGGGGGGGGTGAGTTGGGGTGTGTGTGAGAGAGAGGAGGAGACGGAGACATCGCTGCAGCCGCCGCAGCAAGCTCCAGGGGAGGGGAGGGGGGAGGAGGCCGTTGGCCGAAGCCGGAGATTTGCGGGGGTAGCTTGCAGCTGCTGCTTCGAACCCTCCCTAGGTTTCCCCCTTTCCGGAGCAGATTAAAAGATTAGCAACAAAGGCCAGGCTGGGGGATCGGGGAAGGGGGGGAGGGCCGGCCAGCTCCCCTCCGCCTCCCCGCCTGGCTTCCAGAAACCAGCCGGGAGGAAGGACACGGAGAAGGCTCGTTTGGACGCTGCCATTATTTGAGAGGCTGGACTGGCTTTCATTCAGAAGCCCCTCCCTCCGTCCGTTCCCTCGTTCAAGCCGCAGCTCTTTTTGCCCAGCAAGCACTGCCTGTTCTCGCCTCGTCGCCTTCTTCCCACTCCCACCCCCATTACACTTACAACTTCTGTGGTGTGCTTGTAGAATACGTATTGTTGCCATACACGGCCACGAGAGGGTCGCCCGGGTCTTGGTGCAGACCCTGATGTTCTGGTTATCGTGTCTACTAGTGGGCTTAAGGGGGAGGAGAGTCAAAAGTCGGCCGAAGGAGAGGAGAGGTGACTGTGTGTCCTACTTTATTGGGGGTGGCAATATACGTAAGTCCAGAGTCCACTTGGAGGGTTGTCCCATTCAAATATGACATAATCTAAGACTCGCAGGCACACTTCGTCACACAAGCTCCCCACTACCGTGAGTGCATTTCTGTTTCGGCTATAGCAATTTTCTAAATTGGCATCTATGCATATAAAATACGGTATGCAAATTTTATGCAGTTCTGTGTCATCTGTTTCCAGTGATACATTTCCTCTTTTGACAATGCATACGTGAACAATCCAAATGTACATTTAAAGTTACTGGAAAATGAGTCTGAAGGCAGTTCAGGCAGGGCTTGAATAAGGGAGAAGGGGCAGACTTCCTGAAATACTGGTACATTAGCCCTACACCTACCTGACCCCTCCCAGTTTTAGCTGAGTCATGCTGGGAGAAGATTTCTAAAAACAAAAACACAGTAATAACAACAACAACAAGGGTAGCTGTTTTGGGTCCATCAGAAGAGGTTAAGGGGCAGACCTCTCTGCCCTTCATGTAATTCAATATGGTTAATACATCTTGTTTTCAGCATTGGCCTGTGATAACAAGAACAGTCTTATGACTAATCACACCTGCTTGACCATCATTCTGTGGCCTAGTTCCAGCCCTGTGTGGCAAGATCCCACTGTCCCCTCAAGCAGCCTCTCTGCACTCCAAAACAAGGGAAATTATAGTGAAGGAAAGTGAAGCTACGTTAATGGGGAAGTTTGTTTTTTCTGTTTCTTTGCAATGCAGCCGTTAGCCATCACAGGACCCGACACAAGTTTCTCCTGCAGCAGTGATCATACACATGGAACTACAAGTTCCCTCTTGGAAGACAACAAAGGCGAAGATAATTAAACTTAGTGCAACAACATCCCTATTACAGTAATAAACATTCATTTAGAAAGGGACGATCTGCGAGGAAAAAGAAGACCAGAATTGCTATTTTAAAAGGCAACATGTAGTTTCAATCTCAAATGCAAGCTTAGTCTACAGTTAATGTTTTATTGGTAAGATTACTAGTAACATCTTACAAATTGTGCAAGACTCAAGTTTAGAATTCTGCTCCTCCCTCACACAACCTGCTACAGCAGGTTGGTTTTGAGCCCTAAACCCAATGTCTTGTACAAAGCACACATTTTCTTCCCCAGTGATGATTCTTTCTTTCTCCACAATCCCAATGGGGAAAACTACAAAATGTACATCTTTCACACAGCCTGGCTTTGCCACCTGCAGGGTTATTTCTCTTCAGTGAGCCATCAGTAAAACAGACTGAGATTCCAAACAGTCTTTATTACCAAGGGGGTGTGTGTGTGTGTGTGTGTGTGTGTGTTATTAATT
This sequence comes from Lacerta agilis, assembly GCF_009819535.1. NCBI lineage: Eukaryota > Metazoa > Chordata > Lepidosauria > Squamata > Lacertidae > Lacerta > Lacerta agilis. The sequence continues at coordinate 39,819,558 of NC_046313.1, read as the reverse complement.
CAACATCAGAGTTCAGCACTAATCGGCTAAGTACTGAGGGAAATCCATCTGCTCAGTGGTAGAGCATTTGCTCTGCAAGCAGAAGGTCCTAGGTTCATTCCCTGGCATCTCCAGGTAGGATTGGGAATGTCCCCTAAGTTAGATGGGCCAATGTCTTGACTCAATGTAAGGCAGTTTCCTGTGTACCTTGGCTATTGGATTCCTGCATGCTGTTCCAAGACAAGACTGAGATAGATTGCAAACCAATGCGATGTGTTTGGGCATACCTAACCCTGCACAGGATCAGCCTGCTGTTAAAGGTAAAGGACCCCTGACAGTTAAGTCCAGTCACAGACGACTTTGGGGTTGCGGTGTTCATCTCGCTTTACTGGCCGAGGGAGCTGGCGTTTGTCCGCAGACAGTTTTTCTGGGTCATATGGCCAGAATGACTAAGCTGCTTCTGGCGAACCAGAGCAGCGCACGGAAATGCCGTTTACCTTCCCGCCGGAGCAGTACCTATTTATCTACTTGCACTTTTTGGCGTGCTTTCAAACTGCTGGGTTGGCAGGAGCAGGGACTGAGCAATGGGAACTCACCCTGTTGCGGGGATTCGAACTGCTGACCTTCTGATTGGCAAGCCCAAGAGGCTCCATGGTTTAGACCATAGCACCACCCGCATCCCTGTTGTTACAATACACCTGTTGTTACAATACACATATAAGGCTCGGTCTCGGTCTGGGAATGGGTGGGCACTTATGAGGGAGATGGAACAGCGTAGAACTGAAACCTTTTTGTCGCAAGCACAAAACGCGAAGTGTCAGGCAGCGAACTTAACTCTGCTGACCTGCACTATTTGCCACCAACAGACCAATCTGGTAACCGGTTCACCAGAAATGTGATCCTCTGCTGCACACAATAGTCATGCGACTTCAGTCTTCAGATGAGTCACGCTGGCCTCATTCCATTTTGCTCCAGAGCCGTATCCTCCAGTACAGCTATTCTACAGTAAATTGTTTGAAACACATAGTATGATTTTCCCCAACCTAATTTAAAAACAAAAACAATGCAGAGTGAGCTATGCAGTCAGGAGAAACAGAGGATCAAGACATGTGCACTCCTCGATACTGGACAGGCCTTCAAACACAAAGTAATCTCAGATTTGATTTGATTTATTACAATAATTTATATCCCACCTTACTGTATTTCCATAGTCAGGGGTAGGGAATTGGATCCAGCTAGAGGAACGGACCGAGAAGCAGCCAGCCCTCTGTGGGCTCTTTTGATGGGTGGACAAGGCCATCCACCTGTCATGCAACTGATGTGTCAGGTGATTTTAACTTCAGTCCATGGTAGCAAAGGAACAATCCTGTTCTTCCTTTGCTGCAGCTTGAACCTTCCTGGGACTCATGCCATCAGTGCCATCAGGTGCGGGGAAGGTGGGCATGGCTTGGCAGGTCCAATTAGGCCCATGGGCTGTAGGTACTTTAAGCTGCTCACAACAAAGCAACAAACAGTAATACAGCATAAAACAGTATGCCGGGGGTTAGAATGGATGGCCCTCAAGGTCTCTTTCACCTCCATAGTTCTAATTAAAGTGATGATTTGATTGTGGACTAACAAGCAGAAGCTTAATTAAGACAATGGTCAACAGAAGAGTTGGTCCTGGCTTGGAAATTTGACGTGGATCAGCTGGGGCTGTACTCCCCTTAAAGGATCAGGTGGGCTGCTTGAGAGTGCACCTGGACCCAGCCTTGTTCCTAGAAGTCCAGATGGCAGCTGTGGCCAGGAGTGTCTTTGCTCAGCCTTGGCTTGTGGACCAATTATGCCCTTTCCTAGACCATGCAGATCTAGTCTCGCCCTGATTACATCCAGATTTCATTCCTGGAACATGTTCTATGGGGAGTCACCCTTGAAAAGTGTTCAGAAACTCTACCAGGTGTAAAATGCAGCTGACAGAGTGGTTTCTGGTGGTGCTCGCTTTTCAGAACACATTGCACCAGTTCTTTTTCATCTGTGCTGGCTCCCACTTAATTTCCTAGTACAATTCAATAGTGCTGGTTATTTTCTATAAAGTCCTTAATAGCTTGTAACCTTGTCATCTGAATGACCACCTCTTCCCATTTGAAACTGCTCAGACATTGCATTCAACATACAATGCCTTGCTCCGTGTTTCACCACATACATGTTCAGTATTTGGGGTGCATAAAAGAAGTAAGAAGGGGCTTGTGGTACGAAACAACTGCAAGGTTAAAGATCTTCAGCCCCTTGAGACGAAGGACAGTACTTCACATATTTCTGAAAGGAAAGCTTCCCCACCTTTCTATCTGTAAAGAAAGAAAAGCAGAGGGGTAGCTATCCACCTTTCCTAGTCAGAGGTATGGAAAGATTACAGGGGATACCATACATCCAGCTTCTGAAAATATCTACCGTAGTTTATCAGAGACTGCAGATCTGATTTTTTGATTTTTTTGCATCATATGCATACCATTTCAAAACTATTGAGGTTAAAAGCCCCACACAGGGGAGCAAAGAACAACTAGAATATTAGCCTACCTTCAGAATAAAAATAGCTTTGTTCAAAGTGTCCCTAGGCAAATATCCATTTTTGAAAGCAATTTATCTAATTTTACCCTTGAAGAGCAGCCCTGATAAAAGGCAACAGTCTGCCAAGGACAGTTTCTTATTTGGAACTACCACTGCAGATGTTTGAGTAGTCTTCCTTTTTAAAATGCACTTTAAAAGCTTCTGCATACTCATATATGTACAAGATATCTGTGTGCAGCAATCAGTGGCCCACTGCTTGTTCTAATCAGGAATCATCTGGGCAGAAGCTAATGTCATGCAGGCCGGCATCTTTGTAAGTCAGCCCAACAAGCCCCAGCCCAAATGCTTAGCTCTGGATTTCATCAATGTATGAGAAGCATACAATATCTATGCCTTCACACAATGCCTTATAAGTTACTTAAAACATGTTAAACATCAGAAGTCATAATCAAGCGCTCTTCCAACCAAATAAAATCAGGCACGGGGAGAATTGCAGGTTTACCCACCCAGCCAACAACATAACATTTTATTATTCCAAAGCCACTTCTGCAATTACCCCTGAAGCTGCATATACTGTAACCATCACATGAAACAATAAAAGGACACCACTGATATTATTTGATCACATAAAGACTGTAGGCCATATTCAACTAACTGGTCTCCCTAGCAGAAACCTATCCAAGGACTTCAGCCAGCACAATGGGGCTTCCCCACCCCGTCCCTCCCAAATTGGCTGGTGGAGTTCAGGGGATCCCCCATAACAGCATGTGGAGAGGGGAGATTGTTCTATCAAGCAAGCAGAAATCTCCTAAGCACTACATTACACTCCTCCTAATGATCATAGTTACTAGCTGGAACGTGTCCAGAGGAGGGCAACCAAAATGGTCAAAGGCCTGGAAACGATGCCTTATGAGGAACGGCTTAGGGAGCTGGGTATGTTTAGCCTGGAGAAGAGAAGGTTAAGGAGTGATATGATAGCCATGTTCAAATATATAAAAGGATGTCATATAGAGGAGGGAGAAAGGTTGTTTTCTGCTGCTCCAGAGAAGCGGACACAGGGCAATGGATTCAAACTACAAGAAAGAAGATTCCACCTAAACATTAGGAAGAACTTCCTGACAGTAAGAGCTGTTCGGCAGTGGAATTTGCTACCAAGGAGTGTGGTGGAGTCTCCTTCTTTGGAGGTCTTTAAGCGGAGGCTTGACAGCCATCTGTCAGGAATGCTTTGATGGTGTTTCCTGCTTGGCAGGGGGTTGGACTGGATGGCCCTTATGGTCTCTTCCAACTCTATGATTATATGATTCTACTATCCAGTAAAAACAAGCTGGTGGTGTAATAGTAAATTTAGAACTTCAGGAGCGCAGAGGTGGCTGAAGTATTGTTGATTAGGAAGTCGATGGTTAGCGTCACCTTCCTTCACCTGCACTCTTGAGCTGCCAAAAAAGTTTCCACTGCGCGAGGTTCTCTCTGTTTTTGTTGTAGGCATGCAATAAGTTTTCCTTCTTTCCAAATCTATGGTTAACAAAGAGATAAATTTCCTTCAGGCTCATTTCCATCGTTGCCTACTTATGCTAAGCGTTAAAGAGGAGATTAATTTTGTGAGGTAGCATGGCATGGGGAGCACAAAGATGATGGTTGACTTAAAAATAACAAATAGGGGTTGGTAGAAGAAAGCTCTTAGTTTCAGTTTCTGAGCATGCCAACTATCTTTTCCATTCTATAATAAAATCACCCCATTCAGACCTCTTGACGGTACAGGGAAGAATCACAGCACCTTCCCTTCTGGTAGGTTCAATCATAAGCCTGCATCCCTTCACCTCTAGAGCTCACCTCTAGCTCTAGATCTTTTAGGAACAAGTTAAAATGCACACGTCCCAAACCAATCCTTGGGGGACTTCACTATTGACATCTCTCCCTTCGGAGAACTATCTTATTGAATCCTGCTCTCTGCTTGCTGCTACTTAAGCAATTTCTGATCCACAGAAGGAACCCTTATAATTCCTTTTAGCCAGTTCGGGTCCTTTTGAAAACATGGAAAATGTTAATATATCATGTACTCATCAGGGTCTCCTTTCCTACTAGCAAGAGGCACAGGGATTGCAAACCCTGGTCCAAATAATCTGTAGCAAAGGCTTGTTCTTTGCTTACTGATTATGGTTCAAACAAACCATGGTTCCCAGTTTGAATGCTAATATTAAGTCAGGGAGCATGGCTTCTTTCTTCCATATGCTAGCAGAGAGCAGCAAAGTAGGTGCCATCAACACATTCGTAGTAGGTTAGTAACAATGGCTTATATTGAGATCCAAATGTACCAATATGGGAAGGAGTCCTTTAGGAGGCTCATTGGGGCAGAGGCTAATACCGGTAACCCTTATAAAACAGCCAAGGAGATTGTTCCAGCTTCTTTTTGTGTGGTAGCGCCCCCTTATGTCCACATCCTACTGCTATGGTCTTGAAAAGTGGTGTGAGCATTTTCCAAGTCAATTTCTTGTTACAATATGAAATTTAAAATAATAATAAATAGTTAGGATGGATTAGATTAAAGTAGTCCAGTCCTCAACTTCTTCACAACTTCATTTACCAGAAATTGGAATTTATCCCTCAGAAACACTGAGTTCCTATTGTGAGCAAGTCTTGTGCTCATGTACTGCCTCCTCCCTTTGAATGCTCCATTTCAATTGTATACAGCCTCCTATAGCCTCTGAACAGCCATGTGAGCTAGTTTAGGCTAAGAGTTGGTGACTGAGCAAAAGCAAGGATGAATTAAGCAAGTTTATAATGTGAAACTGCACATGCTCAGAGCGTATTTATTTATTATTATTTTATTTATCAAAGTTGTCAATATATATGCAAACAAAAGAGTTATAAAACTACACATGCTCAAAACCTTTCTCATGCCATAACAGATTGCTTTATTTTGTTGTTGTTCATTCGTTCAGTTGTGTCCGACTCTTCGTGACCCCATGGACCAGAGCACACCAGGCACGCCTATCTTTCACTGCCCCCCACAGTTTGGCCAAACTCATGCCAGTCGCTTTGAGAACACTGTCCAACCATCTCATCCTCTGTCGTCCCCTTCTCCTTGTGCCCTCCATCTTTCCCAACATCAGGGTCTTTTCTAGGGAGTCTTCTCTTCCCATGAGGTGGCTTTATTTAGTGGTATCTTATTTGATCCTTTTGAGGGGCAGGTGGTCCCAATTTTGGGTCCTCAACCACCTTAATCTAGCCTTAAGTACTGGGTGGAAAGATAACCAATCTAGGCTGTTGGTGTCAGCTGACAAACAAGTATATAGCATCTTATGGAGCTGCACTGTCAAAAAGGGCATGCTATATACTGTGCTTTCTGCAACACTGCCTGGTACCACAGCACTTCCTAGTTTCAGCAGCTACCATGTGCTCTGCTTCACACATTATGAGACCAATGTCCTGGCCAATAATGGCTCTCTTGCAGCCATGGTACATGTATTTTACAACACTGTATAATTATAAAACAACTCATGTTTGTAACGTACACAGACAAAACACTTAGTACAAGCAGCAGCCCCATGTTAGAACAGAAGATTTCAATAGCAAGCACCACTTTGTATGAGCACTTGCAATCCTTAAATCTGTGCTGATGCTGGCAAGATAGATGGCATTATCCCCCGTTTGCCAGCGAATAATACTGCAGTAGACCACCAGAGGAAGCAAAGTCATTTCCCCCAAACTGGCACATTTTAGAAACATTTCAGATGGCATATTACTTCCTGAAGTCACACGGTTCCAAGGCAGCAAGTTCCCAGTTCACCTGTGCTGATTTTCATCCTGGGCTTCTACAGCTTGTTTCTGCGAGCTACAAGGATCTTCAGCAGCCCTTGCTGGCTTGGCTGCCTCCTCAGTGCAGCTTCTTTTGTGGGATTCCATCTGGCTGTGCTCAGTGCCAAGTGCCCAGATGCATTCCCCTGCCTCCTCCCCAATGCAGGCATCCTGGGCATATGGCAGAGAGTAAGCAGAAGGAATCAGTTATCAAACCACAAGATGATAACATAATGTCAGCAAACCTTTGGCTGGCCCCACAGGAGAAAAGGGAGGAAGGGTAGGCGGGAGAGAAAAGATCATTACTGAACCACAAAAAAGGCTATTATTAAAAACATCACTGGAAACTAAGCAGTGAATGAACAGAAATCCTGGCATCAGAATTGGCAATATTGGAGAAACCAGCAGGAGAGCATTTCAGTCTCCCAGGACACTCCGTAACTGACCTTAAGGTGGCTATATTGGAACGTCAAAGCAAGAATGCTACATGAAACAGATAAATTATGCTTCATCAAGAAGTTTGGTGTTATCACTTGTGGATAGAATGGACATAATGGATTTTTATTACACAATATATGGTAATTGATTTACCAATGCAAGGGCTTCTATTAGTAACACAACTGGTTTGGTTTTGTGTGTGTGTGTGAGAGAGAGAACGTCACCATCACTACTTTTCACATTACATTTCCTTCTGACCTCACTGTTTACAACCCACACCAACCATCTCTGCAACTAAGAGCAACACTGAGTGCACCTGATTATGTGAACTGTGATCTACAAAAACTTATGCCACAATAAATCTGTTAGTTTTCAAGGTGCCACAAGAGCTTGTTGTTTTTAGTAGAGATAGTAACCCAACAGAACCAGAGTTGATCCCATGAATCATGAGGATTCTATGGCACAGGACAAGAGGGTTCTGTGTGATTTCTGCTTCATGGTTTCTGAAACCTACTCCCAAACAAGACAGAAAAGGGGTCTTATTTCTGAATAATTCATAACCGTAACATTAGCTCGAGTGGCTGACTGGTAGCTCTGGAACTCCTTCCACCTGGATGCTCAAAGTCCAAACCAGAAGCCTTAAAAAACTTTACATAGGCTGAAGGTTCTGCTGACCAAGACTGAGCCAATAGAGATGAAGCTTTCTTTCTTTTTAACTATGTATTACGGGTCGAATTTGTACAGCAAACTGTGAAAATACACTCATACACGGAGCTATCTTAGGTTTTCACAGTGTATGCTGCTAAGAGCCATGGGTGTAGCCAGGATTTTTGTTAGGGTGGCAGGACCGACTGTCAGTTAAGTATTTCTATTGTTTTACTTGTTCTGGGGAAGGCAGTGGCCCCTCTGCCCCCACTTGCCAACGCCCTTGCTAAGAGCCAGAGCAAAATAAGTATCCCAAACTCCTGCTATCTCACAATTTGTTATTACGGGATATAGGCTTTCATCCGACGCACTTATTAAATTCTAGAGAAAGAGAGGTCCACGTCCAAGATTAAAATGAAGCAAATACAGTATAAGGGAAGCATAATCGAAGGCCGCCAAAGCTCAAGCTTTCGGGGCGGAGCAAGGCAAGCAGCTGTGTTTATACAGAGCATAGCGCCACCTGCAGGGCTCGTAAAAAGTGGGCGCAAAACAAGGCTCCGTTCTAACGACAACACGATCGAATTACGCTAAACTGCTGCTGGGAATGGAAAGGAGGGTGGCCTCTCTTCCTGGTTTCCTGTGCTGCATCATGCACGAACATCTCGCCTGTCAAAAAATTCATAGCGGTCAAGTCAAAAGCAGCACTAGTGAGGGAACAGAGAAAATGGCAAATGTAGAAGGATTATTGGGGGTTTATCCGGCATTACTTGCAAGTTTATCACCGTTCCTTAAATTCATTGGTCTCTCTCTCTGCAGACAACCGGCTGAGAGATGCGTGTCTGGAATCAACTCTCACCCTTACTTCTGTTCATAGCAGCCAACTCCTAGGGGCTGAGGTCCCTTCGCGCGCGCCCCTAAAATATTTGAGCCCACCCTCCAAAAGTTAATAGGCATTGCCATTCAAATAAGGGTGCGCGTGGTGGTCAATTATGCAGGGCGGGGCTTACCTGCCCCCCCTCCAATAATTATTCCAATTGGCACCCTTGCTTCTGTTATTCATTAAGCAAGAACGAGCGAGTCGCAGACCCGGGTGTATAAACGAGGGAGGGGACCCCTCCACTAACGACTGCGGTTGTGTGGAGCCACACGAGCGTGTCAGCTGCCCTCATTCGCCAAAACAACAACAACAACGCCTGGCTGTTTATCTCCGCGGAGGCCCCGGCGGGGAGGCGGGCAGCAACCTCCTTCGCTTGGGAAACTCCTGGCAGGGCCGTGCGGAGAGAGAGGGCGGGCCAGGCAGGCAGGCAGGCGGCAAGCGGGGCCGGGGGCAGAGCTGGGCGGCTTTCCAAGTGTCGTGAGCGAGGCAGGCGAGGAGGGAAGCAGGGCACTCGGGCAGCGGCCGCGGGGGAGCAGGGGGACGCGAAGCAGCCGAGGCCTTGCAGCGGAGGACGCGAGCGGCACGCCAGGCCGGGGGAAGCACCAGGAAGGGCCTGCAGTCGAGCAGCCAGCATGCCCGCCTCCGGAGGGGAGTAAGTTCGTCTCGCGTGGCCGTGGGACCCAACTTCTCCTCGCGCCTCCCGCTCTCCTCCGCCGAGAGGACAGCGCGCGGCAAAGGGGCGGCTCGGGCTCGGCACCCCTCCGAACTCGCGGCGGCGGCGGGGGGGGGGGCTCCCACCTCTGGCCCTAGCGGGGCAGGGCTCAGGGGGAGGCAGGCGGGAGAAGCCTCTCCTTGGGCCTCGCACTTGGAGGAAACTCCCCCCCCCCCCAAGTTCGGATCTCGCTCGCTCGCTCGCTTGCTTGAGCAGGTGCCGAGGGCCTTGGGCGTGTTTGTTTTGGTGTTGCTAATGCCTCTCTCTCGCTCCTCTCGTGTCGTGTGAATAGCGGGGTCCCCCGTCCCCGAAGCCTGGCAGGAGCGGGCCCTTCGCTCTTCTCGTATTTCCCAAGTTGGTTGTTTTGTGAAGCCGGACTAGGGGGCAGCTGATGATGTTTATATCCGACAATGATCGCACCACATGGGCATGGCGGGACGGGGAGGGGAGCGTTGCTAGGATATTTATAGGTTGTGCAATCCGACCGCGACGCGAGGCTGGAGGGGAAAACATGACCCCCCCTTCCTTTCCCCTCCCCTCTCCCTGCCTAGGTATTTGCGTTTCTGCTGTGTCGCTCAGCATCAGCTGTGTCAACAGAATGCAACAAAGAGTCTGGTGGCACCATAGAGGCCTAGGGTTGCCACAGTTAAAAAAGTACAATTCCTGACACCCGCAGATTTGTTGTTGAGCTTTCGTTAGGAAAACCCCAAAATTGTTGAGCTTTTTGGGGAGAACCTCCCCCCAAAATAGTGATTTTTTTAAAAAGCTTTTGGAGCATTTTCCATTGTTTTTCCATTGCATTGCCATACACCCGGGTTTTCCCTGACATTTTGCCAAAATTTCCCCCCCCACACACACACACACCATTTTTACACCCGAAAACCAGGACAGGTCAGGAATTTTCTTAACCTATGGCAAGCCTATAGAGTCCACAATGTTTATTGTGGCATGAGCTTTTTGCGGGGTGAGAGAGCTCTCTTTGTCAGATGCATCGCTGAGAGGATTTTTGTCCGTATTCTCATGGTACAATAAATAGAGGACACAAGACTAGGGTTGGTTTTGTTGTATCAGACTCCGTAACTGCTATACCACCCCCACTACCCTGAATTTGCCACGGAAATGTTGTGACTACTAGAGGACAATGGCGCAACTTGATGAAGGCTGTTGTCCTGTACATGCTTACCTCGGAGTAAGTCCCACTGAAGTTGATGGGGCATATTTCTGAGTAGGCAACACGCAGGAATTGCACTGTTAATGATTCCATATAGACAGCTGCTTCTTTTATTTCCCCCCCAAAAAACAAAAGAAACATCCAACAAAAATGTGCAAACAAATTATTACAGTACTCGTTTGTTGCAAAGGATTCAGATGTCTTTCCTCCAGATAGCTAATTTCTCCAGCCTTCAGGCCACCTATCCAAATACAGCTTCCAGTGCAATAAATAAGTGCTTCGTCTTGTGTCATGCCTACAATATCAGCAACGAGGATGTCATTTAGGGAAGGAAGCTCAGTTTTCTTCCCCAACAATTTCAGGGGACCTTTATTTATTGATGTAAAATAATTGCCAATTGTTATTCTTCAGGAACAACTATATATTTATTATTATGAGATATAAAAAGTATCCAGAATAAATGCTCTTAAAATAATATTGTTTTGATGTTTTTATATTTATTTTAATAATCCCATCTGGCCAGGCCTTTGAAGTTTGCTGTGACTTGTGACTTGAAAGAGCACACCTTCTTCCACCAGTTCCCATTTCATTTTAAATGAGGGATGGGGAACGTGTGGCTCTCTAGCTGTTGTGAAACTGCATCTCCCACCATCCCTGATTATTGGCCGTACTGCTTGGGGTTGATGGCAGTTGAAGTCCCAACAACTTGTAGATCCATTTGAGTCTGACTGAAGGCCTGGTCTTCAGAGTGAAAACAACCTTGGTCACCTTGATTGATGACTTATCAGGAGAGAGGGAGAACTGCAGCCCTGTTGCTAGGAAGAAAGCTAGCAGCACACAGCCTGGGTTTCTGGTAGAAATGGATACCTGCAAATGGTCATGGTTCTCAGTGGATGTGGAGCTGCATTCCTGAACCTGGTGCCCTGCACATGTTTTGGACTACAACTCCTATCAACCCAACAGGGGCTGATGGGAGCTGCATCCCAAAACATGGATTGCACCAAAGGCTGGTGTAAAGTGACATTACTGTATCTTCCTGCAATATCTATGATGAAACCCCTACAGATTGTAGTCCTCTCTTCTCTGAAACTTACCTCTACGTGAGCATCCACACACCTGAGATACCTCTTTGATGTTCTGTCCTGTAGCCCCAAGGGAGAGGATTATTCCACAGCCATCCTACGCCAGAAGCATCGTCCAAACCGCCTCATTGTAGATGAAGCGGCCAATGAAGACAACAGCATTGTGAGCCTGTCTCAGGTAACTAGAAATCTACTGCTCACCTTTCCTGCCCATAGTGTCCTTTGCCCCACATTCCACAGTCAGTTTAGCCGTTGTGACTGCTGCTTCATTCTAGACCATTGCCCTCTGCTCCTTAGCTAGTCTGGCCAGTCTGTTTTCTCAAATCCTGCACCCAGTGAATATAATGGCTCCATCTCACTGAACGCCAAGAACCAGTGCAGTACAGCATGGAGAGGAAGATAGTTCCACCATATAGTGGTGGGGAGGGGAAGTGGAATCAAGGGGAGGAGGTGGGGTCAAGGGGTGCATGCATCATGGTGCACATCCCCTGATCATAATCCTTTCTTGAATATAATCTTAGCTGTTAGGGGCTCAAGCAGGTCAATCTCTCAGCCCCTGCCACATTCACCTCCCTCCTCCCGTGTCCCATGGCTCTTGGAAGGCAGTGAGTGCACTCAGTCTGTGTTGGGCCATCCCTCCACTTTCTTTTTAGCTCACAAACTGAATTTATGGGGAAACTTCTAAATATGTCAAGCCACTCTGTGTTTTTCTAACTCTTTGGGAAGAAGGCCAAAATATAAAATGCCAAATAACCAGCGGTAGTTTGGGGCTGGGTCATGTGTGTGTATTTATTTTTTGTTATAACTGTTAATTATTTGGTTGTGTTAACTGATTTTAACCTATAAGACAAAGGAATGTTGCTTATGTCCATTAGACTAAAAAATGATTGCTTGTCTGCCTCTCCTAATCTATAGCTGAGAACTGCACACATACATTTTGTGTCACAAACATGATGTGATTTGAATATTAACATAAAGAGCACACAGAGACGGTTGAGAAATATACATAAGAAACCCATGTGTGCAGAATTGTGCCAAGGCTGATGTGAGCACATGATTTGAATTCAAACATATCTTAGATTTGTCAGTATGCAACGTATTCTGTTTGATGTTTTGTTATATTTTTAATCTGTTAGGAGCTGCCCAGAGTGGCTGGGGAAACCCAGCCAGATGGGCAGAATATAAATTAACAGCAGCAACAACACATCCCATAGACTTGATTTTCTCCAGAAAGACAGGCAATAACACACACAATGGATATGCAAAAGTGTACAATTTCCATTCTCACATTGCCTTACAAAACACACATTGCAAATACACCACAGGCATCTCACCTGCACAAACAGATGCGCGACATTTGACCCTGCGAGAACACACACAGCTCCATGTCATCTAGTGGAAAGTGACCTTTCCTCAGTCCCATTCTTGGTTCACTGCAGGCCAAGATGGAAGAGCTGCACTTGTTCCGGGGGGACACGGTGCTGCTGAAGGGGAAGAAGCGCCGGGAGACAGTCTGCATCGTCCTCACGGATGACTCCTGCCAGAACGAGAAGATCCGCATGAACCGCGTCACCCGCAACAACCTCCGTGTGCGCCTCGGAGACGTGGTCAGGTGAGGCCTGTCCGAATGGAACTAGTGGTAGGAAGAAAGCATAGGAAAGGGGGTTGTGCTGTGAGTGTGCTAGGGTATATCTGGAGAGGCGCAGGTGTGCACTGCCACAGGGAGCAACAGAGGGCAAACTGTGCCACACAGTCAGCAAGGCTCATAGTGGGGCTATTTTAAGCTTTTGGAGGGAAACAGCCCTTGTTATTGCTAATTTGCATGTGTGCACATTCATATATATATATATATATATATATATATATATATATACACACACACACACACACACACACACACTTATTTGAAGTTGTCCAGCATGGAATCTCTTAAATTGGAATCTATTAAAATTGAGGACAATGCTAGAGCTTGGGAATGGCTGCTGTGTTGCACACCCAGTATGTTGCATGCCCAGTAAATTCAGCTTGTTCCTGAAGACTGTGTGTGCATGTTCATGTGTGCACGTGCTCTGCTACATTATGGAAGCTAGCTGAGCCTTCCCTTGTGTAGTGTGCAGGCTTGTCCGGATGTGAAGTATGGAAAGCGGATCCACGTCCTGCCCATTGACGACACCATTGCAGGCTTGACTGGGAACCTCTTTGAAGTTTACCTCAAACCCTATTTCCTCGAGGCCTATCGACCTGTGCACAAAGGTGAGGAGGGGCAACACTAGGCCTGCCATAAGGAACAAGGCTAAATGGGAGGGAGGCAGTGCTGGAGAGAGGGGCCTTAGACCTGGAGGAGAAGGGTGCTGCAGCGAAGACAGCATCAGCACCCAGCATGGTGGGGTAAATGCCAATAATTTCATTATTGCTGTAAGATAAAGCGCTGGGCTAAGTAGCCGAAGCCAATGTTACCTTGGTGACTTATTGTGTTTTATTTTATATCCCACTTTTCCTCCATGCAACTCTAGGTGGCACCCATGGTTTTCTCCCTCCTCATTTTATCCTCAAAACAACTCTATAGGGTAGGCTAGGCTGAGAGAAAGTAAGTGGCCCAATGTCTCACAGTGAGCTTCATGGCTGAGTGGGGATTTGAACCCCGGTCTCCCAGGTCTAGGACTTTAGCTGCTGCACCACACTCACCTCCTCAACACTTCTGGGCCGCACCCTTGGCACATGCTACTTCAGGACTGGAGCCTAGAGGCATTAGAGATAATAAAGATGGTGGCTGCTGCAGCTGCCTCACCGAAAGCTTATCTTTACAGCACGGAGCTGAGGGAGACCTGGCCAGCTGGACTAGTGCCACTACCCATCCCTTCTGCCCCTGGAAAACTTTGGGGAGGGCTGACAGGGAGGTGCTGGAGGGCACCATGCCAAGGGCTCTAACTTGGCACTGGTTCTGCTTCTAAGCACTGGGGAGATTGTTTTCTCAGTCTGAGCACAGTTTGGGGCTGGGTTTGGCAATCCCACTGGGATTTATATTCCCAGTTCTCTAGTTTACTTGCAGGTGTTGCCTTTTCCTATTTTGCCCCAGAACTGTCACGTCCCAGCCTTTATTGTGGTTAGAATACCAAATTCGGAACCTTTGGAGCTAGCAAGGTGCTTCCTCTTGTCTTCCCAGGTGACATTTTCCTTGTGCGAGGCGGGATGAGGGCTGTGGAGTTCAAGGTTGTTGAGGTTGACCCCAGCCCCCACTGCATTGTTGCTCCTGACACCATCATCCACTGCGAGGGGGAGCCCATCAAGCGAGAGGTGTGTAAGGTCTGAAGAGATACACCTCAGGGATGGGAGAGCAGGCAGCTGGGTTATGGTTGGGTGATAATTACCAGAAGCCATTCAAGCCGTCTGGATAGTGTAGAGCAGGGGTCCCCAAACTAAGGCCAGATGCGGCCCAATCGCCTTCTAAATGCGGCCCACGGACGGTCCGGGAATCAGCGTGTTTTTACACGAGTAGAATGTGTGCTTTTATTTAAAATGCATGTCTGGGTTATTTGTGGGGGATAGGAATTCATTCTTTTTTTTTTTCAAAATATAGTCCCCACAAGGTCTGAGGGACAGTGGACCGGCCCCCTGCTGAAAAAGTTTGGTGACCCCTGGTGTAGAGGCACAGGATTTTGAGGGTGGGATCTGCTGTACAAAATTGGCACTGTCCAGTTTGTTTGGTACATGCAAATAACTGTGGTGCTCAGTAAAAATTAATTTTAAAAATAATAATTCTGTGGAAGATGCACCTCAACAAAGTTGAAGAGAGGCATAAGGGAAGCCTTCTGACCGCTCTGTGTTGTTGGTCTCCTACCTCCTATCACCTCCAACCAGCATGGCCAATGGTTGAGGGTGATGAGAGTTTGTAGTCCAGCAACATCTGGCAGAGCCCACAGAAGAGTTGAGGCACAGATCCTGCCTCCTCAGTTTACTCAGCATGTTAACTATGCCATATAAGCTTTGTGGGACAGGGTGCTCTGTTGTTGAGATACTTTCCTGCTCACCCCTCCACTTTGTCAGGACGAAGAGGAAAGCCTCAATGATGTCGGCTACGATGACATTGGAGGCTGCCGTAAACAGTTGGCTCAGATCAAGGAGATGGTGGAGCTGCCCCTGAGACACCCAGGGCTCTTCAAAGCTATTGGTGTGAAGGTACAGCAGGGGAAGTGGGAAGGCCAGGGCGTTATAGCTTCCAGAGGACCATTCTTCACTGTTGTTCAGGAAACGTATTACAACAGGGGAAGCGGATGTTGGAACTGGAGACTTCAACTCCCTGATCATTGCCATGCTAGCTGGGACTGGTGGGAGTTGTAGTTCACAACACCATACTAGCTATTCCTGTGTTGCAACATTCTTCCATAGGTTGCGTGGATGAGTATTCCTTCTGCTTTGTTCCCACCACCTTTCTCTCTAAGCAGAATTTTCTGTGTCATTTATACTTCCGCTCCTAAAATAAGGAAGAACACTTTTCCTGCCTCCTACATTGTAGGCTCTCTTGGCTTCATTGGCCAAAGCATCTTTTCTGGCCCATTGACCTTTCACCAGGGATGGCCTGAGACATTTTGACACCATTGAGGGGTGTGTGGCTCATGAGGCTCTGCAAGGGCTTACCTTCAAGGAAGGAGGCAGGGGTGTGCAAACTCTGCAAGTGCTTAGCTGGGGTACAACACTGTGCACTGGAACGCCTCCCTCTCGACGAGACTCTCGGCAAGAGGGGACGTTCCACAAGGCTTTGCTGCTGGTCTGTTTCCGCCCCTAGGGGCAGGGGAGACCAGCAAGCAACACACTGCCGCTCTCCTGTTGCAGAAGCCTCCTTTACATGGTTTGTGGTGGGAGCAGTGTGGCAAGGCAGGATGTCTGTGAGGACACCACCCTCACTGCTTCCATCGCCTGAAGCGACTGCTTCACCCCGCCTCATGGGTGGGCCAGCTCTGCCCCTGTCACTGTTGGAGGACCTAATTATTTTTCACAGACTCTCCTTATAGGACTCCTCTGCCTTCCCTCCTTTCTTTACCTAGCCTCCACGAGGGATTCTTCTTTATGGTCCCCCTGGCACTGGGAAAACACTTGTTGCCCGTGCTGTTGCAAATGAAACTGGAGCCTTCTTCTTCCTTATCAATGGTGAGAAATACTGTGTGAAATGGAAAGAGGGAAGTTGTAGTGGGTGGGTGGTGGATCTTAGCAAAACCTATCCACCCATTCTTCATCCATTGAGGACAATGACTCTAATCCTTCTTGCCACTCAGAAATAGATGGTGGTTATGATTAAAGTGAAGCCAGTGTACAGGAGACATCTAAACTCTGGGCTGTGACCAAAGCAAGCACAGCAGAACTGGCAATAGTATTTTTGGTGCCATGCCATTTCATTCTCCAACTGCTTCTCTGAAGTATAGAAGAGGCTGTTTCACAATCTAAGACTAAGTATTGTCTTCTATTCTTCTATAGGCCCAGAGATCATGAGCAAACTGGCTGGGGAATCGGAGAGCAACTTACGCAAAGCCTTTGAAGAGGCAGAGAAGAATGCTCCAGCCATTATCTTTATTGATGAGCTGGATGCCATTGCCCCTAAGAGGGAGAAGGTGAGAGATGGCATTACTGGGAGCAGAGAGTAAAGTTATCCTACTTTGCCCAAAGACAGCTATCTGTTCAAACTGGGATCCTTCTTTGATTGGCTGCTCCCATCTCAGATGTGTTGGGAAGGTATCCTCAATGCAATAAACTGCCTCCAGAAATGTCAAAAGCAACTATATCTCACCATTAGGTGAAATATTAGTTTAAACGAAGCCTGTGTGTTTTCCCTCCACACACACACACACACACACATGGAGAGAGAGAGAGAGAGAGAGAGAGAGAGAGAGACAGACCTACAGAGAGAGAGAGAGAGAGGCTGAATTTAGCCAGAGGTATGCTGGTCTTTCCTCAGTTATATTATTTGGGAAATGCTGGTGTGTGATATTCTTTGGGACTGTTGATAGCACTGGCACATTCTGTAAAGCTGTTCAGCATGAAATGAGAGAGGAGATGGCAGAATGGAATAAACCCAGTTCTGGATGTGCTTAATGCTGTGATGGAACAGAAATCATTAAGTTTTGTACCAGGAACAGTGACTCTCTCCCAGCCTGACACTAGCAGAAGCCATGCTGGGAGAGCCTAGTTCCATTCCCATCATATTTATCCTCAGCTTGGCGGTAAGTCTGTGTAATGCAGAATACAGTAATCCTTTCTTGGCATTATACAGCTGGTGGAGGAAAAGGTGCTGCCAAATACCTTCCCCCTTCCTCTTGCTTCTCAGAATGCTGCAAAATCCTATCCTGTGGATCCAAGTACAAGAGAGGCGATGCTGCAAGGGATGCACCCCAAGCTTTTGCCCTGTTATGGTGCTCACCCTTGGGCCCCTCCTCCAGATGTTTGCTTATGGGGCGTTTACATGTCTTCCCTTTAATCATTCATCCCATACTTTTCAGTGCATGTTACTTTCCAAACTGCAAAAAGCCCCTTTCAAAAATAAAGTGGATTTTGTTGGGCTAGGGCAATAAATTGCAGTGCTCTAATCCACTCTAACTGCGCAAACTTGAAATTCCTGCGAGGTCTTGAATCTTTCCACAAAATCCTGACCATCTGGAAGCAGCCATACATTGCTGTACAGTGGAACCTCTACTTACGGACATAATCCGTTCCGGAGGTCCGTCCGCTGGTCAAAATGGTACGCTAGAAGAGGCTTCTTGTGCGCATGCGCATTTGGCGGTAGTGCACTTCTGCACATGCTCAGGTGGCAGAAGCCGCTTCCTTGAATCGCAGCAAACCCAGTGTTTACTTCCGGGTTTGCCACGGACTCAACTTGGAACGTCCACGAGATGAGGTGTATGTAAGTCGAGGTTCCACTGTATCTCCCAAGTTTCCTTTTGTGCACATCTTACCACCACTAGGGGTAGCTGTGTCCAAAATTTAGGCCTAGGATGGATTTGTTTGACTTCTAAGCTAAGGTATGAGAGCCAGTTGTTGTTCCAGCATTTCTTTTAACTTTGGGCTCCCGTTTCAGACACATGGAGAAGTGGAACGCCGCATTGTGTCCCAGCTGCTCACACTCATGGATGGCCTGAAGCAGCGCTCACATGTGATAGTCATGGCGGCTACAAATCGGCCCAACAGCATTGATCCTGCACTGCGCCGGTTTGGTAGGAGACTGTCCTGCATTCTCATCCATCTGCCCTAGGGACTCTCCTCCTTCTCCTCCCTTGGTTGTGAGCCTTAAATCCATTGAGGAAAATACCAGAGTCCCATTGTCACAAGTTGCTCCTAAAGATGCTGGCTGTAAGAAGAGACAAGTTTCTAGTTCTCTTGTTTAATTCATGGGGTCCTTAACCTTCCCAGATACCAACCCATCACCAGGGACACATCCTAACTACTTAGACACACTTCGCATTCATTGTTCCCTCATTTGCAAGATATGATAGTTATGAGGATGAAAACAGCACACTCAAGGCTAAGGAGTGTCGTTTTTGGTAGTTCTGGGCTCAGTGCTCCTTTACCCCATGCAGGGCGCTTTGACCGAGAAATTGACATTGGGATCCCAGATTCCGTGGGAAGGCTGGAAATCCTGCAGATACACACCAAGAACATGAAACTGGCCGATGACGTGGACCTGGAGAAGGTGAGGAGCAGGCAATGGAGGCCTATGGGGAGGCAGGGTGGATCCAAGGGACACACATAGATGCATGGGCTCTTTAGAGCTTGGTAGGGGCTGCATTAGGCAGGAACACTTATCTCTTGATTTCTGCTACATGTCTTAATGAGCTGTCACAGGTCACACACAATAGGTGGAAGACTCCATCTCATCTCAAGCCATGCCTTTCAAGGGTGCCGCTTCCCACATCAAGTGATGCACCTCATATGTGACCCAGGTTGGGTGGGAGGACGGGGGTTAAGAGCCATGGCCCTAGGTGCAAAGATATGATGCACATGAATTATAGTAGCTCTCAGGTTCTGAAGTACATAGGTACTAGTGGATAACAGGGTATGCAGGAAACCTAAGGAGACAGCAGCATGCTTTGAGAATTGTCTGTGTGTGCTTGTCAGGGCATGCTTATCCTTGCTCAGAGGTATGAAGAGTAGAATGAAAGTTCCAGAAAGTACCCTGTATAGAATGCATTGCAGGGTGCTCTACATTTGCCTGAGGTCAACTGAGGACTCATCCACATTTCCATTTGCCCCACTGCTTTCCCCTTGGGGAAACCTGCAGTTTAGCACTGAAATGGAGCAAACGGCAATCGTGTTTTCTGCAGGTTGCCATTTGTTCAGTGCTAAAAGAGCAGGTTTGCCAGCAGTATATTGTTTGGGACAGACCTCTAGCTACGAGGACAGGCTCTTTGCATCCTTAGGAGAGACTCACTTTCCTTAGAAGCTGCTTCAGGAACCCTGGGCGCATGTCCATTAAGGAACTGTCCTAGGGAATGACACCCCATGGAAAGTCCCCTCCAACACACAGTTTGTGGTTACAGGTGGCCAACGAAACGCATGGGCATGTGGGTGCTGACCTGGCAGCTCTGTGTTCTGAGGCAGCACTCCAAGCCATCCGCAAGAAGATGAGCGTCATTGACCTGGAGGACGACACGATCGATGCTGACATCCTCAATTCCATGGCTGTCACTATGGATGACTTCCAGGTGGGCCAGCTCTTGGCAACCCAATAGCAAGAGCTCTTAA